>NC_044037.1:84979578-85682078 GCF_901765095.1 Microcaecilia unicolor | reverse complement strand
TCTCTCTCTTATGCTCTTCACAGAGCTCAGGACACTTGTGTAGTTGCCTCAGAACCTTGACATCAGATAGAGCAGCCATAGGCATTGAGATGAAAAGACAGGACACCCATACAAGCTTCAACTTTTACGTAACATCTACAATTTCTTCTGTACAAGAAATATAAAAAAGATTTCAAATAATATAAATCAGGTGTATTATTTCCACTAATATTGGACAATAAGTATTTTTCCAACGAAATTAATTGACTATACACCGTCTTGGGTTTGAAGAAGCCAACCAGATGATCAATGTGGAATAATGATTTAGATAAATAATAACGGGATAATCAGGTTAATACCACGTTTTCTTTGTTTACTGTTGTTTAATTGATCTCCTTGTCTTGTTTCACTCTCCCTATTTATTTTGTGGTCTAAGAAAGAGAAAGATTGTATATAATCCATTTATCTAGTTGAGATTGTTTTCTTCTAATATTGTATTATTGTACAGTCATCTCTATTACTGTTTGTAAGTGACCCTTGTAAAATGAAAAATTATAAATAAATGATTAAAAAAAAAAGATTTCAAATATAAAATAAAATCTTTCATGTTTGAATAAAATAGCTATTTACAAAAATGTAGAAATAAAAACATACAAGAGGGAGGGAAAAATGAATTACAACTTTAAAAAGGGGCAAACATATAAGACAAGGAGAGAGAAGAGGAAAGGCTTACTTAGAGGAGAGGGGAGAGAGGTGACCCCAACAGCAGCAGGAGCTACCTCAGGAGGTGGGGCCAACTAAGGATCCTTGGCGGTGGGGGGGCCAGGGATGGCAGCATGCCCTAGAGCAAAGAGAAATTGTGCTTGGGTGGCTGACATCTGCTCTAGGACATTCTGCAACCTAACCTGACCAGCTTCCAGGGCTCTTAGGTGCCAGTCAATGGCCTCCTGCATGTTCTCTATCTTCTCCAAGACAGCCTTTGCTCCAGTGGCATGTGCAGGCAGAGGTGTGGCTCCACATGCACCGGCACCTGCCCCTGGAACCAGCTTGCTGTCTTGGGAAAAATGGGGAGATGTTAGAGGCCATTGTCCTCTCCTCTGGAAAATGTTCTTCTCCTGATGAGGTCCTTCAGCCCTTGGGGTGGGGCAGGGTGGATGGGGTGTGCAGGAGAGGGGCAGGGACTGTTGTGCTGTGGGGGCATCTGCTTCCCCTTCATCTTTTTCCTCATCATCCTCTTCATCATCACCCTCAGTGCCCTCCTCCTGCTGCCCATCTCCTTCTCCTCGCTCTCCCCTGTGGCAGCAGAGGGTCCAGGGGTGGGGTAGCTGGTGGCTAAGCTACAAAGGTGGCAAACAGAGATATTGGTTACAATCATGCTGTCCATCACCTGCACAGTTGAGATGGCCATTGAAGTTTGGGAGGTAAGCATGGGGGTTAGGGACCAACCTTTACCTCTTGGTTAGACATTGGCACCTAGTGGTTTCCATAGAGATGAGCGAGAAGTAGAGATGCTCATTGGATACCAAACTGTTACTCACCTGCCTCAGCATGTAGCTCAGCAAGCACCCCCTGGAGGAACTCCTGGTCATGCCACCTCATGTAGCAGCCCCCCTTGCAGAGGTCTTCCATCTGTATGGAGACAAGGGGTGGGGTGGGGTGGGGAGGGGAGGGAGAGTGGCAAGTACCTGACAGATTTTGCATATAGCTGTTTCACATGACATGCCTGCTCCTTCCTCCACCTCCATGTCAGTTTCTGTATATTTGTCATATGATATGCATAGAGAGGCTGGTGTGTGTGTCAATCCTCACTGAACATCACATTCTTTGTGTAACACTAATTTGTGTTTCTATGGGGTAGACTGCAGGAGGAGACCTACTGGTTAGAACCCTTGCTTTGTCCTTCTGGGGTGGGGAGTTCAAATCCTATTACTGGTGCGTGCTTCCCCCACCTGTATGCATTTTGCTCATCCCTCCTCCGGATCACAGGTTTTCCCCATTACAAAAGGGACTGCTCCTCAAGGAAAGAGGTGGCAGTGTGATTAGAATGCTTGCCTTATCCTGGGCTGGGGAGTTCAAAGCCTGCCACTGGTGCCTGCCTCCCCCACCTGTATGCATTTTGCTCATCCCTCTTTGGGATCACAGGTTTTCCCATTACAAAAAGGACTTCTCAAGGAAAGAGGTGGAAGTATGATTAGAATGCTTGCCTTATCCTGGGCTGGGGAGTTCAAAGCCTGCCAGTGGTGCCTGCCCCCCCCCCCCCCACTCACCCACCTGCATACATTTGCTCATCCCTCCTCAGTGACACAGGTTTTCAGAGTGGTTAAAACACTTGCCTTACAAAGGTATGGAATGAAGCTTTGTATATAAATATGTTCATCCAGTAATTCTGAATCAGATAATTCTAACAGTGATTATATACTGTGACTGTAATTGCTCTGATTGGAAGGGCTATCTCTCAAAAACAAAAACACTTTCCTTATCCTTCTGGTGTGTGTGTGTGTGGGGGGGGGGGGGGAGTTCAAATCCTATCACTGATGTCTGCCCCTAACTCTACCTGCAGGCATTTTGCACTTGGCTCCAGAGGGACACAGGCTTTCCCCATTACAAGAGGGATTGCTCCTCAAGGAAGGAAGTGGCAGAGTAGTTAGAACACTTGCCTTATCTCTCTGGGGTGGGGAGTTCAGATCCTGTGGTAAGATACGGCGGAAAGTGGGGAGCAGCGGGGGGGGGGGGCAAGGCCGTCCGTACAGGACGCTCCTGATGAGCGCCCTTGCCCCCTCCCGATCCTTTTTTTATTTTTATTTTTTATGTGTTTTCTGACGTCCTTTGGACCAATCACAGCGCTTTTAGCTCTGCTAATGCGCTGGGATTGGCTCAAAGTTTGTTTATTTTTTCACTTAATGATTTTTCCTGGCACAGAGCTGTCCTAATGAGAGGTCCAGACCTCTCGTTAGTTTTCCTGCCTTTTTCCTGCGTAAAGGCAATCGGAAAAGGTTTGTGCATGTCGTTTCAATGGGGTTTTCACACTAATTGCTCATCTCCATTCCGTTTTCGTTAGCTGCTGGCTTCCTCGGTAAAAGCCCTTTGATGCATGCAACGGATCAAATTTTCCTCGTTGGAGAGTCATTAAAGGCTCATTTAGCTTTAGTGCATCTGCCTCTAAAAGAGATGCAGGTGCATGACACCGCCTAGCAATTATATACACTCCTGACCTTAGTAACAGAGTCCTGTAAAGTAGAGGTAATGTGGCACTGGTATAGGAGCCTGTGTTGAGCCCTAGATGGGATCTGAGGCACATATTACAATGTTGCAATTGCACTCCACAGCAGCTTTGCCAGCTGCATAGTTCTTTAAAATTTCACTGAGCTAAATATTTTGTAGTGCTGCATTCAAGCTTAGTTTGTCCTTTTTTTCTTCTCTCCCATTCTTTTTGGTTCCTCAGCGCTACTTTTAGCAACTGCTGGTTTCATTTTGCTGTCACAGGCCAGGGGAGTGGGGGAGCTGTTTGTTAAGCTTTTTGAGTTGCAGCACAGTATCTGTCAGCACTATGTGACACTTCACTGGTAGTCTTTCAATCAGTGTGTTTTTTTTTCCAGCAAAAAAAGGTGCCGGTACTCAAATGCTAGGCCACCCTTCAGGACTGGGGTGACCACTGAGGGACCCACCCCATAATAGCCAGGCCCCCTGCCCAGTCACATAATCTATGACAAGATAGAATTGGTGTGTAGAGCCTGAGCTCTATCATTAAAACTTGGGGTCCATGTGTAGGAGTGGACCACTGAACACTGGATACTACTAGACCAAGGAGCCCACCTCAAGCTCTGTGCATACTACTGATGGACTTTTACTACCTCTGTTTCTACTACCTCTGTTTCTGCCCTTATGGGGCATACTCCATACTTGAATGTATTGGGCATTTAAGTTCTCTTGTATTGTGCCTTAACCAGCTCCTGCTGCCTTAATGCCTATCCGAGGGAGACAGAATGCAGATGCTTTAGATCAACAGCTTGTAATTTGAGTCAGCAAGGCTTGCACACAGAAACCTGCCTGCCTATAGATGCTATGTGAATAGATGGCCTTGGAGGGTGTTGCCAACCCCCACCCTGCATCTCTGTGCTTAACGAACCTTATCTCCTCAGCCAGAAAGGAGCATTGTATTATGTGTGTGTGTAGAGCAGGATGCTAAGTTTCGTTTCCCTAGCCAGTATCATTTCAGTATTATGACGTGTGTATGTACTGTGAACTACAAATGTGTAATGTGAGAACTACAAATGTGTACTGCGCATGTCAACTGTGATGTATAGGGGGCCTAATGCGCAGGCCCAGCAGGGAAGTATAAATGTAAGTGTCGGATGATTTCTGTCAGACAGTATCCTGAGAGAGAACTCAGTGCTGTTCATTGCTAGCAATAAAAGTTGCATTGTCTTGGAACCAATTTGCCTTTCGTCTCCTGATGTACGAGCCTGTTTCAGTGGCGAGCCAGCCAGGAGTACAAAAGGGAAATCGGATTATATTCTTTCCCCTCCCCACTGCAGCCGGATTGGGTCCCCGACCCCCCTCCCGAGAAGGTGGTGAGTGGCCACCGCTGACTTCAGCGTCCATCTCCCGGCGGAGGGCCGATCGATTCCTGCTGACTGGAAGTGGGGCTGTGTGGTTCCGGCAAGGCATCTTTCTTTTTTTTTTTTTCTTTTCTTCTTTTTTTCTCTCCGGAGAGACGCGTACGACGGCGCGGCCTGCAACGACGACGGA
Source organism: Microcaecilia unicolor (assembly GCF_901765095.1). Lineage (NCBI taxonomy): Eukaryota > Metazoa > Chordata > Amphibia > Gymnophiona > Siphonopidae > Microcaecilia > Microcaecilia unicolor. The sequence goes on along the minus strand of NC_044037.1, from coordinate 85,677,350 downwards.
CAGGCGAGTATACTCAGCGTAGTGACCGGCCCAGTAAGGGGCCGAAGAAGAGGCTTGATCACCCTCTTAGCCAGTGACTAATACGGACTAGGTCCCGAAACCTCACTAGGCTTTTGAGCGAAGAAACCGAACGGGAGGGTTTCTTGTGGCGTATGAAAGTTGTGTGTGTGGGCTTGCATTTCCGGGCTGGGCGACCACGTCCCGGTCAGGCCGAGTGTTGACCCTTTTGTGTCCGGTGGAACGAGACCCCTTACTCCTCCACCATCCTTTTCCCCCTTTGTCTGTCTCCTATCCTTTGGCACTCAGGTTAGGATGGGCGGGGGTGGATCCACACCGTTAGACTTAATGACGGAACACTTTAGCGAAGTGTTCGACCAAGATAAATGTAGTAGGGCCGGGATGATACAGCGATGTCAATTTATGTGGCCTGGGCTAGGGATTGCTGAATGGCCCCCGGAAGGGTCATTTGAGTATGAAAAGGTGGCGGCGGTCATGAATATTGTTATAGTTGAGGGGAACCCAGGCTGTCCCGAGGACATTCCATATATAGAAGCGTGGTTGGATGTAGTCCGGAACCCGCCGGACTGGGCCCAACGTAAGGTAGAAAAAGCTGCCCTTATGGTGGTGAACCAGAGAAAGGGCCGGAAAACTAAACTTAAAGCCCTGAAAGCCCTGCAGACCCATGCCTTCACTCTCCAAACCCCGGCAACCGTTGCCGTCCTGAAGGCCGCAGGGACCGCCCCCATAAGGCCGACCGCCCCCAGCATTGAAGCCCCAGAGACCACGCCCCGCACTACCAGCACTAAGGCCAAGGCCACGCCCCGTACTACCAGTACACTTCCCAGAACGAAATCCCTGAAGGGAACCCGAGGAAAAGTTCAGGGCTCGCCCGAAAAGATACCTCCGAAGGCCCCAATACTTGCTACGACGGAGGCCTACGAAGACGATGCTGCGCCCCCTCCCTACGCCCCCATATATCCCGACCTCGCGGACTTGCAAGAGGGCCAGGATAACGCCGAGGCCTCCGAGTCCGGGTCGGACGCTGAAGACACTTCCCGGCCAAACACACCCGAGTCAACAGGTGCAGGTCCTGCAACCTCAAGGAAGAGCCAAAGGGTAGTAAAGAAAATTACTCGATTCCCCCAATCGAGTCCGATAAGCACCCTCCCTTCTAGCCGGAGAGCGGAAGTGACCGACCTATATCCGGTCCGGCAGTCTACGACTTATACCCCTAACCCGGCGGCAGGAGCCCAGCCCATCCAGTCGACCGTCTACAGCCACGTTCCCTTCTCCAGTGCCGACCTATATAACTGGAAACTGCATGGGCCTTCGTATGACCAGAAACCCGAACAGCTGATAGAGCTGGTGGAAGGCATCATATACAGTTATAATCCCACATGGGGTGACCTCAGGCAATTGAGCGCCCACATTCTAACCACTGAAGAACGTCGTCTCCTACAACAGAATATGGAACAAGCCGTTCGGGATGCCAACCCGGGCCATGCCAACTTGCAGAACCTCTTAGACACGGAAGTGCCCACCGCGGTCCCTGCGTGGGACTACCGGACCGATGAGGGCCAAACCGTCATCCGCCGGTATCAGCAGGCATACCTGGCGGCCCTAAGAAAGGGGAAACAGAAGATTACCAATATGGGTAAAATCCACAATGTAGTCCAGCAGAAGAATGAAAGCCCAGGGGATTTCCTCGAACGCCTTATGGACGCATTTAGGAGACATAGCCCGATAAATCCCGAAGATCCCAAAAACGTCCCTACAGTGGTCATGAGTTTTGTTAGTCAGTCAGCACCAGACATAAGAAGAAAACTCCAGAGAACTGAAGGATTTGAAGGAATGAGTATCAGCCAACTGAAAGCTATAGCTGATCGCGTATTCGGATACCGCGATCAGGAAGAGAAGACCGAAGCCCGGAAGGAGTCAACCAGACGGATGCGCGAGAATGCGGATGTGCTGGCCACGGTGCTGGAAGAACGCCTGGGGTCTAGACCGCGTGGCAAGGGCAGAGGCCGAAGGGGCCGGGGAGCACGGTCCCCCATAGGACGCGATCAGTGCGCCAATTGCCGAGAAGAAGGGCACTGGTGGGCGGACTGCCCGGAGAAGCCACGAGACCAGAAGAGAGAGGAGGAGGACGATGATCGCCCACGAGGCCCCAGACAAGGACGATGAGGACGGGGCCGAGGCCGGGGGCGTACCGAAAACCAAGAATGGCAGATGGCCCTTGACGCGACCCGGGACCGCACGGCATGAAGGGACCGGGAGGGCAGAGTCCCCACTGACTATCTGGTGGAAATCCGAGTGGGGACGCAATTGATGAAGGCCCTCCTAGACACTGGGGCCCAGCGATCTGTTATCACCACTGCCATCGCCCCGGCCACGAAAGAAACCATACCGATTGTGGGTGCCTCTGGGAAGTCACTCACGGCTCCCCTCCTCAAGGAACGCCAAGTCCAGATCGGAGGGACGATGGTGTCTCACCAGTTCATCCATATCCCCGAATGTCCAGTCCCCCTGATTGGCCGCGACCTACTGTGCAAACTCCAAGCCACCTTGAAGTTTAAACCCACGGGTGAAGTGGAAGCTCATTTTGAAGACCAACCGGTGACGCTCATCTGCCCGGTGCGGGAAGAATGGAGACTACACGCCCCCCTGATTGCAGGCCCTGACGACTGTCGTTACTGCCAGGACACCCCTTTCGCACGGCAGAGGAGAGACCTAATGGCGGGGGTACCCGACGTATGGGCAGAAGTGAACCCCGGTGGGCTGGCCGCTAACGCCATCCCCATCTGGATTGAGCTCAAACCAAATGCTCAAGTTGTCAACCAAGGACAATATCACATCCCTTATGCAGCCCGGCATAGTATGCAAACACACCTACAGAAACTCCTTCAACAAGGGGTCCTTAAACCGGTCAGATCTGCTTGGAACACCCCATTACTGCCCGTGAAGAAGCCAGGAACATCAGAGTACAGGCCCGTCCAAGACCTGAGGAAGGTCAACAACCAGGTGGCCGACATAGTTGCCCTCGTACCGAATCCCTACTCCATCCTAGCCCAAGTGCCATCCCAGACCAAGTGGTATAGTGTCATTGATTTGAAGGACGCCTTCTTCTCCATTCCTCTTGCTGCCGACAGCCAGAAGTTGTTTGCCTTCACGTGGGAAGACTTACAGACTGGGAATAAGCAGCAATTCACATGGACCCGGCTTCCCCAGGGGTTCAAGAACTCGCCTACCCTCTTTGGGAACCAACTTGCTCAGGACCTGAAAACGTACCAGGACGAGTACGGGCCGGTCGTCCAATACGTGGATGACCTGTTGGTGGCCCGTGAAACGTACACGGACTGTGCAGAAGCTACCCTTTACCTCTTGAAAACCCTGGAAGCCCAGGGGTACCGGGCCAGTCGCAAAAAGGCCCAGATATGCGAGATCGAAGTCGAGTATCTGGGGTTTCGCCTCCGAGAAGGAACCCGAAGGCTCGGTACCCCCCGAACCCAAGCCATTCGCAACCAACCCACCCCTGCGAATAAGAAGGAATTGCGGGCACTCCTCGGAGTCGCTGGATACTGCCGGATCTGGGTCATCAACTTCGCTGTCCTGACCCAAGACTTGTACGCCAAACTGAAAGGACCCGAACTCGAGGGCCAAAATCTCCAGTGGGAGAAACACGAACTGAAAGCCCTTCAGGACCTCAAGGAGGCCCTTGTGGCCCCACCAGCGCTCGGACTGCCAGACGTGACTAAGCCGTTCCACTTGTTCATCGACGAAAAGAAGGGATTGGCACTTGGAGTCCTCACCCAACTGGTCGGCACCTGGCAACGCCCTGTAGCATACCTCTCCAAGGGCATGGACAACGTGGCACGAGGATGGCCGGGCTGTCTCCGAAGCATTGCGGCGGCCTGTCTGCTGATACACGAGGCCAATAAACTCATGTTTGGCCAAACACTTTTTGTGACTACACCCCACACCATCCGCGGCCTACTCGAGAGCCACGGACCCAGATGGATGACCAACTCCCGATTGGTTAAATACCAAGCCCTCCTGTGCGAAAATCCGGAGGTGCGGATCCTGGATACAACCAACCTTAATCCCGCCACCCTCCTTCCGGCCCCTGAACCACCACTCCACGACTGTGAGGAGGTAATGGCCACTGTGCATTCTAGCAGACCTGACCTCAAGGACCAACCCTGGCAAGGGGGCATCACCCTTTTCACCGATGGAAGCAGCCAGGTGATAGAGGGAATTCGAAGAGCTGGCTATGCTGTCGTGTCTGAGGACCATGTGATCGAGGCTATGGCTCTGCCGCCCGGAACGTCAGCCCAGAAGGCGGAACTGATTGCCCTCACCAGAGCCCTCCTGTGGGCTGAAGGAAAGGTTGTTAACATCTACACAGATTCCAAATACGCCTTCCTCACCCTCCAGGTGCACGGGGCCTTGTACAAAGAGAGAGGATATCTAACCGCTGAAGGGAAGGGACTCGCAAACGCCACTGAGATCTGTTAACTACTCGAGTCAGTGTGGAAGCCAAAGAAAGTAGCTGTGATGCATTGCAGGGCCCACACCGGCCGGACGGACCCTATTGCCCGGGGAAACCAACGGGCGGATGATGCCGCAAAAAGGGCAAGTCAACTCCCTTACCTCTCTCATTCCCCTGACCCCGTACTCGTCGTTCACCTCCCCACGGAGACCCCCATCTATGCCCCACAAGAGATTGAGTGGGCCCGGCAAGAGGGCCTGGAGTCACGCAATGGCTGGTGGGTACTACAGGATGGGCGCATATGGATACCCGAAGCCTTGGCCTGGACGGTGGCCAAGGAGGCTCACGACCGCAACCACCTGGGCAGGGACGCTCTGGGGCGCCTACTCGAGAAGACCTACTACATCAACAAACTGTCCCTGTGGACCAAAAATGCTTCCAGCCAATGCGCAACTTGTGCTCGGAACAACCCAAGAACGGGGCCCGGTCCTACGCCAGGACATGTTCTCCGAGGCACTAGCCCGTTCCATGTCTGCCAGATTGACTTCACACACATGCCCCCAGCCCGGGGCTATAAAGCCATCCTTGTCGCCGTGTGTACCTACACCGGATGGATTGAAGCCCAGCCCACCAGAACGGAAATGGCTAAAGAAGTCACCTCCTTATTGATCCATCACATCCTGCCGAGGTACGGCCTCCCCAAGCAGATAAACTCCGACAACGGCCCTGCATTTGCCAGCGAAGTTACACAACAGCTCAGTACAAGACTGGGCCTCGATTGGAAGTTGCATTGTGCTTGGAGACCCCAGAGCAGTGGAATAGTGGAGAGAGCTAACTGATCCCTGAAGAACCAGCTAGCCAAGCTATGCCAAGAGGCCAAAGCCAAATGGCCCGACCTGCTCCCACTGGCCTTGCTGCATCTTAGGTGCACCCCCAAGGCTACGGGCCTTACTCCTTACGAGATGATGTACGCCAGGCCACCACCACTACCCTCCTTTCCCGACTCCTTGCAGATACAGGGCGAGAACTCCTTAGTGAAACAGATGAAGGCCCTGCGTGAGGTAGTGCAGGACATCCAACAGTACACTGAGAGTGTAGGTCCCCTGGTCCTTACTAGTCCTACACACCAGTTTAGGGTGGGGGATGAAGTCTGGGTAAAGGAATGGGATGAATCTGACTGTCTAAAGCCCAAGTGGAAAGGGCCCTCCCTTGTTCTCCTAACTACCCCAACCGCTGTTAAAATTGCAGGAAGTCCCGTGTGGATACATTGGACCAGGCTGAAACCCGCTGCACCTACCGGCGGCACACCCAAAGTTTGGACTGCCCGCCAACATCCTGACGCTCCACTACGGCTGACCCTGACGAGGAAGTGAACCGGGTCCATGCCTGCCCAGCAACAGGAGCTCAGCTTTTGGACCCACTGCGTCTTTGGCTCTGTGTTTATTGCAGCCTTCATCCTGAGCCTCATTATCTTCTTACTGCAAAGGCTCGGATACCTCCCACCGTATATATGATGCTGAACCTACTCCTCCTCCTTTGCTCAGTCCCAAGCCATCACACCACCCTGAGCCAGAACTGTACTGAGTGCTTGCGCTCAGTACGTCACCGCATGGAGGGGGGGTATCACCTGGTCACCACCCTCATTCATCAATCACAGCCTCCGGAAGGCGGTTGCCGGTCCCTTCCGGTTTGTGCCATTACGACCCCGACTGGACTCCAACAGTTTCACAGGTGCCTCCAGAACAACTTCACTATCTGCCACAGCCCGGTCAAACCAAGATACTACAACGTCACCCTCAGTGTGGGGCTCCCTCAGTATGTCAGATCTATGGGAGTCCAGGGAGATGGCGTCCTGTATTACGTAAATTCCACCCGCATTATTGCAGGTGGTACTCAAACTGTGGCTACCCTTATCTTTGACGTTTGTGTTGCTATAGACAGGCACCCCTGGTCCCACAAGTGCGGAAGTCTAGCTTGGCGCAAGGCCTACGCGAATGATCACAAGTATGTTTGCCCCCTTACCTTAGATGGAAGATATGGATCCCCTTGGTCTTGGTTACCTTGTGCAGCAGACACCCGGACCTCGGGATGGGAACGAGTGTGTGCCTACACAGGAGGTGGATACCCCGGATGTCCCGGTCTGGGTGAAATTTGCAGGGGCTCTGGCAACACCATGCTCCTTGAATGGCCGCTGAGGGGACCTGGGACCCCCTGGAGACAAACTTGGGGTTTTGGCATTGACGGGACCGGAACGGACCCTATAACCTTCATCACCATCAGCCAGAGCCTTGAGGAGAAGGCAACCACACACTACCAGACCACGGTTGTCGGGTACCAGGATGTATTCGACGAAATTGCTCGCGCTGAAGAGGCAGCGACTAAGTTCCCCATTTCTCCCGAAGCTCGGAACATGTTCCTCAACCTGGCCGAAAACATTGCCCTGTCCCTAGGAATCGCCAATTGTTTCGTCTGCGGAGGCACCGATATGGGTGAGCAATGGCCCTGGGAGGCGAAGGAGATTCACCAGCACATGTGGGACGCCCTCAATACTACCAACATTACCTTTCCCCGGCGTCCGAGGCCCTACGAATGGGCCCTGAGAACCAATATCGTAGGCGCCCTCTGCGCTAGCCGAGCGCCATCGAAGCGTTACTCTGTACCAGTGGGAGATTCCGCTTGCACGGGGGTCCTTCAGTTTAATGGAAGCCGAAATACCTGGTGGCAGACGGACAACCTGCCCGCCCCGGAGCCCATCTGGACTGAACCCACCTTGAACACAACATGGACATACGGAGGAAACACCTCCCTTAAGTGGATAGCCCCGGAGGGCTACTACTATATCTGCGGTCGCAGGGCCTATGAACAGCTCCCGGCCCGCTGGTATGGCACCTGTCTCTTGGGCACCGTCCGACCTAGTTTCTTCCTCCTGCCCCTGCGCGTAGGCGAGACGTTAGGTATACCTCTCTATATGGAACAGGGGCCTGGAAACATAGGCAGGCGTAAACGGTCCCCTCGGGACAGCAAGCCCAAGGTCCAGATAGGAGACTGGAAGGACAACGAGTGGCCACCAGAACGTATCATTCATTACTATGGGCCGGCCACGTGGGCTGAAGATGGCACGTATGGGTACCGTACCCCTATCTATATGCTGAATCGCATTATCCGTCTGCAGGCGGTGCTCGAAATACTTACTAACGACTCGGCCCTTGCACTTAACGTCCTGGCGCGACAAAATACCAAATTGATTACCGCAGTATACCAGAACCGCCTGGCTCTTGACTACCTCTTAGCCCAGGAGGGCGGGGTGTGCGGCAAATTTAATCTCAGCAACTGCTGCCTGCAGATTGATGACCAGAGTCACGTCATCAGGGAGATCACTGACCGGATGGTAAAGTTGGCTCACGTCCCTGTCCAAACCTGGAACAGCGCCTGGGATTGGACATCCTCTTTAACCGACTGGCTACCGACCTCTGGCAGTCTCAAGAGTATCCTTGTCATGGGTGGCCTGTTCTTGTTGTCCTGCTTACTAATACCCTTGTCTTTCCCCCTTGTCTTCAGGTGTCTCCGCTCCACCATGGAAAGCATCGCCGACCGCCGGGCAGCCGCCCAACTTATGGCCCTCCAGATGTATTCCCCCATACCACAATCAGATGTGGATGAAGCAGAACTCTGTTCCCCCGAGGCTATCAACGGGCCAATGCCTTTGTGACAGCACAAGTCCGGCTACAAAGGGGGGGGGACTCCACTAGGGACCCTCCGTCTCAACCCCGGCGAAGTAACCAGCGGCTGCGCAAGGGCCTAGGGCTCTCTCCTTGCCTCTCCCTGCTAACTTCTCTTGTCTCTCTTTTCCCTTCCAGGGCTTATGGAGATGATACTCTCCACCAGAATGGATGTTCAAGTATCAAAAGGGGGGAATTGTAGGAGTGGACCACTGAACACTGGATACTACTAGACCAAGGAGCCCACCTCAAGCTCTGTGCATACTACTGATGGACTTTTACTACCTCTGTTTCTACTACCTCTGTTTCTGCCCTTATGGGGCATACTCCATACTTGAATGTATTGGGCATTTAAGTTCTCTTGCATTGTGCCTTAACCAGCTCCTGCTGCCTTAATGCCTATCCGAGGGAGACAGAATGCAGATGCTTTAGATCAACAGCTTGTAATTTGAGTCAGCAAGGCTTGCACACAGAAACCTGCCTGCCTATAGATGCTATGTGAATAGATGGCCTTGGAGGGTGTTGCCAACCCCCACCCTGCATCTCTGTGCTTAACGAACCTTATCTCCTCAGCCAGAAAGGAGCATTGTATTATGTGTGTGTGTAGAGCAGGATGCTAAGTTTCGTTTCCCTAGCCAGTATCATTTCAGTATTATGATGTGTGTATGTACTGTGAACTACAAATGTGTAATGTGAGAACTACAAATGTGTACTGCGCATGTCAACTGTGATGTATAGGGGGCCTAATGCGCAGGCCCAGCAGGGAAGTATAAATGTAAGTGTCGGATGATTTCTGTCAGACAGTATCCTGAGAGAGAACTCAGTGCTGTTCATTGCTAGCAATAAAAGTTGCATTGTCTTGGAACCAATTTGCCTTTCGTCTCCTGATTTACGAGCCTGTTTCACATGGGTCAATTTTAACAGACAACGGAAAAAGGTGGAAGCCCTGTTTTTAATAAACAGTTATTGTCAGCACATCTGGCTTCACTTTTACTTCAAATTCAATAAGCATTCACTAATCTATAGGACTGTTGCATGTATCTTCACTTCTCAGCTTTTCACCCATCGGTATTTTAAAACAGCCATTTTACATGTTGCACTTCAATAAAATATTTTTCACTTTATCTAGGGAAGCATATCCCAATCAGTTTCTCATCAAACCATTTCTACTCCCATGCAGTTTAAAAAGTGTTGTCTTATTTCCATGTTTCCATTTGTGTGTGCCTTCATTGTAAAACCAATTATATGTGTGCTATATTTCGTTATTTTTTCCAAAATAGATGGTGTTGTGTTTTTAGCTGTCTTTAAACAGTACAAGGGATTTACAAGTCCAGCTGGTATGTTATTACACCTATTGTGAAATGTCTTTTTTTTATTACATTGCTCTTTATTAATCATTGTAGGCCCTGTTTACTAAGCCACGCACACTTTTTAGGAATATAATGGATGTCTCTATCATTAGAGCTCGCTAATTTTTAAAGTGTGCTAAAAAAATATGCGCACCTACAGCACGGCTTAGTAAACAGGGCTCTGAATGTTTTTTTCGTTAGTCGTATTTTAGTTGTGGATTCCTCCATTTTTATTGGTATGGTGATGTCGTTTTTATTTATTTATGTATATTTATATTTTTATTCATACAGTTCTAACTAATTTCATTAATGTATTTATTCATTTATATTTATGTCTTAATGTTGTTACAGAAGTTGAGACTCCTAAGGCAGGACTGTACCACGGATTCAAGGATAGTGAGCCCTTGCCGCAGACAAATCACCTGGGCTGGCACAAGGCTAGAATCAGAACAAAACAGGACTAGAATAAACCAGGAGACCAGAGAAGGCAGCACAGAGGTAACAAGGCACAGTAGACAAGGACCGGATCCAGATGAGGCAAGGAAAGCAAGGCAAAGGGCCAGAACTGGAACCCAGGCAGGACAAGGCAAGACTCAGAACTGGATTAAAACTTGGACTGAGACCCAGGCAATACAAGGCAAGGCAGAACAAGGCAAGACATGGAACTAGATTAAAACTGGGTCCAGTTTCTGGTCCATTGCAAACCAGAAAAGGGCAAGACAAGGACAGGATCCAAACAGGACAACATGAGACGAGGCAAGGCACAACTGGACAAGACAGACAGGCAAGACAGAAGCTGGATCCAGACAAGGCAAGAAAGCAAGACAAAGGGCTAGAACTGAACCCACACAGGAACACAGCAAGACACAGGAAGAAGGCTAGAACTGGGTTCAGACACAGCAAGGCAAGGCAGGAAAAGAACTGGATCCAGACACAGACTCGGCAAACAAAACAGGACAGGAGCTAGGCAACAGGAACAAACAGAAGCAATACTATAGACAAGGCAGTAGCCAGACTTGACTTGGCAGGATCAGGAACCAGAAACAGACTTGGCAGGAACAGACTTGGCTTAGCAGGGACAGGAACAGAGCTGGGTTTTACTGAAAGCAGAAACAGGGTTTTGGCTTTAGCAGAAAGCAGGAACAGGGTTTAACTGTAGCAAGAATCAAGAGCAGGGCTAGACTAAAAGCAGGAGCCAGAGGTAGAGTCAAACTGTAACAGATACCAAGAGCAGGGTTTGGCTATGGAGCCAGGCTTTCAGGAACAAGGTTCAGAAACAAGACACACAGAAACAAGGCTTTCAGGAACAAGACTCAAAGAAACACAGTAAGCAGGAACAAGACTACACAGGAGTAAAGATTCATGAACAAGGTTTACAAAAGCAAGGCTTTCAGGAACATGGTTCAGAAACAAGACTCACAGGAATGAAGCTAGACAGGAATCAATGCATTCAGGAACAAAGCCAAGCGGGAACTGGATCTAAATAGGGAACACAAAGACAAGGTTAAAAGACCTCTTGCAAAGGCAAGACATGAGAGTTCCAAGGTGCTTTATAAAGGACTTTGCTGATGATGTCACAACTTGGAATAAGGCTTGATTGGATAGCAGGAACAACAGTCTGGAGAAGCCACAGAGCCAAATCACTGGAAAAAAAGGTGACTCTGGACACAGGGACGCAGCCAAAGCCGTGACAGACTGGATCGAGTCTTTATATCATTTTTATCGATCCCTATAGACTATGTTTTTTTTTAGTTGATCTTTGTTTGTGACAGTTTTAATAAATATCCCTTGGTTGGTACTTCTTTGGTCATTCTTTCCTTTTCTCTTAACCCTCCATTATCCCAGGTACAAATAAGTACCTGTATATAATATGTAAACCGCTTTGAATGTAGTTGGAAAAACCACAGAAAGGCGGTATATAAGTCACATTCCCTTTCCCCCCTTTTCGTTTTGTTTTTCCTCATTTAGTTTTGCAGAGGAGTTACTTTGTTTTTTTTGTTGTTTTAGGCCTTATGAAGTGGCTTTGTGACTAGGGCTGTGGCTTAGGAGCCAGGGGTAGTGTGTTTGCTTCCCACATTATTCACTGCTCACTCACTTAATTAACTCTGTACAGCATGAGTGTTTGCTAGACAAGGATAGTGTCTACCAGGGACATAGAGAGATTTGGTACCCTCTACCCTAGAACAGTCCCATGGAGAGTGTATTTTTCAGGTTAAAACCAGACATTAGGATCCCTCTTCTGGCTGGGTCCTGTGGGGTAAAGTCATATGTGGTATTTGATGTGATCTCATGGCCTAGGAAAGGCTGGAGTCTCATTTAGTCACCTTTATCTAATACATATTCTAACCTTTTCCCAACAAAAGGTGTCTGGATGAGGTTCTCTCTCACATGCTAGCCTCTCTGGTGGGCCCAGTGAGGTGGCAGATCCACCAGGTGGGGTTCTTCCTCTTCACTTTCACTCTCCTCCTCCCTGACCTGTTGCCCCAGATGTGACTCAGGCTCTAACATCTGCCTGCGACTTGCCAGATTATGTTGCATGCAGCTGCCTGTAAAAATGTCACATACTTTGCAGGCCTGTATATGATAACTCACCACCACAGCAGTTGAGACAGTGGAATCTGAATTTGAGAAGCCCAGATATTAACTTTCCTGATTTGTCTTTCATGTTTCAATTACATTGCATACCATCATACTCTTTGCACATGGCATTTAATAACATTAGCTCATGTCTCTCAGTTATTTTTAACCCTGTTTGTCTAATATACACAAACAATTCAGTTTTTATGTATAATCATCCTCCTTGTTGATGATCTTTCTGTTTTTATACGCACAATGGTATTGTATAATCTTTCACTCGGACTAAATGTGTTTTGTATGTTCATTCCTGTGAAATTCTCCATTTTTTTTAAATCTCACACATTTTTATAGATGCATTTTAAAGCTTCCATATATATATATATATATATATATATATATATATTGTAAGGATTATGGAGAAGAAGAAAGGCTAGGGATGAAGCCCAGCTCCAAAGGGCCGAAAGAAGCTCCTTTGAAGGCACCGGGGGGGAGAAAGAGGAACCTAGGAGGAGAAAACTACAACTCCCAGAAAGCCCCGGGAGAGCCTAGGATAAGGAGGCGGAATAGGCTGCTCCACCATGAAGCTCCAGGAGAGGGCCAACAGGGAAAAGAAAAGGTTGAGTCACCTCCCTGGTGGAAGAGGTGGTGGCCCAAATGGGCGGGGAAAGAAAAATACCCAGGCCCATTTAAGGAGGGGGAAGTGATTCAACAAGAGGAAGGGGAAGGAGGAGAGAAAATGGATTGGGCTCCAGAGATAGAGGAGCCAGAGGGGATGGAAGTAGGAGAACCGGAACCCATCTCAGAGGAACCCATGGAACTCTTGGCTCTCAGCAGACCAGAGTAGGAGGTATAGTGGGGCTGCCCGGGTCAAGCGGGAGGAGGTCAGAAAGTAGAAGGCTGACCAAGAGGGTGGGACCTGAGGCTTTGAGCCCGCACAAAGCTGGACGGTGTTTAAATCGAAATGTGTTTAAAAGCTTGGCTAATTGAACTGGGCTGGGAGAAGCCCAGCAAGTGATAGACTGTGTTTACAAGCAGGGTGAATTGAACTTTGCTAGGAGAAGTCAAGCAGTGCTGAACTGTGTTTAAAAGCTTGGCTAATTGAACTTTGCTAGGAGAAGCCAAGTACTGCTGGGCTGTGTTTAAAGCTTGGCTACTTGACCTTTGCTAGGAGAAGCCCAGCACTGCTGGACTGTGTTTAAAAGCTTGGCTAATTGAACTTTGCTAGGAGAAGCCAAGCAGTGCTGAACTGTGTTTAAAAGCTTGGCTAATTGAACTTTGCTAGGAGAAGCCAAGTACTGCTGGGCTGTGTTTAAAGCTTGGCTACTTGACCTTTGCTAGGAGAAGCCCAGCACTGCTGGACTGTGTTTAAAAGCTTGGCTAATTGAACTTTGCTAGGAGAAGCCAAGCACTGCTGGACTGTGTTTCAAAGCGGGGCTAATTGAACTTTGCTAGGAGAAGCCAAGCAGTGCTGGACTGGGTGTAAAAGCTTGGTTAATTGAACTCTGCTCTGAGAAGACAAGCACTGCTGGACTGTGTTAAAGGCTGGGCTAATTGAACTTTGCTGGGAGAAGCCCAGGCCGTGCTATACTGTGTTTAAAAGCTGGGATAATTGAACTTTTCTAGGAGAAGCCGAGCTGGAAAGGACTGGTCTTAACACAGCCTGACTTTATTGAGCAGGGCGGAGACAGACCCGCTTGGAGGGGCCAAGTGGCTCGATCGTTCCGCCCGGACTCGTACAAGGGCATTACAATATATATATATATATATATATAAATTTGATTAATTCAAGACTGATTAGCGTTCATTGTTTATTAAGTTACATCCTTCCACTTGTATTTAGACATTCTAAGCTACATTTTTTTCAGTCTTGGTATTCTATTTATTTATGGTTTCTACAATATGCATTGCCTTTATTAATTTTATTGCTTACACCATATTTAATGTTTTGAGACTCATGAGGCAGGCGCTTAGCGCCAAAACACTATTCTGTGTCGAATCTCCACGTTTTATCTTTTAGAATAAACACTGCATACGAAGAACTCTCGACTCCCTCGTGCTCTTTGGAAGTTCCATTCTTCTACCCTACTCCTCTGTAGTGTTCCTGTTAAGTCCATCTGGATTCATGTTCCTCCATTCTTGTGGTTGACTCACCTGTATTTTTATCTGCCTCATACCATGTGCTGACATTTATTGACTCTCTTATCTTCTATCAATGCCTGTTCTGCTTAACTTGATTGTGGAAGGCCAATAAAGGGCTAATTTCCTCTTACTCATTCTATCAATTTATGTTCATATGCTTTTGGAGGGCCTAGGCCCATTGAGATCAAGTATTGCAGCTCAGAAATAAAACAAGTTCACACCACTGCAGGTTTTGCACATAACAACACAATTGATAGTCTTGCAAGTGACACATGCATCTGCCAGGACAATTGTGACAGCACACCCTGTCTCTCTCTCTCTCTTATGCTCTTCACAGAGCTCAGGACACTTGTGTAGTTGCCTCAGAACCTTGACATCAGATAGAGCAGCCATAGGCATTGAGATGAAAAGACAGGACATCCATACAAGCTTCAACTTTTACGTAACATCTACAATTTCTTCTGTACAAGAAATATAAAAAAGATTTCAAATAATATAAATCAGGTGTATTATTTCCACTAATATTGGACAATAAGTATTTTTCCAACGAAATTAATTGACTATACACCGTCTTGGGTTTGAAGAAGCCAACCAGATGATCAATGTGGAATAATGATTTAGATAAATAATAACGGGATAATCAGGTTAATACCACGTTTTCTTTGTTTACTGTTGTTTAATTGATCTCCTTGTCTTGTTTCACTCTCCCTATTTATTTTGTGGTCTGAGAAAGATTGTATATAATCCATTTATCTAGTTGAGATTGTTTTCTTCTAATATTGTATTATTGTACAGTCATCTCTATTACTGTTTGTAAGTGACCCTTGTAAAATGAAAAATTATAAATAAATGATTAAAAAAAAAGATTTCAAATATAAAATAAAATCTTTCATGTTTGAATAAAATAGCTATTTACAAAAATGTAGAAATAAAAACATACAAGAGGGAGGGAAAAATGAATTACAACTTTAAAAAGGGGCAAACATATAAGACAAGGAGAGAGAAGAGGAAAGGCTTACTTAGAGGAGAGGGGAGAGAGGTGACCCCAACAGCAGCAGGAGCTACCTCAGGAGGTGGGGCCAACTAAGGATCCTGGGCGGTGGGGGGGCCAGGGATGGCAGCATGCCCTAGAGCAAAGAGAAATTGTGCTTGGGTGGCTGACATCTGCTCTAGGACATTCTGCAACCTAACCTGACCAGCTTCCAGGGCTCTTAGGTGCCAGTCAATGGCCTCCTGCATGTTCTCTATCTTCTCCAAGACAGCCTTTGCTCCAGTGGCATGTGCAGGCAGAGGTGTGGCTCCACATGCACCGGCACCTGCCCCTGGAACCAGCTTGCTGTCTTGGGAAAAATGGGGAGATGTTAGAGGCCATTGTCCTCTCCTCTGGAAAATGTTCTTCTCCTGAGGGAGGTCCTTCAGCCCTTGGGGTGGGGCAGGGTGGATGGGGTGTGCAGGAGAGGGGCAGGGACTGTTGTGCTGTGGGGGCATCTGCTTCCCCTTCATCTTTTTCCTCATCATCCTCTTCATCATCACCCTCAGTGCCCTCCTCCTGCTGCCCATCTCCTTCTCCTCGCTCTCCCCTGTGGCAGCAGAGGGTCCAGGGGTGGGGTAGCTGGTGGCTAAGCTACAAAGGTGGCAAACAGAGATATTGGTTACAATCATGCTGTCCATCACCTGCACAGTTGAGATGGCCATTGAAGTTTGGGAGGTAAGCATGGGGGTTAGGGACCAACCTTTACCTCTTGGTTAGACATTGGCACCTAGTGGTTTCCATAGAGATGAGCGAGAAGTAGAGATGCTCATTGGATACCAAACTGTTACTCACCTGCCTCAGCATGTAGCTCAGCAAGCACCCCCTGGAGGAACTCCTGGTCATGCCACCTCATGTAGCAGCCCCCCTTGCAGAGGTCTTCCATCTGTATGGAGACAAGGGGTGGGGTGGGGTGGGGAGGGGAGGGGAGGGGAGGGAGAGTGGCAAGTACCTGACAGATTTTGCATATAGCTGTTTCACATGACATGCCTGCTCCTTCCTCCACCTCCATGTCAGTTTCTGTATATTTGTCATATGATATGCATAGAGAGGCTGGTGTGTGTGTCAATCCTCACTGAACATCACATTCTTTGTGTAACACTAATTTGTGTTTCTATGGGGTAGACTGCAGGAGGAGACCTACTGGTTAGAACCCTTGCTTTGTCCTTCTGGGGTGGGGAGTTCAAATCCTATTACTGGTGCGTGCTTCCCCCACCTGTATGCATTTTGCTCATCCCTCCTCCGGATCACAGGTTTTCCCCATTACAAAAGGGACTGCTCCTCAAGGAAAGAGGTGGCAGTGTGATTAGAATGCTTGCCTTATCCTGGGCTGGGGAGTTCAAAGCCTGCCACTGGTGCCTGCCTCCCCCACCTGTATGCATTTTGCTCATCCCTCTTTGGGATCACAGGTTTTCCCATTACAAAAAGGACTTCTCAAGGAAAGAGGTGGAAGTATGATTAGAATGCTTGCCTTATCCTGGGCTGGGGAGTTCAAAGCCTGCCAGTGGTGCCTGCCCCCCCCCCCCACTCACCCACCTGCATACATTTGCTCATCCCTCCTCAGTGACACAGGTTTTCAGAGTGGTTAAAACACTTGCCTTACAAAGGTATGGAATGAAGCTTTGTATATAAATATGTTCATCCAGTAATTCTGAATCAGATAATTCTAACAGTGATTATATACTGTGACTGTAATTGCTCTGATTGGAAGGGCTATCTCTCAAAAACAAAAAACAAAAACACTTTCCTTATCCTTCTGGTGTGTGTGTGTGGGGGGGGGGGGGGGGGGGGGAGTTCAAATCCTATCACTGATGTCTGCCCCTAACTCTACCTGCAGGCATTTTGCACTTGGCTCCAGAGGGACACAGGCTTTCCCCATTACAAGAGGGATTGCTCCTCAAGGAAGGAAGTGGCAGAGTAGTTAGAACACTTGCCTTATCTCTCTGGGGTGGGGAGTTCAGATCCTGTGGTAAGATACAGCGGAAAGTGGAGAGCAGCGGGGGGGGGGGGGGGGGGGGGGGGCAAGGCCGTCCGTACAGGACGCTCCTGATGAGCGCCCTTGCCCCCTCCCGATCCTTTTTTTATTTTTATTTTTTATGTGTTTTCTGACGTCCTTTGGACCAATCACAGCGCTTTTAGCTCTGCTAATGCGCTGGGATTGGCTCAAAGTTTGTTTATTTTTTCACTTAATGATTTTTCCTGGCACAGAGCTGTCCTAATGAGAGGTCCAGACCTCTCGTTAGTTTTCCTGCCTTTTTCCTGCGTAAAGGCAATCGGAAAAGGTTTGTGCATGTCGTTTCAATGGGGTTTTCACACTAATTGCTCATCTCCATTCCGTTTTCGTTAGCTGCTGGCTTCCTCGGTAAAAGCCCTTTGATGCATGCAACGGATCAAATTTTCCTCGTTGGAGAGTCATTAAAGGCTCATTTAGCTTTAGTGCATCTGCCTCTAAAAGAGATGCAGGTGCATGACACCGCCTAGCAATTATATACACTCCTGACCTTAGTAACAGAGTCCTGTAAAGTAGAGGTAATGTGGCACTGGTATAGGAGCCTGTGTTGAGCCCTAGATGGGATCTGAGGCACATATTACAATGTTGCAATTGCACTCCACAGCAGCTTTGCCAGCTGCATAGTTCTTTAAAATTTCACTGAGCTAAATATTTTGTAGTGCTGCATTCAAGCTTAGTTTGTCCTTTTTTTCTTCTCTCCCATTCTTTTTGGTTCCTCAGCGCTACTTTTAGCAACTGCTGGTTTCATTTTGCGGTCACAGGCCAAGGGAGTGGGGGAGCTGTTTGTTAAGCTTTTTGAGTTGCAGCACAGTATCTGTCAGCACTATGTGACACTTCACTGGTAGTCTTTCAATCAGTGTGTTTTTTTTTCCAGCAAAAAAAGGTGCCGGTACTCAAATGCTAGGCCACCCTTCAGGACTGGGGTGACCACTGAGGGACCCACCCCATAATAGCCAGGCCCCCTGCCCAGTCACAGAATCTATGACAAGACAGAATTGGTGTGTAGAGCCTGAGCTCTATCATTAAAACTTGGGGTCCATGGGTCAATTTTAACAGACAATGGAAAAAGGTGGAAGCCCTGTTTTTAATAAACAGTTATTGTCAGCACATCTGGCTTCACTTTTACTTCAAATTCAATAAGCATTCACTAATCTATAGGACTGTTGCATGTATCTTCACTTCTCAGCTTTTCACCCATCGGTATTTTAAAACAGCCATTTTACACGTTGCACTTCAATAAAATATTTTTCACTTTATCTAGGGAAGCATATCCCAATCAGTTTCTCATCAAACCATTTCTACTCCCATGCAGTTTAAAAAGTGTTGTCTTATTTCCATGTTTCCATTTGTGTGAGCCTTCATTGTAAAACCAATTATATGTGTGCTATATTTCATTATTTTTTCCAAAATAGATGGTGTTGTGTTTTTAGCTGTCTTTAAACAGTACAAGGGATTTACAAGTCCAGCTGGTATGTTATTACACCTATTGTGAAATGTCTTTTTTTATTACATTGCTCTTTATTAATCATTGTAGGCCCTGTTTACTAAGCCACGCACACTTTTTAGGAATATAATGGATGTCTCTATCATTAGAGCTCGCTAATTTTTAAAGTGTGCTAAAAAAATATGCGCACCTACAACACGGCTTAGTAAACAGGGCTCTGAATGTTTTTTTCGTTAGTCGTATTTTAGTTGTGGATTCCTCCATTTTTATTGGTATGGTGATGTCGTTTTTATTTATTTATGTATATTTATATTTTTATTCATACAGTTCTAACTAATTTCATTCATGTATTTATTCATTCATATTTATGTCTTAATGTTGTTACAGAAGTTGAGACTCCTAAGGCAGGACTGTACCACGGATTCAAGGATAGTGAGCCCTTGCCGCAGACAAATCACCTGGGCTGGCACAAGGCTAGAATCAGAACAAAACAGGACTAGAATAAACCAGGAGACCAGAGAAGGCAGCACAGAGGTAACAAGGCACAGTAGACAAGGACCGGATCCAGATGAGGCAAGGAAAGCAAGGCAAAGGGCCAGAACTGGAACCCAGGCAGGACAAGGCAAGACTCGGAACTGGATTAAAACTTGGACTGAGACCCAGGCAATACAAGGCAAGGCAGAACAAGGCAAGACATGGAACTAGATTAAAACTGGGTCCAGTTTCTGGTCCATTGCAAACCAGAAAAGGGCAAGACAAGGACAGGATCCAAACAGGACAACATGAGACGAGGCAAGGCACAACTGGACAAGACAGACAGGCAAGACAGAAGCTGGATCCAGACAAGGCAAGAAAGCAAGACAAAGGGCTAGAACTGAACCCACACAGGAACACAGCAAGACACAGGAAGAAGGCTAGAACTGGGTTCAGACACAGCAAGGCAAGGCAGGAAAAGAACTGGATCCAGACACAGACTCGGCAAACAAAACAGGACAGGAGCTAGGCAACAGGAACAAACAGAAGCAATACTATAGACAAGGCAGTAGCCAGACTTGACTTGGCAGGATCAGGAACCAGAAACAGACTTGGCTTAGCAACAGGAACAGACTTGGCTTAGCAGGGACAGGAACAGAGCTGGGTTTTACTGAAAGCAGAAACAGGGTTTTGGCTTTAGCAGAAAGCAGGAACAGGGTTTAACTGTAGCAAGAATCAAGAGCAGGGCTAGACTAAAAGCAGGAGCCAGAGGTAGAGTCAAACTGTAACAGATACCAAGAACAGGGTTTGGCTATGGAGCCAGGCTTTCAGGAACAAGGTTCAGAAACAAGACACACAGAAACAAGGCTTTCAGGAACAAGACTCAAAGAAACACAGTAAGCAGGAACAAGACTACACAGGAGTAAAGATTCATGAACAAGGTTTACAAAAGCAAGGCTTTCAGGAACATGGTTCAGAAACAAGACTCACAGGAATGAAGCTAGACAGGAATCAATGCATTCAGGAACAAAGCCAAGCGGGAACTGGATCTAAATAGGGAACACAAAGACAAGGTTAAAAGACCTCTTGCAAAGGCAAGACATGAGAGTTCCAAGGTGCTTTATAAAGGACTTTGCTGATGATGTCACAACTTGGAATAAGGCTTGATTGGATAGCAGGAACAACAGTCCGGAGAAGCCACAGAGCCAAATCACTGGAAAAAAAGGTGACTCTGGACACAGGGACGCAGCCAAAGCCGTGACAGACTGGATCGAGTCTTTATATCATTTTTATCAATCCCTATAGACTATGGTTTTTTTTAGTTGAACTTTGTTTGTGACAGTTTTAATAAATATCCCTTGGTTGGTACTTCTTTGGTCATTCTTTCCTTTTCTCTTAACCCTCCATTATCCCAGGTACAAATAAGTACCTGTATATAATATGTAAACCGCTTTGAATGTAGTTGGAAAAACCACAGAAAGGCGGTATATAAGTCACATTCCCTTTCCCCCCTTTTCGTTTTGTTTTTCCTCATTTAGTTTTGCAGAGGGGTTACTTTGGTTTTTTTGTTGTTTTAGGTCTTATGAAGTGGCTTTGTGACTAGGGTTGTGGCTTAGGAGCCAGGGGTAGTGTGTTTGCTTCCCACATTATTCACTGCTCACTCACTTAATTAACTCTGTACAGCATGAGTGTTTGCTAGACAAGGATAGTGTCTACCAGGGACATAGAGAGATTTGGTACCCTCTACCCTAGAACAGTCCCATGGAGAGTGTATTTTTCAGGTTAAAACCAGACATTAGGATCCCTCTTCTGGCTGGGTCCTGTGGGGTAAAGTCATATGTGGTATTGATGTGATCTCATGGCCTAGGAAAGGCTGGAGTCTCATTTAGTCACCTTTATCTAATACATATTCTAACCTTTTCCAACAAAAGGTGTCTGGATGAGGTTCTCTCTCACATGCTAGCCTCTCTGGTGGGCCCAGTGAGGTGGCAGATCCACCAGGTGGGGTTCTTCCTCTTCACTTTCACTCTCCTCCTCCCTGACCTGTTGCCCCAGATGTGACTCAGGCTCTAACATCTGCCTGCGACTTGCCAGATTATGTTGCATGCAGCTGCCTGTAAAATGTCACATACTTTGCAGGCCTGTATATGATAACTCACCACCACAGCAGTTGAGACAGTGGAATCTGAATTTGAGAAGCCCAGATATTAACTTTCCTGATTTGTCTTTCATGTTTCAATTACATTGCATACCATCATACTCTTTGCACATGGCATTTAATAACATTAGCTCATGTCTCTCAGTTATTTTTAACCCTGTTTGTCTAATATACACAAACAATTCAGTTTTTATGTATAATCATCCTCCTTGTTGATGATCTTTCTGTTTTTATACGCACAATGGTATTGTATAATCTTTCACTCGGACTAAATGTGTTTTGTATGTTCATTCCTGTGAAATTCTCCATTTTTTTTAAATCTCACACATTTTTATAGATGCATTTTAAAGCTTCCATATATATATATATATATATATATATATATATATATATATATATAAATTTGATTAATTCATGACTGATTAGCGTTCATTGTTTATTAAGTTACATCCTTCCACTTGTATTTAGACATTCTAAGCTACATTTTTTTCAGTCTTGGTATTCTATTTATTTATGGTTTCTACAATATGCATTGCCTTTATTAATTTTATTGCTTACACCATATTTAATGTTTTGAGACTCATGAGGCAGGCGCTTAGCGCCAAAACACTATTCTGTGTCGAATCTCCACGTTTTATCTTTTAGAATAAACACTGCATACGAAGAACTCTCGACTCCCTCGTGCTCTTTGGAAGTTCCATTCTTCTACCCTACTCCTCTGTAGTGTTCCTGTTAAGTCCATCTGGATTCATGTTCCTCCATTCTTGTGGTTGACTCACCTGTATTTTTATCTGCCTCATACCATGTGCTGACATTTATTGACTCTCTTATCTTCTATCAATGCCTGTTCTGCTTAACTTGATTGTGGAAGGCCAATAAAGGGCTAATTTCCTCTTACTCATTCTATCAATTTATGTTCATATGCTTTTGGAGGGCCTAGGCCCATTGAGATCAAGTATTGCAGCTCAGAAATAAAACAAGTTCACACCACTGCAGGTTTTGCACATACTGTAACAACACAATTGATAGTCTTGCAAGTGACACATGCATCTGCCAGGACAATTGTGACAGCACACCCTGTCTCTCTCTCTCTCTTATGCTCTTCACAGAGCTCAGGACACTTGTGTAGTTGCCTCAGAACCTTGACATCAGATAGAGCAGCCATAGGCATTGAGATGAAAAGACAGGACACCCATACAAGCTTCAACTTTTATGTAACATCTACAATTTCTTTTGTACAAGAAATATAAAAAAGATTTCAAATAATATAAATCAGGTGTATTATTTCCACTAATATTGGACAATAAGTATTTTTCCAACGAAATTAATTGACTATACACCGTCTTGGGTTTGAAGAAGCCAACCAGATGATCAATGTGGAATAATGATTTAGATAAATAATAACTGGGGATAATCAGGTTAATACCACGTTTTCTTTGTTTACTGTTGTTGTTTCACTCTCCCTATTTATTTTGTGGTCTAAGAAAGAGAAAGATTGTATATAATCCATTTATCTAGTTGAGATTGTTTTCTTCTAATATTGTATTATTGTACAGTCATCTCTATTACTGTTTGTAAGTGACCCTTGTAAAATGAAAAATTATAAATAAATGATTAAAAAAAAAAGATTTCAAATATAAAATAAAATCTTTCATGTTTGAATAAAATAGCTATTTACAAAAATGTAGAAATAAAAACATACAAGAGGGAGGGAAAAATGAATTACAACTTTAAAAAGGGGCAAACATATAAGACAAGGAGAGAGAAGAGGAAAGGCTTACTTAGAGGAGAGGGGGAGAGAGGTGACCCCAACAGCAGCAGGAGCTACCTCAGGAGGTGGGGCCAACTAAGGATCCTGGGCGGTGGGGGGGCCAGGGATGGCAGCATGCCCTAGAGCAAAGAGAAATTGTGCTTGGGTGGCTGACATCTGCTCTAGGACATTCTGCAACCTAACCTGACCAGCTTCCAGGGCTCTTAGGTGCCAGTCAATGGCCTCCTGCATGTTCTCTATCTTCTCCAAGACAGCCTTTGCTCCAGTGGCATGTGCAGGCAGAGGTGTGGCTCCACATGAACCGGCACCTGCCCCTGGAACCAGCTTGCTGTCTTGGGAAAAATGGGGAGATGTTAGAGGCCATTGTCCTCTCCTCTGGAAAATGTTCTTCTCCTGAGGGAGGTCCTTCAGCCCTTGGGGTGGGGCAGGGTGGATGGGGTGTGCAGGAGAGGGGCAGGGACTGTTGTGCTGTGGGGGCATCTGCTTCCCCTTCATCTTTTTCCTCATCATCCTCTTCATCATCACCCTCAGTGCCCTCCTCCTGCTGCCCATCTCCTTCTCCTCGCTCTCCACTGTGGCAGCAGAGGGTCCAGAGGTGGGGTAGCTGGTGGCTAAGCTACAAAGGTGGCAAACAGAGATATTGGTTACAATCATGCTGTCCATCACCTGCACAGTTGAGATGGCCATTGAAGTTTGGGAGGTAAGCATGGGGGTTAGGGACCAACCTTTACCTCTTGGTTAGACATTGGCACCTAGTGGTTTCCATAGAGATGAGCGAGAAGTAGAGATGCTCATTGGATACCAAACTGTTACTCACCTGCCTCAGCATGTAGCTCAGCAAGCACCCCCTGGAGGAACTCCTGGTCATGCCACCTCATGTAGCAGCCCCCCTTGCAGAGGTCTTCCATCTGTATGGAGACAAGGGGTGGGGTGGAGAGGAGAGGAGAGGGGAGGGGAGGGGAGGGAGAGTGGCAAGTACCTGACAGATTTTGCATATAGCTGTTTCACATGACATGCCTGCTCCTTCCTCCACCTCCATGTCAGTTTCTGTATATTTGTCATATGATATGCATAGAGAGGCTGGTGTGTGTGTCAATCCTCACTGAACATCACATTCTTTGTGTAACACTAATTTGTGTTTCTATGGGGTAGACTGCAGGAGGAGACCTACTGGTTAGAACCCTTGCTTTGTCCTTCTGGGGTGGGGAGTTCAAATCCTATTACTGGTGCGTGCTTCCCCCACCTGTATGCATTTTGCTCATCCCTCCTCCGGATCACAGGTTTTCCCCATTACAAAAGGGACTGCTCCTCAAGGAAAGAGGTGGCAGTGTGATTAGAATGCTTGCCTTATCCTGGGCTGGGGAGTTCAAAGCCTGCCACTGGTGCCTGCCTCCCCCACCTGTATGCATTTTGCTCATCCCTCTTTGGGATCACAGGTTTTCCCATTACAAAAAGGACTTCTCAAGGAAAGAGGTGGAAGTATGATTAGAATGCTTGCCTTATCCTGGGCTGGGGAGTTCAAAGCCTGCCAGTGGTGCCTGCCCCCCCCCCCCCCCCCACTCACCCACCTGCATACATTTGCTCATTCCTCCTCAGTGACACAGGTTTTCAGAGTGGTTAAAACACTTGCCTTACAAAGGTATGGAATGAAGCTTTGTATATAAATATGTTCATCCAGTAATTCTGAATCAGATAATTCTAACAGTGATTATATACTGTGACTGTAATTGCTCTGATTGGAAGGGCTATCTCTCAAAAACAAAAAACAAAAACACTTTCCTTATCCTTCTGGTGTGTGTGGAGGGGGGGGGGGGGGAGTTCAAATCCTATCACTGATGTCTGCCCCTAACTCTACCTGCAGGCATTTTGCACTTGGCTCCAGAGGGACACAGGCTTTCCCCATTACAAGAGGGATTGCTCCTCAAGGAAGGAAGTGGCAGAGTAGTTAGAACACTTGCCTTATCTCTCTGGGGTGGGGAGTTCAGATCCTGTGGTAAGATACATGTCAAGTAACTGTGTTCTTACAAAATGTTTCTGGATATCAAAGATCCTGTCTGTAATTGGATTCATTTTTTTCTAAGCCCGTGTCATTGGACCCATCAACAGAAAGAGAAAAAGATTCAGTCTTCAAGTGCTGCATAAGACACTGTTTGAAGTGGGGAGCAATGGCACCATTTTACAAGCTGACTTGGTTCTTGCTGAATGATAATGTTGGGCAATCTGGCTGTCAGGGAAACTCTCTCAACAGAAGGCTCAGATGGTCTGCAGTTGCAAGAGGAATATACTGTGCTGCACAAGCAGAGTTGTTAATTTTACTACTGCATGTGTCATCTGTGGGGACCAAATGCAGTTGTTACAGATGCCTGGCTATGTTTCTGGATATAAAAAAAGCAAGGCATAGTGCCCCGCGGGTGCACGGAGCCGAATATAACATGGCGCTGTGCCCCGACGGGCATGCGTGCCGAGGACAGCGAGAGCGCACGAGGCGCGGGGGTGGGGGCAGGAGCCCGGCGCACTGAGGTACCCCATGCTGTCCAATGGGAAGCATGCATGCAGGGTTTAAAAGCCCCCGGAGAGAACCGGACAACCTCTTCAGGTGTCCGGGCAAGCAGACCTCACAAGTAGCTGTAGGCTGACCCCTTATCGTCGCCACGTGGGACTCAACTCAACAGCTATCCCGAATTCCAATCATCCCAGGCAGCTCCGTAAGTACATGCAATCCAGCGGCCCCATCGCGGGTTTTAATTTACGGAGCGGAGAGGTAGGCCGGGTGGCGATTGGGGCGAGTGGAGTGTACCGCTGGCGGGGTAGGCCGCATATCTGTTTATCCGCGATGCAAAAAAAAAAAAAGAAAAGAAAAGAAAAATCCGGACCACTGGGCCAGCCGGTCATCGGTTTGCAAACTGCAAAGTTAAGCCCGGGCACTTACAGAGTACTTAAGTATGGTGGCTGTGGAGCACAATCACATGGCTGAACTCTGCCTTCAATCTGAAGCACTTTTCAGTCGCCGCAAAAAAAAACCCGCGCCACCACATCGAGGTGCGAATTCGGCTGTTTTCGCTCAAGATCGCCTGTAGGATCGGCAGTAGATATAGGCCATTATCTTAATAATTCATGCGCTGTTTCCATAGTGTAAGCAGGCTGGAGGCAGAGTGCGTGTGCCCCCTTTTTAAGCTGGTTAAAATATCCACCAAATCATGCAAATCCAAAAAAAAAAAATGCGATAGCTAACAAGTAAAGGGCAGGGAGTGTGGAGAGAGTGATAATCAGAACGCTGAAATAGAACTACTTAAATTGGCAGACTTGGGATGCAGTACCTAGAATGGCCATCAGAGGGCAAGATAGTCATATAAAACAGCAGACAAAGAACCCAAAGCCTTTCCCTTTGTTGCAAAACGGATTGTAACATGTTGTTAAGGTTGTCCACATTAAATTAGTGTGACTAACGAAAACAGGCGTCAGCATTATGCACGCTTTCAAAAAGTAAATAAATAAAGTAATACGTTTGGCCAGGAGCGACTACAGCAATAAATGAAATAAATGTAGGAAGCCTTTATATTGTAAAAAAAATAATTTTTGTTAATTACATTCTTGAATTGCATGCATGTATGACGAGATATTAACTGAATATCTTTAAGTCTATTTAGATTCCTTGTGTGTCGACAATATCCCCCCCTACATCGCGCAGAATGGAAGCGACAACAAAGTCAGACGGCGCGGAGGGGTGCGTCACCCAAGAGAGCGGAGCAGAGGAGAAATGCAGTACACCCCAAGAGCAGGAAGGAGAAACAGCGGCAGACGGAAGCAACTCGATCGACCCGACAGGGAAGAAGCGACCGGCAAGCAATGTGGACCCTGGAAAAGGCCAAAGAAAGCAAGCCGGCAAGAAGGCAGCTGGGCAAACCACCCCCGCAGGTGCAGCCAACATATCGCAAAAGAAAAGGAACAAGAAGAAGGGCAAAGAGAGCGTCCCCGGGCCAGCAAGTGGTGCAGCTGACAGCGCAGGTGGACTGGGCGGCTGGCCGTACCCGCCGATTTGGGCAGGATGGACTCCACCGCACGTAGCAGCACAGGGCGCCGGGCCTCAGGTGAAGGATAGTCCTGGGCCTGCAGCGGGACAGGGACAGCAGTCGGTCCCTCCCGCATGGCCATGTGGCATGGGTTGGGGCTACCCTCAACATCCCGCATACTATGGGGCATGGCCGGGATTTGGCCTCCCCCTCCATGCCATACATGTAAAACGCCATGTGCTTCTCAGCACCCAGCATCCGCAGCGGCCTCAGGCACCCCAGACCCTAAGTACGGCTGCCCTACACCGAACATTCCCACAGGGGAACCTGCTCACATGGACAGAGCACCACCGCTGCAGCATGCAGGTACGTCCAGCGGGGGCGCATGGACATGAGAATGTAGATGTTAATATGAAGATAGGGGAGAGCACAGGCAGGACTGATGAGGGCAATGCTGTCAACAGGGAAGAGCAGAGCCCCACA
The DNA here is from genome assembly GCF_901765095.1 of Microcaecilia unicolor. Classification (NCBI taxonomy): domain Eukaryota; kingdom Metazoa; phylum Chordata; class Amphibia; order Gymnophiona; family Siphonopidae; genus Microcaecilia; species Microcaecilia unicolor. Next base: position 85,649,696 of record NC_044037.1, on the reverse strand, counting down.
CTGAGATAGAGGGAGGCAGCGGGCGGGGGGGGGGGCAAAGAGGCAAACAGGTAGGGCCCCCTACAGGAAAGAAGGGAAAAAAGAAAAGGAAAGAAGAAGAGCAGGGCGCAGCGGTTCAGATAGTGGGAGCAGATCAGATTCATCATCCTCATCCACCACCTCCTCTTGTGATGAAGACGATGAAACGCAGAGCGTCGCAGGAGCGGTAGCAGGTGCCAAGGACGACCATCCCCCACCGCTGGCAGCTCTGCCGCATATATGGAGATTAGTACCAAAGTCCGCCAGAAAAAAGATAAAGAATAAGAAATATTTTGACATATTTCAGCTACTGGAAGGGAAGAAAAAGGACAAGAAAAGGAAAAAAGACACAAAAGAGAATGCAAACACATGGGACAAAGGCACACCAAAATCAATAGTCAACTGGCTATGGGTCTTCCTCAGGGTAATAGACGTAGCTGGGCACGCTGATCCCACCCAATACAGCCCGATGCTAGCATATGCCCACAACATAGTGCAGGCTTACAAAGATTACGAGGGACAAAGATGGTTAAAATATGATGAAGAATACAGAGATAGGATGGATGAGTGCGCCGCCTTCGGGTGGGGGTGGAAGGACGTAGACCTGTGGATACACACCATGACAAATAGAGGGGCAGTAGCCGGGACCCAGGGAAGACCCTTTCAGCTGGGAGGGTCAAATAGTGCAGGGAGAGCGTTGGGGTTCCAAGACAGGGCATGCTGGCGGTTTAACCGCGCTACTTGCACCCTCCCGAGCTGCAAATACAAACATGTATGCACCACGTGCGGAGCACCACATCCCACCATCAAGTGCATCAAGAAAGCCCCCGACAGAACAGCCGCCCAACCTTAACCTAGACGCCAGAGCTATAGCGCCTTCCCCGGTCAACTTACCCGCTATGCATCCATGGTTGGCCCGTTACCCCAGAAGAAGGGAGGCACGTATAATAGAAGACGGTTTTACATATGGTTTTAGAATCCCATACTACGGCACACAAAGAAGAAGAGCAGTAAGGAATTCCCCCTCAGTAATCCGGCTACACCCAGAAGCCAAAGCGCGCATCACTAAAGAAGTAAGCTTAGGAAGGGTGGCGGGACCTTTCCAGTATATGCCCTTCGAGCAGTTCCTAGTGTCCCCGCTGGCAATCATCCCCAAAAAGGAACCCAGAAAATACAGATTCATACATAATTTATCTCATCCAGCGGGCGACTCGGTGAACAATTTTCTCCCTCCCGAGGCAAGCTCTGTGCACTATGCCACCTTCGACATGGCAGTGCAGTTACTGCGAAAAGCAGGACAGGGATCCCTCATGGCCAAAGCGGACATCGAGTCCGCATTTCGGCTGCTGCCGGTACACCCGGACAACTTCCCCATCTTGGGTTTTATGTTCGATGGGCAATGCTACTACGACAAGTGTATGCCCATGGGTTGCTCAGTGTCATGCTCCTTATTCGAATGTTTCAGTACGTTCCTGCACTGGGTAGTGGAAAGAGTTTCAGGAAACAAGAACATAATACACTACTTAGACGATTTCCTGTTTGTGGGTCCAGCAGACAGGACGATTTGCCAGTCCACACTTACCCACTTCCGGGCAGTCACAGAATCATTCGGTATCCCGCTAGCCAAAGAGAAAACGTGGGACCCATGCATGCGCCTGCAGTTCCTGGGCATTGAGCTGGATTCCTGTGATATGGTCTCTCGACTCCCCATGGACAAAATTGACAAACTAAAATCGATAATAGCACAGGTGGCGAGCAGAGAGAAGGTCACACTGCGTGAAATGCAGTCATTAGTAGGCAGCCTCAATTTTGCATGCAGAGTTATTGTCATGGGCAGGGCCTTCATGCGCAGGCTAACCAGCTCAATGTCCAAGGTACAAAAACCTACACATCACATCAGGTTGACCAGGGACATGAAAGATGACCTCAAGGTGTGGGATATGTTTTTGAGCCACTTCAATGGCAGAGTAGTATGGCTAGACACACCTATATCCAATGCAGACTTGCAGTTATACACCAACGCAGCGGGTGGAGTGGGTTTTGGAATTTACTTCCAGGGCGAATGGTGCGTGGATGTATGGCCGCCCAGCTGGAAAGAGCAATCCATCACAAAAATATCACCTTCCTAGAACTATTCCCGATAGTAGTGGCAGTAGCTATCTGGAAGTCGAGGCTTAGCAGCAGGAGAGTAGTATTTTGGTCAGACAACAGAGCAGTAGTAGACATAATAAATAGGCACACTGCGCGATGCCCACTAGTAGGAAACCTAGCGTGCGAGCTCGTAAAGTTGTGTTTATTCAACAACATATTACTGCGCGCAAAGCATGTCCTCGGCGCATGCAACCCAATTGCTGATGCTCTTTCTCGTTCAAAGTGGGAAACCTTCCGAAAACTGGCACCACAAGCGTCTGCGAAAGGAGAGCCCGTACCTGGCTACCTATGGAGACTCGGACCCCGGAGGCATGGCGACTGCTAAAACAGTCTTTGGCGCCACGAACATGGACGACTTACATAGCCGGTTACCAGAGAGTATACTCCTTCATGCGTACGCAAGGATGGCAAGGAGGCCCGGTGCCGGACAGCACAATAGTGGACTATATCGTTCAGGCGAAGCGGCAAGGAAGGACCCACAGCTCAGTAGCCAGGCATCTGACAGCAATCTCGTTCTTCACTAAGACAGCAGGATGGGGCGACCCAAAAAATAGGTTCTTAATCAAAAAACTATTAGAAGGCTGGAGACGAGAGCGCAGTGCCAGACCGGACTGGAGGCCACCAATCACGCATGACGTGTTGCTGGACAAATGGTGCGCCTTAGAAAGCATATGTGCATCCAAATATGAGACCCGACTATTCCGGGCGGCATTTACGCTGGCTTTCTTTGGGGCACTGAGGGTAGGCGAATTGGTAGCTCAATCCAAAACAAGCATGGCAAAGGCCGGTCTGAAGATCAGCGAGATCACGATGTCGGGCAATACGCTGCAACTCATGATCCGCAGATCCAAAACGGACCAAATCGGCAAGGGGCAGACGATCACCTTAATGTAGGTGGACTTGCTACGTACTTGCCCTTTAGCAAACATCAGGGAGTACCTAGCGCTGAGACCTACGGGTCACGAGACCCTGTTAGTACATTTAGATGGTTCCCCTCTCACCCTCTTCCAATTCACTGCGGTATTGCGCAAATGCTTGACAAAGACAGGGCGTGACCCGGCGAGCTATGGCACGCATTCCTTCAGGATAGGAGCAGCCACCTGCGCAGCATCCCTAGGTTTCCCTCCACTATCCATTAAGAAGCTAGGCAGATGGAAGTCAGAAGCTTACAGGGGTTACCATCAGGGAACAGTCCCACGGGCAGCAAGGCCCACCGCCAAAATTTTAATATGCACATTATTCTATGTTGCAGGGTCACAAACGCTCTGGATAGTCGGCCACTCATACATTAAATGGGCGGCGCGCAGAGCGGCGGTAAGACCCGGGGGCCACCATTTAGGCCTGGCTACAAGAGGAGTGCAAATATATTGGATGGGAGTTGGAGGTATGAAATGGCATCAGTTGAGCACACTACTGCGGCGCAAAGCAGACACCTTGGCCGCCCCCGCAGCCATAGTCATACACCTAGGCGGGAACTACATCGGAACTCTACCATGCATTGAAATAGTACAGGCAGCGAGGCGTGAGCTGTCAATAATCTACCACCTTTTCCCCCACACAGTCGTGGTTTGATCCGACATACTCCCTAGATGGATACACAAAGACTCTAAACTATGGGGCAGGCCCAGAAAGAAAGTGAACAGGCAGATTGCAGCCTGGGTGATGGGTAGGGGAGGATGGCAGATCACGCACGAGTGGGCAGAAGACATGTGCGAAAGACTTTACTGGAAAGATGGCACACACCTTTCCGCCATTGGAAATGATCTCCTTAACAATGATCTGCTAGAGGCGCTTGAGAAAGTAGTTTCGGCACAAACAGGCCGCAGCTGGGGTGGGGGTGGGCCGGGGCAAGCCGAGCTACCCCGGCCTGGTGGCGGGGTACCCAAGCCAAATGGTATTAGCATAGGCAGCTGGTAGCTGCGCTTACGGTACGGCCCCCTTGCTGTGCGGCGGGAAGCGCTGTTTACAACTGACAAGTCTTGCTAGGGCGGCGGACTTGGAGGAGGTAATGAGCCAGAGGCTGGAGCGGCTTGGGTATGCCCAGGGTTTTGAGATGTTTTGTATCAAAAATAAAGCTGCGGCCTAGTTATGCCACATTAAAAGTATAATATGTGTACTGTCTTTATTAAAGGACAGTAAGAATTAGTAATTGTTAGGCCCGAGGGGTCTCTGGTGCCTATGTTAAGATCTAGACTGTAAAAGGATTGATTTTTTTCTAAGCCTGTGAATGGGAACCACTGGGAACCCAAAGTTCACAGGATAACATGCTGTTCCAGAAGTATGTTGAAAAGAGAAACTGAACTTTGGATCTGCTCTTAGACTTCTTATTCTGTTTTGTGGACCTATACCAATGAGATGTTGGTTTAAACATGGTCAGAAAATGGGAGAAAAAAATTAGAAATGACTATGAGGCATATTTTCAAAGCACTTGGACTTACAAAGTTCCATAGTAACCTATGGAACTAAGTGCTTTGAAAATATGCCTCTCACGTATACTTACTTTTTCAGTGAGAGGATTTGCCATGGCTATAAAAGGAATTTGTGGCTGTGAAGATACTGCTCTGCTATTTTTGTGGTGCATTTCACTGTTCAGATGATGCTTAACATCTTTTTCTCCTTGATGCCTGCAGGTCAGTACCCGATGATATAGTGTACATTTACAAGAAGAAGGTCTGCCTGCTACTGAGATACTGAAGGGCCATGTGGCCGTCCAGTATGACTGGACGTGTGAAATTGTATTTTGCAGCACCATCCAACTTTAGACTAAGTTGGGGTTGTTGTTGTTTTTTTTTTTTTTTTTGCAAACTCATATTTTTACACCAACGTGCAAGTATGATTCTAATCTGACTCCTAAGTATTCTGACTGCAGATCTATCAAATACAAAAAAAAAAGGCACACAGAAATTTGTTTATCTATTTTAAAAACCTAACACTGATTACTAGGTCACATTTGATGCTGTCAATTAGATAATTCAATGTCTCTGCCTTGCTCATTCCTTCCTTTCTGATCTCATCTGTTCCTCATTTCTCTTTTGGGTGTTGGTGTGAAGAACCTGGAGAACATCTCACTTATCTTATTTTCCCAGCCTTTAGCCCCAACCCAGTGCTAATACCCCTAGCTTGTCTCACCCTCCCTCATATTCCCTATCCCCTGTGGATGAACAACAAATCCCACAGAGCCAACAAAAGGTAAAGGACAGCAGGGCCGCCGAGAGGGGGGGACAAAAGTCCCCAGGCCCGGGCCTCCGGAGTGGGCCCGGCGCCACCGCAGTCAAGCCCGCCTGCCGTCGCTCCCGAACTATTTAACCTTAAATGCCTCCTTCCTTTCCTTTCACCACCTTCATGGCAAGCAGCAGCAACAGGGCGGGCCACTCCTTCCTTCTGTGTCCCGCCCTCGCCTGATGTAACGTCCGCAAGGGCTGAGCACGGAAGGAAGGAGAGGTCTGCCCTGCTGCTGCTGCTTGTCGTGAAGGTGGTGAAAGGAAAGGAAGGAGGCATTTAAGGTTAGTTCAGGGCCTGGTAGCGGGTGTAGGGGGGCCCGGCGACCTCGGGTGGGGGGGCCCGGCGGCGATGATGACCTCGAGTGGGGTGGGGTGGGGGGGCCCGGGGCGGCCTTGTCCCGGGCCTGGCGCTGGCTCTCGGCGGCCCTGAAGGACAGTGGGAAGTGGACCAGTGACACCAGACACGGGGACAGCGAGGTCTAAATAAGAGATTTTATTACAGACTCGACACAGATCTGTGTTTCGGCCACAGGCCTGCCTCAGGAGTCTTTGTAATGTGTGATGAAATGGAATATCGCTGGGAAAAAAAGGGGGGTCTTGAAAAAGACCTGGGGGCTTAAAACTCACAACGATGCGTACCGCAGCTCTGTCTAGGAGCCAAAATTTGGTGTTGGAACTGAACCCTCCTCCTCAGAAGAGACTGCCTTAATTATAAAGCACCAAGCAATCAACAAAGCGGGTATGCAAATGAACATGTAGCACTTGGATCGGCACTGGATAAAGGGACAAGGATGGGAATATAGATCAAGACTCAATTTTTTGTACATTGGCGTGGAGGAGTGGCCTAGTGGTTAGAGTGGTGGACTTTGGTCCTGAGGAACTGAGTTCAATTCCCAGCACAGGCAGCTCCTTGTCACTCTGGGCAAGTCACTTAATCCTCCATTGCCCCATGTAAGCCACATTGAGCCTGCCATGAGTGGGAAAGAGCAGGGTACAAATGTAACAAAAAAAAAAAAACCTCTTTTCTTCAGGCATACAGACCAGTGTTTTCCAAGTCTGTCCTGGAGTACCCCCCTTGCCAGTCATGTTTTCAGGATATCCACAATGAAAATCTATGAAAGAGATTTGCATCCATGAATTTTCATTGTGGATATCTTGAAAATTTGACAGGCAGGTGGGTACTCCAGGATCAGTTTGGGAAACACTGATCTAGACCAAGCCTGGTATATCATGTACTTCCACTGTGTGACTGATGACAGACGCCAGAAAAAAAAAATCAACTTTCCAGCCTGCGTCTGCAAAAAAAAAAAAAAATCTTTCTGGGACAAGGTGAGCTGCCAGGGCAGGAAAAGGTGACTTATTATCAGAGATCCTAATTACACAATTCCAGGCTGGAATATTTAGACTGTCCTGGATTTCTGACCGCCTCATCCTGGTTATATTCTATTCTATCTAGGTCTTGTTTACTGACCTTTATTCCTAATAGGATTCACAGCAATTCACAAAAGAAAAGATATCCTGACAATAAGGAGAACGTTTACAAAAATACAGGTCCAATTCTTAATATTCATATAAATCAGTATTTAACATCTTCCAAAGACGAGCCCCCTGAAAAGGAAATGATCTTTCAATAATTGATTTTAATCTAACATTTTTCATTGCAGGATAACCTAATGTTAGTGTTTGATAATAACAAAGATTTCTCCAAGAAGAAGGAATCTCTAACAAATCCACCAAACCCTCTGCATTTGCCCCAGAGAGTGTTTTGAAAATTAACCATTTCATCTTGAATCTAATGCACTGTTCAATAGGTAACCAATGCAGCTCCCTCAAAAGAGGTCAAACACTATCAAATTGATTCAAGCCGAAGATCAGTCTGGCAGCTGTATTTTGTAATGACTGCAATAGATTTTTCTATTTACAATTAACCTGGGAATATAGTGAATTACAATTGTCCAACTGACGGAGGAGAATAGCCTGTGCCAAAAGTCTAAAGTCTTCTTTTTGTAAGGAAAATCTAATCGCTCTTATCTGAGCTTTTAAAAAAATATCTTATTCAAAGCGCTGACCTGCTTTTTAGATTAAAGAGTAGAATCTAAAATGACTCCCAATACTCTGGAGAAACCCTCAATTTTCAAAATTTCACCTGAAGCCAAAACCACAAAACTATTTGGGATAACCTTACCAAACCAAAGTAGCTTAGGGCCTCTTTTACAAAGCTGTGCTACTGATTCTCGGTGCGACAAATGAGAGGAAGCCCATTCAATTCCAATGGGCTTCCTCTTATTTGCCGTGCGGGAATCTCTAGCGTGGCTTTGTAAAAGAGGTCATTAGTCTTTTGTTTATTCAAATATAAAAAATTACTATTTGCCTAGTTGTCAATATAAGAAATATAATGTTTAATAGTACTTATGGTACTGTCCAAAGTCTTCATCACCAGGCAGAGAAGGAATATAACCTCTGCATATGATAATATGGTGCATTATGAGTCTTGCAGCGCTGATTTCAATGGGCAGATCAAGCATTACAGATCCCACTGTAAGTTCAATCACCTGGCAAAGAAATTGGAGCTAAAGCCCCCCACTAGAAACCCCCCCTCCCAGCACTTGCCAGATGGTGAGAGTGATGCACCAGCAACTAGAGTCTCTGAGGAGTCTTCCTTGCAGCCACAGATCCAGGTAGCCAGAGAGAGCCTCTGTGGAAGACCTGACCATGACCAGACTTTGGGGCTAATACCCCTACATAGCAATATCTGGCACAGATTCCGGCTAACTTTCCTTGAAAATCCTATTGCCTTATAGGCCTCAGAGTGGAATTTAGACAAGGATGGCTCACCAAATCTTTGCCAAAGTTTGCTGGAATTTCCCTTGCCAACCTGCTGATGAAACAGGTGGCCAAATAATAACATTTGCATATTGTTTATGGGAACAAGGACTTGTGATCGAGGTGACCCTCCTCATGACGCACATGGGACAGTGTTTTGGTTCTCCAAATCATAAAATCTGAGACAAACCAAGATGTTGTGCTAAACTTTGAGGGTCACTCTCACCCAAAAAATAGCATAAGAAGCCTCTAAAAAGAGGAGAGGCTATCTGAATGTTGTCTGGAGCAGTTGTCTGAATATCTGCTGATACAGGAACAGACAATAACCAGCTGCGAGCTGCCGTGCCATGGAGATATCTTAAGCTTGTTACAACACGGCCTGCCCAGCTTCAGTATCTGTTCTGGTTCCCTAGAGACAGCACTGTAGCTCCCTGCCAGCCTTTGTCATCAGCTCCAGTGTCTGTGAGAGAGAGAGGACCCTTCTTCATTGGTCAGGTTGTAACTGTCTTACTATAATGCTGAGGGGAAATGTAGTAGTCTTATTCATTTCAGGGTAATAAGTGTGCGTTCTTCTTAACTCATTTTGATAGTTACAAAATTACTCATTACTCTTACCATCAGCTTAGCAATATAGCTTTTAAGCATTTTCTCTCTTTTATTTTACCTGCTGCCAATAAACAAGCTTTCCATTTGTTTTTAAATAATACCTGAGCCTTATGTCTTTTTCTTGTCAGTATATATTTAGAGCATTGAATTTAGGTGCGTGTGTAAGGGAATGTATAATTGAAGTCTTATAACTGTGATGTCCACTCATTACCTTGCCCTCATTAGAGGAGAGGCAATCTGTATTGCTCCCACAGGACAGCCCGGAGGGCCAGGGGGTGATTAGGAGGGGCCTTAGTCAGGGTGCATGCAGCCAAGCAAAAACACTCTGATGACTGTACAAAATGGGTAACTTTCCCCTATAATCTCTGTCTCACACATGCATGGGAGAATAGAATGTGCCTGTGCAGTTAGGAAAATAAAATCTGGCTTCCTTGACTCTGTGAGACGAGGGGGTCTTTGGTGTGTGGGCTGGAGGACGGGGCCAAATGTGTGTGACTTGGTTATGTCTTTAGCTGGAGTGTTAGTAAGTCAGTAAGCAAGCAAGCAGTGCAAAAGAACTTAAAAGCATAGCTGAGATTTTTTTTTTTGTTAACTACTTAAAATGTAGTTAAACTACTTAGTAATTAATTAAAATGTAGTTTAACTATTGGGCAACTACCAACTGTTTTCGAGTAGTTAAACCTTTTTGGATTAATTACTGAAAAGTAGTTTAACTATTGTGACAAGGTAGTAGCCAGGGCTTGTCACAAGAGCGGGGGGGGGGGGGGGGGGGGGGGGGAGTCTACTACACGCCCCAGAAGGCAATGAAAGCACCAGCTCAAAACCCAGAGTGGTGCTGCCTTAGTGGAATAGGAGCCTGCAGGTCCATAGAGTTACTCTAGAGGGCAGGGATCCAGTGGAACGGCCCTTAGGAATAAGACTTCCCAAGGAGAAGGTAGATAGGGGAAAGCTACCCATTTTGGCAGCCAGGGGGAGTCCTAGGGGCATAGGCTAGTTCCCATAGGGGGGGGGGAACCATACTGAAGACCGTCTCACTGAAGAGGGGTGAGGTGTGGCCATTCCCAGCCAGCTGAAAGCATGCTGAGCAGAGCAACTAGAAGAGAACCTCACAGGGACTGAGAAAAGCCCAAGCGAGAAGGAGGGAGAAAGGAGCTCCCTCAGAGCTGGCCAGCTGGGAGAAAGCAGGTTACTCAACCCAGGGCAATGAGGTCCCCAAAGTTGATTCTGGGCCAGGAAAAGAAACATCTTGCTAAGAAAGAACCATGAGGTACCTGAGAAAGCAGCTGGTGGAAGGTATAGCTGGAACAGTGCTTTGTAAGGTGAGCCGGACACCTGGGGAAAGCAGGCTACCCAACTCGGAGCAGTGAGGTCCCCAAAGTTGATGTTGGGCCAGAGAAAGAATGGGTTATGGACTTTTGTTTGTTTGAGCCACCATGAGGAGATTCACCTTTAGTTTGGTGTCTTTTGTGTTGTTGCCTAAAGCCTTGTAACTTGTTGGTTGAAATAAAAGACAAACCCGGACAGGATCAGTTTTTGGCCATGACATGGATTTATGAAATGTGCTAAGCTGAGAGTACTGGCAGCCACCCAGAGGCCTGAGAAGCGCTGAGCCTAGGGATTTGTCACACTATCCTGCTTATAATCGAAAGAGAAAAACACCTATATTGCGACCCAAATCAGGAGATGGACGTCTTTCTCCCGTGGGCGTCCAAATCGGTATAATCGAAAGCCGATTTTGGGCGTTTCCAACTGCAATCCGTCGCAGAAACGAGTAAAGTTGACGGGGGCATGTCAGAGGCGTGGTGAAGGCGGAACTGGGGCGTGGTTATCGGCCGAGGAGAGATGGGTGTCTTTAGCTGATAATCGAAAAAAAAAAAGGCGTTTACCGCGATTTTGGGTCACTTTTTTTGGACCCTTTTTTTTCACGAACAAGTCCCAAAAAAGTGCCCCAACTGCCTAGATGACCACCAGAGGGAATCGGGGATGACCTCCCCGGACTCCCCCAGTGGTCACTAACCCCCTCCCACCAAAAACCCCCCACTTTAATAACTTTTTTTCAGCCTCTATGCCAGCCTCAAATGCCGTACCCACCTCTATGACAGCAGAATGTGTTCTATCCTGTGACAGCCTTTCCCTGGTTCTGATGTGGCTCTCGGGTGAGTGTGACAACTTTTCTGTTATGCGCACTGCAGAGTCACATCAGTAATGCATTGTGGTGGGTGTAGGGTATTGGGCTCCATGATTCCACTAGCTTGTGGCAAATGCTCACGATGTTGGTAGTTGGTAGGCTCTACTCCCATGGTGCTTTTCCCCCTGCTTACTGGGTTAGAGTGTGCCCTGTTTTGTTTCCGGTAGTCCATGAGGTAGTGGCCATTTTTGTAAGCCAGTTTTAGATCCCTTTCACGTGTTAGCCACGTTACAGAACTTAGTTCTTACCTTGAATGTGGCTGAAAGAGGGCATTGTACACCATTCTGCCAGCTCTGACCTACTGCTAATCTCAGTACCAGGGAGACTCGTTGCCAGTGGGGCACAACCTCTGATCTGCAGTTAACTGTGAGTAAGCGTGCTTATTCCAATAAAGGATGTTTTTGGAGAGATTAGTCTTCAGGTGTCAACTGGTGTGCCAATGTTATATAGCAGCAACAAGTCCTAGAGGCCTGCGTGTATGCAGGTCCCTGGAGCACTTTTACTGGGTACCGCAGTGCACTTCAGCCAGGTGGACCCAGGCCCATCCCCCCCTACCTGTAACACTTGTGCTGGTAATTGGGAGGTCTCCAAAACCCACTGTACCCACATGTAGGTGCCCCCTTCACCCCTAAGAGCTATGGTAGTGTTGTACATTTGTGGGTAGTGGGTTTTGGGGGAGGGGTTGGGGGTTCAGCACCCGTGGTAAGGGAGCTATGCATGTGGGAGCGTTGTCTGAAGTCCACCACACTGACCTCTAAGGTGCCCAGTTGGTGTCCTGGCATGTCAGGGGGGCGAGTGCACTACGAATCGTGGCCCCTCCCACGACCAAATGGCTCGGATTAGGACATTTTTGAGCTGGGCGTTTTTAGTTTCCATTATCGCTAAAAAAAACAAACGCCCAGCTGAAAAACGTCCACTTTTTCGAAAATACGGTCTGTCCCGCCTCTACACGTACCCGTTTTCGGACATAGACGCCCATGGAGATAGGCGTTCGCGTTCGATTATGCCCCTCAATGTGTTTCACTTACAACTCAGAGTAGGGCATAACAGGACATGGCAACAGCAACACTGTAAACATGGGCTGTGTTGATGCATCCGCTTATGTGGATAGCTATTTGTGTATATTCAAATATTTGATTTAAGTCCTGGCTTTGAAAATATAGGCATAGATTTATGCAGTTGTTGTTATCTGGTTTTCCCTGTGTTTCTGAATATTGATTAGATAATTAATATAAAAAGACCAGTAGGTACTGACTACCGTAGGCTCTTCTTAATTCTGGTTTAAGTGAACTATTCGTGGAATAACTAACTAAAGATTGCTCAAAGGGCCAAGTTTTGATACCCTTCTTAAACGTTTCATATGAGCTCTCAAGCTTCAGCTTCACTGTCATTCCATAACATGGAGCCAAACAAACAAATGCAGAGTTATGAGTAGTATGATAGCTCTATATGTCCTTTAGATATATGTGTCAGTAGTCTGAGCATGCTGGATTTAAATCGGTCTGCTGTCTGTCTTGGGGAATTCAGAGCCCCTGAAATACCAGTGCGATCATTTGCATCTCTGAGGGAAACTGCAGCAGCCTGGCAGGAATCCTTGCTACCACTTTATCTTCCCTCTCTTTATTCAGCCAATTTGACTTTCCTGCTGACCATCTATCTCTTCTATGTTGATGCTTCTGACCTGGTTATGGTCTGTATTCCACCTCCTGCCTAACCCCAACTCTGGCACCCCTTTCATAAATCTTTTTACTAGCAGATGTTTCGATATAGGTTATCCAGAAGTAGGAGAATGAAACTCTGCTGATGGACTTAAATATATCCTTACTGAGGCTGTACTAAGATCTGAGCTTGAGAGTATCAGAAGGTATTGAAGGAATACCGCACCTACTACTACTACTTATCATTTCTATAGCGCACCTAAAAGGACCTTCCAATTAGTCACACCAGTTATGAACTCTTTTCTATTTAAGATAAGACTTCCATGTAGAGTCTTTCCTAGAAGCTAGTAAAATATTTTTTTTTCACTGACTAAGGTACTTTCAAATTCCAAGCTGTCAGGGCTAAAGATTGAAGATCATGATACATTGTTTTCCTCCTATCTTGCATCAGTAGAGTCGTCATTTTTGGAAGATTTACGTGGTTCCATTGCCTTCTGAGTTAAAAATGAGAACCAAATCTATTAGATTAAGGTGATCCAATTTGTATTGTATTTTCTTTACTATCTTAGATATTAAGTGGAATAGGTGTGACTTTGTAAATAAATTTCTCTTCCATGAAATCATTAAGGCATCTATAGGTAATCTTCTCTAACTTGGTCTTTGTGAGCAAAAAAATGACATTTTGTGCTCTGTTCTGTCACAAAAAGAACTACAGATTTGTTTCCCCCCAGCTCTGAAATAGCCGCTTCACTACCGGACTGGATGGACCGTACAGGTCTTTATCTGTCGTCATCTGCTATGTTACTATTGGGCTCATTTTCGAAAGAGAAGGACGTCCATCTTTCGACATAAATCGGAAGATGGACGTCCTTCTCCCAGGGACGTCCAAATCGGTATAATCGAAACCCAATTTAGGACGTCCCCAACTGCACTCCGTTGCAAGGACGGCCAGAGTTCAAGGGGGTGTGTCGGAGGCGTAGCGAAGGCAGGACTTGGGCATGCCTAGCACTTGGACGTCTTTGACCCATAATCAAAAAAAACAAGGACGTCCCTGACAAGCACTTGGACGTTTTCACCCGGACCTGTTTTTCTTATGACTAAGGCACAAAAAGGTGCCCGAACTGACCAGATGACCACCGGAGAGAATCGGGGATGACCTCCCGTTACTCCCTCAGTAGTCACTAACCCCCCCACCCTCAAAAGACATCTTTCACAATATGTTGTGCCAGCCTCAGATGTCATACTCAGGTCCGTGTCAGCAGTATGCTGATCCCTGGAGCAGTTTTAGTGGGTGCAGTGCACTTCAGAGAGGCGGACCCAGCCCCATCCCTCCCTACCTGTTATGTTTGTGGAGGAAACAGCGAGCCCTCTAAAACCCAACACAAACCCACTGTACCCACATCTAGGTGCCCTCCTTCATCCGTAAGGGCTATGGTAGTGGTGTACAGTTGTGGGTAGTGGGTTTTGGGGGGGGGTTCAGCACACAAGGTAAGGGAGCTATGTACCTGGGAGAAATTTATGAAGTCCACTGCAGTGCCCCCTAGGGTGCTCGGTTGGTGTCCTGGCATGTCAGGGGGACCAGTGCACTACAAATGCTGGCTCCTCCCATGACCAAATGGCTTGCATTTGGTCGTTTCTGACATGGACGTCTTTGGTTTGGAAAATCGCTGAAAATCAGAAACGACCATGTCTAGGGACATCCAAATCTAAGGACGGTAAAATTTAAGGATTTGGACATCCCTGACGGAACTTTCGAAACAAAAGGTGGACGTCTATCTTGTTTCAAAAATACGGGTTTCCCCACCCCTAGATTTTGCCGTTTTGCAAGGACGTCCAAATCGCAATTTGGATGTCCCTTTCAAAAATGCCCCTCCACTTATGTTATGAACTGCTGAGCAACCATTTGTGAGCATACAGCTGACAACTGAGTCTGTCCGCAGGTTGATTCTGATCTCCTGGCGAATCCAGACTTCCTCGTGTGTTGATGCCCACCGTCAAATTTAATTTTTTAACTTCCAAGAAAACTTTGAAAAGACAAAGGTTGTACACACTAATTCTAGTGCTTTTTGAGGTACCATTGTACTACTCATATGAAACGGTGCTAGTGGTACATGGTACATAAATGGTTGACATTGTATAATCTATCTCCTAAACTGTCTTGCAGAGGTGCGATAGGTATTTGTCATATAGGCCACAAGCCTTAGCACCACAAAATGGTTGCAAATTTGTGTTCAAGTGGTACTGTTTATATAGGTTCAGGAGTGCAACATGAGTGCTTCACCATTGCTTAATGAAAGTAGAAACAAGCCATAGGTAGCACTGTGTTTAACAATGCCCTTCCCATGTGGGACAGACGTCCCAAAGAGTGTGGTAAGGCCCTAGGTTGATAAGCGGGCGCGCCAACTTTGGCGCTCTCATCCCTACAATATAAGTACAATCCAGAAATACATAACAAGGGAAACAGAAAAGTACCAAAATTAAAAATAAATTATATATATATATATATATATATAGCTATAAAATGTAAAACTTTAGATTAAATTAATTCTTTGCTTCGGTCTTCACTGAGGAAGATTTGGGTGGGATACCGGTGCCGGAAATGGTATTCGAAGCTGACGAGTAGGAGAAACTGAATGAATTCTCTGTAAACCTGGAGGATGTAATGGGGCAGTTCTACAAACTGAAGAGTAGCAAATCTCCTGGACTGGTTGGTGTTCATCCCAGAGTATTGATAGAACTGAAAAATGAGCTTGTATATATTGTTAGTAATATGTAATTTATCCTTAAAATCGAGTGTGGTACCTGAAGATTGGAGGGTGGCCAATGTAACGCCGATTTTTTAAAAAGGTTCCAGAGGAGATCCGGGAAATTATAGACCGGTGAGTCTGATGTTGGTGCCGGGCAAAATGGTATCATTAAGAACAAAATTACAGAGCATATTCAAAAAGCACGGTTTAATGAGACAATACATATTTTCAAAGCACTTAGCCTTCCAAAGTTCCACAGAAACCTATGGAACTTTGGAAGGCTAAGTACTTTGAAAATGAGCCTAGTCAACATGGATTAGTGAAGGGAAATCTTGCCTCACCAATCTACTACATTTCTTTGAAGGGGTGAACAAACATGTGGATAAAGGTGAGCTGGTTGATATTGTGTATCTGGATTTTCAGAAGGCGTTTGACAAAGTACCTCATGAAAGACTCCAGAGGAAATTGGAGAGTCATGGGATAGGAGGTAGTGTTCTATTGTGGATTAAAAACTGGTTAAAAGATAGAAAACAGAGAGTAGGGTTCAATTCTCAATGGAGAAGGGTAGTTAGTGGGGTTTCCCAGGGGTCTGTGCTGGGACCGCTGCTTTTTAACATATTTATAAATGACCTAGAGATGGGAGTAACTTGTGAGGTAATTAAATTTGCTGATGACACAAAGTTATTCAAAGTCGTTAAATCACGGGAGGATTGTGAAAAATTACAAGAGGACCTTACGAGACTGGGAGACTGGGCATCTAAATGGCAGATGATGTTTAATGTGAGCAAGTGCAAAGTGATGCATGTGGGAAAGAGGAACCCAAATTATAGCTACGTCATGCAAGGTTCCATGTTAGGAGTCACAGACCAAGAAAGTGATCTAGGTGTCGTCGTTGATGATACGTTGAAACCTTCTGCTCAGTGTGCTCCTGCGGCTAAGAAAGCAAATAGAATGTAAGGTATTATTAGAAAAGGAATGGAAAACAAAAATGAGGATGTTATAATGCCTTTGTATCGCACCATGGTGCAACTGCACCTCGAATATTGTGTTCAATTCTGGCCGCCACATCTCAAAAAAGATATAGTGGAATTAGAAAAGGTGCAGAAGGGCGACGAAAATGATAAAGGGGATGGGACAACTTCCCTATGAGGAAAGGCTAACACAGCTAGGGCTCTTCAGCTTGGAGAAAAGGCGGCTGAGAGGAGATATGATAGAGGTCTATAAAATAATGAGTGGAGTTGAACGGGTAGATGTGAAGCGTCTGTTTACGCTTTCCAAATATACTAGGACTAGGGGGCATGCGATGAAGCTACAATGTAGTAAATTTAAAATGAATCAGAGAAAATGTTTCTTCACTCAACATGTAATTAAACTCTGGAATTTGTTGCCAGAGAATGTGGTAAAGGCGGTTAGCTTAGCGGAGTTTAAAAAAGGTTTGGATGGCTTCCTAATGGAAAAGTCCATAGACCATTATTAAATGGACTTGGGGAAAATCCACTATTTCTGGGATAAGCAGTATAAAATGTTTTGTACTTTATTGGGATCTTGCCAGGTATTTGTGACCTGAATTGGCCACTGTTGGAAACAGGATGCTGGGCTTGATGGACCTTTGGTCTTTCCCAGTATGGCAATACTTATGTACTTATGGCCCCATATCCTGAGTAGGCTGTGATGGTGGTGGTGGTAGCAGTGCTGCTGCTCTTCCAGGAGCTGGCTGGTCCACCACTGCTGCTGCAGCACCCTGACCTGCAGGCTTTGTGGACAGATATTGAGGACAAAATGTCAGCCTTTGGATATGACCTCTTGTCACTGTGTGCTATGAGCAAGGGCATCTGAAAAGTAAAATATCTGCATGTTCCTTCTCCATCACAAATATTTTTTGAGCATACCTGAGGCAAGGGAGGTTTAATTAAATTGCCCACCATGACACAGAGCCCTAGTGGGAATTGAATCCAGTTCCCCAGAATCAAAGCTCACCCCGCAAACCATTATACTACACCTCAACTTATTACATATACTTGGTGGTGGGGATATGGGTTTGGTGCCACTACATGGACCAATTTCATTGAGATATAGGCATGTCAGTCAGACACAGGGTATAACCAGATGCAATATCTCCATACAACAGCACTGTCACCATCTCAGCTATCAGTTGATACAGTGTTGTATTTGCCCAATCATAATACACAGTCCCTCAGATGCTCCTAATAGTCCATTGGCAGAGATGGCTCTGCATGTGTACATGGGCCTGTCCAAACATTTTGGGTGACCAACTATCCAGATGAACAGTAGGTTGTACAGCATTCTGTACAGGGCTAGATGCAGACAGCAGGAAATGCAGATGCTGGGTGACAATTGAGGCACATACATCAGAGTGGCTCTTTCCTGATACCACACACCAAAGCTTGTACCTCCTCACTGTACAGCTGGTGTTTTCCTCTTGAATTTAGATCATTACCATCTATCTTGGATCTTAGAACGATCCTAAATAAGCAATATTTTTCCAACCTATTGCAGCATTTGAAATCATTTGTTTGTTTTTTTTTAAATTTGTTTTGTAACTCCTTTCACGAAGAAGGCTTTTAGTTACTGTAATCTGCTTTGAATTCTTTAGGATAAGAGTGGAATATAAGATTCTGCATAGAATAGAATATAGCTAACAACTATCCCGTTGTCCTTTGTGAAGGACCATCCAAGGAGCACTAGGCAGACCATTTGTAACACACATTGTGGTCAAGTATATAGTGGGTTCTGGCCCCTCATTACGTGCCACCAAGGATAAACAGGTGGGGATGAAGATTGACCTCTTAGAAGCAGCTAACCCTGGCTAATGACATACTGAGAAACATAGTTACACCTAATATGCAGGGCTGCCGAGAGGGGAGAGCAGGGAGGCCAAAATTCCCCGGGGTCTCCTGGTCCTGAAAGGAGTAGGAGAGAGAAACTCTGACGCCGGGCCCCCCTTGGAGGCTGGGGAGAACCCGGATGATCAGATACTGCAGATTTTTCTCCAGCGCTGCTCTTCATTCTGCCCATTGTTTGCCAAGTGGCTCCTTTTCCCCTCAGGCTGCAGATGCTCAGTTTTGAAACTGAGTATGCGCTGAGAGGAAAAGCAGCAGCTGTACAGAAGGACTTGTTGCCATGTCTAGGGTGCTTGTGGCTCATTTGCACATTGCAGTGCACCAGGGGCATAGCCAGACCTTGAGGTGGGAGGGGGCCAGAGCCCAAGGTGTGGGGGTACAGTTTGGTCACAACCCCGCTGCTGCCCTCCGCCACCTTGCTGCCCCCCCTCCACCGCTGTAACATCTTGGCAGGTGGGGGGTCCCCAACTCTCACAAGCTGAAGCACCGCTGCTGCAAATACCTTGGCTGGCAGAGGTCCCCAACCCCCACCAGCTGAAGACTTCGTCCAGCGCTGTCGCATTGCCTGCCTTGCTCTCTCTTCCCCTCACGTCCAGAACACAGCAGGCAATGTGGTTGCGGCGCAGACCAGCGCTGGACGTAGTCTTCAGCTGGCAGAGGTTGGGGACCTGTGCCAGCCAACCAGGGGCCCAGAGCAAATTGGGGGGGGGGGCCCAGGCCCCCATGGCCCCACCTAGCTATGCCACTGCAGTGCACTCTCATCCCTGGTTTGTTCCTGTTTATCTGTGCATGTACGGCTGCATATGGCAGGCAGAAGGTTTGAATGGTTCCAAGGCCCAGAGGCAAGGACACATGTTTTGGATCCACATAGTTTTTCAAAGCCTGTACAATACATTGCGTCATTAGCACCGTTGACTGCCCAGCCATACTACTGAGGGGACAGCAACAGGAAGCTGATGGCATGGAGGTTCTTCTATTTGCCCACAAAGGCCCTAATAGTCAGACGCTGCTGGGTTTGTCCCCTTTAGCACCTAGGTTACCCTCCCACACTTAGGCATCCCAATCAGCCTGATATTAAGTGCCATCTTTTCACCTGAAGTTTCATCTTACTTTGCGGATGAGAGGTAATGGTCAGAAATTGCTGCCTGCCATTTGTCATCCTAGACTGCTTAGCCAGCCTACATGGTGTGCCAAGCTCAGCACATTGCTTTGCTCCTAATTTCTTTTCCCTGCCAAATCGGCACCCCTGTTGTCACCCACTGATTCAGCTGCATAATTAGGGAACGTAGTGAACCTTTGACATCATAGCTATCTGCACTCAGCCCTAACTTATTTAAAAAATTGCACACATTTATGGGCTTATCAGTGAAAATTCCTTGACTGATTGGTCCAGCATACATCACCCAACCTGGACAGTGTGTGGCCTACATAGACACCAGGGTCTGAGGGTATGGAAATCTCTCTCTTACCTCCATGGGCAGCTCTAGAATTTTCTCCAGAGCTTTTTTGAGGTCCACAGGCTAGCCCTCCAAAAAGCAGGATAAAGTTGATCCTCATGCTGGAGGATTAGCCTGCACAATTCCACAGCCTCTGCCCTGGAGAAATTAAGCAGCCATTTCCCCTGTGACATGGTCTCTGGGCTATGGATCTCCATGTCACAGAGGGTGCTAGAAGAAAGACAAGCAGATATTACAGTTTTTCCCCAAATATTACAGACAATATGCTCGGTTTATGCATATAACTGGGGTTAGAGGCCGACATGGCTGGCTGCCATGCACCTTGTATCTGCCTTTGATGGCAATAGCATCCAGAAGCACGGGCAGTCAACTTTTGCCACCAGACCATCGGGTCCCGCATACAGGGGTGCAGGAGACCTTACCTACCTCAGGATTTGGCAGTTTTGGCCTGTGGGTTGTCCAGGATACAAAATCTTTCTACTGTCACATAGCTCATTACAGTCCCATGCGATATTCAAAACTGACCGGCCACCATATCGCCATTTTGACTGTCATTTTCAAAACTGAGTGGCTTTGAGGGCGGCGAGTCCGATATTATTGCAGTTAGCTTCATCTTTGCGGCCATGTTTTCTGAAAAATAACTGCCAATATTCAGAAAAGTAACCAGCTCATGTTAAATGTGGGTTTATAAATGCCAGTTTCGATTTAGCCAGTTATCTCGGCACTACCTGCGTTGCTGAATATTGGCCGGTATGTATCCTGATAAGGAGAACAAGCATTCACAAGGGACAGTTGTAGCTGGTAAGTATTTCATAGCCAGTTGAGCAACGCTTCATGTTTCTTCTACCACTGTAGTAAGCATAACACTTGATCTGAGGTTCAGCAATGTAACAATCAACAGCTTTCTACCAGATGTTGATTCCAGTGCTGGACTAGATAAAAACAATACAAAAAAAAAATTAAGGTCCTGTTTACTAAGCCACACTGTTGGCGCGCTATCTTTTTAGCGAGCGCTAAAAATTATCACGCACTAATGATAGAGACACCCTTTATATTTCTATGGGTGTCTCTATTGTTAGTGTGTGCTAAAAGGTTTGCACGCCTACAGCGCGGCTTAGTAAATAGGGCCCTAAATTTGGAAAAAGTCAATTATGACTGTTTAAAATTTCAATTGCATTTCCCTACCCTCCACCTCCCCCAGCATACAGCTTGTATAATAGTAGTAGTGTAACCCTAAGGGGTTATAATAGAATTTAAAAAAAAATAAAACTTACCTGAGCCTCCCCAAGTAAGTTGTGGCCACTTCGGGCCATCTTAGGTGGTCCTAGGAGACAGAGGAGTTTTGGTTCCCAACATGTCTGTTGTGGGTAGTCTGAAGTTTCGGCCATTCCGGGCTGTCCCGTGGTTGCCCGGATGGTCCGGGAATCTTCGGGCCCAATTTGGGCCAGCTCGCTGCTGCATTGGTGGCCAGGGGGGGCTTTGGAACACTTCGGAGCTGGAGCGCCATCAAGGAGCGTCCAGCCACGAAGGCGCGCTGGACACAAATGATGGCATCCGGGCTGGGACCCAGCAGGAAAATGGCCGTTTTGCAGCCTAGTCTGCCGGGAGGGGAGGGTGAACTGAGCAAGTGCAAAGTTTGCAAATTTCAGTCTGTCCCCAGAGCTCCGGTTGGGCCTTGCTGAAGCCTGGGGCGCGATTTTGGAACTGCCCAGCCAGAGTTCTGGAGATTTTTGTGTTTTTCGGGGTCTTTTTGTTTTTGGACCCGATTTTTGTTGGGGACTTTCGGGACTGGAACCAACAGTGGTCGTCAAATCAGGGGACCCTAGAGAGAAAGGTAAGGGGTCTGATGGCTCAATTTTTTATTTAGTTTATTTTTAAATAATAGATTTTGGGATTTAAATTTACAGACATTAAAGGGTTAATTGGATTTTGATTTTTATTTAATTATGGGGCTCTGAGAGCCTGTTAATATTTTCTGGGGAGGTTTGAAGTTGAGATTTTTAGTGGTAGTTTTATCAGGGGGATTAAAAATGGGTCTCCGTCGAGGGTTAAAAATAAACCTTTGACGGAGCCGGTGTCTAAAGGGTTAATTAAATTTTTGATGGAAGTTTTGATTTATTTTGAGATTTTTAAGGAGGTTAAATTTTGGGAAATTGTGGGACGTGCTCTAAAAATGGTTAGATTTGAAAAGAAAGACCATAATGCTGTGGGCATTGTAATGTATAATTAAATGGGTACTTTGGGTATATTTTGGTGTAAAATTCACTGTAATGCTTAGAAAATAGTATTTTTTCCATTATTTTCTATGGAGAAACAAAAAACAAAGTGGAGAATCAGTTGGCTTTGGACAAGATTCTAAGCATTGGTTAAAAAAAATGTGGGTTCCATTGGGACATTTCCATTGGTCAAGGGACATCAGGTGTGTCAGCTGAGACTCCGTTGTCTAGGAAACAGGCTGGCTGGTCAGTTGAGGAGAGAGGCAGAAACAGCTGAGCAGGGAGGATGTGTTTGAGAGTGTCTGTGACAGGGGGAGGAGAAAGCAGGTTGAGAGTATTTTAAGGAGGAGAAATCCTAGTATTAAACAAAGAAACTGTAACTCAGTGTTAGGTATTGACCCTCACACTGGTAAAGGAGGGTGATTTAGACAGAATTAGCTGGGATTTGTCTGATGTGATTGATGTGGAGGAGCATAATCGAACGTTGCCGGCGATCTATTTTGGCGGCAGCACAACAGCTGGCCGGAACCGTATTTTCAAAAAAGATGGCCTGCCATCTTTTTTTTCGATAATACGGTTTAGCCCGGCCAAATGCCAGAGTTCGCCGGGGTTGAGATCGCAGGTTTTGTTTTTCAGCGATAATGGAAAAAACTGCCGGCCATCTTAAACCCGGCAAAATGCAAGGCATTTGGTCATGGGAGGAGCCAGCATTCGTAGTGCACTGGCCCCCCTGACATGCCAGGACACCAACTGGGCACCCTAGGGGTCAGTGCGGTGGACTTCAAAAAAAGCTCCCACATGCATAGCTCCCTTACTTTGGGTGCTGAGCCCCCAACCCCCCCACAAAACCCACTACCCACAAATGTACAACACTACCGTAGCTCTTAGGGGTGAAGGGGGCAACTACATGTGGGTACAGTGGGTTTTGGAGGGCTCCCATTTACCAGCACAAGTGTTACAGGTGGGGGGGGATGGGCCTGGGTCCGCCTTCCTTAAGTGCACTGTGGTACCCACTAAAAGTGCTCCAGGGACCTGCATACACGCAGGCCTCTAGGACTTGTTGCTGCTGTATAACCTTGGCACACCAGTTGACACCTGAAGACTAATCTCTTTGAAAAAGTCCTTTATTTGAAAAAGCACGTTTACTCACAGTTAACTGCAGATCAGAGGTTGTGCCCCACTGGCAAAGAGTCTCCCTGGTACTGAGATTAGCAGTAGGTCAGAGCTGGTAGAATGGTGTACAATGCCCTCTTTCAGCAACATTCAAGGTAATAATTAAGTTCTGTAACGTGGGTAACAAATGAAAGGGATCTAAAAGTGGCTGACAAAAATGGCCACTACCTCAAGGACTACCGGAAACAAAACTGGACACACTCTGACCCAGATAGCAGGGGGAAAAGCACCATGGGAGTAGAGCCCACTACCCTACACCCGCCACAATGCATTGCTGATGTGACTGCAGTGCACCTAACAGAAAAGGTGTCACACTCACCCGAGAGCCACATCACAACCAGGGAAAGGCTGTCAGAGGATAGAACACATTCTGCTGTCATGGAGGTGGGTACGGCATTTGAGGCTGGCATACAAACTGGCAAAAAAGGTTTTTAGTTTTAGTGTTTTAGTGTGGGAGGGGGTTGGTGACCACTGGGGGAGTATGGGGAGATCATCCCCGATTCCTTCCCGTGGTCATCTGGTCAGTTTGGGCACCTTTTTGAGGCTTCGTCGTGAAAATAAAAGGACCAAGTAAACCCGGCGAAATACTGCTGAACGCCACTTTTTTTTCCATTATCCACGAAAGCCGGCCATCTGGTAGCCACGCCCATGCCCGCCCATGTCCCGCCTTCGCTACGCCACCAACATGCCCCCTTGAACTTTCGCCGGCGAGGCGACGGGAAAGCGGCGATGCTGTCAAAAAAGCCGCTTTCAATTATACCGATTTGGCCGCTTTTGCCAGATCGCCGGTCATCTTCCGATTTATGGCCGGTGATCACTTTTGAAAATAAGCTTGAAGGTGAGTGGAGTTGGTATTAAGAAACTTAAAGTGAGATTTTACAAACTAGGGAAGTGAAATTAAATTGCTGTGCTGGGGGTGATTTGTAGAATTTTGGGGAAAAAAGTGAAAGTGTGTGTGAAATGGGGTATGAGTGTTAGAGGTTGAAAGAACTGGTAACAGAGTGCCAGAGTGCCAGTTTCTGCCTTCGCTGCTCATGTTAGAATAGGAAAACAAATGTAAAGCTGTAGGCCTGGAAGGAAAGGGCTATTTTAATTAATTTTATTTTAATTTGTGGGCGACAGTGTTTTATTAAGCCATTAATGTCATTTATTGAGGTTTGGGGACCTGAAACAAGGAGATAGGGTTACGGTCTGTGCCCTGAAAATGGCAGATACAAATCAAGGTAAGGTATACACAAAAAGTAGCACATATGAGTTATCTTGTTGGGCAGACTGGATGGAGCGTGCATGTCTTTCTCTGCCGTCATCTACTATGTTAGGAAAAGTGCTGTGGTCTCGTCCTGAGAAATCTTCAGGCCCCCATGCAAGAAAGAATCCTGCACTGCAGTTTTCATCTGGAAAACAATATCTTCCGCTTCAGTTAAGTAACTGCATGAAAGAGAACAATAAGTTGGTATACTCACCTGGACTTTCGCTGGTCATCTAAAAGCAGGTCCTGCGAACACACAAAATACGAAAAGAATCAAATGCTTATAGTATAAAAAAAAATAAATCAGAAAGAAAGTTTATATATTTCACTGCTTAGAAAAGTATACTTATGTAATAGTTGTTCTTGTTTTGGGAAAGTTGTAGTAATTCTGTTAAGGAAGCAAATTCACATTTCAGTAAATAACTGTATGTACATATAGAAAACTTATGGTTAAATGTTTGAAAAAGAAGGAAATATTGTAAAGGAAAAAAAACTTAAAGGTTGAATTTACGGAAAAAGATACTTACCTAGTTGTGTTAAGGGACAATAAAAATAATTTATGAACATTGGTGTCTGATTTTACAAAGTCAAGAAAAAATAAGAAAACTTTGACTCAACTTTTTCCTCATACGTTAAGTGTGAGGGGGGGTGGGGGTGGGATTTGAGTTTAAATGTGCACCTTCCATCTGCTCTCGGCAGTGTGATCCTAAGCACTCCGTTTGACTACAAACCTAACATCAGGTATTCTGGGACCCACTTCTTTGGGCCGAGAGTCTCAGGGGTGGGATTTACAGTAGTATATCGGATTTGAGGCCTTTCCAAATTGTAAATAAAGGGGGAAGATACCCAGGCCAGTTTGGTCAGTGTTAAAGAGGCAAGATCTCCTCCTGCTTCTTCCGCACTTCCCCCACCCCACAGATGACAGGGGCAGCCTTGGAGTACTCTGATAGTAGAAGAGGGGAATCTTGCCTCTTTGGGGAGGGAGGAGGACCAGAAGGGGGGGCATGTATTACTTGGGGGGAGTGAGAGGGCGTTGGTGACACTTAAGTCAGGGACAAGGACATTAACCAGTCACTGGCCAATATTTTTCAGACCAGTACTTGCCGATTAACTCTACATAAAGTTAGGACAATCAGTTTACATCTACTTTCTCTTTGCCCTCTACCAGGGCCACCAAGAGACACAGCCAGGCACAGAGCAGGGCCGCTCTCCCACCAGGGCTGCCCTCCTCGACCCCCCCCCCCCCACACACACACTCTGGGCGTGTGTGCCTGCCCCCTACTGTTACCGGCTGTGTCTCAGTCTGACTGTTCTTCCTCCTCCCTGGGTCTGTGGCAAGGAGGTTTCATGCAACCTCCTTGGTCTGTCCTGTCCTGCTTCTGTGTGCTGGGACCCAGATGATTGCATTAATGCGATATCGCGTTAATGCAATCATCCGGGTCCTAATATGCAGGAGCAGGAGAGAGACAGACCCTGAAGCAGGCCAGGCAGGCACTGGAAAGAAGAGGATTGCCAGGCTGCCGGCCCCATGCCAGGCTCCCCCTTGAAGGCCGGGCCCATGGAATTTTGCCCCCCCTCCCCCCCTTCCTCTTTGGCCCTGCCCTGGACACAACTCTCCCATTCCCTATCACTCTATCCTTCACAGATCAAGCAGACAGGCAGCACACAGTCTGGGAAGGGGGTGGGGTGGGGAGAGGAGGCAAGGCAACTAAGATGCAGTAATACAGGCCATGTATGATGGCATCTCTCTTCCCTCTTATTCTACTCCCCTCCCCCCCCATACTGTGTGCTTCCTGTCTGCATGCTTGATCTGTGACTCAGAGATCAAGCATGCAGGCAGGCAGCACACAGCCTGAGGGGGGAGGAGGGGTTTGAAATTGCCCAAACTGGGGGGGGGGGGGGGGGGTGGAGGTACAGGAAAGGAGGAGATGCTGGTCCTTGGCAAGAAGGGACCCTGTGAGTGGATGTCAGACCACAAGTCGTACTGGTAGGCAGCAACAAGCAACCAGCAGCTCGGGCAGAGGAGATAATTGGAGGGAGCACATGGTGATATATTCAGCATGCTCCCCTATAGCAGCACTCCTCATTGGCTCCCCAGGCAAAGAACCAATCTTGGAGGTGCTCCCTGGCCAAACAACTAATCACAGGTATGTGGGCTGAAATAGAAAAGGAAGGGAAAAAGAAGCAAATTGGGGCTGCAGAAAAGGAAGGGAAAAAGAAGCAAATTGGGGCTGCAAGGGGAGTAAAAAAGTAAAACCCAATGATTATAATTTAAAAACCTCTTCAGTTGGATGGGCAAAACCTCAATTACCAGGGCAAAGAAGGGTGATAAATGGGCATGTCTCTCTAGATAGTTCAAACGGCTTTGAAAGGCAGCCATTAACATCTCTATTTACATGTTTATTCACCCCTTAAACAAATGTTGCAAACTGGCCAGGCAAAACTTCCCTTGACTAAATCCATGTTTGCTTTATCCCATTAAACCATGACCTGGAGGAATGATCTAATGATTAGAGAAGCTAAAGGTGCTAGAGCTCGCCAAGGGGGCCTTCTGCTTTCTGTGCAAGCAGAAGTAGGGTTACCATAGGTCTGGTTTTATCCGGACATGTCCTCTTTCTACCAACCTGCCCGTTTGTCTGGATTTGCAGGCAGACGGGCAGGCAGGCCTCAGGGTGTCCTATCCTCCCCTCCTTTACCTTAGTGTGGTGCCCTGGTGGTCTAGTGATCTCTTTGGGCAGGAAAAAGCCCCCTCTTTCCTGCCCAGTGCAGCTGCAGCCTGTCTTGCTCCCGGTGCTGCTTCAAAATGGCTGCCGAGAGTTCAAGCGATGGCCTCGCGATATTTCCGCAGAAGTCTTGCAAGATCACTGCTTGAACTCTCGGTAGCCGTTTTGAAGCAGCACCAGGAGCAAGAGAGGTCTATAGCTGCTCTGGGCAGTAAAGAGGGGGTTCTTTCCTGCCCCGAAGAGGCCACTAGACCACCACAGCGCTATAATAAGGTACAGGAGGGGAGGGGTAGTGAATGGAGTCATGTGGATGGAGGGAGACTGGAAAATTGGGGAGGGGATATACATGGGGGAGAGAGAGGGAATCTGGCTTTCTTTGGGTGGGTCAAAGTGACACGGGGCAGGGTGTGACAGAGGGTGGGGCATGTGTCCTTTTTTTCCTTAGGGCAAATATGGTAACCCTAAGTAGAAGCCATTTTTCTGCCTCTGAGTCAGTTTAGCCTGTCTGTTCATGCTCATGGGGCTATATGGCCAGCATTTTTCAAAATAAAAATAAACTCCTGGAAAATAAGTTTCTGGAGAGCTTTTTTCATATCTGTTGATCGGAGCAGAAAAAAAAAAACCCCTGAAGAGCCTGAGGAAAAATTATGCATAAGGGAAGGGCTACATCTATACTCAGATGTTTTCCCTTTGGCATGGTGCAAGATGCTTGTGAGCCTGGTGCAGCTGCACAGATTGCAAAAATTGCTCCCCATCCATTGTCTCCCCTGAGGTGGTCATGACTCAGTGGGCAGGGGCACTAGGGTGCTTGTCCCACACTAGTGATTCGGGCTTGGGATGTGCCTGCCTGATTCATTTGTCCAAGGAGAAAGTTTTGTATACCATTGACATAGTGCAGGCCCAAACCATGTAGGTAGAGGGATGAAACTAGAGACCTGCACAGGAATGGGGTTTGCGCGCGGGGATGGAATCAGTTCTGCTGGGTTCCCGCGGGGATGGAAGCAGTTTCTGTGGGATTCCCATGGGGATGGAAACAATTCCTGCAGGGTTCCCATGGAAGTGTAAGCTACACCTGCGCCAGCCTCTCATCTACTAAGTACCAAGTTCTTTGAGTGCTGTCTCCTCTTCCTCCTCCTCATTTCTTTAACAGCACAAATGTGGAAAATTAAAAAAGGCGTGGGATAACAGAGGATCTCTAATTAGAAAATGGAAGTTATGAAAAACTAAACTTAAATGGCTGCATGTGTGTGGCTGTTTCGAGTGATGCTTAGATGGTGACTCTGGCTGTGATTAACTAGGGCCGATACCGGGCAGACTTGTACGGTGTGTGTCTAATATATGGCAATCTGGTTTAGGATGGGCTGGAAAGGGCTTAGACAGCAACTTCAGTGGCTGCACCATGAGGACAGTGCTGGACAGACTTTTACGGTCTGTGTCCCACAAATAAGATGAATAGACTGGAGTGAGCTTCAACGGCAGCTCCAGCAGTTGGAACATAAGGATAGGGCCGGATAGACTTCTATGGTCTATGTCCTAGAAACGCCAAAGAAAGAACATAATCAAGAATATAATATCACACTCATTGATTTAATCATGAATAGATAATGAGTGTGACTATTGTGCAGACTGAATGGACCACTCAGGTCTTTATTTGTCATCACTTACTATATTACTATTAATCCTCTTTGCTTCTGGGCTGATGCGCAGACCTCAGCTCTGACACAGGCATGAGCATCAGCTGTCACCTGACCTACTAGAGCGTGCATGTGGTGACCTCTCAGCACACAGTGCCAGTGAATCAGAGACAAATCTTACATGTGTGCACCAGAGTATTCCAAGTTCCAACTTTTGTTCTTTCCTTGCCTGCAGTGCTGTGGCTCAAATCCAGAGAGAGACTGAGAGCTGACCTAACCAGAATGGGTCTTGTGGGGATGGGTTAAATTCTTGCGGGGACGGATTGATAGGTTAAATTCTTGCGGGGATGGGTAAGATTCCAGCAGAGACGGACGGGGGATGGGTAAGATTTCTGTCCCCGTGCAACTCTCTAGACGAAACTTAAGCACAGAATAAAGGAACATAAAGTGATTCTTTCCAAAAATCATATAAAATTGTTGTCAAGAAAGTTTCTTGACACACACAAACAAAAAAATATATATACTAGTAAAAGAGGTCCGTTTCTGGAGCAAATGAAACGGGCGCTAGCAAGGTTTTCCTCCCCAACACCCCCCCTACCTACCTACCGACCGACCCCTTCATTGTTCTGGCGCCATTGCTCCGCACCTCCTGAACGCACCATACGCCATTGCTCCGCCCTCGGTGTGTGACGCCATTGCTCCGCCCTTGACATCATCACGTTTGGGAAAATCGTGCCAAAAAGAATCTCATTGAATTCTTTGACTGGGTGACAGGAGAATTAAATCAAGGACGTGCTATTGTTGCAGGAATTAATACATGAATTTGTGATGCTTCAGGAGTCAGACAGCACACACCAGAATGAGAAAGTAATCTTCTTTATTTGCCAGCAAACAAAGCAAGACATCAGTTCTAGCTCTCTTCTCTTTCTCTCAGCTCTCTGTGTCTTTGTCTCAGCTGCTTCTCTTCTTATGCTGTCTTCTCCTTCTTCTGTCTGTTCCTTCTGTCCTTCTCTTTCTTCTGAGCTCCTTCTGACGTAAACTGCTTCTGCTCCTACTTAAATAGGGTCCTAAGCCCTCCTCCTAGCCTAGCCCCCTTTACTCCCAATTGGTTAAGAAATTGATTGGCTACCTTGCCTCAACCAATCATTACTTTTGAAATATCAGTTACATAGGTTCCAGACATCCTAAACTGACCTCTGACCTGGGGCCCCTCAAGCCAGACATTTGGTCTCCAGTCTCTTACATGTTATTATGATTGATTTCTCATATTCCTAGTACTAACTGCTAACTAAACTCTGGCATTCATTAAAGGGGTCAAAAGCCAATCTTACTTAATGGCATACTGCTATACTTTCAGGACTATTCCTACAGTTACCTATAATTAATCAAGGAGAAGAGAGCTGACTAGTTCTGACCTTTTTCACCTATCAGCTTATACATTGAACCAGCCAGAACTATGGCTAAGTCAAACCACATGTGGATCTCCTCACTGCAGTCTTAAACAGCAGACAAAGGATCATTTTAAAAGTAACACAGAGTTGAACAAACATCCTACATAGAAATTATAGAGAATAAAACATATTCTAAAATACACAGAATCAGTATTCCTTATAAGCAAGAACTTCTAAATTCTAAACATCAGGAATATCTAGAATTATTTAGAATCTAACTAGCATTAAACTAATTCTTTAAAACTACGGCATGTCTGGCTCATGCTTTGTTCATTCATAATAGTTTACAGCTGTGCCAGCTAGCATTGGCAATTCACAAGGGACAGAGTTTCATTTCTCACTGACCTTTCCTAACCTTAGCTCGGCCAAGACTTTCAAATAATATGAACCATCTGGCATTCCTTTGCTCTGCTTGCAAGGTAAAAAGCTGATTTTGAAATAGGAATTCAAACACCACTTTTAAACCCCAGATTTTAACAGACTTAACACTTAATATGATTTCTTATATATATAATTATGCCATGGCTGCCTCATTCCCCCCTTTGAGACTAAAATCAGCTTATGCAGAGATAAGTCTCACAACTCAAACTCTGGAGATTATAGTGATCCTAACTAGGAATAGACTTGTGAATCACCATTACCCTACTTGTTAAGGTTCGACGGCATACTGCCGAAGCACATGAAGCCAGGAAACAAAACAAAAACCCTGCTAAAACTAAGACTATTAGGGAAATGAACAAGGGACGTATCCAGGAGGTCAATGACCACCACCAGGAGGTAAGATCTAATCCTCCTCGGTAATCCTCCACATTAAGGCTGGCCAACTGTAGGACTTTATCCATAGCATGCCTAACTACATGCGTCCTATTTATGACAATAGTACAGCACTCTGAAGAATTTAGCACTGTGCAGAGGCCACCCTGAGCTGCAAAGAGGTAGTCAAGGCCCATACGATTATACCGAGAAACTATACTTAATTCATTAATTTGATCCTGCAATGCATTGACTACCACGTTCAGCTCATGAACTAAAACATGGAGTAGGGACTGAAGTCTCCGAGTAGCCATACCTAGTTCAGTAATACCCGCTACCGGGCCTCCAATTGGAATCCAGGCCGTGGCAGAAAGGGCTACAAGTCTCTTTTTAGTCAGAGGATAAGTAGAATTAATATACTGGAGGGCTAATTCAATCGCCTCATCCTCTGTGGCAACGGAGGAGGGTAAGGACAAAGCCTCTCGCTTAGAGCGGTGCGGGGATAGTGGCTTAAGAGGAATAACTTTAGGAAAATAATTCAAGGTTACCAATACACAAAAATCATATGTGGCGGGAAGAATCATGTGGAGGACATTATCACAGAGCCAGTAATGACCAAGGAGAGGGCGACGAAAGTTCCCAATAAATGTAGGCACAGGATGAAGATTAGGATGCCCATAATGCGAGCCCCTATCCCAGGGGGAACGAAGAAGAAATGGAGACTTTGTACACCATAGGTGCCAATCCCCAATTGTAACAGACCGCTCATATGATGCAACCCCTTCATACCCTGGGGACTTATGAAAGTAGAAAATGGGATGGGACACTATAGTTTTCTCAGTAGTATAATTAGGAGCCAGGTAATCACCCTGGTCATAATCTACAGGTATGGTAATAGGGCACATAGGAGTACCTGGAGAAACTACCCACACAGGTTCCTCCTTCTCTGGGAGAACATTAGTATAGTTACAGGGAATGGGAAGAACAGTTGAGATGTCTCTTGTTAAACAAAACACTCCAGAAGCTGGATAGGGAGACGTAAAGACTGGCCTTAGAGAAGAGTCAGAGGGGGAAGTAGCATTATAAAAGGACCACCAAGTATAATCCTGGCTCCAAGGGCCTGAACTCGAAAAGTAGGGAGGTATAAGAGCTGGGAGCTGCACAGGGACAGGTACAGCTGGGACATCTGTGGTATAAGGAGAAAATCGGGAACACACAATACAAGGGGAAGTAATCTTTGCCTGGCTAATTAGTTCCTGGACAGAGTGTAACCAAAGGTTGGAGCGAGTTGGGGTATTAGGAACAAGGAGGCAAGGAGTAGAAAACAACAAAAGCATCCAAACTACTAACATTTTCTTTCTTCCTAATCTAAAACAAATACAGCAAACTAATTAAGCAGTAATATTTCAACAGTCTGTGCTAATCACAGATTACTCTCATATAGTGTTCTCAGTCTTTGAGTTCTTATACCAGTTGGGATAAACCCTCAACTGATAAGGATCAAGCTTTCAAATTCCAAGAAAGCCAGAATCAGGCAAGAAAGAGTCTCAGTGTGAAGCCGAAGTTCAGCCGCTCCTGCAGTATGCAGTTGACCCTTCTTTTCAGCTAGTAGATTCTTTGGTTCGGGTCAGGCGCAACTTCAATGGCTCCGCTGGATCACTTTCTGCTCTCCACTGTCTAGGCTCCGTCTGATCCGTGCTGGGCTCAGTCTGGTCAGCAGACTTAATTCGAGACCAATGGACCCATGGAGTAATCCCTGCGATCTTCACAGCTGCAGGGGTAGAAAGCAAAACAGTAAAAGGTCCTTTCCATCGGGGCCCCAAAGGCTGGAGCCTCCAGTCTTTCACCCAAACTCTATCCCCTGGCAGGAAGGAATGTACCTGAGCCTGGAAGGGGACAGGGTTTATTTCTCTCACATAAGACTGAAGCTCAGAAATTATCTTTCCCAGGAGGGCTACCTGCTCCTGCACCTGGGCAGACCCTAAAATCCCTATGTCTCCCTTAATTCCCTGTAAAATGGCTGGGGGCTTCCCATACACAATTTCAAAGGGAGAAAGGGCTGTTCCTTTAGTTGGGGTGCATCGAAGGCGAAAGAGGGCTAGTGGCAATGCCTGTGGCCATTTCAATTGGGTTTCCTGACAAATCTTTGCTAGGCTATTTTTCAAGGTTCTGTTTGCCCGCTCAACCTGCCCTGAACTCTGGGGACGATAGGCACAATGCAATTTCCAGGTAATGCGCAATGCGCGGGACAGGGCCTGAAGTGTAGCTTCAACAAAGGCGGGACCATTATCTGAACCTATGGCAAGGGGCAGTCCATACCTGGGGATGACATCCCTAAGGAGGGCTCGAGCTACTTCTGTGGCTTTCTCAGTGACTGTAGGATATGCTTCCACCCACCCAGAAAAGGTACAGACCATAACTAAGAGATATCGGAGCCTACCGCTCCTGGGCATTTCTGTGAAGTCTATAACTAGGGACTCAAAGGGTGTTAGTCCTCTAGACTGAACTCCTGGTGGAATACGGGGTCCCTGACGAGCATTATTCTGGGCACAGAGAGTACATCGGGCAGAGGCAGTGGCAACCAGACTATCCAATCCTTCCAGCACCACTACTCGATTGAGTAGGCGGGCTAGTGCTGTTTTCCCTAAGTGTGATAGGTCATGAGCTTGAGACACTACAGGCCAAGCTAGGTGGCGTGGCACCAGAACTCTGGTATCAGGGAGATGTAACCAGCCATCAGGTCTCCTTACTGCACCTTCTTCTTGAGCCCATTTCTCTTCCACTTGGGTATATATAGGTGTCCATTCTTGCAGTCGGATTTGGAACAGGGGGGTCACAGTACTTGCTGGGGGTCCTCGAGCAGCTTCCTTGGCCACCCGATCAGCATGGCGGTTCCCTCGGGCCACTGGAGTATCTATTCTTTGGTGTCCCCTGCAATGAATGACAGCTACCTTCTTAGGGGCCCACACAGCCTCTAGCAGCTGAAGTATTTCAGGTCCATACTTAACAGGTTGGCCTGCAGCATTTATGAGTCCCTTTTCCTTATACAAAGCTCCATGAGCATGTAGGGTTGTGAAGGCATACTTGGAATCAGTATAAATGTTGGTTACCAGTCCTGCTGCTAACTCCAGAGCTCGTATGAGGGCCACAAGTTCTGCTTTCTGGGCTGAAGTTCCTTGGGGCAGGGCTCTTGCTTCTATCACCTTGTCTTCTGTCACCACAGCATAGCCTGCCAGTCGCTTGGAGTTCTCCACATAACTGCTTCCATCTGTAAAATAAATTACATCTGGGTCCCTCCATGGAACATCTTTAAGATCTGGTCGACTGGAGTACACTTCATCCATAGTTTGGATACAGTCATGATCCGGTGGTCCCTCAGATGCTGGCAAAAGAGTAGCAGGATTGAATGTAGCCACTGTTTCCAGGTGTATCCGTGGATTCTCACACAAGCTGGCTTGGTACTTAACCATACGGTTATTTGTAAACCAGTGATTGCCCTTATACTCCATGAGGGTAAGAACTGCATGGGGGACTTTAACAACCAGTTCTTGCCCCAAGGTCAACTTATCAGCTTCCTGGACCAGTAAGGCTGTTGCTGCAATGGCCCTCATGCAGGCTGGCCATCCTTTAGCCACTCCATCCAGCTGTTTAGACAGGTATGCAACAGGCCTCTGCCAGGATCCCATCATCTGGGTCAGCACACCCAGAGCAACCCCCTGTCGCTCGTGGACATACAATGAGAAAGGTTTCTCCACATCAGGAAGGCCTAACGCAGGGGCTTGGAGTAGGGCTTTCTTTATGGCAATGAAGGATTGTTGAGCAGTAGGTCCCCATTCAAATGGTTCCTTTTCACCCCCCTTTGTGGCTTGGTAAAGGGGTTTCGCCATCAATGCAAAATTTGGAATCCAAATTCTGCAGAATCCAGCTGCTCCCAGGAATTCCCTAACTTCTCTTCTGGACTTGGGTTGGGGAATTGCAGCTACCGCTTGCTTCCTACTAGCATCCAGTCTCCGACTTCCCTGGGAAATGCAAAAGCCCAGATACTTCACTTCTGACTGACAGAGTTGGGCCTTTGAGCGTGAGACCTTATAGCCTGCATCCAAGAGTAGCTCCAGCAATTCTCTAGTAGCCTCAAAACACTCTTCCTGGGTCACTGCTGCAATCAGGAGGTCATCTACATACTGGAGTAAAACTCGCCTGGAAGGCTCAGATTTAAAAGTCTTAAGGTCTTGCCCTAGGGCAGTCCCAAAAATAGTGGGGGAGTTCTTGAACCCCTGTGGCAGGCGGGTCCATGTATACTGAAGCTTCCTTCCTGTTACTGGGTTTTCCCATTGAAAGGCAAAAAGCAACTGACTGGCTGGGGCCACCCGAATACAAAAGAAGGCATCTTTTAGGTCTAGTGTTGTGAAATGGGTAGCTCCAGAAGGTATCAATCCTAACAGGACATATGGATTAGGCACTACAGGGTGTAATGAGATAGTGGATTTGTTAACCACTCGTAAGTCTTGGACTGGCCGGTAGTCCTCAGTCCCTGGCTTCTGAACTGGCAATAGTGGCGTATTCCATGGAGACTGGCAAGGACGAATAATTCCATGGGATAACAGACGATTCAAATGTGCTTGAATCCCTTCCAGAGCCTTTCTGGGAATTGGGTATTGGCGAAGATGGATTGGCCGGGCACTTGGAAGTAAGTCTACATGTACAGGAGGAATATTTCGGGCCAACCCTGGGGGATTATCTTCTGCCCATACCCCTCTGACCTGAAAGCTATCTACCAGGGGTAGGTCAACTTGGCCATGTGACTGATGCAGCCGCCATTCTTCTTCAAGAGGGCAGCAGAAACTCAATATACCCTTAGGGCTGGAGGTCGGGGGCCGAAAGGAGACTGAAGTCTGGCCATCAGAGTCAAAGGAAATTTGGGCCCTAAGCTTGGACAGCAGGTCTCGACCTAACAAAGGGATTGGACAGTCTGGCATATACAGGAATTCATGAGTGACTATGTGTGAGCCTAATTGGCATCTACGGGTTGTCAGGAAAGGCCTCCGGTTCTGCACCCCCGTGGCACCCACCACTCGGACAGTTTTTCCAGACACAGGCGCTAATCGCTCCGTTACAACAGAATGTTCAGCTCCTGTATCAATCATGAATGGAATTGAGCGGCTCCCTATAGTTAGCTTGACCATAGGTTCCTGGGAGCCCAGTTTGTAGGAACCCGGTCTGTCCTATTCGTCCCATTCTGCCATCTCGGCTATCCCGATGATGTCAGATTCAGGAGGCTCATATCTTCCCTCTCGAACTCGGCCTCGGCTTCCTCGATCTCCTGGTCCCCTTCTCAGTCCCTGGCGCCTCTGGGGGCATTCATCTTTCCAGTGCCCTCTTTCCTTACAATAGGCACACTGGTCCCTCTCCAATCTTGGTCTGGGATTCTCCCCCCTTGGCCGGGATTGATTGAAGGAATCTCGGGGCCTGACTGGTGGTCCGGGGTCCCACTTTGGCTTCCCATTAGCTAGAGGTCGACCTCGGTTAAGGGTGGAATTAGTAATGGCTGCCGCTAAAAGGTCGGCCTTCTTCTGCATCTTCCGGTCAGCCTCTCGGCGCACCTCCTGATCTCTATTAATGAAAACCTTGGTTGCGATCTCAATTAGCTGGGTGGTATTCATCCCTGCGAATCCCTCCTGACGCTGCAACTTCTTCCGGATATCTGGCATACTCTGGGCCACCAATGCACTATTCACCATTCTCTGGTTTTCTTGGGCTTCAGGGTCAAATGGGGTGTATGTTCTGTAGGCTTCAATTAGTCGCTCTAAAAAGGCCCCAGGGGATTCAGTTGCCCCTTGGAGAATTTCAGAGACCTTTGCCAGATTAATGGGCCTCTTTATACCTTTCCTCATACCTTCCAGTAAGTCCCGGCAATAGCCAGACAACAGTTCATAGTGCTGCCCATCATTTGGATCCCAAGCTGGAGCTGCGCGAGGAAACCGAGCTCTAACCCATCCCTCTGGGTCTTGTGTCCCCCCGGGGACACGCTCTCGCGTGATGGCCTCAGCATTTTGCAAAATCTTCCGCCTCTCCTCAGTTGTGAAGAGGGTCAGGAGAAGTTGTTGACAATCAGTCCAGGTTGGGTTATGGGTGGCCATAATGCTAGCCACTAGGTCCACCACTGCCTGAGGCTTTTCAGTATAAGAAGGATAATGCGTCTTCCAATTCAGGAGATCAGTGGTTGTGAAGGGTACATACTGATAGGCCTGTGCCTGTATAACCTGACCCTGATTATTAGGATCCGGTCGAGTGGTAGTTACCTGACGAAGGGGCAGAACTCTCGAGGAGGTGGGAATAGAACCTGAGGTAGAGCTAGGAGCTACCCTCCTATCATGCTCAAAGGTGATTGCAGCAGGTCTAACCCATTCAGTGGAGGTATGTTGAACCCCTGAGGGATGGGGAGGGGTACTCATAGACTGAGAGGTGGTCACAGGTGAGTCAGTCCATTGAAAGGGATGCCGGGCCCCTGATGAGTGGGTAGGGGTATTAGAGGGAGAGGCTGGGCTGTCAGGAGTTGAGGAGTCAGGGAGTGGAACCCAAAACGGGTCTTCAGAGGTTAACAGGAGAGGATTTGGCACAGAAGGGTAGAGGCCAGGTGAAAAGTCCAACCTAGGATGTGGTGGGGTTCGCACAGAAGAGGAACTATCCGGAGAAGCCTGTACTGGAGAGGCTTGAGCTGGGCGGCGTGGATCTCTGGGGGTAGCACGGAACCCCAACAATGGGCCATAAGGTGGTGGCTCAAGATCTGAGGGGTCATCAGAGAGTATGGGTTTCTCAGACAGGGTAGGGGCGGAAGCCACCGATTGGGTGGTAAGCTTCCTAGGGCTCTTTCCCTCTTCTAGTTTAGATTTTCTAATCTTTCTTTGAACACGGCCTAACATGAATTTTACTGGGGATCCCATATAAGTTTTCAACCAAGAGGGAGGGACAGTCACAAGGCTGTCCCAGGAATCTATATAAGGGAGTTGTTCAGAATATTCTGATTCTCCTACTACTATGCTGTAGACCTTCCGGATTACTTCAATATCTAAACTGCCACTAGGGGGCCACCCCACTCCCATAGATGGCCACTCAACTTCACACAAGGTTCTTAGAGTACTTGAGCTTAAAGTCTGTCCATAATCATTAATTAAAAAGCCTTTTTTGAAATTTCTAAGCATACAATCTAGGGGGGTAGCAATTTGTCTAGATGATGTCCCACCCATAATGCTTACAGTTACAACACACAAAGAGGGGGGGAATTTTTGAGAATGCAGTAAGGGGTCTGCACTCTCGAGACACTAGGTAGACAGACAGCAATCGCTTCCTTCCGTTGCTGACCAATTGAACTCGCGTTAATTGGAAATGCAGCTATAAGAAGTCCGCACTCATTAACATTCAGGCATCACACATTCATTCAGTACAGAAAATCCCACCCAACAATTTCAGATTTCTCAAATACAGATAAGCTCAAGCGTTTTCGCTTCTAGTCCCCGCGACTAGAAGGTACTAGGGCCTTCGCTGAGAATTGATCAGATTCTCCTTCCCTCCTTCTTGAGGGGCTGATTTACAATTTTCTAGCTAGAATTACAATACAAAATACAGAATACATACCCGGCGAATGTTCTCCAGTCAGTTGGGTGCTGGGATTAATGCAGGATTCATCCCACCGCTGCCACCAAGAATTGTTGCAGGAATTAATACATGAATTTGTGATGCTTCAGGAGTCAGACAGCACACACCAGAATGAGAAAGTAATCTTCTTTATTTGCCAGCAAACAAAGCAAGACATCAGTTCTAGCTCTCTTCTCTTTCTCTCAGCTCTCTGTGTCTTTGTCTCAGCTGCTTCTCTTCTTATGCTGTCTTCTCCTTCTTCTGTCTGTTCCTTCTGTCCTTCTCTTTCTTCTGAGCTCCTTCTGACGTAAACTGCTTCTGCTCCTACTTAAATAGGGTCCTAAGCCCTCCTCCTAGCCTAGCCCCCTTTACTCCCAATTGGTTAAGAAATTGATTGGCTACCTTGCCTCAACCAATCATTACTTTTGAAATATCAGTTACATAGGTTCCAGACATCCTAAACTGACCTCTGACCTGGGGCCCCTCAAGCCAGACATTTGGTCTCCAGTCTCTTACATGTTATTATGATTGATTTCTCATATTCCTAGTACTAACTGCTAACTAAACTCTGGCATTCATTAAAGGGGTCAAAAGCCAATCTTACTTAATGGCATACTGCTATACTTTCAGGACTATTCCTACAGTTACCTATAATTAATCAAGGAGAAGAGAGCTGACTAGTTCTGACCTTTTTCACCTATCAGCTTATACATTGAACCAGCCAGAACTATGGCTAAGTCAAACCACATGTGGATCTCCTCACTGCAGTCTTAAACAGCAGACAAAGGATCATTTTAAAAGTAACACAGAGTTGAACAAACATCCTACATAGAAATTATAGAGAATAAAACATATTCTAAAATACACAGAATCAGTATTCCTTATAAGCAAGAACTTCTAAATTCTAAACATCAGGAATATCTAGAATTATTTAGAATCTAACTAGCATTAAACTAATTCTTTTAAAACTACGGCATGTCTGGCTCATGCTTTGTTCATTCATAATAGTTTACAGCTGTGCCAGCTAGCATTGGCAATTCACAAGGGACAGAGTTTCATTTCTCACTGACCTTTCCTAACCTTAGCTCGGCCAAGACTTTCAAATAATATGAACCATCTGGCATTCCTTTGCTCTGCTTGCAAGGTAAAAAGCTGATTTTGAAATAGGAATTCAAACACCACTTTTAAACCCCAGATTTTAACAGACTTAACACTTAATATGATTTCTTATATATATAATTATGCCATGGCTGCCTCACTATGGACGTCATCTACTTAGATTTCAGCAAGGCTTTCGACACGGTTCCCCACAGGAGGCTCTTAAATAAACTAGACGGCCTGAAGATAGGACCCGAAGTGGTGAACTGGATTAGGAACTGGTTGACGGACAGACGCCAGAGGGTGGTGGTGAATGGAGTTCGCTCGGAGGAGGGAAAGGTGAGTAGTGGAGTGCCTCAGGGATTGGTGCTGGGGCCGATTCTGTTCAATATATTTGTGAGTGACATTGCCGAAGGGTTACAAGGTAAAGTTTGCCTTTTTGCGGATGACACCAAGATTTCCAACAGAGTGGACACCCCGGAGGGTGTGGAAAACATGAAAAAAGATCTGAAGAAGCTAGAAGAATGGTCTAACGTTTGGCAATTAAAATTTAATGCGAAGAAATGCAAAGTGATGCACTTAGGGAGTAGAAATCCAAGGGAGACGTATGTGTTAGGCGGGGAGAGTCTGATAGGCACGGACGGGGAGAGGGATCTTGGGGTGATAGTATCTGAGGACCTGAAGGCGACGAAACAGTGCGACAAGGTGGTGGCAGTAGCTAGAAGATTGCTAGGCTGTATAGAGAGAGGAGTGACCAGCAGAAGAAAGGAGGTTTTAATGCCCCTGTATAAGACGTTGGTGAGGCCCCACCTGGAGTATTGTGTTCAGTTTTGGAGGCCGTATCTTGCGAAGGATGTTAAAAAAATGGAAGCGGTGCAAAGAAAAGCTACGAGGATGGTATGGGATTTACGTTCCAAGACGTATGAAGAGAGGCTTGCTGACCTGAACATGTACACCCTGGAGGAAAGGAGGAACAGGGGTGATATGATACAGACGTTCAAATATTTGAAAAGTATTAATCCGCAAACGAATCTTTTCCGGAGATGGGAAGGCGGTAGAACGAGAGGACATGAAATGAGATTGAAGGGGGGCAGACTCAGGAAAGATATCAGGAAGTATTTTTTCACAGAGAGGGTGGTGGACGCTTGGAATGCCCTCCCGCGGGAGGTGGTGGAGATGAAAACGGTAACGGAGTTCAAACATGCGTGGGATATGCATAGAGGAATCCTGTGCAGAAGGAATGGATCCTCAGAAGCTTAGCTGAAATTGGGTGGCGGAGCAGTTGGGGGAAGAGGGGGTGGTGGTTGGGAGGCGAGGATAGGGGAGGGCAGACTTATACGGTCTGTACCAGAGCCGGTGATGGGAGGCGGGACTGGTGGTTGGGAGGCGGGAAATACTGCTGGGCAGACTTATATGGTCTGTGCCCTGAAAAGGACAGGTACAAATTCAAGGTAAGGTATACACATATGAGTTTGTCTTGGGCAGACTGGATGGACCATGCAGGTCTTTTTCTGCCGTCATCTACTATATGTTACTATGTTACTATGTTTGATGCGAGGGCGGGGCCCCAAGACTTGGCGATTTCGGTGGCTTCACCACCACGAACCCTTCGAACCCGTCTTGAAGGAAGTGACGTCAGTGTCTTCAGAATGTTGAGGGTGAGTTTTATTATATAAGATAATTTTTTTTAAAGCAGAAGTGTAGATAGATGTACACAGAATAAGATGGCTTATTTGGGAAACATAAATGTAGGTTTATCCCATTGAAAAAAAACATCTGAAGCTGGAAAAGAACCCACAGACTCTTATTTGGTTGACAGAATATATATTTGTGTTGTTTACTTAAATTTCTGGGCATTTCTTCTCATGTATTTTTAGTCCCAGCAATGCTGACTGGTATAAATCTATCCTCTCTGAAGTTTATAATTAATTTGACTTTTAAATTAAGAGCACCAAGGCTGGATAAAGAGGAGTTTTGGAAAATAATTTTAATATCTTAATTTTAGCTTTTTTTTTTTCTCTCTGTGTAGTTTCTGGTAGTTATAATATCAGCTTTATTATCGGTTTACAGCATAAAGGGATACTGTGTAGTCTGTTTTGCAAAGGATGTTAATACCTGCTTTTTGAAAGTCTGCGTGTTTTACAGGGAAAACACTGAAACGTGATAGTTTAGTTCCAGTTTGTGTGGTATGTTAAAACTGGCTAATCTCTTCTAAGAGAATACACAGCTAAGCTAGAGTTTTCGTATTGCATGGACTAATTTCTCTCTACCTGCAACAAGGACAGTTTCGATAGGTTCTTCCCCTCCCCCTCCTCTCTTTCTTGTACAAAGTACTCTGAAAGTGGGGTCGGTTTAAACTAGTTTGGATGATTAGGAAGAGTGGGGGAAGGGAGGGAATAGATAGGTTTGATTGTGTCTTTTGTCTCTAGTTGTTTTTTTTTTTTTCAATGGCTAGAGGTTTCACCTGTGTGGGAGTCTCTGATGTCAGAATTGAGGAGGGGAAAGAAACTGCATTACCCTAGCTATAAAAGTCCAGGGAGGAGGAGGGGTTTGGTTTCAGAACTTTTTCTAGATATATGGTGGTGGAAGTATTTTTAAGCACTGGTGAGTAACTATAAAGTTTGTAAGTATTTGCTTAAATGTTATGTTACTATGTTAATTGTTTAGCTTAGTGTATTAAGCTTTTATTAACGTTACTTGGTGTGGAGATCCAGATGGTTAGGAGGGTTTTTTTTTTTTTAAGCGTGTTTTGGTGATTAACTGTTAAATTGTTGAAGCGTAAAAGAGATGTGTGTAGTGGTCAAAGGGGTAGATGAGCTATAGCCTTAACTTTGAAAAGCTATGCAGTTTACATAGTCCATGCTTGCAAAGGTGACCTAAAAATACAACTGCAATATAATGTTTTACCAAATTGAACTTGGGTATAAGCACAACTTTTTTTTCTGTATTGTCGCGGCTGCCCCTTACAAACACAATTGATATCAAAGTACCACTTAATTAACTATAGTAA
This sequence comes from Microcaecilia unicolor, assembly GCF_901765095.1. NCBI lineage: Eukaryota > Metazoa > Chordata > Amphibia > Gymnophiona > Siphonopidae > Microcaecilia > Microcaecilia unicolor. Next base: position 85,607,027 of record NC_044037.1, on the reverse strand, counting down.
GGATGGATGCAAAGAAATACATACAAGTTTAATTATTAATTTCAACACAAAGGCTTAATGCGTGGCCTGGCTGTCTAATGCTGGAGTAAAGTTAATTTGTTTCTGTGGCTAGCATTCTCTGTGCTAGTTAAAGTTTGAATTATCCACAGTTTTACTGAAGAGGGATGGGTGAGAACAGTAAATAAAATTAAAATAACCGCTGGGGGGTGTGAGGAGCTGAGGTAAAAAGGCATTTAAAAAAAGGGGGGTTGCAGTAATTGCTCACTTCGTAACCCATAATTTTATATTTAAATATGGACTTGCATTTGGATATACATAATGGGCAATTTTCAACTTGCATGCGCGATACTTTAACAGGTCTCAAATCACAATCTGCAGAAGTTGTTAACACGATAATCTACTTTTCCATGGTAATTTGCATTCTTGTGCATACTGCAGGTGTTGCGAGGGGGAAGGGGATGTAAAGTTGCATGGTGAAATTCAATCTTCTTCCCCTCCCCCGATGCTCAAGGTAGTTTACATCATCCTTTACAAAACAATTGACGTGTTGGAAAAATTATTAAGGGGTCAAATGTCCAGAGACAAATGCTTTAAAGCAAGAGTAGGATCAAATCTTTGCATGGGTGTTGGGGGACAGGGAATTATGCCACGTTCCAAAAATGGCAAGATCAGACTGGTTGTAGACCATCCCAAAAATGTCCCAGTGTACTACTATGGGAGTTAAGTACCTGCCATAAAAACACTAATACATCAGGAAAAATAGCTTTTAGGGAATGCCTGCTTTTTTTTTTTTTTTTTAACTACCCCCTCCCTTCTGTCCTCTGCTGGAATACTTAAATGCATATGCCATAGCCAGATAGTGTGAGGAGGGGGTGCGCACACATGGAGGGGATATGAATTATTTTCCATGATGGCATGATGTCACAAGGTTGAAGCCGGTTTCCACCCACTCCACCCAAGGAGACTACAATAACTGCTGCCTTAGTACAATTGCACCTTTTGATTTGAATATACAGTAACTTTTTTTTTTTTTTTTAAACATTTGACTGATCTAATGGTGTGGGAACACCACCTTCTAGCTGAGACAGGGGTTAGAAAGAATTCCTAGTGTTCTGTTTCTTATAATTCTGAGATAAAGCATTCTCCCAAGAACTTGGTGTTAACACTCCTGCTGATCTTGGGTCTGATATAAAACTTAGTTTGTGATGGGTTCTAGAATGGCAGGTTTGTTATAGGTTGGGGTTTTTCAGGTTTTTACCACACTGCTGGTAATGGAGGTAGTTTGCTGAAGTTAGGAAATACATAGTTTGCAATGGTGAATAGCTAGGGGAAGCCTAGTTCTCAACCCAGCAGCTGTATTAACCAGTTTTCTAGCTACGTTTTAGTTTTTAATGTTTTTTTTTTTAATTGGGTGTCTCGTCTTCTAATCTTCTCTCCCCACTAAACTTAGTAATTGTAAAATGTACTCCATGATGGCATGAACTGCTTAGTTGCAATGTTCTTTAAAATTAGTTTTTTGTTTTTTTTTTGAAGGCTGATCCAAAGCTTACATAAGTCTACAGTAGATTACTAGGCTGAGAAAATACATATATCTAAAAATGACCTTTATAAAACAGCAGACTATATAGGATTGTTCTGGGAGGGGATGATCATTTGTTTTGCTTGCTTTTTTTTTTTTTTTTAAGATTTTAGGGTGGGGAGAAAGCACAGGGCTGAAGGTTGACCTAGGTCCTAGGGTATGTAACAGCAGCCAAACTGGGCCTAAATATCCTTCAGAAATAAAAGGTAGTCCCCCTGATATGGCAGTATCGGTATTCTAATTCTTGCTAAGTTCTGAATTGCATTAATTTGGCATAGCAGTGTGCTCCCTTGATTTCCTGAAATATATTATATTTCAATCATTTTTATTAATGTTCAACTGTCCAAACAAATCATAACATTTCTGTTATCCACAATATTGGCATCACGTTAGTACACATAAACAGAACTCACGCAACTGGAACATCAAAGATTTTTCCCTTTTTTTCTCCCCACCCTAACTGTAACGTTCATATGTCAGCAGTTCCTTATGTCTCCAATAAATCTACCCAAAAATCCTGTTAGTGTTACGAATCCCTACAATCCCCTTTATCTCCCCTACCCCCACCCCTCTTGTTATACAGTTCAAGGTTGCAGCTGACCTGAATATCAATGTAGAAATCAATAGAAGTTCAAACGTTCAAATGTTCAACAGGCGGCCTCTTGCCACCGGGGGCAATGTCATCCAGAACGGAGCCCATCGTGTTTTAAATTTATTTCCTGCTGGTGATGAAATGTCCCCCACTCCAACTCTCTCCAGGCGCAACAACGTTATCATTTGTGTGTGCCATTGCTGGACACTTGGTCCTGTTGCTGACAACCAATTTATAAGGATAACTTTTTTTGCCATGACAATGGTTTGCACTGTAAGGTCTCGCAGACCTTTTGGTGTTGGTTTTCCCAGAGCCGGTTGGCCAAATAACAGTTTAGTGTCCAATAGCCAACTTGTTGTCCACCATCTGCTCGCTTGCTGTGTGACTTGTGTCCAAAAACGTTTGATATGTGGGCATTTCCAAAACATGTGCCCTCAAGTTGCACCTTCACCCCCGCACTTAGGACAGATGACATCTGGTGATATCCCCATATGAAAAACTCTTGTGGGCGGGATATACCAGCATAGAGCAAACTTATATTGTAACTCCCAATGTGACTGTGCCCACATTGTCCTTCTCATTGACAGAATGTGCATTCTATATAACTTCAGGCAGAGAGAGAGTCCCAAATCCATATTCCAAGCTTGAGCTATAGCATTATATTGTAATTCTGGTGCCGTGTCTCTGATGTGCCTATGGTGGAAGGATAGTGGCACCTTCTGTTGTGCAGGAAGTGAAAAGGCATCTGTTAATTCTTCTTGGGACATCCTCCGTTAGATCTTCCCATGCCAAACTGTTTACATAGTGCCACAGTTGATGATAATGAAATATATCAGTATCCAGCAGAGAGAGAGAAGTGGGTTTCCTGAAATATTAAACCTAGATCAGGTTGCCATTATAGGTGAATTGTGTTTAGACTTAATGGCAGAGAGCAGGATCATAAAGGTTCTAGTTAAAATCTTATTCAATGACAACCTGATCTTTTTGTTGGCAGATTCTCATCCTTTGCATCTGACTGAGAAATGGCTTCTACTGGTCTTCAAATCCTTGGTATGGTGCTGTCATTGATTGGCTGGCTGGGTGGCATCATCACTTGTGCCCTACCAATGTGGAAGGTGACAGCCTTCATTGGAAACAACATTGTGGTGGCCCAAATCATCTGGGAAGGTCTATGGATGAACTGCATTGTGCAGAGCACAGGACAGATGCAGTGCAAAGTCTATGATTCCATGCTGGCTCTGCCTCAAGATCTCCAGGCGGCTCGAGCCCTTACTGTTATCTCTGTCCTCATTGCTGTTCTTGCTCTGCTGATTGGCATTGTGGGGGCTAAGTGCACTAATTGTGTGGAGGAGGAATCTGCCAAGGCAAAAATAAGCATGGTCTCTGGTATTGTCTTCATTATCGCTGGGATCCTCCTGCTCATCCCAGTCTGCTGGTCAGCACACTCTATCATCAGGGACTTCTACAACCCACTGGTGACAGAAGCACAGAAGAGAGAGCTGGGGGCCTCCCTCTATATTGGTTGGGCTGCCTCTGCACTTCTGCTCCTGGGGGGTGGGCTCCTCTGTTGTTCCTGCCCAAAGAAGGAACACAATTATTCAGCCCGCTATACAGCTGCTGTTTCACAGCCCAGGAGCGACTACCCCAGTAAGAACTATGTTTAGAACAAGAGATTGTGCAGGTTTATTAGGGAGTGAGGAGAGCATTTGAGTTTATATGGATTCTACAAAACCATTTTTTTTCTCAAACTGCCTCCATTGCTTATATACTTGTTGGGGGGGGGGGGGGGGGGAATGGAGGGTTTATAACTGAGGTTCTGTGTAGCTGTAGTGCTCTTAATGGGGGAGAGGGGTTAATTTTATGTATTGACTTGATGTAGCTGTTTATGGGGTTAGGTGTGAAGACGCAATGTAATGTTTTTATACAACTGAAACAATAAAAATTAATTGAAACATCTGTGGTAACAAAGATTCCAGAACTAATGTCTTTAGACTTCTGAATGTAGTTCTAGTTTTCCTGTAGTGGGCACACCCCCTAGTAAAGGTAGCATTAATATGCAGAATGGTGTTGCTGTGCATAAATATGCTTTTGTGCTTCATGTACATGCAGTAATACCTAGTGTCTTGACAGGATTGGAGGTGGAGGGTGTTTGCATTGCTACTAGGCAGTCTAGTGAGTAACCAGAATACGGTTAATCCCATGTGTACAATACTTAACTGGTTTGGGCCAGGACTGGAATTCTCCAGGAAGCTGTAATCAGCTTTTACTCTTATCCACTCAAACTCATTCCACGCCAAAGGTTGTTTTTTTTAAACATCTTAAATCCAGTCTATCCAGGTAAACAAATTACACTTGTCTCTGCAACACTGTAAACAGCAACAAGTAGCAAGTTATCTACAATCCAGTTAATATTAAACCAGATGCAGTCGCTGGGTTAGCCAACTATTCAATGTCAGGCAATATTCAACCAGAAGAGCTGATGTGGGTTCCAGCAGATATTCTCTTCTCCTCCCCTTGGCTTACTTTTACATCCTGGGTGGTCTAGTGGGTCATCTGAGCAGGAGAAAACACCACTTGGGTCTTACCCTTGGGGCTCTCTATTCAAGATTGCTGCCACAATTTCTATCAGTAGGCCTTACAGCACTAGTGCTAGAGGCACATCCCACTAGACCGCCTGGATTGTGAAGGTAGGCATGGGGGTGGGGCTTAAATTGGGAAGGGAAAAACAGCTATGATGATCAGGTCAGTACTTTGGAAGTTGCATAAGCGCTTGGATAGGACCATACAGGCTGTCCTATCAATTCAGAATAGTGGTACCCACAACTCTACCCTTGCACAACCCTTCTACCTGAATTGATATGGCTGGTAACGATGTAGGAGGAGCAGTGACATAGCTAGGGGGGCGCAGGGGGAGCGGTTGCTCCCCTAAACAGATTTTATGAAAAAATGGTGCCTATGTGCCACATGCAATATCTTTCCCTCCCCCATCCTGCACGAGTCTTGCATCTGTTCTCCTTGTCATAAGCACATAAGTAATGCCACACTGGGAAAAGACCAAGGGTCCATTGAGCCCAGCATCCCAAACATACATTCTATACATGTTGTTCCTGGAATTGTGGATTTTTCCCAAGTCCATTTAGTAGTGGTTTATGGACTTGTCCTTTAGGAAACCGTCTAATCCCCTTTTAAACTCTGCTAAGCTAACCACCTTCCCCACATTCTCCGGCAACAAATTCAAGTTTGTGTTGGGGTGAAGAAAAATTTTCTCAGATTTTGTTTTAAATTTACTACACTGTAGTTTAATCGCATGCCCCCTAGTCCTAGTATTTTTGGAAAGTGTGAACAGACGCTTCACATCCACCTGTTCCACTCCACTCATTTTATATACCTCTATCATGTCTCCCCTCAGTCGTCTCTTCTCCAAGCTGAAAAGGCCTAGCCTCCTTAATCTTTCTTCATAGGGAAGTCGTCCCATCCTTGCTGTCATTTTAGTTGCCCTTCGCTGCACCTTTTCCAATTCTGCTATATCTTTCTTGAGATGTGGCAACCAGAATTGAACATAATGTTTAATGCTGATATTAGGAGGCACTGCTGAATTGGCCTATAGTTTAAGCAGGCAGGGTCATCCATTGAGCACACACTATCACCCTGCAATGTCTGATTCTGAGTCTTTGAGTACATCAATTCTCCTTTTAAACCTACTACTCTGGGTAGCAAGGGATATAAACTTCCTTCCAATTAAGTTCTGATGTTAGCTCAGTGAAGCTCTGATGTAAGTCAGCTCTGTATTTGATCCATATTGTGAGTGGATCATAGGCGCCAGCTCTTTGGGTTCTAGATCACCCCCAGTATTCTTTCCAGAACTGACATCAGAGCTGAAATTTTCAGAATGTAGAGCTGCAGTTGCAATCGGGCAGAAAGTCTGTCTCTCTGCTAAGAAGGTTTAATGAAGAAAGCACGAGTTCAAAAAGTTGAAGCTGCCCCCTTCTGCGCAGCCACCATATTTGTGATGCCTAAACAATAGTAACTTGTGAAGTTAAGTTTTTGCATTCTCTTTTTGGAGGGGGGAGGGGAGTTGGGGGGAGTTCTTGAGGGGGTCTGTGAAGGGGGGAGGGTTATATTTAAAATGTATTTGTCAGTGCCCCAGAGTTTATTTCCAATGCTGTGCTGTGGACTACCTTTATTTTTACTTATGACAAACAATATCAAAACACCACATGACAAGCAACCAATGAACAGCTTTAGATTTTTTACAGATGCACCACATAGGCAGTTGTAAGTGTATTTCTAGCTTTTTATAGAAATATCTGTCTTCATAAGCAAAAATAAAAGGCATAGAGTATAGTACTGAAATCCACAATACAGCATTGCAAATAACCAACCACTAAAGCACTGTCAAAATACATTTTAAATATAACCCTCCCTCCCCCCCACCCCCAACAATAGAGTGCAAAACCAAGTTTGTGTGTCTCCAGTATGGCAGTAAGCTCCACCCACTTGCTTCAGCCCACACAATGGGACAGATAAACTCCTGTCTCCTGTATCAAACCTCCTTGGTCTTTGTAGCCTCCCCCTGCAGCCTACTGTGTGGCTAAGGCATGTCTGACTAATGGACTTCAAGAGAAAGTATAAGGGGTCCAATGTGTGGTGTGTGTGGTTTTTTTTTTAAGTAATTTAAGAGCCACTTGTGGAGAGTCCTGGGCTGTGGGGCAGTGTTGCCAGGTGGGCGGTTTTACCGCCCAATTGGGCGGTTTTCTGCGACCCGCTGCGGGAAATTTTTGCCCGCGGCGGGTTGCGGTTTTTTGGGCTTCTTTTTTGTCTTCGGCGGTTTTTTTAGGCGTTTTTTTTGGCCGTGGGGGGTGGGGTTAGTGACGTTCTGGGCGGGGCCAATGACGGCGGGGGCAGGGGTGATGATGCGAGGGTGGGGGTGTCAGGGGTGGGGTTTGAGTTTGGGCGGGTTTTGGGCTGGATTTAGGCTGGTTTGGGTGGGAAAAAAATTTTCCACCTGGCAACCCTGCTGTGGGGGCAGAGTTGTGGGTACCTGCAAACCCGGATGTGCACTTCAGAAAGCCCAGTTGAGGTTTTACATTTCTTTGTTTTAGGAATTTTAAAATGTAAAAATGCACTTTAGCTAATGGTATTAGGGTCCCCCGCCAGCAAAGGTAGGTGGTGGGGGAGGGTTGGCGGCGGGAGGGGTAAAATGTCCCCTTCCCCTCAGGCTCTGGACCACCCTCCTGCCAAAGTCTGGCTACGCCCCTGCTGAGAACTGGTGTGGTTGAACTGGAGAACTATACAGCTTTAACTGCAGGAAAGGTATTGAATGTATGTGTGGAGGTATTAGTTGTATGCATGGATCAGAGCTCTGAAGAATGCTGTGTGAGAGATTGATGATTATTATTATTTTCTTTGTTTTAAGAAAGGGCTAGAAATCTGTGTCTTTAAAAGGAGGTAGAGTTTATTTGTACAAAATGTTTGAAGATGTGGCATGAGCCTGGTGGAATGTGTGATGTCACCAGGAAATTCAGTTGGAAAACCTGAAGAGAGAGAGGCAAGTGTGGCTGAAGTCTGAGTTTTAGATAACATTAAGAGGAAAAAGTTATAGGTCTCTAGTTTCAGGATTTTTAGTAGTTTGGGTGACTAAGGGTACTGTTTTAGTGAAAAAGGGGAAAGAAAACTTCTGTTTACAGGGGGTAAAAAAAACATTGGAAACTAGAAATTTGATTTTAGTTGGTCAGAGCTCATTAAGGAAAGTTAATTTCATGATTTTATATTAAAAGGGAACCTTGAGAGACTGGTTTTAAAGAAAAAAAAAAAAACCTTTTAAAAACCAGTTTCAGGGAATACTGTGGTTTTGATTGCTTTCCTGAGTTTCTGGGAAACTGAGTTGATGCTGCTTTTAAGTTCAGAACCCTTATTTTATCATCCTCACTTTAATATTCCCTTATCTCTTGTTTATCCTGTTTGTCCTAATTAGATTGTAAGCTCTGTCGAGCAGGGACTATCTCTTCATGTTCAAGTGTAGAGCGCTGCATACGTCTAGTAGCGCTTTAGAAATGATTAGTAGTAAGAGAGAGTAAAGCAGAGCTGAAAAACAGTTTAGAATTCCTAGTGCTGCATTGAAGCTGAAGTGACCTTAAGCTTGAGGCAGCTTTAAGATGTTGGGGTCGGCAGTGCTGGAAGCAGCTTAGAAGGTTCAGTGCTGCATTGGAATTGAGGAGGCAGTGCTGGAAGCTGCTTAGAGACTGACAAAACCTGAACCTTGCTATTTAGTAGAATTTTTGGTTTCTTAAATGGAAAAGGTTTATGTGCTGCGTTGTTTGGAGATTGCTGAGAGTGAACTGTTTAGTGTGCATAAAAAAACTTTATGGGATTTTGGGATATTAACACAGGGACAAATAATTATATTTTGTTTTCTGAATTAGTTTACACGGCTTTTCTGCCAAAGACGATACTGATTCAGCTGCACACACAGGCAGTCAGGGTCTTCCTTCTTTGAGAAGGTTAGTAGGTTCTGAGGACACCCTAAAGATCCAAGGAGGGGAGCCAGAGACTGAACCAGCTGCTGAGAACCTAAGGTACCCACCACAAAGCGCCAGAGCCGGTGAAGTTGTTTTTAATATATTTTTTTTGGGTGTGTGCACACTCGCAGGAGGATGATCAAAAGTCAACGCGCGCAAGCCCATTAGTGCCGTTTTTGTGCATGCTTTTAACAACGTGGGATGATCAACATGGTTACCATCATAAACTGCAAGCGTGCCAGGCACTTGTGCACATAACATTTAAATGTAGTCAATTTCATGTAAATAAGGTCATTTTGCGTTCCTCCTGGATGATCGAAAGCTAGCGCCTCATCAACAGAGGTGTTGAATGCTGCTATGCTGAAAAACAGTGCCGCAGAATTACGCCAGGTCCTAGCTGGCGTTCTTGTGGTGCAGGTCCCACCCCGAAAAAAAAAAAACTTCAAAAACTTTTGTCTTTTTTTTTTTTTTTTTTAGAGTATATTCTTCGCTATGCCTCTGTCGCTGTGATGGCAGTTGAGGACATCCAAAATGTGGATGTTCCTGTGAGAAGGACATCCATGCCTTTGCTATGCTCCCGCCACCCTTTTTATTTATTTATTTGGATTTCGGATCACAAGTAGCAGCAGTGGGATTTGAAGCTGCCACCTCTGGATTGCAAGACTAGTGCTCTACCCACTAGGTCACTCTGCCACTCCACTCCCTTGAAATTTGGCCATCCCTGGGGGGGCAGTATGCAGGCCCCGGGGGGGGGGGGGGGTGGAAGGTATTTGTGTGTCAGCAGAGGCATAACGAAAGCATGGACGTCCTTCTTTCAAACATTTTGGACATCCTCAACTGCCTCCCACAGGGATGGCCAAATTTCAAGGGAATGGAGTAGAGTGGAGGAGTGGCCTAGTGGTTAGAGCACTGGTCTTGCAATCCAGAGGTGGTCAGTTCAAATCCCACTGCTGCTACTTGTGATCCAAATAAATAAAGCAGGTGTTGGAGGCATAGCAGGCATAGATGTCCTTCTCACATCCACATTTTGGATGTCCTCACCTGCCGCCATTTGATTATTCCCTGCTTTATGACAGGATGCAATGACAAAATGACAAGCAGCCCTACGCACATGTGTGCTGTTTGTAGCCTAGTGTGTCTGATTAGTGTGCATGCATCCTGGCTAGTTAGCTTCATTTAACTATTTATTTATTTATTGCTTTTGTATCCCACATTTTCCCACCTTTTTGCGGGCTCAGTGTGGCTTACAATATGATATGAATAATGGAAATACAATTTGTTACAACTTGGTTATGGATTACATTGTGCAGAGTTATGCGAGACAATTGAAGTAGTGTTAAGGAATATAACTACGCTGAAGCGCCACTACACTGTTGCATATACATGGATACATTAACTTCCGATCATGCCATAGCGCAATACCGTGCTACTATGGAAAAGCTGTATTTCCAGAGTGCTATCTAAAATAGTGCCGGGGTTTGATCATTTGCCTGTCAGTTTTCTTTTTAAATGCAAATATCAGTTTTGGTGGTATTTCTTTAAATGGACATTGGCCCAAGGCAGAGCAATACTCAAGTGAAAACCTGTAGTAGCACATTCCTGTAAGGAACACAAAGGCTGCTTAAGCCTAGTTAATTTTGAAGACTCCTGTTGAAGTAAAACTGTTTAAGGGTCTGTAAAGAAAAAGAACAGTTTTAGTAACACATACTTGCAAGCTTAAAAAAAAGGTTAAAAGAATATTTTAAAAAAGTACTTACCTGTTGTGTTGATCAAATGACCTGCAAGAGAAAGAACAATAGTTGACTTGAATAAATACTGCACTTTAGAAAGCCCAGTTGAGGTTTTAAATTTCTTTGAGTTTTAGGAATTTTAACATGTAAAAATGCACTTTAGCTAATGGTATTAGCTCACTATTTTAAAGCTGTTTAGGATATTTATTTTTTTAAATGTTTATATGCAATAAAATTTTGAGCTATGTGCAAAGCCTGTGGAAGCCTTTTATTGCCTGTTGCCTGCGTGGAGGTCTCACTCACTCTGACAAATCAACACTGGTTTACATTTTTAGCAGCAGTAGTGACAAGGGTGGAAGTGTGCTTCGTTTCAGGGAAACCATCTTACCCCCGGTGCTGTGACCAATAGCAATTTTTGTTATTGTTGCAAAACGAAGCAGCGCTGAAAACTAGGGGGTGCTACAAAAGCAGGACAGAAGGTTGGTGTCTAAGCTACTGGTCTTGCCTCCCCTGCAGCTTATTGGTTGGCTAAGGAATATCTGACCAATGGGCTAACAGCATGGGGTAGGGAAGTGCTGTAGTGTAGGTCAGACAGGCTTCCTGGGAGAGTTGCCAGCCTTGTGGAATTGGGCAGGTTTTTCATTAGTCGCAGGTTGGGTGCCAATTGGTAGCTGGTTCCCGCTGTGTCTCTGCTTGTCCTTTGACCAATAGGAGGGAGAAGCAGGAGGTCAGTGGCAGTGCAGCATTCCCTCCTCCAGCCTGGGCCTGGAGTTTTTATAAATGTGTTCCAGCAGTGGCGCTGCCTCTCGTGGGTTGTTTTGTCAGTTGGAGACGGAGTAGAGAGAGAGAGAGAGAGAGAGGATTTTGGATTCAGAGTGCTGCTGTTGTACTGTAGCAGCAAGCAAGGCAGCAGCTGTGCTTTTGTACTACAAGGAGCAGAGTGGAGGAGGTAGGGCAGAGGGAGTAGCTGGACTGGAGCACAAGGAGCCACAGAGGATAGTGCACACAGCAGGGGCGTAGCCACGGGTGGGCCTGGGCCCACCCAGCGACGATGCAGAGCGACGACAAAAGAATTGATCCCCCGCTGGCATGCAGGCCTTCTTTCCCCTCCCTCCCTCCCCTTCGTGCAGCGCCGCAGTCTATCGCTACAGCTGAGCAAAGCTGCACCGCACCGGGTTCGTCTCCGTCCTGCCGCTACTTCTGCCCTCTGGCTCCGTGATCTTTGTTTGCTCTTCTGCAGCTTATCTGCAGCGGTTCCGGATCTGTGCGCTCCCAGGGCTGTCTGTGTATGCTGCCTGCGACTGCTTCCTCTGCGCTGGGCCCCGCCTCTTCAGAAGAGTAGGCGGGGCCAGTGCAGAGGAAGCAGTCGCAGACAGCATACAGACAGGCCTGGGAGCGCGCGGATCCGGAACCGCTGCAGATAAGCTGCAGAAGAGCAAACAAAGATCACAACGGAGCCGGAGGGCAGAAGTAGCGGCAGGACGGAGACGGACCCGGTGCGGTGCAGCTTTGCTCAGCTGTAGGGATAGACTGCGGCGCTGCCCGAAGGGGAGGGGAAAGAAGGCCTGCAGCCAGGTGCCAGACTGTCGCTGGGGAAAGGGAGGGAAAAACGTGTGTGTGTGTTGGTGTGTGGGTGGGGGGTCGGGGAGAGACAGGAGCACTGTTGGGATGAGGAAGTGAGACAGGGTAGAGCTGGGGAGAGACGGAGAGATGCTGCAAGGGGAAAGAGAGGGAGAATTGTTGGATATGGGTGGGATGGGGAGATGGAGAGAAAGGGCATGAGAGAAAAAACATTTTGGACATGGAAGTGGAAGGGAGAGGTGAGAGGGGAAATGTTGAACATGGCAGTGAGGGAAAGGAAGGATGGAGAGATGATGATGGGGTGGTGGTGGGGGGCAGAGAGAGATGTCAAACCAGGGGCTCAAGGCAGGGAGAGGGAGAAAAGTTGGACATGAAGGTGGAGAAGAGGAGAGGAAAGGAGAGATGCACAAGTGAGGGAGGGGAGAAAGAGGGAAGATGGATCCAGGGAGAGAAGATAGACAGTGGATGGTAGGGAAGAGAAAGGGAAAATGCTGGACAATGGGGGAGGGGAGAGAGATGGGACAGGAAGATGCTGGTGGTGGGAGGTAAAAGGGATAGGGAAATATCAGGCTACGAGGGTGAGGAGGGTAGAAAGAGGGAACAGATGCTGGGCTGGAAGGGGTGGAGGGAGGGAGACACTGGGAATGGTGGAAAGCATGGGGGAGAGACCCAGGGAGTGGAGAGATGGCAAGGAAAAAATGAGAGAATAGTGATCACAGGGGGTAGAAATATGGTAATGGCGCGTAGATCGAAGATAGAAGGGAATGGAAGGCTGAGAAGGAGAGAGATGGGGGAATGGGAGAGCTAGTGGGTGAAAGGAGATGGAAATGTGATAGATATCTGAAAAGTAAAAAGAAGGAAAAGATTTAGGAAGTGGATGAAATTTGAGTGTACAGAGGCAGAAAAGAAAAAAAGGAAGGAAAGAGCTAAAATGGAAGGATCAAAATTTCAGAGGTAGGTGTAGTGAGGAAATGAAATGACAGGAGAAAAATGACAAATGGACAACCGCTTGAAGAATTAGCAGAATACAGACAGAAATTGGAACCAACATGATGGAAAAAATAAAATGTCCAGACAATAAAGTAGGAAAATCATTTTACTTTGAATATTTTAAATGGAATATGTTAACTTTGGGAAATGTGCATAGCGGATGTCTTTTTATTGTGTTAAGTGGAAAAGGAAATGCGTTTTTGTTTTGATTTGGGTTTTTTTTCTCCAGTGTTGCAGTACATGCTGAGGTTTCCAGTTCAATTTTGTCTATATATTTTTATTTCTTACTTCTGGCGGTTGTTAGTACTGGAGGCGTTTTTCTGAACAGAGACAAGCTGTTAAGACAACGGGAGTTTTCCCCTGTTTGTTTCACTTACCTCTTGCGCTGCAGTTTGCAAATTGACCGATAGGAGTTTATTGACCCCTGATGCAGGCGTTTGTACGCCGAAACACGGCCCGTGTCGGGTATCTGTGATATTAAAGGACTCCATTTTTTCACAATCCTGAAGGCCCAGTGTTTGCTTCTTCTTTTTTTGTTTACCTTGTTGTACTTGTATACTGTTTTCCCTCTCTTTTGTGCTTGCCACTGACAACTAAGCATGTATGGGGTGCTGGCATCAGTGGCTCGAGGAGTTGGTGCTGCCTACCGGGCTTGGTGGAGAGGAGTTCTGGCCATCTTTACTAGAGGCCTTCAGCTGACAGAGATTGGGGATCCTCATCTGCTAAAGGATTTATATTTTGAATTGGGAAGTGCTGGGGAAGAGAGAAAAGTTTGTGCCCACCCACTTTGTGCTCAGGCCCACCCAAAATTGGCTGTCTGGCTACGCCACTGGCACACAGTGCACAGGTGAGGGAAGGGAGAAGAGGAAAGACTACTTATAAGTGGAAGGGAAGGAAGAGAAATGCATGTGTATGGGATAGAGGGGGAAAGTAGAATGGAAGGGATAGGGAAAAATGCTGAAAGGAGAGGAGGGAAATGCTGCAGATGGATGGGATGGAAGGGGGGAAGGCTGCACATGAATGGAAAAGGGGGTGGGAATGCACATGTATAGGAGAGAAGAGGGAATGCTGCACGTGGAAGGGAAGGGAGAGGGGAAATGCACATGGATAGGAATTCGGGGAGAGGGGAAATGTACATGGATGGAAAGGAGAAGATGAAAGGCTGCATAAGAAGTGAAGAGGGGAGATGTGCTGCAGGTTAGTTTGGTGCTCTAGGGCCTGTCTTCATAGGTGTGTTAGGGCTATTATGATTTTGTTCGTTTTCTATATAGGTTTTGAGTGCCTTTTTGGAGGGATTTGTGTTATTTTTCAAAGTATCTGGCATGTTTGAAAACTAATAATGCTTAGGATTAGTGAGGCCTCCACTTCTGGTAGAGCATTGCTGGGCACAACCAGCTAGTTGGGTTTTTGAGATATTCACAATGAAGATGCATGAGAGATTTTCATACAATGCCTCCTTGGCATACTGACCTTTCTCATGCATCTTCAGTGTAAATGTCCTGGTGTGCCCCAAAGACTGGGTTGAGAAGCACTGTGGTAGACTCACCATACAAACAAAACCCCATGTACTTCAATCAAAGTATCTGGCAGTGGAAGGAGCGTGTGTTGTTCCTGAGTTATCATAATTTTAATATTTTTTGTGTGGCCAGTTGTAAGGGGGTAGGCTTCATGGTTTGGGAATATGAGTTTGTGATACAGAACTGGAGCTTCAAGGTTTATATTGTGATTCTGACCAGTCCTGTAGAGAAACCAAATTTCATGCCCACATAGAAGAATTTGTTGAACTGGTAACCCCAGCCACAGACAATGGCCAGCACTGCCTCCCTTTATTCAGAGAGTTAGATTTGGTGTGAAGACATCTTGGCCGCTTTTTTTGTGTAGGTTTATCCAGGTTATAAACTCTGTCTCTATAGAGTCATAACAAAGGGTGCATGGCCTCAGGTTTAACAGGCATAGGAGCTCTTGAAAACACATTATTGCTTTTCACTTGCAGCTACACCAGAGACACCCTTCATTGGTGCATTTGACTGCAGCATAACCTTGACGAAATCGGGAGCAGGTGTGTTGGAACTTACAGTTGGGAAACAGACAAACTGATTTATTGAATATCCAGCAAATGTCCAATACCCCGTCAACTGCAGCCGTCCCAGCAGTGGAGGCGATACAAAAGGGCCTTCCTGTGCTCATTCCATGTGCAAACCTCTTACCAACCCCAGCTCTCATTTTCAAAACTAGTCTAGGTTCCATAAGGGTCAACCAAAGATTTATATCTTGGGTGCTCCAGGCCTAACCTCCAAAATGCTGATATGCATCCAAAACTGTGTTTGCATATGCCAGGACAAGGCCATACTGTCCTAGTGTGGCACTCCCACAAACACTAGCTAACCTTAAAAACAAACACACCCAATTGATGATATGCTGTGGCACTTTAAATCTTGTCCACTGCCACCTCCTGCTTTGACTTTTTGCTGTCCTTCCTATGCACCCTGCCCTCCATGAGCTAAAATATATAAGGCATGTGCCCTTCCTAATTTTTCTATACAAGTGAATGGTACCTTTTCCCACAACTGAGGTAGAGCCACTAACATAGGCACTCCCCTGTCATCTACCACCCCTGACCTTAGAACCCCTTTCGGGTCAGAAGATCCCTCACCAGGCACAGAAGGTGAAGAGGAGAAAGGGGAAGAATCCCTTCGCCTCCTGCTCCTCCCCTTTTTCGCTGCTCCTGTAGGCCCTGAGCTAGCAGCCATGGCATTACCAACAGCAGAGGCCTCCATCTGCTGCAGATCGCAATGAAGTAGCAGTGCCCTCCAAAGCTACCACCTCTCTTGAGCTTGTCCCTCACTGAGCAGGGAGTCATTTCTGGTCTGTGGGCCTCTGCCATCACGGAGCCATCTGAGGCAGGGGTCCTCACCTCAGAAGCCTCTCCTGGTCTGCTCTCTGCCTGTAGTCCCTGAGGAAAAAGAGAAGAAGAGACAGCAGCAACCAGACCCTTGGGCAATGGCCCAGGCAGCATGCAATCTCCACTATTGTCCCCACCAAGCCATCTGCCCATCGCTGTGAAAGGGAAGGACTACCAGCCCTGCCCATCAGGCCACATAGGGCCCTGATTGGGAGGAAAACTCATCCCCTGCTGAACCCTGCCCCCCCCCCCCATTGAAAACCCATTCCCCTGCTGCCAGTAACCAGGACCCCCATCCAACACTCCATGGGTTGGCTGGCATTCAGCCCCATGGGCCTGAAGGCCCTGCATTCCAGTCAGGCAGCCCCTGGATAGGGAAATCCCAGGGCCGTGCTGATGCAGTAAGCGCTGCTGCCCAGCCGTCCGTCTGCTCACTTGCAAAATCTTTCACCTGAACTTGTGATTCGCCTATTTCCACTGCCCTCCCCTTTTCATGCAAAGGAGCAGTATTAATTGAGGCAGGCACGCTCTTCAAGTTACATGAGAATACAACCAGATTGCTATTTATGCTTCAGTTTGGGGCTAGCTCCTCAGTCAGGGTGAGTTTCAGAGCTTGAACCAGCATTCAAATTAAAGAGAACCTGAAATTTTAAAAGTGCTAAAAATAAGTTTTAAAAGTATTTGCCTTAAATCTAATTGCAGAATTCAGGTGCTGGGAGTCTGTACTTGGTTGTCATATGCTCAGATTTGTTTAAATCATATGCAAATTAGTCCGGTGTTTTCACTAAACATTCCCATGAGTGTCTGTATGTTAATCTGCATTCAAATAGAGCTCTCTGATTGGATGATCAGCTTCTGTTAAGAAATCTGCCCGGGGAAGTGAACAGAGTGAGAGCTGTCCTTTGCCAAGAGAGACATCCAGCTGTGACTTCCTGTGTTTGTTGACTGAAGTTATAAAAGAGTGCCTGATTGTGGTAAATGAGAAAATATAAGTGAAAAGAGATTGGTGGTGATTGAAGTTTCTCTAGTGAGAAAAGGATCTGAATATTTCAGGATTACTTGAAGTTTATGAAGAATAGAAAGGGTGAATTTCAGTTTAAGAGTGTTTAAATCCTATAAGCTATATAAAGGCTAGGTAGATTTAAGTGACTGTAAGCAAGGAAACCTTAATATTTGATCTGAAATAAATATTTGATCTGAGATAGTTGATCAGAGATAAATGTTTGATCTGAATTATATCCTTTGGTGCAAAGGAGATTAGAATGCAATAGAGTATTTCTTTCTGTTTACCAGTACAGTCAAATAATTCCATTCCACTTAAATAATTTTTTGTTATATATGTGAGGGAGTAGTATCTGGATTTATTGTAAATCAAATTGATTCCATTCACAGGAATTCATATTCACCTTCATGCATTCATCCGATATTATCTTTTAAGGATGAAGTTTTATTTTATGTTCACTCTGTCTCTTGTGAGCTGAGCACAGTTAGTTTCCTCGGCTGGCACGACTACATATTAGAGGTATTTTGATACTGTGTGAAGTTTTACCACAGACGGGTGACATATATAAAACATTCTCCGTGGATAGGATGTGATATGTGAAAATACATTTTGCTTTAATGAAATTGCTAAACTTTAGAGTCAGAGACTTATCAATGAGGGATACATACAGTGCTATTTTTTCCTGAGGTCCGGCTTACTTGCCTGCTTCCTTCTGTTCCTGCTCTGCTGGATGGGGGGGGGGGGCGCCAACCGATAGTCTGCAGGGGGGCACCAGAGACCCTAGGCACGGCCCTGGGAAATCCCTTGGTTGTGCAGCACCCTCAGCATTAGTGCCACCCCTAGAAACAGGACCAAGCAAAGGAGCAGAAACGGCCTCTCTCTGATGCACCCGAGGGCTATGTGCAACCATGCAGGATACTGGCGGTACCAAAGTGCCCGCTGGTTCACTTGCCGAAACTCCTTTTTTGCTGACATGGGAGCCCCTACCAGTAAGGCCAGCAGGTTCCACGAGAACTCCAGTGACTGTACACGCATCACCTTCCCCTTTCTACCATGCACAGTGTAGGCCTTTTTACCCCGCCTACCTTCCCTCATCTCCTGGGCATCCAGAGCCAAGGCCGACAGAGCCACGCTTTTGACCTACGGAGAGGCAAAAGGGATACAATGGAACTGACTTATTCCGGGCTCAAATCTTCATCCACAGAGTATCCATCCAGCAATGAAACCTCCTCAGCAAAGACATCCACAGAGGCGCCATATGGTGAGTCACCCCACTCCATTGAGCTACCTCAAAGCCGCCTTCGTGGTTAAGGATGAAAGACCCTGCAATGCTCTTAAATAACACCCTCCTTTCACCTTAAACCCATTGTGATTCCACTAATCTCCTTCAGGGACCTTGGTGGTAAAAACAATTTTAAAATTACACCACCAATCCCCAGGGGTCTAGCCACCTACTTCCACCACCCCCCTACAGCCCTGTCCCTACCTTTCACTCTCCCCTATCCTACTAGCTTCCCAGCTCTCCCCCCCCCCCCCCCCCCCCCCCCCGGCTTAGGGCTACTGAACAGTCTGCCCAGCCCAAAGTTAAACTTGTCCTTTGAGACAAGCTCTTGTACTTAAACTTTTTTGTATTCTTATCTCACCCAAATTTTCTGTTGCAAGTGGATACTTGTATTTGTGTATGATAGTCTTGAAATAATAATAATAATAATGATGATAATAATGACAGTGGATGTCAGGCAGTGGTGTGCTGGAGCAGGCTCTCACAGGCTCGCAAGAGCCGGTTGTTAAGTTTTTAAGAATTTTGGGAGCCGGTTGTTAAAGTAGAGCCCTCCATGGCTACTTTAACAACTGGCTCCCAAAATGTGGGCTTGGGCCCCCTGCTGAATTCTCTTTTACTTTGCTGGTGGGGATGCTGAGCCCTGCCAGCCAAGTAAATAGACTACTGCTGCTCCCCGCTCCTTGTTTCCAGCTCTGGGCAGCAGGCTGGGACTTCTCGAGCATGTGAGAGAAGTTCCAGCATGCTGCTCAGAGCAAGACATTGGGAGTGGTGGCAGTCCATTTATTAGCTGCCAGCAAAGGTATGCCTAGCGTGCCCGCACGAAGGGAGGGAGGAGAGAGAGCCCTTCCAACTGCAGAGCTGGCTACGTCCGGAGAAAGAGCCTGTTGTTAAAAATTTACCAGCACACCCCTGTCAGGTCTGGCATGTGTGTGGGCCCCCAAGCTTGTCTGAAGATGAAGAAGACATTGCCTGCTTAGGCTTTGGAATCCCCTGCCAGATTTCTTCTGTGGCCCAGAGCCATGTCTAACACTCATCCTGGCAGATATACATTCTAAAATCTGACACATATTTTGCATTTTTAAAGCGATTTTATGGTGCTAAAATGATAAAAACAGTGGTTTTTTTTTTTTGCTAATTCCAACATGCTCTTTTAGATTATGCAATCAGAGTTTGACTTTGAAGAGGTTTAAGATTTTTGCCATTTTTAATGACAGCATTCAGAGACTGTAAAAACCCTGTTTTAACAGTTTTACACTTGCTGCATTTTTAAGTGACCAGCCTAACCAAAAGATTGCCTGCTCAACTCTTTTGTTTGCTTTTATGTGCTTAAGGTTATATGTGTTTATTCCTCAAAGACCTCAGCATGGGTTACCGGCAACCCGTGAGTTCAAATGTTGCTTGAAAATACCCAATATCGTCACTGGTCTTTATCATTTTAAATAATGCATAATCTTTGCCTTTCTTATTGTTATGACTATAAAATATTGTAAAGCAATACTTAGCTTCTAAGCAGTAATGTCGGCTATAGAGGATTTTTCAATCCAACATGGGGACATGGCACATGTTTCGCCGTCATGCGGCTTTCTCAAGGATAACCCCCTCTTACGTAGCTCTCTCTGACATGCCAGATGGCTTGAGATTAGAACAGTCGGCATGTCAAAGAGAGCTACGTAAGAGGGTTGCCAGTTACCTATGCTGAGGTTTTTGAGGAATAAACAGGCAGTCTTTTGGTTAGGCTGGATACTTTTCATACTGCTTATTATATAAGACTTGAATCCATCAATATTGGGAGACCAGCAATTTTAAGTGAGGCATTGTGCCTTTCTAATTTAAAAAAAATTCAATGTTCTGCCTTTTTTTGTAAGAATAATTTTGCTGAGCTGTGACCTATGACCTTTACACAGCCAGCTCAAAGAACAAGCTTCAGCACAGTTGTGGCAGATTCAGCACACACTGCTGCTGAATGGAGAGAAGGTATATGTGCTTAGAAGGTATATGTGCTTAATTGTACTGTTCAGTAGATTCAGTCCTTCCAGCTTGATTTTTCAAGGGGGATATATATTTTAACAATACACTTTTTGTTTGCTTATAACTTTTTACCATTAGCTGATACATATGAATTACACTTCTTGGGTATGTAAGTTTTATTGCACCTCCTATTATTTATATGCATGTTTTTTTATTAGCTGACATTATGATTTTGAGATTACCTTGTTTTATACGTTTTTGGCTGGTCTGTGGTCTATGATTTGGATATTTGATTATTTATTTATTAATTTTTTAAAATTTGATTGTATCTATGATTTATACTAACATGCTTTTATGTATCTATTAATCGTATTTGAACAGCCCCTGATGCAGCCCTTGAAAGGGGCGAAACATGGCCATGTCAAGCTTTTAATTATTTATGTATTTATGCTTTTATGTGGTGAATAAATTTGGATTTTTATATGTTGAACAGTTTTGAATTTTTACTGTCATCAATCTGCTGTTTTGCTGCCTGTTTGTTTCCTGGGACCTTCCATGCATTTTTTTGACAGCAGAATGTGAAGTTTCCAAGTTTATTTAGTACTTATTATCCCGCACATCATATATAATATCTGAGCGGCTTACAAATCTAATATATTAGAAAGATATGTAAGAGAAAGAAATGGAAAGGGGGAGGGGTGGCAGAATAGGGAGGAAGGAAAACGGAACTACAATAAATGATAGGAAAGAAGGGATAGTAGTTATAATAGCTAAGGGTAGTTACAGTGGCAAGCAGGCTCATATGTATAAGGGACTATATAGGCACTATGAGCCTGCTTGCCACTGTAAGGAGACCAAGGCATGGGCCTTTTCCAAGAATTGTATCCAATAAAGAGCCCAGAGATTATTATTTTATTATTAGATAGAAAACTGCTCGCATAGACCTTTTACAAAGGCGCGCTAGCATTTTTAGCATTCGCTAAATGCTAGAGACACCCATAGGAATATATGGGTGTCTCTAGCATTTAGCATGTGCTAAAAATGCTAGCATGCCTTTGTAAAAGACCCCCTTAGTGCACGCTAATCATTAGCTCACCCTAAATCTGTTAGCTTCTTTTACTAAGGTGCACTAACAGATTTAGTGCGTGCTAACGATTAGCGTGCGCTAAGGGGTCTTTTACAAAGGCATGCTAGCATTTTTAGTGCATGTACTAAATGCTAGAGACACCCATATATTCCTATGGGTGTCTCTAGCATTTAGTACATGGTAAAAATGCTAGCACACCTTTGTAAAAGGACCCCTTAATGACAAGATGCTTATTGTATTCCTATGGGTGTCTCATCATTTAGCACACACTAATCATTAGCGAGCACTAATGGGCAGATGATCAAAAGCTCTGCGCTGTTCCAAATGGTGCTCTGAAAATAGTGCTTGAACAGTGTGGGTCTTTACTGCCACTATAATCAGAGATAATAGCATGCAAATTTAAACATGCTATTCTCTCTTATCATAGGGTAAAGGTGCGGGAGGATTGCGCCTGAGCATGTGCTCAGGCACAATCCTCCCGCACTTGTTTGACAGGTCTATATCCTCCCACACATGTTTGACAGGTCTAGGCTGTCCATGAGACCACCAGACACCAAGTACCCCCACCCCGAGTCAAGCGACATGGGGGGCTGGAGGTCCAGTGGACCTCCAGTCCTCCCAACCCCCCTGACACATGTTTTGGAGGCTGGAGATCCGATGGGTCTCCAGCTCCCCCTTACCCCCCTAGCGTCCCCTCAGATAGAGCCCTGGTGTCTCAGTGGGCCGTGAGACAACCCCCCGACCTCCCCAACACATGTTCAGGGAGGGCTGGAGATGCAGTGGGTCTCCATCCCCCCCAACCCCCCCTGACATCCCCATGAATGGAGCCCTGGTGGCCCACTGGGCTGTGAGTCAATCCCCACCCCACCCTACCCCCCTGGTGGTCTTAGCGGCCATTTCACACCCATACCTTCATTGGAGGAGGGAGGTGGCTTCCCTCTACCATCGGCGCCACCTTGAAAATGGCGGTGCTGGGCAGGGCTTCACATCATATAAAGGAGTTTTGAGGCAGCACCGATGGAAGACGAGGAAGGCCACTTCCTTCCTTCAACGAAATTAGGGAGGAGGGGAAGGACCGCTAAGACCACCAGGGGGGTGGGGTGAGGATTGTCTCATGGCCCACAGGGCCACCAGGGCTCCATTCATGTGAGGGGATATCAGGGGGGCTGGAGACCCTCCGGATCTCCTGCATCCCCTGAACCAGTCCCCGTGTCGCTAGGGTGTGGTGTCAGATCGGGGTTCCTACTCCTGCAGGGGAGGCACGGGCTGCTGCATTGAGGGGAATGGGGGGGCCTGCTAGCATGCAATGCATGCTGGACAGGGCTCACCATTCCTCCCCAAACGCCTGCAAACCCTAATGCCAGCTCCGAGCTGGTGTAGGGTTTGCCGCAGCCAGCGAGCCAATGTTTGGTGTGCTGGTTGCTGATCATTGGGGAGGAATAGGTAAGCATGCATTTGCATACTGCTTGTGCTAAGAGCCCTGTTTTGCACGCATTTGCATGCTAGTTGCTTTCAGAGCCCTCGAGCGCATTGTTTCACGTACTCAGGGGTTCTGATCATGGGGCGGTAGCAAATGCAGGCGTTAGTATGGCGCTAACAGCCTCTACAACCTGCGTTTGCTTTTGATCATTGACCCATAAATCTGTTACATGGTAACATAGTAGATGACAGCAGATAAAGACCTGTATGGTCCATCCAGTCTGCCCAACAAGATAAACTCATTGTATGTGATACTTTATATGTATACCAGACCTTTATTTGTCCTTGCCATTTTCAGGGCACAGAACATAGAAGTCTGCTCAGGACTGGCTTTGCTTCCCAATTACTGGTGTTGCCACCCAATCTCTGCTAAGCTACTGTGGATCCATTCCTTCTAAAACAGATTTCCTTGTGTTTATTCCACGCAGTTTTGAATTCCATTACCATTTTCATCACCACCTCCTGCGGGAGGGCATTCCAAGTATCTACTACCCTCTTTGTGAAAAAATACTTCCTGACATTATTCCTGAGTCTGCCCCCCTTCAGCCTCAATTCATGTCCTCTAGTTCCACCACCTTCCCATCTCTGGAAAAGGTTTGTTTGCAGATTAATACCTTTCAAATATTTGATTGTCTGTATCATATCACCCCTGTTTCTCCTTTCCTCCAGGGTATACATGTTCAGGTCAGTAAGTCTCTCCTTGCAACGCAAATCCCATATAATTTTATATGCTAGCGTGCCTTAATAAAAGGACACCTTGGTGTTTTAACTGAGATTCACTAATTATGTTAGCTTGAAGCATTTCATCTCTAAATGTCAGGATCAGATGTTGTCTCCATAGTACAATTCAAAGAGTGTCAGAAAGGCTTTCAATAGTGTATTTATCTTCCAGCATGTGGCTAAACAAAACAGTGATTAAACAAGAAAACTGTAGCTTGTATAGCTTTCTTATTTATTTATTGCATTTGTATCCCACATTTTCCCACCTATTTGCAGGCTCAATGTGGCTTACAGAGTTTGGTTATGACATAATAATTCCATGATATCAGATACAATTAGTAATATACAAAGATTAGGTGAGGGAAGAGAGAAGGAAGGTGTTAGGCAGGATATAAGGTGGACTGTAATAATTGGGTGAGTTGGTGAGGTAGTTTTGTAAGGCTATGGGTTCTCTTTGTAGGCCTTGTTGCATAGATGTGCTCAAAGGTTCTCAGAATGGCAGTCCAGGATGTGAAAATGGAAGGCAAGACTTTCTAATATTTTCTTGCTACCATTATATGTTCTATTAGGTGGCCTTGGATTCAAATACAGGATTTACGCCTTCTGATATAGAATTTTTCTTTAGAATAGAGGACTCAGTCTCAGAGAGTATTGATCTTTTGTGTTTGCATTTAAGAACTATTAATCAGTGGATGAGAGTGAACCATTTGAAGTTAAATATGTTCAAAACTCAGGTTATGTTATTGTTGTCAAGTTACCCTATTGTTGATGCCTCTAAATCTTTTTTCATTGATGGCGCTGAAATTGTGTTAGTTGACAGGATTTGATCGTTGGGTGCTATCCTTGATTCTGCTTTGACCATGAGATATCATGTACAGATTGGTGTGATCTTTTCAAAACTTAGGATGATTAGACGTTTAAGAGATTATGGGGCTCATTTTTGAAAGAGAAAAATATCCAAAAAATGGCTCAAAAGGCAGATGGATGTATTTCTTGCAGAAAAACATCCAAAGCGTATAATCAAACAAAAGAAAAAGATGGTCCAAATTGCTATACATTTAGATCAGGATGTCTTCAGAGGGGGCATTTTGGAGGCGTGTTGTGGGTAGGGTTACAGAATGAAAGTCTCCAGCTCATAATAAATTGCAAAACGTTTTCCCAGTGGTGAAAAGAAAAATGTATGCAATTAGTCCTGATATAAAAGCATTTAGGGTAAGAGGAAAGCTGTCTTTAGACCCCTTTGCAAATTTGTGAAGTTGGAGAGTGGAGGAAGTGCTAGTTTGAGAGAAAGTTGAGCGTTGCTGAGTGCTGTGTTACCATTTGTCTGTTTGCCCTAATCAGAGCCTTGCCACCCTTACATTCCCTGACTTGCATCTTCTGTGTCTCACTTTCTCAGCTCCTTGCCCATCCTTGCCCCCCCCCCCCAGCTACAACTTCCGTTCCTCTGTAAATTACCCCTCCCCGCAACCAGGGGCATAGCCAGACCTTGAGGTGGGAGGGAACCAGAGCTCAAGGTGAGGGGAGGCACATTTTTGTGTCCGCCGCCTCCTGCCGCCACCCCCTGCCGCTGCTGTAACATCTTGGCTGGCGGGGGTCCTCAACCCTCTGTCTACAAATTTTTAGCTATAATGTTCTACTTCAGGTATGCTGCACTATTTCCCATCCCCCATCTTTCTTTACTATCAGCCTCATGAAGGAATTTCTGGCTAGTCACAAACTCTGATGGTGCCTCCTGTTGCCTCTCCTCCCCCTTCCCAAGCCCATGAGCAGCTGCACACGGGCTGCCCTGTCCAGCAGCAGGCACAGTGTCTCTGTTCTCACCAGTGCTACTGCTGCCACTGTCCCTGCCCTCCCCTGAGTTGCCTGCAGACTCTGCTGCTGCCTGGAAGTTGGGCACTTAGTTGTCTGCAGGTCAGAGGGTGTGTGTACGTTGGCCCTCTAGACTGCTGGCCTGGCCTAGGATGCTGAGGGTGCCAAAGTGGGCCTTTTGGTTGGTGGTTGAGGTGGAGGTGGTGATGTAGGCCTGCTGGAGGGTGATGGTGGTGCAGTATTGGTGGCCTCTGAGGCAGATGATGTACCTGCCATGGCTGCTGCATATGCCCGGAGATCCTGCTTGGACCCCCAGGAGTTGGTGTCAGATTGCATCGGAGAACTTCCGCAGCTGTTTGCTGTGGGCCCACTGTGCCTCGACCCTCTGTTGCAGCAGATTCAACTTCCTCTGGTGGTACATAGAACATAAGAATATAAGAATAGCCATACTGGGTCAGACCAATGGTCCATCTAACCCAGTATCCTGTTTCCAACAGTGACCAAGCCAGGTCACAAGTACCTGGCAGAAACCCAAATAGTGGAAACATTCCATGCTACCAATCCCAATGAAAACAGTAGCTTCCCCATGTCTGTCTCAATAGCATAATATGGACTTTTTCTCCAGGAGCTTGTCCAAGCCTTTTTTAAACCCAGAAACGCTAACCACTATTACTATATTTCTTGCATAGAGTTCCAGAGCTTCACTATTCGTTGAGTGAAAAAATAGTTCCTCCTATTTGTTTTAAAATTATTTCCATGTAACTTTGTAGTGTCCCCTAGTCTTTGTACTTTTGGAATGAATAAAAAAATTGATTCACTTCTACTTGTTCTACTGAGGATTTCGTAGACCTCAATCACATCTCCCCTCATTTGCCTCTTTATCAAGCTGAAGACAGGGGAATGCTTTGGATAGGCAAATTGTGACCCATATCCTGTGATGTGACCCTGGTTCCAGCCTCCAGCATAGATATGGACTTGGGGACCAGCATGCCAAATGTTCACCAATGCTTCTATCACGGACCATGCAGCACCATCAACCCTAGCTTCCTCTCAGAACGGATCTCAGGTGGCAGCATTGGTATTGTAGAAAGGCCATAGACTTAACCCCCTGGGGACAGATGACTATAGAGTTCAATTGTGAGGTGAATGGCTACTGCGGCCAATCTTGTTACCTACATTGATGTTCCAGTGAACTGGCTTGTCTCCTTATGTGGAGGTCACTGTACCCACATTAAGGGATCTTCACATTTACTGCTTTTACCTTACAAACCTTACCTAACCCCCTGGAGGGATACTGCCTGTGCTCCTGAGTATAGAGTATGTGGAGGTGCATTCCTTCCCCAGCACAGGCTAGAGGCCATATATTGGGCTGCCAGGTGCTGGGCCTGGAATCTGTCTTCAGATGCATGTGCATGCAGTGGCAACATTCATGTAACATGTCTGTCAGACATGTGTTTTGCCCATCTCACCAACTGAGGGGTGAGCCTGCCCCCGGGACCTAGCAGGCCAATATGTGGCCCCTTGACAGGGGTTAGAAAAGGCTACAATCCCACATAGCCTACAGCCATGAGTTGGCAGAATGGAGTGGAAAGGAAGACTGCAGGAATGTGGTTCCTAACCCTTTCTTCCCTTCCGGAGAGGGGTTTAAGAGCCCCTGTATCAAGTGCTGTGGTGGGCCACCTTAGTTCAGCTGGTATCACAGGCTAGTGAAGGCCCTAAGACTGTTGACATCACCTAAAACATGTACTAATGGAGATTCACAACATGATGGTTTGGGGTGTGGGCTGGGAAAAGGGGGGAGGGAGGTGGTGTGATCTATAGGGCCTTCCTCTGCTGCAAGGCCCATTGGAGGCCTGTCCTGTAGCATAGGCCTGTGGTACAGCATTTGACATTCTGGGGAACCTGCTCTGATTGTGCACACAGACAACCCTTTGCACACTCCCCTCCCCATCTGTGGAGCCTCCCCCTCCCCTTTTTGCGGTCTCCCTTTTCCAGTGTTTGCCTAGTACCTTTAGCAGCACACCAGTAAGCCTGGCATGTCAACACATTGTGCACAAAGTAGAGACACAGACCTTTGTATGCAAAATGAAAAACCATGTTGTAATAATGACCATTAACAAACTATTTACGGGGGGGGGGGGGGGGCAGCCCCTTTCCCCTTGCCCTTTGCCCTCAATGAGATTGGGGATGCTCCCCAAAGAGCCTCTAGAGAAGGTTGACAGCCAGGAGCAGGATCTGCCGCTGTGCCCTCATCTCCTCCAGCAGTTCATTCCTGAGTCCTGTCAGCTCCTGCAGCAAGTGTGTCTCCATGGTAGCCACATCCTGCAAAAGCTGGGGTTGGTGGTCTGCCTGTGTGGGCCCCCCTGCAGCCGTGAGAGATGCTGGTGTGGTGACCTGTCCAGCGATGCCTTCTAGCAGAGGGGTGGGGTGTTTTTGTTCCTATTCCTATTTCCTCATCCCCCTCCAGTGCAGACATGTCCCTCCACAGGTCCTCAGCCTCCCAAGTTTTTTCTTTGGGGGGGTGGCACCTTCAAGTCCCCCTGATCCACTTGCACCTCCTCCCATGCTGTATCAGGGGTGGCCAGGTTCAGGGCTGCTTGGTCTGGGACTTGCAGGGCTGCTGCTGCCTGGTCCAGGGCTTGCTGGGCTACTGCTGGAGGGTGCCCTGTGTGTGTAACATGTTCGCAATTAAGATCAACACATCCTACATGGCTAGCATAGTGGTGGTGGTGGTGGTGATGGTGGGGGTTGTAGTAACTCTTTTATTTTCCCTGCTGTAATGGCTGCAGTGTGCTAGGTAGATGTGTGTACCATGTGAAGCCCTTTTATAATGGTGGCTGTTGGACAGTGAGCAAGGGTTCCCCCCCATTCCTTTCCATGTCATCTCATAGGTTGGGGCTCGGGTGTGTCACATATGGGAGCTGTGGGAACACTCTAAGGCCCAGATAACTAAACAATCGTTAGAGCCCTTCCCTTACCGATTTCCCTAGCGAATCGGTAAGGAACGGGCATGCATCAAGGAATAGGAATGCAAATGAGCTGCTCGTTGTAGTTCACTTGCATTCTCTATTCCATCGTTAAACACTCGGCCAATCGGCCGGTCGAGCATGCGCAGAGCAGCCAAGCGTTATGCTGGCTGCTTTGCGCATGCCAAATACGCCTTCCTGTGCCGCCCGAAGACGCCACACCACTCACCCCCTCTGATGCGGCTCAGTGCATTTGAGGACGCCCATCCAAAAAAAACATCCATTTTGGCCGCCTTTCCCCCCCTGCAATAATAAAAACGTCTTTTTTGTCCGTGCTTCACTCAGCTGAGAGACCTGGAAGTCCCTGAGCCAATCACAACACGCTGTGATTGGCTCAGAGACTTCCAGGTCTCTCAGCTGAGTGAACCACAGCCAAAAAAGACGTTTTTATTATTGCAGGGAGGGGGAAAGACGGCCAAAATGGACATTTTTATTTGGATGGGCGTCCTCAACTGCACTGTCCTCCGGATCGAGCCGCATCGGAGGGGGTGAGCAGCGTGACGTCTTCGGGAGGAGGGGGGAATTACGGCCAAAATAGATGCCTTTTTTGAAGCGGGGCATCCCTGACGAGCACTTGACTTTTTTTCCCCGGTTTTTGTTACTTTTGTAGCGCTTTTTCAATCCCGTGCAACCCCAACGATAGGTACAGACCTCTCGTTAGATTTTCCAGCGTTAAGGCAATCGGAAAAGGTTAGTGCATCTCATTACAATAGGGTTTCTACACAATTTGCTCATCTGCATTCCGTTTTCGTTAGCTGCTACCATCCTGGAAAAAAAGTCTTTAGTGCATGTCAGGGTTTACTACTTGCTCCTTAATGGCTCGTTAAGTTTAGTGCATCTGGCCCTAAGGAAGGTATCTGCATCCTCAGCCATTGATATGAAACAGAGGTGTTATAGGAGTGCTCTGTTTGTGGTACTTACATTAGACTTGGAGGCATTCCCGGATCAGCATGGGGTTCTCCCTCTGGATGCGCCAATACCAGCACCGGAGCAACTCCAGATCCCGGCGAACGCTGAACCACCTGCAGAACACAAGTTGGTGGAGACGGGGTTCAGGTGATGGTCCTTCCTACCATCATATACATTATTATTTTTAAGACAAGTTGTGCAATGCTCCTTACATAGGCTGTGACAGATGGCAACAGGCAGATTGGGGGGAGGGGGGCTGAAGGGGTGGGAATGCATTGTACAGGCACAGGTGCTGTGTGAACTGAGGTGGCCATAGGGACAGAGAGTGGCATGGTGACCTTTCTGTGCAACATATGCAGTATTGAAGAGGTGTGGGGGTGGGCAGTAGGATAAAGCTGGTGTTCCTTTGGTCATCTGCATGTGGTTTAGGGAGCTACTGCCAATGTTCCAATCACTATGTAGGTGGGGGCCAGGATAAGGGGGGAGGGGTGCAAGTCTGTGCAGCCCCTCATTATGCTTGGTGGAGGGTGTGGCCCCCATACTTTCTGGGCATTGGATGTGCTGTACATTCTGATTTCAGCAATGACTGATGTGAGTTTTGTTTCTCAATTCTGTATTTATAGATGTGCACATTTACAAACATGATTACTCTTGGACTGAGGAATAAAGAAAGGAATTGGATTAGTATTGGAGCAATTACATGTCCTACAACTAGAAAGGGACCTTAGTGCATTTGACCCTGCCTATGTCTGGTTCTTGTACATGTGGTGCTGTGATCTGGGGGCGGGGGGCTGGACACTTACCTTGCCAGTGTGGCTCTGATCATTCTTCACCTTCTCAGTGACACATTTGTAGGGAAAGGTGGTGGTGATATTTGAAGAGCTCCCTCCTGTCCCGAGCTGGATCTCCTCAGGGGAATAATTGGGCTCCCTTCTAAAAGTCATCCTTGCAAACTGATGACTGTTTCTCCATGTGCACAGCTGTGTTGCACGTGGAGGGGACATCCTGCCTTGGCCACACATGTTTTCTTGATGCAGGGACATGTAGTGATGATGAACGTTTTGCATAGTGTATTTTTGAATGGCGGAGATGGTTTTCACTGCTGTTTGGGGACATATTATTTCAAGAAGTATATTTCACCTATTTTTGAATCTTTAGAAACATTTATAATTTTTTTCAATTATATCCCTCCAACTTTGGACGTTTTGCAATAAACATCTCTGGTATCATTTAGACATCATATCGAAAATGTCCCTCTATTTGACCCAAATAAACTTAGGATGATAATTCAGAGAGTTAATCCATACTTTGACTATTGTAATAGTTTACTTTTGGGTTTTCCTAGTCACTTCAGATAGCACAAAATGCTACATTAGCTTTTGTTTTGTGTAGTTTATCCAAATATTTTCACACTTTTCCAACTCTGATGGAGTTCAATATAATATTGTGTTGCTTGTTTTTAAAGTTTTGACTAATAATGTACCAATGGTAATTTCCTCAAGCTTGCATTTACATCAGCCATCAAGATCTTGCAATCTGCTTCATTGAATCTATTAGATGTCATGTCCCTTCATGTCACTCAGTTCGCTTAGAAGAATATAGAAGTTCTATTTTTTTATATAGCAGGACCAAAAATTTGGAATACATTGCCCTCCTTCTTAAGATGTATGAGGAATTTAGAGCCATTTAAAAAGGCTCTGAAAACGTTTATTTCTGCGGACATTTAAAACAGTAATTTTGCAAGCTGTTGATACTTGTTAAATGATTGAATTTGTTTTGCTATGTATGTACCAGCAGATGGCAGTATCATAATGACATAAAATGGATTTGGATTTGGCCAATGCCTTTCTCAGTAGCACCAGGCGAATTACATTCAGGCACAGTAGGTATTTTTCTGTCCTCAGAGAATATAACAAGGTTAGGGGTTGATGCATAAAGCCAAGCGGTAAAGCAGTGTGCTGACGGCTGAGCGTGGGGCTTTTACCACAAGATTAGTGAGATAATATTCTATAGCAATGCAGTAAGCTAATGAGAAGGTGATTCAAAGCATGCAGAACATGTGCGCTAATCAGGGAGAGCCTGCTGGATACATGCACACAAAGGTTCTGTGTCCTTTAGATTGTAAGCTCCTTCGAGCAGGGACTGTCCTTCTTTGTTAAACTGTACAGCGCTGCGTAACCCTAGTAGCGCTCTAGAAATGTTAAGTAGTAGTAGTAGTAGTAAGGACACTTTACTGAGAGCAAGCTCGAAGAAATTTAAAGTGCCAGCACATATCTGCCATGAAATGGAATGTTATTCTGTGCATAAATATTAGCCTCACAAAAATTTCTTTATATTTTTTTGTGAGGCTAATATTTATACGCAGAATAACATGATTTTTTTTTTATTGGAGACACACACAATGAAGCCACTGTGACTTCTGCACACAGTTACTTCTGTTCTGCCTTTTAAAGTTGCAGGTATATATAATTAAAAAATGTAAAATATTAAAAAATGAAGAAATTTCCACTGGAATCATATGAATACTCAACACACTAAAGTGGAACTTAATATGCCCTTCAAATACTAATAATGGAGGAAAAAGACCTCAGCCCTGTATCATATGCAGTGTAATGGTTGGTACTACACTGGAAACCAGCTTATCACCACTGCTCAGAGTTCTCCATCTCAATCATCTGTCAAAAAAGCTCCATATAAATGCAATCTTTATTCTGTGCATTAATACTCAAGGTTTTAAATGTTTTAAAGTTATTTTACAAATTTTTTTAATAATTAAACTTTCCATGTTTGCACTGAACATTTTTCAATTTATCTGTTTAACTTCGCATGCTTGCACTGAGCAAATCTTTTTGCACATATCTGGCAATACTGTCAATCTAAGCAGGAAAAAGGAAGCACTTAACTTTGGCTGTTTAAACAATCAAGGTTTCACTCAATATGTTATTGGTTGATTTTCAGTTGAGGTAGAAGAGAAAATGTAAAAAAAAGTGGCATAAAGCTGCATTTGGATGTTTTTCTCTTAAAACCATCCAAATCAGTATTTTTGAAACCTATTTTTTAGACATTTTTCTATGCTGTTCATCTGCAGTGTGCACAAATTTCAAGGGGGTGTGTTAAGGGTGGGATTTGGGTGTTCCTAAGACTTGAACATTTTTCAGCCATAATGGAAGAAAATAAAACTGACCAGGACTAAAACTAAGACTTTTTGAGCTAGACCTGTTTTCAGAATGAATAATGCACAAAAAGGTGCCCTAAATGACCAGATGATCACTGGAAGGAATCAGGGATGACCACCCCCTAACTCCCCCATTCACTGGCCCCCTCAAACCCCCCAAAATGTGATTAAAAACATTACTTACCAGCCTCTATGCCAGCCTCAGATGTCATACTAAGGTCCATTAGTCCAGCATGCAGGTCCCTGGAGTTATCTAGTGGTGGATGCAGTGCATGGTAGACAGGTGGACCCAGACCCATACCTCCCCCTACCTGTTACAGTTTTGGTAGAAACTGTGAACCCTCCAAAATTCACCAGAAACCCACTGTACCCACGTATAGGTGCCCCCTTTACCTATAAGGGCTATTGTAGTGGTGTATAGTTGGGGGTAGTGGGTTTTGGGGGGTTCAGCAGACAAGATAAGGGAGCAACGGTGAGATATATACATGGGAGCATTTATTTGAAGTCCACTGCAGTGTCCCCTAGGGTGCCCCATTGTTCTCGTGGGATGGCTGGAGGACCAATCTACTAAAAATGCTGGTCTCTCCTACATACCAATGGCTCGATTTTCTATGTTTTCACTTGGATGTTTTTTTCGAAAATGGTTATTAAAAAACTGTACAAAGCACAAAACCTTGTTCGAAATGGTATTTTAAAGAAAAAAAAATAGACATTTTCCTTTTTTTGAAAATGATCTTCTTTCCTATTCGGATTTTGGACGTTTTGTGCAAAACGTCCAAAGTTAGACTTAGTCGTCTTATTGAAAATGCCCCTCCACCTTTCACTGTGGGTTTGGTATTGTCCTAACATCATCTGGTGATACGTTTATATAGGATTGTATTATTTGAGTGGTCGGTACACTATATGAACAGGTGCCATTTCGAGTGCTACAGAGTTGGTTATACTCAGACTCCTGATGCAGGCCTAATGGCCGAAACACGACTCATGTCAAGTCTTTTTATACCAACCAATAAAGTATTGAGTGACACTTTGATACATTACCCTTTGTAAGTTCATCACTGAATTTGGTATCTTTCGAGTTGTGTGAAGGATTGTTCTTCTTGTTTCCTGTTTGCCTCCCTGGTTCTCAGCCTGCTGCTCTAACCATTGTTAACATATTCAGGAAGTCTTGTTAGATCAGAGAAAGGGAAGGCGATAATAGATTGTCCAGAAGCAGCAAACTCACGGCAGTCTCATGAGATTGCTGTGGGAACTTATGACAGCCATTTTAATTACAGAGACTGCATGGGCAGGAGTGTAGGAGGATCACTCCTGCCCCAGCTCACCACTGGACCTCCAGGGCTATTAGGTAGGCATGAGGAGAGGGCCTACTGTGGGTCCAGGAGAGGGGGTGTTCGCTGTACAATGGAGGAAGTGAACAAGTAGGAGATTTTAGTTGGGGGGGGGGGGGCTAGGGGCAGAGCCAGCTGTGGCAGGACACCTCAGGGAAGGGAGGGAACAGTGGATGCTATGGGGACAGTAGTGCTGGTTATTGGGTGGGGACTTGAATATACACCTATAGCCCCATTTTTGGGCAATTTTTTTGGCCCAAAACTATCGGTTTATATTTTGAGCATAAATGGTAATATACACTCAAAATATATTACCTTACTCAGAACTGTAGATGATGTGAGTTAGAAATTCTTTAAAAAAAAAAGAATAAAAACATAAGTCCTTAGCAAATAAAAAGCACTAGCAGACCTTTAGAAAGGGTTCAGAAATAATTTAAAATGGAAATTTGCATATTTCAAATGCAAATTTCACCCCCTTTCTTTTCTGATCTTTACAGGGAGCTCAATTGGTTGTATGTAGAAAATGGAAAAGCATCATATGTTTATGGCAGGGTTATAATTAGATTCCCAGCTCACATTAGAGAACCAAGGAATTAAAATTCAACTACCTGAATAGCAAAACTACTTCTGTTCAAGTGTGCCTGGTTTTTTCCCTTCCCTTTCTCCTAGAAAATAGTGTCTCTTTCATTCCTTCCTTAAATATTAAGTTATGGTAGAACTTTGCTGTCACATCAGCGCCAGAGCAAGTGGACAAAACCTTTGTTCCATTCAGTCCTGTGTTTAATGAGAACACATGCCTCATGTTTCAGAAGCCATTCTGTACAGTTTTGAAGTGGAAAGAATACGAACACGGCTCCTGCCAAGAGGGTGAGAGGTATTTAAGCTTGAGATGCGCCAGTTTGTCAATCAGCTTCAATGCACCTGAACCAAAATCAAACTTCAACACGAATGACCAACAAGTCTGTGAGGTTGAATTCTACATAGAAATTTCATTTTCAAACAGATACCATTTGGTCTAGTTGGATGCTACTAGAATTAAATTGAATTTATGTCATCTATAGTAGTTTAGTTCTTTCTATATTATCAATTGAAAAAAATAGAGCAAGATACATTTTGTCATTGAAATAATGGAAGAACCTTTTTTTGACTTTGTGCAAGATTCCATAAGCGACTTTTCCTGTTTGAGCCAGGTGGACACCGATCTCCAGTTCCAGTCTCAACTGGATAGTTGCTCATTTGACTGCCATTCTTTCCCTGAGCAGCTGTCCCCTTGGTCTTCTTCTTTTTCTAATCAGTCCATTTTCCCTGATGCCCAGTTTTCTATCACGGATCTAGATGCCCCGGCCCTGCAGCTAGAAGCTGGTGCTGAAGTGGACAGCTCTTTAATGATTCTGATGCAAGAGAGGAAGGGAAAGCAGCAGAACATATCTTCTCTCCATCAGCCTTACAAAGTCCAAAGGCGAGCAGCTAACGTCAGAGAAAGGAAGAGAATGCTGAGCATCAACTCTGCCTTTGAGGAACTCCGGTGCCACGTACCAACGTTTCCCTATGAGAAACGTCTGTCTAAGATAGACACCCTCAGGCTGGCCATTGCCTATATTGCTTTGCTTAGTGACATCCTGATTTCAGGCTGTGATCCTAAGTCCTATATTGACCAGTGCATAAAAAATGGGTACAAAAACCAGAAGAATGCCATCTGGAACACTAGCGGTAAGTGTTTAAAAACGCCTATTAACTGCAGTGCTAAAATCCAAAAGTTCAAGACATTTAAGTGCATTCATTTCTGAGATAAAATCCATTTTCACACCCTTACTTGGCTGCAGCAGAAACAAATGAACCCATGCCTAATTTCCTCCTAAAGAAAGAACATTTTGATTTCAGTTTTAATTCTGGTTAGAAAAGAAGTTTAATTTTAGATTGAGACTGAGCAGCTTTAACATAATTCTATCAATTCAAGGTAATATAAATGAAAATATATTTTTGTACCACGTGCAACACATTTTATAATACTAACAAAATTGTAATACTTAAGCCCACTTCTATCAATTGTTGATGCTTTTTTTTATTGATCATTTCACCTTTATTTGCTCAACCCCCAAATCTTGTCCTTAGCATTGAAGAAAGTTAATTTGCCATCAGAATTATATTTATTTGAAATATATTTCCCTACTCTGATAGTTTCTACTTTTAATACCAATGTGTATATGGTAGTGTTTTATAAAATGACACTAAAAGTAAGTTTCATCTGCTAATAGACATTTCTGGAAAAAATGTCCAGAAAAGACTACAACAGCATTATCATAAAGCTGTGATACACACCCAACTGTATATCATTTTGTTCAAACTGAAAACCCCTCTTCCAGTTTGTAAATCTAATGAAACAAAAAAAATGAAATTAAAAATGAAACCATTGTTCTGTTCTGCTCTGCATTTAAAGATGTCAAGTACAGGAAATTGAGAAATAATAATTAAGCAGAACCCTCAGAAGAGAATAAATGCAAAGTCCAGTTAACCCTTTAGTGTCCAATGTTCCCGTAATAAGCCATATGGGAACAGATTGATGGGAACATTGGACACTAAAATTATAAACCAAGCCTGGGAATATTGAATGGCTTACACTAATTTCATTTTCCATCACCTTATGCATAATAGAGTATCAGTGTAGCACATGTGAATATGGATAAGTTAATACAAATCCTACCTGCATCATCTCTTTGGAAAAATTAGTTTGCTGATTTTAAATTACATTTTAAAACATCTGGATTCCCCACCCATGCTTTAATAAACAAAGCATGTCTGCTCTAATTTTGTTGCCTAATTTGATTACAAGTAAAATAATTGAAAGTAAAATAATTGTAAATATCTAACTAAAAATGGCAACAGACAATTCTGGTTTGGATTCAATAGACTCTAAGAGGAGAAGTTACCAACATGGGATACCATTAAAACATTATTTTACTGTTAATCCTAGTTATTAGCAACTAGGTCTTATTGCATAGAATGGGACCTGTGCTAAAATAGAATGAGTTAGAGGTGATATCACATGTCTTTAACAGAAGCCCATGTTGATAATTACGCCCCTAAGAAATATTTTTTTTAGAAATGTTTTCTAACATTCACATTAAAACACTCACACATTAAACCAGTATCATTAAGAGCTATGTCAGTGCCTTTCTAAGTAAGCTCTTAATCATTTGCTTAGACTACCTATTTTTTCTAGCTTCATTGGTTATTGTTAGAACGGGCACCTTGAAAGTACCCGAATCTCAAAATGCAAAAACAAACAAGCAAACACACACACAAAAAACCCCCTGTGAACTGGGTTAAAAAGAATAAAACAGGACACAACAATTGGATTATTTTAAAGACATATATACAGATCAAAATAACACTTTAATTTGTGATGCTGATGAGGAAGGTGATCACTAATCAAATATTATAAGGCTGGCTTCTTATAACAGAAACTAATTGATATACCAGATAATCTAGAAAAACTTTGCCTGTGAGAGACAAACCCGCTTTGCTCTAACTCAAGCTTCTTATAATGGAGGATATGATAATGAACAATACTTATTCTTCATATCTGTAACACTTTAATGAATTGTAATTGAATTACATTTTGGTGCTCATTGTTGTCTAGCTTGGAAGGATCAAGGGCTGGGTGGCAATGCTGTGATAAGGAAATATAAGCACTAGTATTATTAACTTTAGGAAGAATGTGTGTCCTAGTTCCTGGGAGCAGAAATGTTACAGTGCTGAAGAAAAACAGGGGGATCAGAGCTGGACTTGTGTTAGATATTAATTACCTTTAGCTAAGATGTCCTGAGTGACATTATTCAACTGTAGCATAATTCTGGGAAATGAAATCATGACACCGAATTGGTTCACTTTCCTTTATGTTTTGTTTTACTTGTTGGCCAGCTGCTCAAGCCTTGGCTTTTGTAAATACTTAAGTCTTTAAAACAACAGAAGTGGGTTTCTTATGCATCATTGTTTCAGCAATGAGCTTTTGGTTAACTAACATTTCTGGATAGACTTGGATGTGTTTAATTAATTGATTGGCTTCTCTCATAGGCTGAATGGTTGACTTGTTAAACTCTCATTGAAATGTATTTATCTCTTTTGTACTCTGTGTTGTTTTGTCCTGTTCTTATTTTGTTTCACTCTTTACCTCTTCTGCTCGGAGATCTGACAGCCCGCCTGTCCTGGATTAAGTGGGATTAAGACTTTTCTACGGAGAGAAAGCATTGAGAGTCTCTGAAGAATGGTCATTGTGGAACAACTTGAGTTTGGCTCTGAGATCCAGCTGCTCCGTTCTCATTGCTGCCGACAGAACAGCAGTTTCTGTCTTTCCTTTGCTCTTTCTCTCTCTTTTCTCCCTTCTCTTCTTTTTCTACTTCTCTCTCCCCCTCAGTCTTTGTGATCATCTCTTTTCCTGTTATATTCTCTTCATTTCTTTTTCCTTCTCATTCCCTGGCTCTCTTCTCTTCACTCTCTCTTACACATACATGGTTTCCTTTCTTACTATCCTCCTTCTCTTGTCTCTTAATCATCCGTGACCATTTCTGTTTTGCTCTTCTGAAACATTTTTCTGTGCACTTTCTTCATGGCACTTGGAAAAAAATAAACGTTTATCTGTAGGAGATGGGTAACACAACTTTTGCAATAAAATAAGTCATTGTGGTCTTGATATGAATTTTTGCAGATACTGCTGAAATATCTCCTACACAGAACTAACTTGTTCAAAAAGGCATACCCTTTTGATCCAACTTAAATGCCTCAACCCAGCAACACAACAAAACGAAAGCTCGTACTTAATTCAACCCTTCCTTCTTATGATTCCCAATGTGTCTGTCACACATTAACTTCAATTTATCAGAACCTCACTATGTATTTGTTCAAACCGGTATTGGCGATCGCCTCTACTGTACTATGTAAGCCACATTGAGCCTGCAAATAGGTAGGAAAATGTGGGATACAAATGTAACAAATAAATAAGCAACATAAAAAGTCTCATTTTTCAATGTTTCTTTCTTTCTTTCTTTCTTTCTTTCTTTTTTGAGTTGGTAGTTCCTCCTAGCTCATTCAGAATGAATACTGGGATTCAGTCACATCTACCCAGGGATTTTTCTCTACTTTAATAGATCCTGTGTCTCACTATTCCTCATCACAGTGCATGGACCCAGCTCAGGACAATTGCTGCAATGACCAAATTTAACCACTAAAGTAGGATGGTGCCAACATAGTCTGTTTATTTACATGAGAAATGAGAGCTTCATACAGTCCATTTGACAGACATCATAAAGCAGCTGGCAGTGCCTCCTGTTGACCTCTTAGTATGTCCTCTGAACAAAGAATAGGAGAACTGGTCCCACAGCAAGAATTAGGATCTACAAACTGGTTGGGCTGCGGTACTTATTGCCATGAGCTTATTCCAGGTCTATATTCTGAGTCTGGGATTTCCAGCACTTCTTCCATCTCCATACAAAGTTAGACTTTTAGAGCCCCTGCTGTAGCATTGGCGCATGGATTTGCCACGTGCCAAGGCCCCCTTTTACTGCAGCAGGTAAAAGGCATTTAAAAAAAAAAAAGGAAATGGCCATGCGGTAAGTGAACCATTTGCTGTGCTGCTATTTCCCATGGGAGCCCTTACCACCTCCTATTTTGGAGGCAGTAGGGTCTTCCATGTCAACCCAGCAGTAACCGGGCAGTGTGCGGAGCTGCCCAATTATCACTGGGTAAGCCCTTGGCACTAAAAAATATTTTTTAAGCTCTGGAAATGGCACATGCTGGGGGCTCCTGTGATAGCTTGGCAGTAGTGCCAAAATGATGTGCGGAAAAGTGGCAGTACAGGTACTGCTGCTTTGTAAAAGGGGCCCTTAGTCCCTTGGTTGAGATATGACTTGACACTTCCATCTGAAGGTAGAGAGTTCTTAGTCTTCTTTATACTTCTGGGGCAGCAGTTCCCAACTGTAGATCACAACCCCAAATGAGGTCACAAAATCCTCATTTGGATTAGTGACAACAGCAGAAAAAAATAGCCCAGGACAATGGTGTCATCAGCCTACACAGGCTGACAGGGTCCTATAATTTGATCTGTTGACCAATGCTAGAAGTTGGCATTGTATGAGGTACAGAGGAAAAGTAGGGCAGGGGTTGCAGGAATGTTTTATGCTATACAATGGGGCCACAGGTAAAAAAATATTTGGGAAGCAATGTCTTAGAGGCTTTGTTTGTAGGCCCCAAAGACCTAGTAGGCAGATGCATATGTTGGTCGCTTCCATAAAACTATGAAGCACAGCTCCAGGGAATGGTACTGCTTTGCCCTCAATGTAGCTCTTTCTCACATGGTCCCATAAATCTCAGGTCTCTTCAATACGGATCTACTTCATCTATACATATGGGATTTAAACACTGACCTCATCAGAATTTAAACAACAGGACACCTCTTTATTTCAGAACCTGTACATGATACCTTATTTCTGTAGTAAGAAAGGGCTTGCTTCTGTCAGTCTTGTGGGGACTTATGGTTGCACAATGCATGCAAGCAGAAGCAATGCAATGATGCCAGATACAACATATTGGCTACTCAAAGTGGCGTGGTAGCACCAGAAGAAGTAGAGTGGTTGTGGTGAAATGGTGAATTTTCCAGTATATGAACTGCAAGAATATTTCATGAAGTGTATTTCTCTAGTTTGGCCAGCAGGTGGTGCATGTTTATGTTTACAGCTGTTACAGAGAAATGACTGTTCCTTCTTTAGTTAGCACACAGAAAAGAAGTTAACCTGCAGTGATATGGCCAGCTACATTTAAAATTTTCTGTTCTGGGCTCTGATTTGCCCAGGAGCTCAAATTCAGCCAGGATGTACTAGCTTTTTCTCCAGTCTTAGCCAGGGAGGAAAGAGAGAAAGATCTTTTTGCTGAGGCCCTGTGAACATACCAAGAACAGTGAACACTCCTTCCACTGCTAGACACTGTTCAAAGCAGATGGGTTTTTATTTGTATGGCGATTCTACCAGATATAGAAACGACTATTCCTTAGCATTTTAAATTTTCAAACAGGCCTGAAACTTTGCAAAGTAACACAAAACTCTGCAAAGATATACTCAAAACCTATATAGGAAACTTAATAAGACTATAATAGCCCTAATCCACCTATGAAGACAGTGCCATAAATATTACACTGGGCCCTAGAGCACCAATATATTTGATAACCTGTGAGCAGCAATATGTTCTGAACTCCCCAGGTACTATTTAGATAGTAAACAAATGTTTAGATAGTTTTATAAGTAATCCTATTTCAGTTACCTGTTATTTGTTTGCTGATTGCATTTTTTCTGTTCATTGTTCTAATTTTTCATGACAATAAACATTTTTAGTTTATTGCCTCTGCTTGTCTGGACTGACAAAGAATCCTGGTGGTTTGTGTGTTGGGTCTGTGAGTGCTTTCTAGGAACTGTGGGACCACTGGGAGTGTGGCCCAGTAACCTAGAAATCACTGGGGAACACCTTGAGAGCGGGACACTCGCCCAGAGGCAGTTGGGACCCAGTGGGTGGGTGGAGGGTGCTAGTGAAGAGCACAAACAGCAGGTGCAGGTGGACCTGAGCTGTGCTGGGAACAGACCCTCTAAGTGGCCACTGGGTAGGCCCAGGCAGGTGGCTAGGCGTTTCATGACAGTGGCCAAATGGTGCATTTTTCTGTTGATGGGGAAACGCTGAAAAGATAATGAGGCTTCAAGAAAATTTAAATTTACACACCTTCTTCTGTAGTGTACTGTTGTTATTAAGGCTGATATTTTTGCTTGCCCTTTGGTACAACCATAATTGAGGAATATGGATGACACTATTTTTGGTAACTGAAAAGTACTAGTATTAAGGCCCTGGTTCAGGGGCGTAGCCAGATAACAGATTTTGGGTGGGCCTAGGCAAGAACTGGGTGGGCACCAAATGTTCTCCCCCCCCTACCACCAAAAGATATCTCAGCTGGCAGGAAAATGCTTCTTTCCACCTTGGCAATCTGCAGCAGGCATGAGCTGAAAACTGAACATGCGCAAGTGCCAGTATCATGGAGAGTAGCGTTTTCATTACCATCAGGGGGAAGTCTTCAGCTGGTAGAGCTTGGGATCTTCACCAGCTACCGCTAAACATGTGCTACTGTTGGGTGGGCCTGAGCCCTAAGTGGATGGGCCCTGGCCCAACCAGGCCCACCTGTGGCTACACCACTGCCCTGATTCAAATGGATTTTTCCCAGTTATGAGAAAAATCTTTTCTTAGAATAAGGTTCTTAGTGTCAGGTAGTGTCAGGTATGACACAGGTTCCATGCTGCCCTTCAGATATTTTGCCTGCCCTATCATCACAATCATCACATTTTTAAGGAAACTGAAAATAAGTTTATTTATTGGGATTTATCAACCACCTTATTGAAGAGATTCACTCAAGGCGGTGTACAGCAGGTACAGTTTAACATAAAATTTACTATTTTAACAACATAATTATTGTAAAATCACCAAATATAAACATGAATACAATAAATGAGGTAAACTTGAAAACAGCAAATTGAAACCCACTAATAGGTTTACCATGAAATAGTATAAAAAATATACACATTTAACCGCACTGAATTCAAATACCAAAGATGTAATACAATGTCAACATAATACTAATGAAACATCTAATAAGCATGCATTAGAACATTCAACTAACATTGATATGATGCTAATGCTTTTCTACAATACAGCTTACTGTATAGCTGAG
Organism: Microcaecilia unicolor; assembly: GCF_901765095.1. Classification (NCBI taxonomy): domain Eukaryota; kingdom Metazoa; phylum Chordata; class Amphibia; order Gymnophiona; family Siphonopidae; genus Microcaecilia; species Microcaecilia unicolor. Next base: position 85,564,591 of record NC_044037.1, on the reverse strand, counting down.
GGACCAAGAGCAAATATATAGATCGGGTCAAGATGCGTGTTGGAGATATGCACATATTTATAGAATAATGTTTAAGCAGGTTCTTGGCATTTATGCGCATATGTATCCATGTAATTCTGGTATTCTAATCATTTACATATATATTTGATGCAGTATCTGGCTAGGTGCCACCTGGACAGATCCCACTCACCAATTCCCGGCTGGACAATTCTCTCTGAGGACTTTTCCCCAAGGTGGACAATTCCCTCCTAGGACTGTTCCCCCCTGGCAATTTCTTACTGGCATGTAGTTTTTATTGTTTTTTTCTTGTGTTAGTGTTCTGTTGGGGTTTTTTTCTTATGCATTGTATTTTTTTTTATTATTAGAAGTGTCATTGGTAATATTTAGTGTAAGTTTTTATATATAATATTTTATTCTCTTTATTCATTTGGATTTTGGCTTATTTTAAAGTTTTTTGGTGTGGTATGTTAAAGGTAATGTTTGGGGGTGTGTGGGGGCATTGCCCCCTCCCAAATGATCTTGAAGGGGAAAGGGAAGGAGATAAATTTCAGACTGGGATGCTTCATGATTGTTAAGGGTGGGAATTGGTTAGGTGGTAATTGTCCTAGGTGGCAATTTTCCAGATGAGAATTGGTGAGTGGGAACTGTCCGGTGGGAGCTGACCTAGAACCACTTAATGCATATATGTTAGTGCCTTCTTTATAGAATTTACCCCCCTCCCCCTCTTATAATGTATCAAAATGGTGCATTTCCCCTTCCTCTATTTGCAAACTGGCTGTGAAAAGACATGGTAAGTGAATCTTGTTAGAGTGACAGGAGCAAAGTATTTACTACTACTACTACTACTACTTGACATTTCTAAAGCGCTACTAGGGTTACGCAGCGCTGTACAATTTAACATAGAAGGACAGTCCCTGCTCAAAGGAGCTTACAATCTAAAGGACAAATGTACAGTCAGTCAAATAGGGGCAGTCTAGATTTCCTGAAAGGTATAAAGGTTAGGTGTGTATGTGTGTATGTGTGCAGAGGGAGCCACCCGAAAAGGCAATATCACTTTGCTGAAATGCGCCTAAAAACCAGCACTGCTCATATTTTTAAGACTGAGAGCTAACGAGGGAAGTAGGACTGTGAATCCTCACACAAGGGTGATGTCACTGTTGAAGCCTGATGCAGGAAATGGTACCCCAATAACTTTTCTAGAAATGTTTGGGCCATCGTACCACATATGCATGCCAATTCCTGCCTGCCACTGTTGCGTAGCACTTCCTCAAATTTTTTTTCAGAGCAGATCAGACCTTTCTTGTTTCACAGTCACCTCAGTGCCTCAATTTATTTTTGAATAAAATCTCTAAGGGCCAGATGCACTAAACTTAACGAGCCCTTAACGAGCAAGTAGTAAACTCTGGCATGCACTAAAGACTTTTTTCCGACAACGGTAGCAGCTAATGAAAACGGAATACAGATGAGCAAATTGTGCAGAAACCCTATTGTAATGAGATGCACTAACCTTTTCCGATTGCCTTAACGGTGGAAAACGCTGGAAAATCTAACGAGAGGTCTTACCTCTCGCTGGGGCTGCACTGGATTGAAAAACTGCTATAAAAGTAACAACAACAACAAAAAATTGCTTCGCTTCAAAAAAGCCTTCCATTTTGGCCGTTTTTAAATCAGCTGATATTGGAGAGTGCAGTTGAAAGCGTCCATCACAAAAAAAGCCTTCCATTTTGGCCATTTTTCACACCCAAATAATAAAAACGTCCTTTTTGGCCGTGCTTCACTCAGCTGAGAGACCTGGAAGTCTCTGAGCCAATCACAGCGCGTTTAGCTCTAAAAAGGACGTTTTTATTATTTGGGTGTGAGTAATGGCCAAAATGGAAGGCTATTTTTGTGATGGACGCTTTCAACTGCACTCTCCGATATCAGCTGATTGAAAACCCTGGACAAAATGGAAGGCTATTTTTGTGATGGATGCTTTCAACTGCACTCACTGATATCAGCTGATTAGGTGAGCGTCGTCGTCTTCGGGCGGCACAGAGGCGTATTTGGCATGCGCAGAGCAGACAGCATAACGCTTTGCTGCTCTGCGCATGCTCGACTGGCCGATTGGCCGACTGTTTTACGATGGAATAGAGAATGCAAGTGAGCTACAACGAGTAGCTCATTTGCATTCCCTTTCCTTGATGCATAGCCGTTCCCTACCGATTCGCTATGGAATTCGGTACAGAACGGCTCTAACGACGACTTTAGTGCATCTTGGCCTAAGATCTTTGTGTGGTCTTTCACATGTATCCTGTACTTTCTTAGATTCTATTCAAATTTTTAGGTTTTATTTCTTTTATTTTTGTATCAGTTTAGTGTAGGCCCTTTATTGATCTTGAACTCCCAGTCGGCGTATTTTGCCACAATCAAGTTGTTTGATTTTGCTGCAGCTATATTTATAGATGAAATGTCCCAAAAGAAGACCCCACAATGGCTTCAAGAGATGTTTCCATTGCAACAGGATCATATCCATTGTGGATACCAACTCATGATGCTTGCAAGGCCTGGGACTCAACCAAGATCCATCTCATTGTATTCTGTTTGAAGTTGCAAAAAAGGCCATAATAGACTATCAAGCTCATTTTCAAAAGAGATGGACGTCCAAAAAGTGACATAAATCTGCACTTGGTATTTTCGAACACAAAGATGGACGTCCATCTTTTTTTGAAAATGACCTTTTCCTTGTCTCCGAATTCGGATGTTTTACAAAGACGTCCAAATTCCAACTTAGACGTTTCTTTCAAAAATGCCCCCTCTATGTGTCATTAAATAAAGAGCACAGTTGTGCTCATATTAGCCCTCTCCTCAAGTCACTTCACTGGCTTCCTATCCGTTTCCGCATACAGTTCAAACTCCTTTTATTGACCTATAAGTGCATTCACTCTGCAGCTCCTCAGCACCTTTCCACCCTCATCCCTCCCTACATTCCTCCCCGGGAACTCCGTTCACTGGGTAAATCTCTCTTATCTGCACCCTTCTCCTCCACTGCTAACTCCAGCGCCGTTCCTTTTATCTTGCTGCACCATATGCCTAGAATAGACTTCCTGAGCCGGTACGTCAAGCTCCATCTCTGGCCGTCTTCAAATCTAAGCTAAAAGCCCAACTTTTTGATGCTGCTTTTAACTCCTAACCCTTATTCACTTGTTCAGAACCCTTATTTTATCATCCTCACTTTAATATACCCTTATCTCTTGTTTGTCCTGTTTGTCTGTCCTAATTAGATTGTAAGCTCTGTCGAGCAGGGACTGTCTCTTCATGTTCAAGTGTACAGTGCTGCATACGTCTAGTAGTGCTATAGAAATGATACGTAGTAGTAGTAGTAGTGTGTCCAAATTACAAGGGGCATGTCAGGGGTGTTTCAAAGGCGGGATTAGGATGTGCCTAACACTTGGACGTTTTTCAGCCATAATGGAACAAAACCAAACTAAAACTAAGGTGGAAAACAAACTAGCAGATCAGTATAATATAAAAAAAAACTTTATTGAAGATACTGTGTATAAGACAAATGCCCGACACAGGCCGTGTTTCGCCCAACGATAGGGCTGCGTCAGGGGCTAGTCTGTATCTTTCTTAAATAAGAGCGGTATCAAATAATATAACAGGACAAGCAGGGCCGGTCTTAGCAAGTGCGGGGCCCTATGCAGACCAATTTGGTGGGGCCCCATCCTAGCCCCACCCCACCATAGCCCCGCCCCCACCGTAGCCCCGCCCCCACCCTAGCTCCACCCCATTGATAAAATTATTCCATTTTTAGAACATTTTTTTATTTATGAAATTTCAAATAAAGACAAATGAAGCTAAACTTGTACAAGAAACTGATTGGAATAATAAGCACAATGCTATCATGAAACCTCCCCTCCCCAGAAATTATTCAGTTCAAGTCCACTATAATTAGTAGTTCCAATTCTCATAACAAAGGAGAATAAAGGAAAAATATTAAGAAAAGATTCAGTACTTTCAAATTCCCCTATTACTCTGTAACCCATATATACAATAAAATAAAAATGAAATGAAAAGATATACAATAAAATTAAGTGATATGTAAAATATAATGTACAATATAAAAACATATAGACCACCAAGGTATTAAAATTGTTTTAAAATATATACCACAACTCTCTGACTCAAGAAGACTCCGACTCTGTCATCCATAATTGTCTGACAACACACAGAAAAAAATAAGTAAGGGCTTCTGTGATGGGGATGGACACCTGAAGACTCACTTGATTGCAGGCCTCAGACAAGATGTGCAAGAAAACCTTGCTGACATCTTGTGAGATAAGGTTCAAGAAGTTGTTACATTCATCAAACACAATGTGACATCCTTAAATCCTCACTAGGCCCTCTTCTGACTAGTGGAGGGCAACAGAGATATTATTCTCAAAGACATGGGTATCCTTCGTCCTCCCAGTCTCATCTTGCACTTGTCCCAGACAACAGAGGGCCCAAATGTCCCAACCTGCATCACAGCCAAATCCAGGAACAGGGTTTTGACTTCCTCCACACAACCATAGCCTAAGTTCCCTATTCTAGACAGCTTACTTGTAGGAACAAGGCTGTTTTTTTAAATTTGAAAGCAGATGGCCTTTATAACCTCAGACAGGTGGGTTTTCAAAATATTCCAGATAGGATATTATCTTCAATAGGCAGACCAGTCACCAAATTGCCCAGTACAATATCATATAATATAATATAATAAAATACAATCATTTATATTCTGCCAGTTCCCTATAATGTAACCAGTGCAATATGCTGGGAAGTACAAATAACCTAAATAGCACATTAATTATAAAATCAATAATTTAAGAAATTTACAAAATAAAAACATTTCCAATTGTCAATAAAAAAGTAAATAGTACTGTTTGGTCCCCTTCATCCTAAATAAAATATTCCAAATAGCAGATGCTTGATATGAAAAATAACTATCCAATTGTATTCTGCAACATAAGCCTTGCACTGATGGAAAATATACAAGTTACCTATTTTGCTCTAGAAGAAGTAGTAGCTCTAGGAAAAGATGAGATGAACACGACTTCCAGGACCTGTACCTTCAAATCCCCTGTATACCAAGCAGACTTCTAATATAATAATTTGCACCTCCAACGTTCTGAAGCTGACTCCGTGGCAGTGAAGCCGTGTAGTGTTCGTAGGGTTCGTAATTGCCCAGGGAAAGAAACGTGACATCAGAAGGAGAAGGGACCAACCTCAGGCCTTGCACTTGCTCTCAGTGCCCCGCCCTCGGAGGGAAGGGAAGGCTGCATATAATATTCACCCACCGGAAGTTTGTTCCCACCCTCCGAGTTCCAGGGTCATCATCCATCCCCCCTCCCTCCCAGTTCCAGGGTCGTCGTCCCTCCCTCCCTCCCTCCCTCCCTTCCAGTTACAGGCCCCCTCCCTCCCTTCCAGTTACAGGCCCCCTCCCTCCGAATTTTAAAAGTCATCCTGACTTACCTCGCATGGTAAAAAGCGTGCAGGCTCGGCACTTACTTCAGTTTTCCCTTCTCTGTCTCTCAGCTCTGGTCCCACCCTTGCGGAAACAGGAAATGAGGGCGGGACCAGAGCTGAGAGACAGAGAAGGGAAAACTGAAGTAAGTGCCGAGACTGCACGCTTTTTACCGCTGCTGCCGGCCGCCGTAACCCCGACAAGGTAAGTCAGGATGACTTTTAAAATTCGGAGGGAGGGGGCCTGGAACTGGAAGGGAGGAAGGGAGGGACGATGACCCTGGAACTGGGAGGGAGGGATGATGACCCTGGAACTGGGAAGAAGGGAGGGGGGACCCTGGAACTGGGAGGGGGAACCTGGAATTGGGAGGGGGGGGGGGGGACACTGGAACTTCCCTTAAAAACATTAATGGCAGAAGGTGATTACCTTGCTAGCGCCCGTTTCATTTCAATGAGAAACGGGCTTTTTTTGTACTAGTATTTAAATAAAATGCACACTTGAAGAGGTAGCCAATGAAGGCAAACTAACAAAGATAGCAGGTCTTGAATCCTTACAACTCTCTCACCTCCCCCAGGAATTGTATTTCTCTAGCTACTAATAGACTGCACATATCCTGTGCAACAGTGGCAGGCGGGAACAGATGCACATGCTTGGTGAGACGGCCCACAAATGAGGTACCATTTCTTGCAACAGATTCCATTGGTGATGTCATCCATGCATGACGATTCAAGTTCTTCTGTTCTCAGAGAACATCTGCTACAGGTAAGTAACTGTTTTACTAGGAAGAAGGAACTGTTACACAAACTTTTTGCTTTGCTGGGATTACATTTTCCCAGTGTTTTGAAGAACTTAAAGGAACAGAATAGGACAGATTACAGTGTATCTGCAGCTAGAGATGTTGTACCATCAAGAAAAGGGTGCAGCAGGAGCTTTTCCAGGAGTGCAACTACCATTAGAAATAAAGATGAATGACTCACATGGATGAATTCTGGAAATGAGAGTCCCAAAAACAGGAGACCAGGAAAATCACATACAGGGAAAAACAAGACAGTCAAGAGAAACCCCTCTCTCTCCTCTAAAATAGTTTGAAGGGAGAGCCAAGGGTCAAAGGATGCCCTTGCCGGTCTGTCCTTTCACCAGAAGAAAATGTACTAGTCAATGGTCAGTTTCAACTGATCACTCTATAAGTTGTACATCAGTAACAACTATTTTCATTTTGGAAAAACACAGTGGTTTGGAGTAGCCATTACTTAAAAATGGCAAGAGTGTGTCCTGAACCCCAAGGACCCCAGGTAAGAGTTCCCGCCCTCAGATGGAATAATCAAGGAATCCTCCTCACAGCTTGCAGGATGGCCCAGCAGCTCCCCATTACATAAGTACATAAGTACATAAGTAGTGCCATACTGGGAAAGACCAAAGGTCCATCTAGCCCAGCATCCTGTCACCGACAGTGGCCAATCCAGGTCAAGGGCACCTGGCACGCTCCCCAAACGTAAAAACATTCCAGACAAGTTATACCTAAAAATGCGGAATTTTTCCAAGTCCATTTAATAGCGGTCTATGGACTTGTCCTTTAGGAATCTATCTAACCCCTTTTTAAACTCCGTCAAGCTAACCGCCCGTACCACGTTCTCCGGCAACGAATTCCAGAGTCTAATTACATGTTGGGTGAAGAAAAATTTTCTCCGATTCGTTTTAAATTTACCACACTGTAGCTTCAACTCATGCCCTCTAGTCCTAGTATTTTTGGATAGCGTGAACAGTCGCTTCACATCCACCCGATCCATTCCACTCATTATTTTATACACTTCTATCATATCTCCCCTCAGCCGTCTCTTCTCCAAGCTGAAAAGCCCTAGCCTTCTCAGCCTCTCTTCATAGGAAAGTCGTCCCATCCCCACTATCATTTTCGTCGCCCTTCGCTGTACCTTTTCCAATTCTACTATATCTTTTTTGAGATACGGAGACCAGTACTGGACACAATACTCCAGGTGCGGTCGCACCATGGAGCGATACAACGGCATTATAACATCCGCACACCTGGACTCCATACCCTTCCTAATAACACCCAACATTCTATTCGCTTTCCTAGCCGCAGCAGCACACTGAGCAGAAGGTTTCAGCGTATCATCGACGACGACACCCAGATCCCTTTCTTGATCCGTAACTCCTAACGTGGAACCTTGCAAGACGTAGCTATAATTCGGGTTCCTCTTACCCACATGCATCACTTTGCACTTGTCAACATTGAACTTCATCTGCCACTTGCACGCCCATTCTCCCAGTCTTGCAAGGTCCTCCTGTAATCGTTCACATTCCTCCTGCGACTTGACGACCCTGAATAATTTTGTGTCATCGGCGAATTTAATTACCTCACTAGTTATTCCCATTGTGACTCCATATCCTGTCAGTTCTTGAAAGGGGGCTTAAACCCAATTAGCAGACTTTCTTCTACTTATCTCTAGATAGGAAAAGTATAGTCTAAAGTAGATTTAAAACTGACTTTAGGTGGTTTGAATCATCAAGGTTCCCTGCTTTTGCCCATCTTCAAATCAATGCTCAAAGCCCACCTCTTCAATGTCGCCTTCGGCACCTAATCACTACACCTCTTCTCAGAAAACTTATCTACCCCAACTTGACATTTCGTCCTTTAGATTGTAAGCTCTTCCGAGCAGGGACCGTCCTTAATTGTCAATTTGTACAGCGCTGCGTAACCCTAGTAGCGCTCTAGAAATGTTAAGTAGTAGTAGTAGTAAGTAGTAAGATAATATTACAGCGATAGGAGCCAGGCCCTTGATCCTGTGCACCATTATTCTTTCAGGTGGGAATAGAGGGACTAGTAGGAGTTTGGGGCAGAGACTAACATAGCGTGGTTAACGCTGGGCAGTATTAGTGAATGAAGATGTTTATTTATTTAAGACAGCTAATTCAGTAGAAGGTAGCTTGTGGTGCCTAGATAGAAAAGTTCACATCTTTGTGAAATGGGACTCCCTCAAATGGAGCAGAAAGCTGATATTGTACCAAAAGACTGTGGTCTTCACAGGGTGACAGTGAGTCAGACTATTATCCGGAATATTCACAAAAACAAAGAATCATCGAGGGGAGTATTTACAAACCTGTTTGTACATAAAAGTCGGCACTAAGATCATTGTTTGAAGGAATTAAATATGGACATTCAACAGAACGATATATAAGAGCCAAGTTTAGGGCTGAAGAAAAAGAACATTTGTATATCGCATGGAAGAAGTGAGGCATAATAAATGCCGTTGATCGTTTGTGGGACTTTGGAATTTAGTTTAATAACTGCTAGTGAAAAATTGTTAGCATTGCAGGATGACAAACAGAGTAATAGCGTAACCTTGAAAATGTGAGAAGTGTTTTACTGTGAAAGGATTGTATAGTTATTAAATGTATATGTGTGAATGGATGATTGCATGGTGGGGAAAATTAGTATATGATATTGACATGAGGAAATAATTTTGTACACAAGGTTTTGAAATACACATAAAATAAAAGTGGTTAGGGTGGTGGACTTTGGTCCTGGGGAACTGAGGAACTGAGTTTGATTCCCGGCACAGGCAGCTCCTTGTGACTCTGGGCAAGTCACTTAACCCTCCATTGCCCCATGTAAGCCGCATTGAGCCTGCCATGAGTGGGAAAGCGCGGGGTACAAATGTAACAAAAATAAATAATATTATCAAGGTGGTTACTAAAGGGTAAATGGTAAATGGGAGCCTGCAAAGAGGTGGGATAATATGGGATGCAAATGCAATAAATAAATAAAAATTAATTAATTAATACACATGAGATAGATTTGCATGTGCAAATCTATATCATGCATATTTATTGTGGGAATCCTGAAAACCTGACTGGTTAGGTGTGCCTCAAGCACTGGGTTGAGAACCACTTGTTTAGAGAATTCTCCAATGTTCTGAAAATTTTAAGAGGTACAAAAGAACAATACACTATTCTCATATCTGGTAAGCTTATCAGACATTATGGCTTTTGTGATTGAACTATGTTGTTACAGCTGGTTTGATTGCATTTGTGTGTATCTTGTAAATTGGATTTTATCTGTAGTGAATGCAGTTAATTTTATGGCTTCTCTGAATGCTGATAATTCAGTGAACAAGTTCAACTGGCTAGGTTCAAACTGTTCTGTGAATGCGCCATACAGCCACAGATTTGAGACTATAGGAAACTTTACAACAACAAAGTGTGTGCTGAGTGCTGCTTATCAGTTATACTTGGGCCCCCATGCTCAAAGCTCCGGCACTAAAGCCAATAGCGCATGAACAGCGCAGAAACCTAGGCCTGCAATCTTCAAAGCAAATGACATTCAAATTTTATTCACATTAGCAAATCAAAAGCAAGGGGGAGGAACGTGCCTGGTGCATGCACACAAAGGTTTTGTGGTAAATACGGCTCTTGTGTGCATGTCCAGTCAAACCCAGAATTGCAAGCACCATTCGTCTGCACCTTTAAATATAAGCTTTTCAAAAATCATTTGCACTTAAATTTTTGAAAGGCTCGTATTTAAGTGTAGTACAACAGGCGCCAGTGCGTGCTTTCACTTTTGCTTGGACTTGCACACGTTTGTTTCTCACTATCAGCGCTTACAGGCTGCACGGGCTTCCTTCCGCTTTGAAAAGAACACAAAACTGGCAGTTTAATGTGAGAAATGCAGAAGAAATCTTCTCCTCGAAACCTTGAATGCCATCCACAAGCTGGCGGTAAGTTTTCAGTGTTAAGGTCAGCATTTGCTACTGAGCATTGGGAGGGAATATTGAATGACCTCGTTTTCAACTGTAAACAATTTTTATTGAACAAAGGAATAAAATACAAGAATTCAAACAGAGACACGTGTTGTTCAATATTTTACAAATTTTCACGTTTAACCCAGACTCCCCACCTCCCACCCCACTCTTCATATTCAGCATATTTCAAGATTTTGAAGATTATAAATCTTTAGCGAGATAAAACAAACTGTTAAACAACTAGTTTAAGCAAAGATATCAAACTGATACAGAATAATGAGCATACAAAAATACACCACTGAGATCTGATTTACTGAATCACACCCCATTCCCACCCTACTGTAACCATTACTTTAAGCTACAACAGAGATGACCCATTGTCTGGACTCCTATGACCTCAGGTCATCATTGGAATGATAACATCTACTTTCCTAACCCTTTCCCCATCCCCACCCAGGCAGAGAACCTCAAAGTAACCTTTTACCAAATTGTATTGTCTTAGGAAACACCCGGGAACCTATTTTATATAGCACTTCTTGCTTTATGGGAAATATTTTGCAAATAACAATTCTGAATGACCTCATTAAAATGCATTTAAATACAAGTTGTGACCATCTTTGGCGCACATGTTGATACCCATGCTAAAAAAGAGCAAGGTTTGAGAAGACATAAATTGTGCCTAAATTTAGGAACTGCATATGTGCATCAATAGATGCACTTATCTGTGTAAATGCTAGGTGCTATTCTATCAAATAAGCAAAAAAACCGCCCGTTTCTACAAAAATGAAACGGGCCCTAGGAAGGCTCTTGTCTAAGTGATTTCTCATCTCTCCCCTGCCCTCCACTCCATGTCCACTGATTCTCCCCTGCCCTCCCCTCCCATCCCATCCATGTCCAGCGATTCTCCCCTCCCCTCCCATCGCATCCCATCCCATCCATGTCCAGCGATTCTCCTCTCCCCTCCATGTCTAGCGACTCACCTCAGCCCCCACCTGCTCCCCTTTTAAGCACCTGAGTTCCAGTTCAACCCCAGCCCTCACCTGCCTGTCCTCTTCTCTCACAACAGCCCTCCTTTCCTTCCTGCCGCCCTTCCTTTAAAACGTTTATTTTACCTGAAGTTGCAGCGGTGTCAGTGAAAGCAGCAGGCTTGGTTCGGCTCACCTCCAGCTTTCCCTTTCCTTCTCTCTCAGTGTCCCGCCTTCCTCTGACATAATTTCCTCTTTCCGTGAGGGCGGGACACTGAGAGGGAAGAGAAGGCTGGAGGCGAGCCTATTACGTATACCTCATTTGCATACGATTATAAACACAGCCATCCATCCAGGGATGCAGATTGACAAATTATTATATAGGGGATATGCACCAAAACTGCTTAGCGCATAAGTGCGAGAGGGCGTATACATGGACGTGTTTCCAAGATACACACATCACTTATAGAATACTATAAGTTATGCATATTTCACGGCACACTTAGGTGCCAACAGTTACAATTGCCATTGACTAACTTTAGGTGAGCCACTGCCAACTTAAGCTAGTATTTTATAATGGCATGTTGGTGCCAAGATGCTGCTGTAGAATTGGTGCTCAGTGCATGGCATTGGGGTACCTAAACCTTGGCACCAATTTATAGAATTACTACCATGAGGACTAAATCTACATCTCAAGCCCTGGATCATGTTGAAACTGGTTAACATTATTGCTGCCTTGACAGATTGGACTTCAGAGGTTTAAAAAGAAAGGTTGTTTCTATTATCAGTTACATGGAAATACTTTAAAAACAAATAGGAGGAAATATTTCTTTCACTTAACGAATAGTTTTGCTCTGGAACTCTTTGCCGGAGGATGTGGTAAAAGCAGTTAGAGCATCTGGGTTTAAAAAAGGTTTGGATAAATTCCTGGAGGAAAAGTCCATAGTCTGCTATGGAGGCAGACATTGGAAGCAACTGCTTGCCCTGGGATTTGTAGTATGGAGTGTTGCCAGGATTTGGGTTTCTGCCAGGTACTTGTGACCTGGCTTGGCCACTGTTTGGAAAACAGGATACTGGGCTAGATGGACCATTGTTTTGACCTAGTATATGGCTACTCTATGTTCTTATGTTCTAATTTTTTTTTCTCTAAACCTGCATAAAATGAGCAGTACAGTTCCAGATTTCTTTGTGGACTAGATGACACATTTAGGGCCCTGTTTACATACTCTGTGTAGGTGCATTAGCATTTTTAGCATGCATTAAGCATTAACTGTGTAGATACCCATAATATTCCTGTTGCGTCTACACAGCACTAATTTTTAGCACACGCTAGTGCACCTTAGTAAACAGGGTCAAGATTCAATGCACCTTACCCCCCCCCCCCCCAGGTCTACCTTTAATGGTTTATGGACTTTTTCTCCAGGAATTTGTCCAAATCTTTTTTTTCAACCCAGCTACATTAACTGCTTTTACCACTTGTGCAATAAGTTAAAAAGCTGAAATATATATTGAGTGAAAGCAATATTTTCTTATATTTGTTTTAAATGTGCTACTATGTAAGTTTATTGAGTGTCCCCCCCCCCCAACTCTTTGTACTTTTTGAAAGAATAAACAATCAACTCAAATTTACCTGTTTCACTCTATTAAGAATTTTATAGACCTTTATCATATCTTCCTTCAGCTATCTCTTCTGTGGGATTGTTAATGGGCAACTTCAGGATAATATGCTGGCCAGAGATAGAATGCATTAGAATTTTTCAGCTCTTAACTTGCTGTTATGATATTACGAATATCACAATACTTAATTTGCTGATTTGAAAGATACCCCTGACAAAGACTGTGTTAGTCAAACATGGCCCGTGTAGTGTCATTCTTTCAGCATTTTTATTGAAGAATAAATTTTAGTCACCCTGGACATTGTGGTTGGCTTTCTCCACTTTTTTTTTTGTTCCATTTGTGTGACTGTGTGGAGTTTTAATACCTTTTTGGTGTTTGGTGTTAACCTTAAGTTCTGCAACCCTATGAATGTGCAGAATACATTTTGCAGGATCAGAGAGAGATATGGAAGGGCGTTTCTGATATGACAAAAATGGCCAAAAATCAAGTGGTGAACATGAACATTTTCGAACCTGAAAAATGTCTTTTTGTTTCAAAAATGGCCATTTCATAGCAGTGGCGTAGCCAGACTGCCAATTTTGGATGGGCCTGAACCCAAAGTGGGTGGGCACAAAATTTTCTCTCTACCCCCCCCCCCCCCCCCCCAGCAAAATGTAGTCACACTCAGATGCATTTGTCACACAGGGTAAAGTGCTGCTTTTCAGTGCATCAGATTTCAGACAATTTATTTAATAGCCTAATCCTTTTCAGTGAGCTTTCAGAGGCCAAAACCTCCTGCCTCAGGTCAGTATAATGCTGTTACGGTATCCTCTCCTGACCTAAGGAAGGAAGTATTGGTCTCTGAAACTTTATTAACACCATATTACTTTACCCTAAATTAAAAATAAAATTATTTTCTTTACCTTTGTTGTATGGCCATTTACTTTTTCTCATTGTGTTGCTCCCTGTCTCTAGATTCTGCTTTCCTTCGTTTTCGCTTGACTCTTCTGCCAGGGTTTCCTGGCCATTTGTCATTTTTCTCTCCTTTTTCTTTGCTTTCTTCAATATTTTTCTGCCTCTCTCTGTGTCCAGATTTAATTCATTCTTACTATCAATTCTTTAATTTCCTTCATCTACTTATGGCTTTTCATCTTTTTCTCACTCTTGTTCTCCCCATGCCCCTTCCTCTTATTCTCCAATCTTTCACTACTCCCCCTTTCCATGCAGCCTCTCCTCTTTCTCTCCCCATCCTTCCAGTGTCTCCCCTCTCTCTCTCTCCCCATCCTTCCAATAGTCTCCCCTCTTTCTTTCTGCATCCTTCCATCCAGTGTCACCTCTTTCTCCCTACCCTTCCATCCAGCATCTTCCCTCTTTCTCTCCCCATCCTTCCATTTTCCCTCTTTCTCTGCCATCCTCCCATCTGTTTTCCCTCTTTCTCTCCCCATCCTGCCATCTGTTTTCCCTCTTTCTTTCCCCATCCTTCCGTTTCCCCTCTTTCTCTGCCATCCTTCCGTCTGTTTTCCCTCTTTCTCTGCCATCCTCCCGTCTGTTTTCCCTCTTTCTCTCCCTATCCTTCCGTTTTCCCTCTTTCTCTCCCCATCCTTCCGTTTTCCCTCTTTCTCTGCCATCCTCCCATCTGTTTTCCCTCTTTCTCTCCCCATCCTTCCGTTTTCCCTCTTTCTTTGTCATCCTCCCATGTTTTCCCTCTTTCTCTCCCCATCCTTCCATTTTCCCTCTTCTCTGCCATCCTCCCATCTGTTTTCCCTCTTTCTCTCCCCATCCTTCCGTTTTCCCTCTTTCTCTGCCATCCTCCCCATCTGTTTTCCCTCTTTCTCTCGCCATCCTTCCATTTTCCCTCTTTCTCCCCATCCTGCCATCTGTTTCCCTCTTTCTCTCCCCATCCTTCCGTTTTCCCTCTTTCTCTGCCATCCTCCCATCTGTTTCCCTCTTTCTCTCCCCATCCTTCCATTTTCCCTCTTTCTCCCCATCCTGCCATCTGTTTTCCCTCTTTCTCTCCCCATCCTTCCGTTTCCCCTCTTTCTCTGCCATCCTCCCATCTGTTTCCCTCTTTCTTTCCCCATCCTTCCGTTTTCCCTCTTTCTCTCCATCCTGCCATCTGTTTTCCCTCTTTCTCTCCCCATCCTTCCATTTTCCCTCTTTCTCCCCATCCTGCCATCTGTTTTCCCTCTTTCTCTCCCCATCCTTCCATCTTCCCTCTTTCTCTGCCATCCTCCCATCTGTTTCCCTCTTTCTCTCCCCATCCTTCCATTTTCCCTCTTTCTCCCCATCCTGCCATTTGTTTTCCCTCTTTCTCTCCCCATCCTTCCGTTTCCCCTCTTTCTCTGCCATCCTCCCATCTGTTTCCCTCTTTCTTTCCCCATCCTTCCGTTTTCCCTCTTTCTCTCCATCCTGCCATCTGTTTTCCCTCTTTCTCTCCCCATCCTTCCATTTTCCCTCTTTCTCCCCATCCTGCCATCCATTTTCCCTCTCCCATTCAGGCCCACCAGCCCCAGCTCCCATTGCCGGCCACTGCTGCTTTTCCTGATGAGCAGCAGTGGCCGGCGCTACAAAAAGAAGAAGCGCTCAGCTGACTGAGCTGAGCGCCAATGCGTCGCTAACCCGACGAGAAAAAATGTTTTTAAAAAAACGCGGCACTGCAGGCAGCCTTGAAGCATTGGCTGCTGGCTCTGCAGGCTCCTTCCGTCTCTTACGTCACTGCCCCTGCTTCGCTACAGGGGCAGTGATGTAAGAGACGGGAGGAGCCTGCACAGAGCCAGCAGCCAATGCTGCGAGGCTGCCTGCGGTGCCGCATTTTTTAAAAAACATTTTTTTCTCGTCCTTAGCGAAGCGTTGGCGCTCAGCTCAGTCAGCTGAGCGCTTCTTATTTTTGTAGCGCTGGCCACTGCTGCTCATCAGGAAAAGCAGCAGTGGCCGGCAATGGGAGCTGGCGCTGGCGCTGGGCGGGCCTGGACTGAAATTGGGTGGGCCTGGGCCACCCAGGCCCACCCGTAGCTACGCCCCTGTTTCATAGATGTTTTCTAGATGTTTTATGCTTAGTACATTTATCTTTTTGGACCATTAAAAAAAAAAAAAAAAAAAGTCCAATTGAAATATGCACAAAATCAAGCCATTGGGAAGTAGAAGGAGCCAGCATTCTTAGTAGACTAATCACACAGACATCCCAGCAGAGCTGTGGGGCATCCTAGGAGGCGCTGCAGTGGACTTCACATAAATGGTCCCAGGTATACATATCACTGTAACTCCCTCATATTGTATGGTGAACCCTCCAAAACCCACCAAAAACTTACTGTACCCAACTATACACCACTTCAATAATCCTTATGGCTACAGATGCCATCTATATGTGGGCACAGAAGGTTTTTGGTGGGTTTTGAGAGGCTCACACTTTTCCACCACAGTTGTAGGAGTTAGTGGATTATGGGCCTGGGTCCCCTTCTCTACAGAGCTCTGCACTGACCACTAGGCTACTCCAGGGACTTGCTTGCTGTTCTAATAGGACTGGCCATAACATCTGAAGCTGTCATAAAGGCTGGTAAGTTCTGTTTCATTCACATCTTTGGGGGTGGGAGGGGGTCAGTGACCACTGGGAGAGTAAGGGGGCCATTCCATTATTCCTCCAGTGATCATCTGATCATTTTGGCTGGGGTCCTTATAGCAGCATGTATTTATGAAATATAAGAATTTGTCTAATAAATAGTTAAGATTTTGGTATATATAACATTAAAAAAATTATAAATTTCATGTAAAATTTGAAAACTGGAAAATTTGGGGGACCGATGATCATGTCAGCAAATTATAGAGAGCAGACTATGGACTTTTCCTCCAGAAATTTGTCCAAACCTTTTTTAAACCCAGATACACTAACCGCCATTACCACATCCTCTGGCAAAGAGTTCCAGAGCTTAACTATTCATTGAGTGAAAAAATATTTCCTCCTATTTGTTTTAAAAGTTGCTGCTAAGATCTGGAGACTGCATGACTGGTACCTATATCATGTGAAAGTGATTAACAAGAGTCACTGATACCGCGCTGGGTTTCATTGTATTTTAGATTTTTTACCCCAGCTACAAGTTATTTGGACCTTTAAATTGATTTATCCAATCATTTAGGGCATTTTTTTTGTGGCTTAGTTGTTATTAAAACAGGTCTAGACCAAAACGTCCAACTTTTAGCCCTGGACTTTTTTGTTTTGTTCCATTATGGCAGAAAAACATTCAAATGTTAGGAACACCCAAATCCCACCCTTAACACCCCTGTGATTTGGACTCACTGCAGATGAATAGCAGAAAAATATCGAAAAATGGGTTTTGAAAATATTGATTTGAACATTTTCGAGAGAAAAACACCCATCTGCTGGTTTATGCCACTGTTTGGACATTTTTCTCTTTTGAAAATGAGCCGCAATGAGAAGCAAGAGAGGCCACCAACGGAGAAACAACAGGAAAGAAAAGAACAAGGACCGCAAGAATATATTTATTTTTTATAAACTCCTTTTGGAAAAAATATTGTAAATACACACACACAAAATATATATATGGACAGGGTGAGGCAAAAAAGTAACCCCTTAGAGGATTTTTTCATTTTCTCAACAACTGCTTTGAATTTCAATGAGAAATTTTAAGTACTTATTAGTCATTTAAACAACATTTAATTATCTTAAGAAATGTTGATGTTACTGATATTTTAATGTTACGAGCTAGCGATTTTTGCGCAATTAAAAATGTTTGAGCTAAAACACAGTAAAATAATATCATTCAAGTGATTCAATTAACAATGTGTCAGAATTTCACAGTTACTGTGAATGCA
Organism: Microcaecilia unicolor; assembly: GCF_901765095.1. Lineage (NCBI taxonomy): Eukaryota > Metazoa > Chordata > Amphibia > Gymnophiona > Siphonopidae > Microcaecilia > Microcaecilia unicolor. Next base: position 85,546,964 of record NC_044037.1, on the reverse strand, counting down.
CAAACAGGCTTATTTTCGAAAGAGAAGGACGCCCATCTTTCGCACAAATCGGGAGATGGGCATCCTTCTCCCAGGGACGCCCAAATCGGCATAACCGAAAGCCAATTTTGGGCGTCCCTAATTGCTTTCCATCGCGGGGATGACCAACGTTCCCGAGGATGTGTCGGAGACGTAGCGAAGGTGGGTTTCGGGTGTGCCTAACACATGGGCGTCCTTGACCCATAATGGGGGAAAAAAAGGGCATCACTGACGAGCACTTGGACGACTTTACTTGGTCCTTTTTTTCTTACGACCAAGCCACGAAATGGTGCCCACACTGACCAGATAACCACTGGAGGGAATTGGGGATGACCTCCCCTTACTCCCCCAGTGGTCACTAACTCCCTCCCACACTCAAAAAAAATTTTTTTAAATATTTTTTGCCAGCCTCAATGCCAGCCTCAAATGTCATACCCAGCTCCATGACAGCAATATGCAGGTCCCTGGAGCAGTTTTAGTGAGTGCAGTGCACTTCAGGCAGGCGGACCCAGGCCCACCCCCCCTACCTGTTACACTTGTGGTGGTAAATGTGAGCCCTTCAAAACCCACTGTACCCACATCTAGGTGCCTCCCTTCACCTGTAAGGGCTATGGTAATGGTGTACAGTTGTGGGGAGTGGGTTTTGAGGGGGTTTTGAGGGCTCAGCACACAAAGTAAGGAAGCTATGTAGCTGGAAGCTTTTTCTGAAGTCCACTGCAGTGCCCCCTAGGGTGCCCGGTTGGTGTTCTGGCATGTCAGGGGGACCAGTGCACTACGAATGCTGGTTGTTTCTGAGATGGGCGTCCTTAGTTTCCATTGTCGCCAAAGATCAGAAATGAACAAGTCTAAGGACGACCATCTCTAGGGACGACCTAAATGTCAAGATTTGGGTGTCCCCAACCGTATTATCGAAACAAAAGATGGACGACCATCTTGTTTCGATAATACGGGTTTCCCCACCCCTTCACCGGGATGTTCTGTGAGGACGTCCTCAGGAAAACTTGGGCGCCCCTTTTGATTATGCCCCTCAAAGTATCCATCCCCAGCTTTAACACAGGCTTTCAGTCGTTTTGGGACGTTCTTAAGAGCCTTGTTGATCGGTCCCTGTGGCAGGCTATCTCAGATCATGGGCTTTGGGTGGAGCTTGTGATAGGCCTCCAACATTGCTCCACAGACAAGTCTACATCACTGTGACATCATTAGCAGTAAGCTGGTACACCAATTTTTTTTTTCAAACAGTAGTTTTACAGTGCAAACATTTTTTTGTGGTCATGCTAATGTCTGTAACTTTGCCGTATTTAAAGATAATCTCATTCCACTCAGCACATAAATGTAGCTAGTAACAACAAATAAATTTGTAAAATTTCACATTGAAATTCCAAGCAGTTGCTGAGAAAACAGCAAAAAAAAAAAAAAAAACCCTCTAGGGGGTTACTTTTTTTTGCCTCACCCTATATATAAATAGATATTTCTGTTTTGTTACAGAGAAATTCCTAGCGGATTATTTTAAGATCTATCTGTAACCAGGGGTTAAAGAAAATATTTTTTTTTCTTACCTGGTGGGAGGTTCCGTATCCTGGGTAACAGAGTCACTGGCAGTTGGCAGAGAGGGTCTGACAGCTGAAGCGGTTGGAGTGCTACAGTGAGTGGATGTGTGTGGCAGTGGCTCCAGAGAATCAGAGCACTATTTAAAAGGATTCAAATCTAGTACAAAGGTTGTTGAAAGTGTAAGAGACTGCTGTCTGGGGGTAATGACTGGTGATTGGGAGAGAGAGGGGGTTTAAGTGGGAAATTAGTAAGTGAGTCTGGTTTTAAAAGTGAATGTGTGAGGAGAGAGGAATGGAATACTGAGAGAGCAAAACTATCAAGAGAAAAGATGTTAAGTATGACAGAATGAACGTGCTACCAACCAGCTTCTGAGAGCATAGGGTGCTTAAGTAAAGATAGTGTTTGTATGGTAGGGGAATTTTGTTAAATTTATTTCAAATAGTTAGAGTGCCCCAGTGTTTGTTAAAGTCCTTGCCACAGAAAGGTGAAAGTTAACAGAGAGTGAGCAGAGAGGGTTTTGCCTTCAATTATTTTTATTAAGAGAAAGGTGTAGGGAGAAGAAGAGGAGAGAAGAGTTGGAGCGTCTGTACAGCGGCTGAGAGAGCGGCGTTGGAGTGCACCTACAGCGGCGGAGACACTGGGCCCCCACGCAAGAAAGAGAATGTCAACCGGAAACAAAAGACTGAGCTAAGTGGGTGACCCAAATAAATAAATAAAAATAAAAATACTTACCTGAGATCCAGCAAGGAAGGAACATCCGTAGTTCTGCATATTGCAATCTGCAAAATAAAAATTGAACACAAAGAATCAAATTCTTTGGAAAAGAGAAGAGCTGTTTTATCTAAATAGGAAAGGGGTGTTATTAATAAGTACTATAATAGAATTATACATATCTGATACTGAGGAGAAGCTTCTGTTGCGGGTGGGTTATTCTGTCTGTAAACAAGGGAAGGAAAAGTACAAGGGTTTGTTTTTGGTAACAAAGTAATACCTGTGAAGTAGAAACATAATTATTTAGTATCACATTTAAATGTGTTATAATTGGTTGTCATAAAAAAAAAGGTGTAATGGGGTACTTTAATTGGAAGTACTATTGATTGTTTTAAATAAAAATTTATGCATTAAATTTTTATTGGTTTTTTTTTTTGTATCCTTCCCTTTCTCCTGAGTTAGGCATTTATGGTACTTGGCCCTGACTACTTAATAAAGAAATTTTAGAACATTAGTGAGGTTTGCGAATTCCCTCAGGAGAGGGGCAGGGTTACATATCTCTATTAACCCTCACCCTATATATAGATAGATATTGCTGTTTTGTTACAGAGAAATTGATAGCACATTATTTTACGATCTATCTCTATTAAGAAACAGAAAGAGGAGGAAGACCACGGACACAGATGTGGGGAAGGACACGGGTGTTGGCCTTTAGTCCTTGAAGACTGCTCCACGATAGTGATTTGTACCTTGCTGGCATTGCCAGACTGTTGCAGAGGCAGTAAGCCAAGGTTCTGTTAGCATAACAAACATTCTTGAGTGCTGCAGTTTCTTTTAATTTCTCTCATAAACAGAAAAGATTCTTTTCAGTTTACAGTTTTTCTTTTTGTTGTTTATTGTAGCTGAGCGATCAGTTGACTCTCAGGTGCAGTGAGGAGAAGAGAGCAGTTGTCCTAAATACTGAGAATGTCATCAAACATTCAAGAGAGAAGGCTGTTGTTGCTAATTTGGATACACAGAGTGTTTTATAGTGTATGCATAGTGAATTACAATTTACAAAGCATCTTTACTAGTGCTATAAAAATGTAAGTTATGGAGGATCTTGTGTGAATGGAAGAAGTTAAAGCACTAGTGCCACCTGTGAGCAGAATGTGTGGGAACACTTTTGTGGAACTAAATGAGGCAATACATCATTGTAACTATTCTTCAACTGAAAAACACTAACAACTAATAGGAATAGATTATTATTAATCAAAAATGTTTATTACAAAAATTACATTCAATCCATTACATAAAACCTCCCATTGCATCACCCCCCCCACAGATCATACAATATCGTACCTTAACATTGACCTTGTCTCCCCAACTAAATATTCACAATCTACTGATTTTCTTATGCCAGTCAATAGACAGCAATGTTTGGTAGACTTTTACAACCACTTATAAGGCCAGTAATCATCTGAAGAGCGATGAATAAATCCTGAATGTCCTGTATTGTGTAGTCTCCAAAAATCAACCACAGAAAAACCGTGGATATTTAAAGGGTCCTTTACAATGCAGTTGTAGTCCAAATAATTCTTGTATAGTCCATGGATGTCATCAAATTGAGAAATCCAAATAAGTCCAAAAGTTGGTCCTTTTATTCTTTGCTTTATCTTTTCTCAGGTTCACAGCTCTTTTTCAATTTAACAGCTCTACACAAGACTGTGTTTCACTAAAAAGGCGTCTTCAGGAGCCATTCAAAAGCCACCTATTACATGTAGCCTTGATTTACCCACATCAATATATTTTCAGCGCATCACCACGGACGAGAACTACTGGAATCCAACTGACAACAATGCTGTTGTTGTTGGCAGTTGGATCCCGGTAGTTCTCGTCCATGGTGATGTGGGTAAATCAAGGCTACATGTAATAGATGGCTTTTGTGGGGCCTGGAGTTACAAGAAAACCTCCACGTGGCCAAGGAAGAAGTAACAGTTTTGTTTGCCATACTCTCCAGTTATAATATGAAACACTATTTGTTGGTGTATTTGAAGCATTGCAACTACAACCTTTGATGCCTCCCCAAGTTGCTATATCTGATGAAAAATGTAATAACATTGTTTGAACATAATTCTCAACAACCTTTTCAGTAACTGAAAAAAGAATTTATTTAGTTGTCCTGCTATTTCTTTGTCCCCTCTGCATGATCTTGATTACATCATTTTCTTTGTCACTTGAGATCGGCTGACCAGCTTACTCTAGATGTGCCATCATTTTAATAAACTCGAAACAGTTTAGGGATTCAGTTTTTATATTGCGGGTCCTTTGCTCTGGAATAAGTTGCCTTTAAGGGTGAGAAAGATCAGGGATATAAATGAGGAGGAGTGGCCTAGTGGTTAGGGTGGTGGACTTTGGCCCTGAGGAACTGAGCTCAATTCCCACTTCAGGCACAGGCAGCTCCTTGTGATTCTGGGCAAGTCACTTAACCTTCCATTGCCCCATGTAAGCCACATTGAACCTGCCATGAGTGGAAAAGCATGGTGTACAAATGTAACAAAAAAAAAAAAAAAAGATCAGGGATATGAATGAGTTTAAAAGAGAACTGAAAACTCTCCTGTTTATGCAGGCATATGAGAGGGTAGATGGCTGAATGAAGAAAGTAGAAATTATTATCTTCTACAAGGAGTTTTTAGTATATTATTCTGTTTTTATTTATAATGTTATATGATTTATAAATTATGTATGTATAATTGTGATCTGCCAAGGACTTTTGGATTGTGAGGAATATGTTTTTAAATAAATAAATACATAAATATCAAACATTGAAGAAGAAAACAGAGAACCCCCTCCTTACCCATCACTCTCCATAACCGAAATATACCCACCCTCACCCCTTACTTAACAAAGGAAGACAAAAGTAATTGGCAGGCTGGTTTCTTATGGCCCACAGTGGTAAATATAAAGGGAAGATTTACAAAATAATTATAACAGGGCAGTTCCCAATTAAAATGCTGAGGAAATTCAACTTAAATGGCCAGTGCATAATCTACAGAGAATTCCTCTGAACTGCAGAATTCACCAATATCATTATAGAATTTGGGTGGCCCTGGCTCCTTGGATCAAAGGGAACAAAAGCTGCAGGATCCTTGCCAGCTAGTCAGGCTCACTTTTCTCCACTGCTGCAGGCTTCCTGCACAGTGATGAGACAGCTCATACACTCTGGCACTACCTGGCTCTTAGCTTGCATAACCCAAGCAGTACCTGCACTCTTACACTGTTCTGATGAGAGTGAGACCAAGAGCAGAGAAGAGGCATTGCATGGCTCAGACAAGCTGAGAGCCACATGGTACTGGAATGTATCTGCTGTTACGGGGCAGTGAAGGAAAACAGCAGAAACAGAGCAAGACCGTGATTGACTAGTTGACTGCCTGTTTGGGGGAAGATGGGAATGAGTGCTGGTGGGCTGTTTGAAGAGGGCAAGCTGGTTGTTGGAGAAAAGAGGGGCTGGTGGGGGGGGGGGGGGGTGGGTGGGTGGAATGATTGAGGGAGAGCAGGATAGCTGGGAAAGAGTTGGATGGTTGGATGATTGAAGGACTGGCAACACATGCATACACACACACACACACACACATACCAACCTATCCCTCTCTGCCTCCCCTTAAGCAACACCTCATCCCCTTTACACACACACACACACATACACACACATACACACACACACACACGCACACACACACACCTCTCCTTCCCTGATGAAGCAGCTCATCAAATGAGTCCTACCCATATAGTATCTTGTGCCCCAGAGCAGTGGGCAACTCCTATGACCACAGGTTGACGTATAGTAGCTCAGTACAGAGCAGTGTTGAGCCATGTAAGGCAGCAGACATCTTTATGATGTGTTAACCAATTCCACTAGGTTGAGATGTAGAAAAGTACCTAGCAGTTCTTTGGGTTCTGATTGCACCATTCAAATTGCTGACTTCCTGAACCCTCACCTCCAATAGTTTTCAACACTTGAGGTACTTTTCTCTTTGACTTTTCCAAAGTCTTGGCAGCTCTGACAGGACAGTATGTGAATAGTGTCAAGTCTTTTGTACCAGTTGAATCCCCCATATCTGCAGCTTGCAGCTTAGCCTGGCTTATGACCAGCAGTATGGCCTGCTACACGTGGCTACAAGAGTAGGCTTGCACAAAAACAGGAAGCACAGGTGGGTGCTTGGCTTTGCCCCTGGGTGGAACTTTGCTCTTCCATAGAGGGGATACGGAAGATGACCCAATGAAGCTAGAGGTCTTCTAATGCATGCAGGAGACTTGGTAGATCTGAATCAGGTAGATGGAAAATTGGATTCCCAGGAAATATAGAAAATAGAATTAGCAACATTTCATCACTGCAGGAATAAATGAAAATTTACACATAGGAAATGAATTGTAAGTGAAAAGGCTATCCTGACCAGCCTCTACTAGTTGAGGCTTTCTCCTTTTATTTCTTCTTCCTCTTTTTTTACCTTCTGCTCTGGTAGCAAGGATGGCTCAGCTAGACCTAGGGCTTCAGCAGTGCGCACAACAATTTAAGAGCAGGGCCAGATCCTGCCTCCCTCGGCCTCCTATTGGTCCATAGGAGAACAGAGTGCCCAACCCGTGGCCATGGAAGTAAAAAAAGCGCCCAACCAGTGCGAACATGGCACAAAACAGCCCAAAAACCCACAGCTCATGGACTTTCAAAAAAAATCCCACAGGGGGGGGGGGGGGGGGACACGACACCTCCCAATTCCAGTTTTACCGCAGAATTGGCAACTCTGATTCAGATCCTTACTTATGAGGCATAATTCTGTGTAATTTTGGGTCCCTTTCCAGTCTACTCTTTAGTGGATTTGTCTCTCTCCAAAGCAACTGTTGTTCTTTTCTCTATTCTCCCTATCCCCTCATCTCTCTGTAAAACCCATAATCTTATTATCCCCAATCCCTGTCTTGTATTTTGAAAGCGTCCATGGAACAGCAATAAGTTTCCAAAAATGAAGTATGATCTTAGTGAGGCTCAAAATGCAAAACATATGGTCTAAGCAAGACAGTTGTTTCTACACACTTGGCACTGAAATGATTTAAGGGGGCAAGAAGGAAGAGAGGAAAGGAAAAGGAAGGCAGCACTGACCCACGGATGAACTATTCTGTACATAACTTTTCATATAGGACCGTGTTTATAGGATTGTAGAGGCTGTATTGGCCCTGGAGAGAATTGAGTCCACGGTAAGTTTTTGTTCTATTTAATCCAATGGAATGTTAAAAAACAGTTATACATCAGAGATGTTTTAGGTATAACTGCTGTACTCCAATGATAGCACTGTTGCATCTGCTCCAGCGGGGGAATGTGTCTGCTAGAAATTGCATCTGCGGGATTTGAACTAATTACCTGATGGTTCTGCCCAGTTCCAGGGATTGCCGAGGGGATTTTTTTTTTGTTATTGTTTTAAATTTAAACTGACCCTTGAACACTGCTGATTCCAGTAAGTCCATGGAGCTTAGGCTCATTAGTTAGACACTGCTTGGAAAGGAGGAAGTTAAAATGTTGTATTAATGTTGCCTTAACTTTTTTCTTGTTTTCTGCCTCTTTGCACATCTGTTTTTCTCAATGTCACATGAATGCAGTTTGAGCAATATCGTAGCTCTCTGTTTCGCATACACAGACACACAAAATGGAACAGAGGGCTTGTGATCCACAAGGCATAATGTATCCTGAAATATCACAACCCATCTTCCATGGATTTTAGTAGTCATGTTAATCAATAGAAATAAAACAAAATAAAACATGGAAAAGAAAATAAGATGATACCTTTTTTTATTGGACATAACTTAATACATTTCTTGATTAGCTTTCGAAGGTTGCCCTTCTTCGTCAGATCGGAAATAAGCAAATGTTGGTAGATGACAGTATATATAAGTGAAATATCAAAGCATTTCAGTGACAGTGTAACAGAATGAGGGTGGGTTAGGTGAGAGACAGGGAGAACTGGGTGGATGAGGGACAGGGAGGTATGCATGGAGATAGGAGGGTGACAAAGCAGTACAATTTTATGGTTATAATGGGCTAGAAAACCCAGATCTTTGTTAAGTCCTGTCTGGTAGATGTCAAAATATTTAATCATTCTGACTTCAAAGGTCTTATGTTCCTATATTGTTTTAAAGTTCCCTTTCAGGATTCTTACCATGAAATCACTGGTACAATGTTCTGGTTTTGTAAACTGTAAATATTTTGAAACCCACCAGACAGGACTTAACAAAGATCTGGGTTTTCTAGCCCATTATAAACCATAAAATTGTACTGCTTTGTCACCCTCCTATCTCCATGAATATCTCCCTGTCCCTCATCAATCCGACTCTTCCTGTCTCTCTCCCAGGGCCGTGCCTAGGGTCTCTGGCGCCCACCTGCAGACTATCAGTTGGCGGCAGCGGCCCTCCCCCCCCCCCCCGTGAAAATGATCGCTCACCACTTGCCACACTGACAGGAATTGTCAGCAATATTCTTAGAAACAAATTGCTATACATTGCAAAATAAGATAGCAGATGTAAATTCTCAAAGTGGACATATTCCAAACACTAAAATGAAAATAAAATGATTATTTTCTACCTTTGTTGTCTGGTGACTTTCTTTTTCTGATCATGCTGGCCCAGTATCTGATTCTGCTGCTATCTGTCCTCAACTCCGTTTCCAGGGCTTCCTTTCCATTTATTTCTTTCCTTTCCTCCTTTCTTCTTCATTTCTGGTCCTCAGCTTCTGCCTATTTTCTTCATCCATGTGCAGTTTTTCTCCTCTCTTCCTTTTCCCTCATTTCATCTCCTTCATCTTTCTTCCCTCCCCTCTATGTCCAGCAATTTCTCCTCTCCCTGAGCCCTGCCCTCCCAATCCATGCCCATCCAAGCTCCTCTGTCCCCTGCCCCCTTCATTCATCCCTATCCAGCAATTCCCCTCTCTCCCTGAGCCCTGCCCTCCCAATCCATGCTCCTCTGTCCCCTGCCCCCTCCATTCATCCCTTTCCAGCAATTCCCCTCTCTCCGAGCCCTGCCCTCCCAATCCATGCCCATCCATGCTCCTCTGTCCCCTGCCCCCTCCATTCATCCCTATCCAGCAATTCCCCTCTCTCCCTGAGCCCTGCCCTCCCAATCCATGCCCATCCATGCTCCTCTGCCCCCTGCCCCCTCCATTCATCCCTTTCCAGCAATTCCCCTCTCTCCCTGAGCCCTGCCCTCCCAATCCATGCCCATCCATGCTCCTCTGTCCCCTGCCCACTCCATTCATCCTTTTCCAGCAATTCCCCTCTCTCCCTTCCATGACCCCCCCCTCGTATCCATGCTCTCGTCTCTCCCCTGCCCTCCCGCTCCCATTGTTCAACTGCCCACCCTCTTCTCTCCCCCAAACATCCCTTTTCTTTTTTTTCTTTTTAAATTTACCTCCGTGGCGGTTCCGGCAGCGCAGCGTCAGTGAAGGAGGCGGCGCTCCCGATGTCTCTAGCCTTCCTCCCTTCGCTGTGTTCCGCCTTCTTCTGACGTCAAGGAAATGATATCAGAAGAAGGTGGAACACAGCGAAGGGAAGGCTAGAGACGTCGGGAGCGCCGCCTCCTTCACTGACGCTGCGCTGCCGGAACCACCACAGAGGTAAATTTAAAAAGGAAAAAAAAAAGAAAAGGGATGTTGGGGGGGGGGAAGAGGGCGGGAAGTTGAACAGTGGGAGCGGGAGGGCGAGCGAGGTGAGCATGGTGCGGCAGCGCCCCCCAGAGGGAAGCACCCCCCTGCCATGCTTACCTCGCTTACCATGTTGGCACGGCCCTGCTCGCACCTATCCACTCAACGAATAGTAAACTCTGGAACTCTTTGCCAGAGAATGTGGTAACAGAGGTTAGCGTATCTGGGTATAAAAATGGTTTGGATAAGTTCCTGGAGGAAATGTTCATAGTCTGCTATTGAGACAGACATGGAGAAAAACTGCTTTTCCTGGGATTTGTAGCATGGAATGTTGCCATGATTTGGGTTTCTGCCAGTTACTTGTGGCCTGTCTTGGCCACTGTTGGAAACAGAATACTGGGCTAGATGGACCATTGGTCTGATCTAGTATAGCTACTCTTATGTTCTTATGTTTCTAGCAATGTCTGCTGATGGCACTTTGAAAACAGAGCCAGTACAGTTCAAACTCCTCTTATTGACTTATAAGTGCATTCACTCTGCAGCTCCTCAGTACCTCTCCACTCTCATCTCTCCCTACATTCCTCCCCGGGAACTCCATTCACTGGGTAAATCTCTTATCTGCACCCTTCTCCTCCACCGCTAACTCCAGACTCCGTTCCTTTTATCTTGCTGCACCATATGCCTGGAATAGACTTCCTGAGACGGTACGTCAAGCTCCATCTCTGGCCGTCTTCAAATCTAAGCTAGTAAAAGCCCACCTTTTTGATGCTACTTTTAACTCCTAACCCTTATTCACTTGGTCAGAACCCTTATTTTATCATCCTCACTTTAATATTCCCTTATCTCTTGTTTGTCCTGTTTGTCTGTCCTAATTAGATTGTAAGCTTTATTGAGCAGGGACTGTCTCTTCATGTTCTAGTGTACAGAGCTGCGTACATCTAGTAGCACTGTAGAAATGATAAGTAGTAGTAGTAGTAGTAGGAAGCATAAAAAGGGAAGGGGACAGTGGGAGATGATAGTGATGGAAAGAAAACTGATGAAAATAAGAGGAGATGATACCAAAGGTGAGAAGATGATAATTTTTGTATGTAGTGTTTTTGTCTTACTTTCTTATCCATACAATTTTTAATGCTTTATTTTGCTGTTGTTGGCAAAAGGTTAAATAGTTTCTCAAATGATCTTGGGCAGCATAATTATGCATTTAGCTAACAAAGAATAAAATTATGAATCTAGCTAATACCTTCTGCCAAATCAAATTACCATTTCAGCTGAGTGCACTGCTAGGAAGTTCTCTGCTGCTTTTCTTTCTTTTGTTTGGAAATATTCCAACAATACATTAGACTTTCTTCTTTTTTTCTATGCAGTTTAATCCAGACCCTACTCATACCTCCCACACTATGATCTAGCTCTCTTGGATCCTTTTGAAAGCTGGAGGGAATCCAGAAGAAGTGCAGCCGGCATATCATTCCAGCATTAACGATTTACAGAACGCTGCCTAAGCCACTTCAGAAGCATTCCTATTGCCGCGTCCTGCCCCCCTCTGATGCAACTTCCCATTTTCACAGGGGTTGAACACGGCAAAGGAAGGCTTCTGGAGCGGTGGAGGCAGTGGTGTGCTGGAGCAGGCTCTCAAAGGCTCGCAAGAGCCGGTTGTTAAGTTTTTAAGAATTTTGGGAGCCGGTTGTTAAAGTAGGGCCCTCCATGGCTACTTTAACAACTGGCTCCCAAAATGTGGGCTTGGGCCCCCTGCTGAATTATCTTTTACTTTGCTGGTGGGGATGCTGAGCCCTGCCAGCCAAGTAAATAGACTACTGCTGCTCCTTGCTCCTTGTTTCCAGCTCTGGGCAGCAGACTGGGACTTCTCGAGCATGTGAGCAAGACGTTGGGAGTGTTGGCAGTCCATTTATTGGCTGCCAGCAAAGGTATGCCTAGCGTGCCCGCATGAAGGGAGGGAGGAGAGAGAGGCAAGTGTTGCTCCCCCCTCGGCCACCCCTGGCCCTTCCAACTGCAGAGCTGGTACGTTCGGAGAAAGAGCCTGTTGTTAAAAATTTACCAGCACACCCCTGGGTGGAGGTAGTATTCTGTGAATTGTTAATGCTGCCGGCTGCCTCTAGAAGGGAGAAAACCATGTTTAAAGGTATACCGGGGAAGGGGAGAGCTACTGGACTGCTGGGGGTGGGTGAGAGTGGCCAAATTTCAGTTAGGTTAGCCTGTTTCCTGATGAGTTCATCTTAATTGTTGTAATCCCATGGTAAGCCTGGTGTTATAAAGATGGAATATGCTGAAATTAAATGGAAGTAAAATTAAACTCTCCTTTCATTGGGGCACATGGAATCACATCTTCATCTGTTTTGTAGAAATTTACATATTAGATACACAGATGGATTATTCTGTTTTTGAACATGTTTCAGGGGCAAGTGGTTTTATAAGTCAAACTAAAAGTAAATATTTTGTTTCATGCAGATCTTTTTTGTTTAAACATAACTAAATGGGCTATAAGTCCCTAATGCAGTGAATTGGTTTTCTTATATTTTGTTCTTGTGATGACTTATACTGTGCCAAAATTGAAAACTCTTATCTCTATCTGATCGATAATAAAAAGGTCATTGTGAACACTATCCACCTTAAAAGGTTGTTTTGTGGCTGTACATGAGGAATTGTAATATTGAATAAATAAATGTATGTTTGTGTCCTTGGTCATGCATCCAAAGTTTATATAATCTTTTCAAGAACACTAGTTAATCGTGTAACTAATTAGTGGAACATAACCACAGAGGCATTGTATAGTCACATTTTCAATATGGTAAGGAATAGGTTATTTTGAGTTTATCTTCACTGGACCTTGTGCCATCACTATGCAGCTGTCTTAAAAGATGGAGGATAAAGTAATTGTTTTTTTTTTTTTTTACATGTATATCACACATTATCCCAAGAAATGTTGTGTTCAATGTGGCTTACATTTGAAAATACAGTGAGGCAGAATAATAGAATTCAGTTATATCATGGGAGCAAATAGATGGTTATGTCTGAAACATTTAACAAAGTTGAGATTAGCATATATACCCAACTGGGCATTTTAAAAGTCTGTCCTTTAATGATGTTCAGAAATCATAGCTATAGTATAGATAGTTATTCAAATATTATCACATGTATGCACCAGAACAGGAATCCATACACACATTGCAAAAGTAAACAACTTCTACAGAGTACATCCAAAACTTAATTTTTATTTTCTTGTTTCCATCTACCAAAATTCTAGACAGCAGATGTACAGATCAGTATGACCCAAAGCAGTCCAAGACAAGTAAAGTCAGAAACAACAAAGTTTACATCTAATTGTTCCACTACCCTTAGGATTCACCTTTGGGTTTAGGAGTGTGGTAGCCGTGTTAGTCCACTCTTAAGGTTATCAATAGAAATCAAACAAAATAAAACATGGAAAAGAAAATAAGATGATACCTTTTTTATTGGACATAACTTAATACATTTCTTGATTAGCTTTCGAAGGTCGCCCTTCTTCCTCAGATCGGAAATAAGCAAATGTGCTAGCTGACAGTGTATATAAGTGTATATAAACCTTTGGGTTTAAAAATCAAAACCCTAAGGACTGGATAAACAAAATTTTAAACAAAGTTTAAAGCAAATGCCCTTAATATGTAATACTTGGTAGCAATAATGAAACGATGATGGAAAATTCACATAGCAAGCAGCCTGAGTCAACAGATTTATTTTCCATTGAACATAATTAACTTTGTATGAACTTGGTGGCTAACTCCAGACTCCGTTCCTTTTATCTTGCTGCACCATATGCCTGGAATACACTTCCTGAACCGGTACGTCAAGCTCCACCTCTGGCCGTCTTCAAATCTAAAAGCCCAACTTTTTGATGCTGCTTTTAACTCCTAACCCTTATTCACTTGTTCAGAACCATTATTTTATCATCCTCACTTTAATATTCCCTTATCTCTTGTTTGTCCTGTTTGTCTGTCCTAATTAGATTGTAAGCTCTGTTGAGCAGGGACTGTCTCTTCATGTTCAAGTGTACAGCACTGCGTACGTCTAGTAGCGCTTTAGAAATGATAAGTAGTAGTAGTGTGGTGAAGTGGACAACCTAGACACATTTAGATTGACTATAGACTTCTGGCATAAGGTAGCTCTGCCCTCATTATTCAATATCTGTCATTTAAATCATAGTAATAATATCAAGTGCATTTTTATAATATACTTCTGCAATCCACAAAACAAAAGGAGCAAGTTCCCACATGCCATCTTTTTCTTTTGATCTAGGCACAGAAAAAAAAAAGATTTTAAATGCTCCCAGGTTTCAACCTAATTCATGTTTGATGTGGGATATAAATGCCATAAGTAAGTAAATAAATAAATAAATAAATACATAGATAGAAACTCTAAATGTTGAACACCTTCTAATAACATGATGTCTGTTTTAGTGGCCCTTTGTCAGGAGAAAAAAAAATCTCTGCACGAATATCAGCAGCCCCTCCAGATGACACACTAATTACTATTTATAACAAATTAGTACTCTACCTATGAAAAGTTATTCCGCTATTATACTTCTGTGTACATCCGTATGCTGCAATATAAATGAGATTAAATAATGCTACAACAATAAAGAACGACAAGGTGGATGCAGCAGCTCATAGGTTTGTTTTCTTTGTTGTGTGTACTGGGATGACGGCTGCGCGGAGAAGGGGAAACAGAGAGAAACCTAATTAGTTTCAACGTTTTGACGTCATCTGTCTCCAGTTTTCATCCAACCTCCTTTAATGAGAAAAGCCTTCAGTTGTGCTTGCTTCCTCTTCAAGCATTTCTCCTTTCCCTCTCAACTCCCCCCCACCCACCCACTCCTGAGCAGCATCTACTTTTCCCTTCTCGTCTGCCCCCATCAGATGAGTAGCTTCTTGTGCTGCAGCGCCGCCTGCTTCCGTTCTCGTAGCCGTTCGGCTAACTTAGCTTGATAGTCTTCATGAGCCGTAGGCAGTCTCGCGAGATTTTAAACTGCGAGATCATCAGCCAGCCCTAACTTCCCCCACCAGTTGCTGCTGCTGAGCGATGACTCGCTAGCTGGGATCCGAATGGGAGCAGGGAGTAAACACGCTGTCAACAAGGTGAGGAGGGTAAGTGGCAGTTTCCGAGAGGGGCAAAAAATGGGTGAAAAGACTGAAAGGGGATGTGAGAGAGCCAGGCAAGGTGACTGGGAGGGATGTGAGCGACCCACAGACACGGGGTGAAGATTGGAGGAGGATGTGAGAGAGGAAGACAGGGTGACTAGCGAGAGGGATGTGTGTGAGAGACTGGGTGAAGGCTGGGTGGGGGTGTATATGAGAGACAGCGTGAGAAATGCTGGGTGAAGGCTGGTCAGGGGCGGGGATGAGCGTGGGAGACACTTTTTGAAGGATGGGGGTGGGGGGATGAGCGTGAGAAACAGTGGGCGAAGGCTGGACTGTGGGGTGGGGTGGGGTGGGGTGGGGGGGGGGATGAGAGACACTAGGTGCAGTGGCATAGTTGCAGGCGGGCCCACCTAAAATTTAGGTTCTTTTACAATGACTGGTGGGGACCCCCCAAGCTCCACCAACTGAAGAGGGCCTCCTTTGGCAGCCAGAACACTTCCTTATGCTCAGCAGTCATTGGCACTGGCCAGCATGGCCCATCATGCATGCTCGATTTTTACATGCATGAGGAGGGCACAGTGTTGCACAGCTGCCTGCCCGCCCATGGACAGTGCTGACTGCAGAGCATAGGGGAATATTTGACCTCAAGAGGAGGACCTTTTCAGCTAGTGGGGCTTGGAGATCCCCACCCTCTCAGATATTTATAATTTCAGCTTGGGGTAATGGGGGGGGAGGAAAGCTGCATTCACCCACTTTGGACTCAGGCCCACCCAAAATTGCATGTCTGGCTATTTCGCTGACTAGGTTGGGGAGTTGTAAATTAGCACGAGAGATACTAGGTGAAGGCTTGAGGGCAGAATTTTTTTGCCCCTAGAAAGAGACATGTAGATAGACATTTCTCAACCCCTTTTGTTGTGTTGGAAAAAATAAAAAGCATTAGTTCCAGTACTGCTTCTTAGGGCACTTTATTTAACTTTTACCTTTGTCCACTGGGTGACAGGACCATTACCTTACTGTTTCTTCTTGCAGCCATTTAATAGTTCAGAATAGGGCAGTGCCTCTTAGCCCATTATTTTTATTTTCTCCAACCCAAGAGAAGTTGGAAGAAATTATACAAAATGAGTTGAGGAATACAGTATTTGTCTTTCTGTCTGAGAGCAAAATTATGAAAAATTTAAAAAGGAATGTAATTAGAAATAAATGAAAACAGAAAAGAAAATAAGATGATACCTTTTTTATTGGATTTAATACATTTTTTGATTAGCTTTACAAATGATATGGAAATCGGGACAACGAGTGAGGTAATCAGATTTGCAGATACAAAACTATTCAAGGTTGTTAAAACAGACTGTGAAATATTGCAGGAAGACCTTAGGAACTTGGAAGACTGGGCATCCAAATGGCAGATGAAATTTAATGTGGACAAATGCAAGGTGATGCACATTGGAAAGAATAATCTGAATCATGGTTACCTGATGCTAGGGTCCACCTTGGAGATCAGTGCTTAAGAAAAAGATCTGGGTGTCATTGTAGATAATACGCTGAAATCTTTTGCTCAGAGTGTGGCGGTGGCGGCCAAAAAAGCAAATAGGATGCTAGGAATTATTAGGAAAGGGATGGTGAATAAGATCGAAAACACTATAATGCCTTAGTATTGCTCCATGGTGCTTAAGGTTCAAAGAAGAGTGACCAAAACGATAAAGGTGATGGAACTCCTCTTGTATAAGGAAAGGTTAAAGAGGTTAGGGCTCTTCAGCTTGGAAAAAAGACGGATAAGGGAAAATAATGATTGAGGTCTACAAAATCCTGAGTGGTGCAGAATGAGTAGAAGTAAATCGAGTTTTTTTTACTTGTTCCCTTAAGTACAAAGACTAGGGGACACATGGAAATACTTTAAAACAAATAGGAGGAAATATTTTTTCACTCGACAAATAGTTAAGCTCTAGAACTCTTTGCCGGAGAATGTGGTAACAGCAGTTAGCGTGTCTAGGTTTAAAAAAGGTTTGGACAAATTCCTGGAGGAAAAGTCCATAGTCTGCTATTTCGGCAGACATGGGAAACAACTGCTTGCCCTAGGATTTGTAGTATGGAGTGTTGCCACGATTTGGGTTTCTGCCAGGTACTTGTGACCTGGCTTGACCACTGTTTGGAAAACAGGGTACTAGGCTAGATGGATCATTGGTCTGACCTAGTATGGCTACTCTTATGTTCTTATGTAAAGCTAATCAAAAATATATTGTTAGTTCAATAAAAAAAGGTATCATCTTATTTTCTTTTCTGTTTTGATTTTATTTCTATTTATTACCTTTAAAAGTGAACTAGCACGGCTACCACGCCACTTTCCTGAAGGAATGGAATGAAACTTGCCCTATAGGGGAAAACCAGTAAGAAGACATTGAGGATGTAATTGTGCCAATTAGACTGAGTTCCATAGAAATAAGCCCCTTCTCTCCCCCCCCCCCCCCAAAAAAAAAACAAAAACAAGCCAGTGCATTTCTGTGGGAGAAGGAGTTCCAGTTTTGGTAGTATAGAAATGTACATAGCAGTTAGGGAATTCCTCCAGTCAAGCTGCTCCATTCCAAAATAAATACCCACCACAACTTCTTCAGCACCCTGCCTCCATCCACAAAACTACTCCCTGCAACTGCCCCCGGAAATCTATTGCTTGCCCTCCACACACACTTAGTGTTCTGCCTTTCACGTTATTTAACCTGTTCAAAACAAACAGTTTTGTAAGGGTATGATTTCCCAAGGAAGACAATCTGAATAACTGGTTTGCTTCCCCTCTATCTTTGCCATCTTGGTGGGAGGCTGGTAAATAGGAAGAGGACATTTTAGCTGTCCTCAAGTAACTACTTCCAGGTGGGGCGAAGCATGGCAAACTGACTTTTATTTTCAAGTTATTTGCTTTCCTTTACCTTTCCATGTTGGGATTTTGTTGCTGAGGCAGGCTTTCCTATAGCCCCTAATGTTACATACCAAGAGGCTTTAAGTAGTTATACAAAATGTGATTGTTGCATAATATACTAGATAAAATGGAAATCCCCCAGGAAGAGCATAATGCCTTGACTTGCCTATATTTACTTAACAATTTAAAGGGTTTCAGTATAAGCTCAACATGCTCGCTAAAAACCTTTAAGGCTATCATTGTTTATCTGCTTAGTTTCACTGCTCTTGATGGCATTTAGTTTTCCTTCATGGAAAACAAAATAAATTTTTGTACCATCTTAAGAAAATCATAATTGGCCTGTTCACTTTGTCTGAAACAGTCTTGAGGAGTATTGTTTGTGTACAAGAATAATTTTTTTCTTTGAGCTGTTTGTATTCACTACTATATCATGAATGTAAATGTTTTGGGGTCCATATTCAAAGATAGCTTAGCAGGATTTACAAAAGATATGGTTAATTTCATAAAAGAAAGGTCCATAAGCCATTATTAAGACGGACTTCGGAAAATCCACTGCTTATTTCTAGGGTAAGAAGCCTAAAATCTGTCTGTCTCTTGGGATCTTGCCAGGCGCTTGTGACCTGGATTGGCCACTGTAGGAAACAGGATACTAAGATTGATGGACCTTTGGTTTGTTCCAGTGTGGCATCACTTATGTTCTTATCTGGTTAGCAGGCACTGCTAACCAAATAAGCTGCTGAGACATATTCAAAGGCACTGACCAGATAGTGCCACTGAATGTGTCCTCTGGTGCCTCACCACTATTTGCACAGTGCTGGAGCAGAGCTGGAGGTTATGTGGTTAGCAGCAGTGTTCACACTGCTAACAAGATAAAATTGGGACAGCAAAAAGGTTCTGCTAACTTTATGCAGTTAGTGTCTGAATATTGCTGCTTAACTGGGTAGCACTTCTGGGTTGGTGCAGAAACCAGGTGTTCAACACATGCCGTTATCTGGGTACCAGGGCAGAATACCTAGCTGTATTTTAACTGTGGCATCCAGCAGTTTAGTTAAACAGTGATCGCAGCAGTTCACTATTTGGCCCTTTAGGTGAAAAACGTATTAATGAAAAGATCTTCATGCCATACTAATCCAGACAAGTGGGAATATTCCCTCTCCTCAACTGCAAAAGACAGAGCATATTCTTGGAGGATAGGACCCAAGGTAGGGGTTTCAGAAAATGACCATGAGATATATGGGCATCCAGGCAATTTAAATTTAACACCACACAGAGGAGCGGGTACCCCTTTGTTTTTGCCTGGGCCCCCATCGAAGGGGACCAGTGAGTTTTATCTGTCATTAGACATGGTAGTTGCCGTGAGTTGTTGAGCCCCGTCTGTGAAATGTTACTGGTTTCCCACTGCAATACTCAAGACAGCAATGGTATAGGTGACCCGTTGTCATCTCTGTAATTTGTATGCAGTAGTTCCAGAGCCTGAAAGAGGAAAGGGAAGATACTCTCTGTATTTTGTGGTACCCAAAAAGGAGGTCTCCTTTTTGCCCATCTTGGACCTCAGGCAATTTAGTATTTTCAGTTTTCCCCTCAAAATTCTGTATTTCCTCATGGGGACCTTGGGATTAGTTGTGGCAGCTGTACAGCCAAAAAAAGAGGGGAGAGGGGAGGCCTTAACCATCCTGGAACTATTGGAAGTTTACATGTGCTGATCAGGATGGACCTTCAGAAATTTCTCCAGTTTACGATCCAAGGATACCACTTCTAGTGCCAGGCGCTACCATTTGGATTGGTCACAGTGCCAAGGATGTTCACCATGTCTTTTGTGGTAGTGGCAACCTGTCTGGGGATTGATGATAGCAGGCTAGCAATAGCCATGGTTATCATATTCCTAAAGGAGTTGGGGATAGATTGTCAACAGGGCCCAGAGCAAGTTAGCTCCAACTCAGTTTCTGGAATATCTGGCCATAGTGTTTGACATTTGGCAAGCCAAGATGTTTTTGTTAAATTCACAGATATCCATGCCTAAAGCTTGTCTACAGGGGTTCTTAGAAGCACCCATTCTATTTGTTTGGGATACATGCAAATGTTGGGATCTATGGTGACAATGTTGTAGGTAGTACTTTGGGCAAGGGTCCTCCTGACCAATTGGTCTCTGAGGAATGGGGATTACAATATAAGGATACCTCCTTTAGGAGCTACCAGGAGGCATATTTTCAAAGCACTTAGCCTTCCAAAGTGCTTTGAAAAGATGCCTCGCTCAGGTAGCCTGCAGTGGTGTCTCAAGAACTCTCTTCCTGTAGGGCAGGTTAGCCAGGGCAAGCAGTTGAGCAGAGAATCAAAAGATGTCATATTGGCTCTCCTGAGATTCCAAAACCTTCTGAAAGGCAAAGGGTTATGAGTTCATTTGGACAATGTGAGAGTTGTAGCATACATTAACAAACAAGGAGGGACCAGGAACTACCATATCGTGAAAGGCAAGCCTCCTCATGATGTGGGCAGAGAGGTATTGTCAGTAAGCCAAATTCTAGCAGCCCCCAATTGTGCCTGCAGATTTTGTAAGCTGTAACTGAAAGCTGTAATTCAGCCAACAGATCTTTAACATAATTGTGACCACTTTGGGAAGCCCTCCATGGATTTGATGGTGACAATGACAACTCAGAATACAAAGGCACTGTGTTCTTCAGCAGATGGAAGATGAAAGATATAGAGGAATAGATGCTCTGAAAATGTTATGGCCTCATTACAAGTTACTCTACGTTATTCCACCCTTGTTCTTAAAAAAAAAAAAAAAGTAGGGTAGTACAGCATATCTCTATACAGGTATGACATGTAGTCCTGATGGCCCCAGCTTAGCTGAGATGTCCCTGGTACAAGGATTTGAGTAGTGAAACTGCTTCAGCTCCTACAGGTCAGGGGGGCTACTTTAACAGGAACCATACTTGCTTATGGTAAGTATAAGGAAATTCGGGGGAGGAGGGGTCTCATCCCATGTGATCAAAAACATAACTGAAAGCTAGAAAAAGGTATACCTCCTTTGCATATATCATGATCTGGATGATTTTTGATGCCTGATGCAGGGAGAAGCACATTGCCCATGGAGGCTCAGATTTAGACCTCCTACAGACTGAACTTGAGAGGTTTGGCATTTAACACCATTAGAATCACCTATCCAGCACTGAGTTTCAGGAGGCACAAGACAGCGTTTTTAAAGCAACAGGATGTTTTCTCTGCCATCCATGCGAATGAAGCCTCAATCAAGCACTGCTAGGTCACTCACATCTCATCATCATCTCACTCACTGTTCAATCCACTATGCTCTCTGCAGGCAGCAAAGGGAGGTTCGGCCTACACCTCGACCTCCAATTCTCATCTGAAGTCCTTACTACCATCATATTCACGGCCCATTTTGGACTCTCTCACCCTTCCTTTTTGTTTCTTTTTCTCTAATCTATTTTCTGTTTTCATTGTACCCTTACCCCCTCTGACCTGACCACAGCCTTCCAGTGCATTTTCCTCTTCTCCTTCTGATTCTTCTGCCCTCTTTATTGTCGTACTTGATTTTACAGTTCATTGTAAGCCGCTTTGAGGCTGCTTTAAGTGGTATAAGGCGGGGTATAAATGTTCTGAAATAAATAAATAAATAGAGGAGTCTGTAACAAGGGTTTCCCCTGCTACCGCACAAGCAGTACTTATGATTCTTGTGAGGTCCAAGCATATTGAGCCTCCTCTGAGGTGGGTGGTGCCACTTTGGAATTTGAATTTGTTTCTCAGTGCTTTAGGAAAGCCCCCTTTTGAGCTTTTTGGGGCTGGGGAACATCAGAAGTCACTTTGGCTAGGTAAGAAGCTTATATGAACTTGAAACTGAAGGATTTGAAAGCACACTAGACCCGGGGCCCATCTATAAGGGGAGAAATTTTGACTTAAAATCCCATCAATAAATCGGTTGTCGTTCTCATCAGTATCACAGCATTCTTGCTGTTCTTACAGTAGACAGACTTGAACAACTCCAGCACAGCCAGAGAGGATACAGCCAATGCTATATATGTCTCTGGTGTGGGAAGAACTCAAGTCATGGTGAGCTTGCACAATGTTCCAATTATGTTTGAATCTTTTATGGCTACTCTTATGTTCTTATGTAAAGCTAATCAAAAATATATTGTTAGTTCAATAAAAAAAGGTATCATCTTATTTTCTTTTCTGTTTTGATTTTATTTCTATTTATTACCTTTAAAAGTGAACTAGCACGGCTACCACGCCACTTTCCTGAAGGAATGGAATGAAACTTGCCCTATAGGGGAAAACCAGTAAGAAGACATTGAGGATGTAATTGTGCCAATTAGACTGAGTTCCATAGAAATAAGCCCCTTCTCTCCCCCCCCCCCCCCAAAAAAAAAACAAAAACAAGCCAGTGCATTTCTGTGGGAGAAGGAGTTCCAGTTTTGGTAGTATAGAAATGTACATAGCAGTTAGGGAATTCCTCCAGTCAAGCTGCTCCATTCCAAAATAAATACCCACCACAACTTCTTCAGCACCCTGCCTCCATCCACAAAACTACTCCCTGCAACTGCCCCCGGAAATCTATTGCTTGCCCTCCACACACACTTAGTGTTCTGCCTTTCACGTTATTTAACCTGTTCAAAACAAACAGTTTTGTAAGGGTATGATTTCCCAAGGAAGACAATCTGAATAACTGGTTTGCTTCCCCTCTATCTTTGCCATCTTGGTGGGAGGCTGGTAAATAGGAAGAGGACATTTTAGCTGTCCTCAAGTAACTACTTCCAGGTGGGGCGAAGCATGGCAAACTGACTTTTATTTTCAAGTTATTTGCTTTCCTTTACCTTTCCATGTTGGGATTTTGTTGCTGAGGCAGGCTTTCCTATAGCCCCTAATGTTACATACCAAGAGGCTTTAAGTAGTTATACAAAATGTGATTGTTGCATAATATACTAGATAAAATGGAAATCCCCCAGGAAGAGCATAATGCCTTGACTTGCCTATATTTACTTAACAATTTAAAGGGTTTCAGTATAAGCTCAACATGCTCGCTAAAAACCTTTAAGGCTATCATTGTTTATCTGCTTAGTTTCACTGCTCTTGATGGCATTTAGTTTTCCTTCATGGAAAACAAAATAAATTTTTGTACCATCTTAAGAAAATCATAATTGGCCTGTTCACTTTGTCTGAAACAGTCTTGAGGAGTATTGTTTGTGTACAAGAATAATTTTTTTCTTTGAGCTGTTTGTATTCACTACTATATCATGAATGTAAATGTTTTGGGGTCCATATTCAAAGATAGCTTAGCAGGATTTACAAAAGATATGGTTAATTTCATAAAAGAAAGGTCCATAAGCCATTATTAAGACGGACTTCGGAAAATCCACTGCTTATTTCTAGGGTAAGAAGCCTAAAATCTGTCTGTCTCTTGGGATCTTGCCAGGCGCTTGTGACCTGGATTGGCCACTGTAGGAAACAGGATACTAAGATTGATGGACCTTTGGTTTGTTCCAGTGTGGCATCACTTATGTTCTTATCTGGTTAGCAGGCACTGCTAACCAAATAAGCTGCTGAGACATATTCAAAGGCACTGACCAGATAGTGCCACTGAATGTGTCCTCTGGTGCCTCACCACTATTTGCACAGTGCTGGAGCAGAGCTGGAGGTTATGTGGTTAGCAGCAGTGTTCACACTGCTAACAAGATAAAATTGGGACAGCAAAAAGGTTCTGCTAACTTTATGCAGTTAGTGTCTGAATATTGCTGCTTAACTGGGTAGCACTTCTGGGTTGGTGCAGAAACCAGGTGTTCAACACATGCCGTTATCTGGGTACCAGGGCAGAATACCTAGCTGTATTTTAACTGTGGCATCCAGCAGTTTAGTTAAACAGTGATCGCAGCAGTTCACTATTTGGCCCTTTAGGTGAAAAACGTATTAATGAAAAGATCTTCATGCCATACTAATCCAGACAAGTGGGAATATTCCCTCTCCTCAACTGCAAAAGACAGAGCATATTCTTGGAGGATAGGACCCAAGGTAGGGGTTTCAGAAAATGACCATGAGATATATGGGCATCCAGGCAATTTAAATTTAACACCACACAGAGGAGCGGGTACCCCTTTGTTTTTGCCTGGGCCCCCATCGAAGGGGACCAGTGAGTTTTATCTGTCATTAGACATGGTAGTTGCCGTGAGTTGTTGAGCCCCGTCTGTGAAATGTTACTGGTTTCCCACTGCAATACTCAAGACAGCAATGGTATAGGTGACCCGTTGTCATCTCTGTAATTTGTATGCAGTAGTTCCAGAGCCTGAAAGAGGAAAGGGAAGATACTCTCTGTATTTTGTGGTACCCAAAAAGGAGGTCTCCTTTTTGCCCATCTTGGACCTCAGGCAATTTAGTATTTTCAGTTTTCCCCTCAAAATTCTGTATTTCCTCATGGGGACCTTGGGATTAGTTGTGGCAGCTGTACAGCCAAAAAAGAGGGGAGAGGGGAGGCCTTAACCATCCTGGAACTATTGGAAGTTTACATGTGCTGATCAGGATGGACCTTCAGAAATTTCTCCAGTTTACGATCCAAGGATACCACTTCTAGTGCCAGGCGCTACCATTTGGATTGGTCACAGTGCCAAGGATGTTCACCATGTCTTTTGTGGTAGTGGCAACCTGTCTGGGGATTGATGATAGCAGGCTAGCAATAGCCATGGTTATCATATTCCTAAAGGAGTTGGGGATAGATTGTCAACAGGGCCCAGAGCAAGTTAGCTCCAACTCAGTTTCTGGAATATCTGGCCATAGTGTTTGACATTTGGCAAGCCAAGATGTTTTTGTTAAATTCACAGATATCCATGCCTAAAGCTTGTCTACAGGGGTTCTTAGAAGCACCCATTCTATTTGTTTGGGATACATGCAAATGTTGGGATCTATGGTGACAATGTTGTAGGTAGTACTTTGGGCAAGGGTCCTCCTGACCAATTGGTCTCTGAGGAATGGGGATTACAATATAAGGATACCTCCTTTAGGAGCTACCAGGAGGCATATTTTCAAAGCACTTAGCCTTCCAAAGTGCTTTGAAAAGATGCCTCGCTCAGGTAGCCTGCAGTGGTGTCTCAAGAACTCTCTTCCTGTAGGGCAGGTTAGCCAGGGCAAGCAGTTGAGCAGAGAATCAAAAAGATGTCATATTGGCTCTCCTGAGATTCCAAAACCTTCTGAAAGGCAAAGGGTTATGAGTTCATTTGGACAATGTGAGAGTTGTAGCATACATTAACAAACAAGGAGGGACCAGGAACTACCATATCGTGAAAGGCAAGCCTCCTCATGATGTGGGCAGAGAGGTATTGTCAGTAAGCCAAATTCTAGCAGCCCCCAATTGTGCCTGCAGATTTTGTAAGCTGTAACTGAAAGCTGTAATTCAGCCAACAGATCTTTAACATAATTGTGACCACTTTGGGAAGCCCTCCATGGATTTGATGGTGACAATGACAACTCAGAATACAAAGGCACTGTGTTCTTCAGCAGATGGAAGATGAAAGATATAGAGGAATAGATGCTCTGAAAATGTTATGGCCTCATTACAAGTTACTCTACGTTATTCCACCCTTGTTCTTAAAAAAAAAAAAAAAAGTAGGGTAGTACAGCATATCTCTATACAGGTATGACATGTAGTCCTGATGGCCCCAGCTTAGCTGAGATGTCCCTGGTACAAGGATTTGAGTAGTGAAACTGCTTCAGCTCCTACAGGTCAGGGGGGCTACTTTAACAGGAACCATACTTGCTTATGGTAAGTATAAGGAAATTCGGGGGAGGAGGGGTCTCATCCCATGTGATCAAAAACATAACTGAAAGCTAGAAAAAGGTATACCTCCTTTGCATATATCATGATCTGGATGATTTTTGATGCCTGATGCAGGGAGAAGCACATTGCCCATGGAGGCTCAGATTTAGACCTCCTACAGACTGAACTTGAGAGGTTTGGCATTTAACACCATTAGAATCACCTATCCAGCACTGAGTTTCAGGAGGCACAAGACAGCGTTTTTAAAGCAACAGGATGTTTTCTCTGCCATCCATGCGAATGAAGCCTCAATCAAGCACTGCTAGGTCACTCACATCTCATCATCATCTCACTCACTGTTCAATCCACTATGCTCTCTGCAGGCAGCAAAGGGAGGTTCGGCCTACACCTCGACCTCCAATTCTCATCTGAAGTCCTTACTACCATCATATTCACGGCCCATTTTGGACTCTCTCACCCTTCCTTTTTGTTTCTTTTTCTCTAATCTATTTTCTGTTTTCATTGTACCCTTACCCCCTCTGACCTGACCACAGCCTTCCAGTGCATTTTCCTCTTCTCCTTCTGATTCTTCTGCCCTCTTTATTGTCGTACTTGATTTTACAGTTCATTGTAAGCCGCTTTGAGGCTGCTTTAAGTGGTATAAGGCGGGGTATAAATGTTCTGAAATAAATAAATAAATAGAGGAGTCTGTAACAAGGGTTTCCCCTGCTACCGCACAAGCAGTACTTATGATTCTTGTGAGGTCCAAGCATATTGAGCCTCCTCTGAGGTGGGTGGTGCCACTTTGGAATTTGAATTTGTTTCTCAGTGCTTTAGGAAAGCCCCCTTTTGAGCTTTTTGGGGCTGGGGAACATCAGAAGTCACTTTGGCTAGGTAAGAAGCTTATATGAACTTGAAACTGAAGGATTTGAAAGCACACTAGACCCGGGGCCCATCTATAAGGGGAGAAATTTTGACTTAAAATCCCATCAATAAATCGGTTGTCGTTCTCATCAGTATCACAGCATTCTTGCTGTTCTTACAGTAGACAGACTTGAACAACTCCAGCACAGCCAGAGAGGATACAGCCAATGCTATATATGTCTCTGGTGTGGGAAGAACTCAAGTCATGGTGAGCTTGCACAATGTTCCAATTATGTTTGAATCTTTTTTATTAACATCAAGACCATCACAACAATCTCAGAATTAGAAAGAACATAACATCGTAAAACATTCCCAACGTTCTCAGTATCAGCAGTAACAACTTTTTCATTTTATCCCCACCCATCCCCCTCTTCCCCACCACCTTCCAATATCCCACTGTTACTTACTAAAATCATATCTAGGGCTTAT
The DNA here is from genome assembly GCF_901765095.1 of Microcaecilia unicolor. Classification (NCBI taxonomy): domain Eukaryota; kingdom Metazoa; phylum Chordata; class Amphibia; order Gymnophiona; family Siphonopidae; genus Microcaecilia; species Microcaecilia unicolor. Next base: position 85,519,881 of record NC_044037.1, on the reverse strand, counting down.
CTGTTAACGCACCTCTTAGCTTGCCTCCACCCTCCCCCCCTCCTCTCAACAGGTTACTGTGGCAGTTCCCTCAACAAGCATGTACATCTGATCAATTATCAAGTGTCACTTACAGTTATAGTTATAAAGCCAGGGCTCCTTCTCTGCCTCGCTTCTCTCTCCCCCTCCCCCTCCCTTTTATTCCCTTCCTCAAACGCTCCCATGTTTTCTTCACTTCTACCAGTCTTTAAATCTCAACAGTTCAACAGGTGGCTTCTGGCCGCTGGGGTAAGGGTCTCCCAAAAAGGGCCCCAGCAGGTCTGGAATTGCTCTCCAGCCGCCGAGTCCCAATGTACAACTCCCATCCGCTCCAAGTGCATCAATGTCAACATCTTTCCTCTCCATAGTTGCCGTGTGGGCGGTCTGGGGGAGATCCACTCTGCTAATATGGATTGCTTAGCAATTATGACAGTCTTACGTGCGAATTCCGCCAACCCTTTAGGGCTGGGTCTCCCCAACTTTGGTTGGCCAAATAGCAGTCCCACATCATAACTCCAATTCGACCTCCACAGCCGCGATACGCCCCATAGGATACTTCTCCAAAAGCTCCTCACTGTTCTGCAGCTCCAGAACATGTGGCCAAGTGTCGCTCCCTCATGGCCACATTTCAGGCATGTGCCCCAAGGTGATACTCCCATGTGAAAGGCGCATCTGGGAGCTATGTGCAGTCGTAGTGCGAACTTGTATTGCAGCTTCCAGTGATTTGCCGCTCTGGATGAGCCTCTAATGGACAGGATATGTGTTTGCAGCTGCGTGGCTGTTATAATCTGTGATAAATCAGCACTCCACTGCTGAGCCAACGTAGTATAGTCTAGCTCTGCCATCGTATCTCGTATGTGCCTATGATGAAAAGTAAGTGGCACTTCGTTCTGCGCTGCCATTGAGAATGCCGTGGCAAGCTCTTCTTGTACATCCTCCGCTAAGGACTCCCACTCCAGTGAGCCCACGTAATGCTTCAGCTGCATATAGTAAAATTCTTCTTTGCCTTGCAACCCATATTCCCGTTGTAATTCTGGGAAGGTCTTGATTCGGCCCTCCCTGGTAAGCACTTGCAGTAGGTATACCAGCCCGTTCTGTTTCCACTTCCGAAACACTGGGTATATCCGGCCAGGGTCAAAGTTCACATTCTCACAAATGGACCAGAACGGGGTTATCCGTGCTGAAAATTTATGCAAGCAACATATCCAGCACCACAAGGCTTTGGCCGAAGTCATTATCAGGGATTGCTTTAATATTGCTGGAATCTGCGCTCCCCCCGCGTGCAGGTAGCTGGTGAAGTGGACTTTAGATTCTATCTGAAGTTCCATATCTGTATTGGAAAAATCGCTTGTGCCTCGGAACCAGTCATTTATGTGACGCATGCCACAGGCCACCGACAACTGTTTCACACTGAGCACTCCCAAGCCACCATACTCCACCGGGACAGATAATGTCGACATGGGGCAGGCGGGCCTTTTTCCCTCGCCAGAGGAACCGTTGAAGTAGCTGATTTAGTTTCTTCTCGTCTGCCCACTTCAAATATAATGGCAGTGTTTGGAAAACATATAACCACTTCGGGATGAGACACATATTGTACAGCGCTATTCTTCCTAGTAATGTTATAGGCAAGGAGCCCCACATGCTCAGTCTCTCCTCTGTCATTTTTAACAACCCCTCCACATTTACTTTATATAACTCAGTCAGATCAGCAGGTATCTTTACACCAAGGTATTTAATGGGTTCTAACGTCCAATTTAGTTCCTGTGGGCCCCTCCATTTCCCCACCCCTTCAGCTACAGTTGGAAGGATATATGACTTAGTATAATTTAATTTAAACCCAGATAACTCCTCAAATCTCATCATCTCCTCCAGCACCTGCTCCAGGGAACAAACAGGGTCTGTTAGCACCAAAAGAAGGTCGTCTGCGTAAGCGAGTACCTTTATGTTATGGCCCCCCCACCTCTACCGCCTGTATCTCCCTTTTTTCTTTCAGGGCCCGTAGCAGTGGCTCGACTGCTAACACAAACAGCAGCGGGGAGAGTGGGCATCCTTGTCTCGTACCCCTATGTATCGGGAACTCTCTCTCTCTTCTTCCATTAATTATTACACTGGCTCTGGGGTCCTTGTACAACGTCTTCATTGCCCTCATGAACCACCCGGAGATACCCATTGTAGACATAACTTGAAATAAATATTCCCAATTTACCTGATGAAACGCTTTTTCTGCGTCTAAGCTTAGAACCCATGTTGGGACCCCCCCGTACTCGGCCTGCCGCCATGGCCAACAGCAATTTCCTCACATTGCTCTCCTCTTTCTTATAAAACCCACTTGCTCCAGGCCCACTAGGTCCGGCAAGCACTGCGCTAGCCGTTCTGCAAGACTTTTCGCAAACAGTTTTACTTCCACATTCAGCAGAGATATCGGCCTATATGATCCTGGGTTTTCTGCTGATTTCCCAGCTTTTGGAATTAGGGTTATATAAGCCCGGTTAGCATAGTCTGGGAAACTGGCTTTCGTCATTACCTCCTCGAAGTGGCTAAGCAGATGCACTAAAGCCTTTGGGTGCAGTGACTTATAATACTCCCCTGTTAGCCCGTCCGGACCGGGAGCGGATCTCAATTTCAATGCTTTGACTGCCCTCTGGAGCTCTTCCATGGTTAGGGGCGCGTTCAGACACTCTACGTGTTGCTGGTCTACCCTTGGCAGATTAACTTGGTGTAAATATTTTGCAATATCTTCCTCCTGTGGGTGATTGTGTCGCCTGTATAAATTGGTAAAGTATTCTGTAAAAAATTTTCCAATCTTTTTGTGATCATTTGCCAGTTTATTATTATGATCTTTCAACACTGCCACAGTTCTTGACCCTCCCCCATCCTTAATCACTCTCGCTAGTAGGCGCCCTGTACGGTTCCCAAATCTATGGAGTTTGTACTTGTAATATAATGTGGACCTGGATTCTATTTCATGTAGCATAGTGTTCAGAGTAATTTGCAATGCGTTCAAATTATCTAGGTTCTCCTTTGTCGGCTTACGCGCATATGCAGCTTGAGCCTTCTTAAGTTGGACCTCCAGGAGCAAAATTCCTGCCACCCTTCGTTTGTTCCGTTTGCTACAATATGCTATAAGGTCACCTCTTAAAACAGCCTTTGACGCTTCCCAGAATAAGACCGGCTGTGATCGGGCATGCATACTGTTATTCTTAGCATACTCGTCCCACTTAGCTTTTATAAAGTTTTGAAATTTGTTATCTGTATATAGATAAGCTGGGAATCTCCACCCTTTCTCTCTCCCTCCTCCCTTTAACTCTAAGTCCACCCACACTGCAGCGTGGTCCGATATTTCCTCTGGGCCAATCTCCGCCCCTATCAAGCAGGAGAAAGTCACCTGGTCCACTAGAATGTAATCTAACCTCGTTTGTGTGCTGTGGGCCCTCGACCTGTGTGTATATTCACGCTCCAGTGGATGGAATGCTTGCCATGCATCCACCAAATTTAGTGTCTTGACAAAGGAGGCCAACTCCCTTGCTCGGCGTCCTGAATTGTGCGAAGATGTTTTGTGGGAACAGTCTACTTGAGGGTTGGAGACTAAGTTAAAGTCGCCCACTACCATTAACCTTGTGCCACTGAATTCCGTACACCTGCCCACCACTTGTCTGAGGAATGCCGGGTCATAGACATTGGGGCCATACAATACCACTAGTAGGATTTCCGTGCCAGGCAGCCACAATTTTAGGATTAGATATCTTCCCTCCTCGTCCGTGGCCACGCTAGTAATCTTGCATGGAAGCCCCCTCCTAACGAGAACTGCTATCCCACCCTTCATACCTTTGGCCGCTACCGAAAACACTTCCCCTACCCACCGCCTCTTCATCTTAGTGTGTTCCAGGTCTGACAAATGTGTCTTCTGGAGGCAGGCTATATCAGTTTTGTATCTGTTCAGGGCTGTCAAAATCTTTGCTCTTTTCATTGGGGAATTTACTCCTCCAACATTCCAGGTAGTGATTCTAACTGGAGCCATATTTTATACCATTGGTACCAGAAGCCATACCGGGGGGGGGGGGGGTCCCCACTTCATTCCCTCATCTATCTCCCATTTTTTTTGCCGTTTGCCACAGAAAGGAGCTTGTTCCCTTTTTAGTTCCCCCAACCCTTCTCCCTCTCTACCTTCCCTCCCTCCCCCCCTGTTCCTTGCTTCCCCCCCTCTTCCCCATCTCCCCAACTTATGCATCCCTGCTCTCTCATCAGACCTATCTAATGTGAAGCATGCAGACCCCCTGAGCACATGAGGCCCCTGCCCACACATCTGTTGCTAGTTGCCCTCCGTCAGTATTAAGTCCTTAAGTTCAATTATACTGTCCCTGTTGTCTAGTGTTGTTACCTCCTCAAAGCCGTTCAAGTAGGCCTGCTTCCAGCACCGCCGCTTCTGCCTCCGCTGCTGTCTTAAACAGTGTCCACCTGCCCTGGATCATAATCCGTAGATTCGCCGGAAATTGCAAGGAAAACTTTATCCCTTTGTTTACCAATGCGGTGCATAAGGAATGATATTGTCGCCTCCTTTGTTGCACCTCTGTGGAGTAGTCTTGAAATATCAGCACTTTACTCCCCTCGCAAGCCAGGGAGTCCTGGCGAATCCTAAAGCCTTGCAAAATTTCTTGTTGATGTCTATGATTGAAGATTCGGGCTATCACCACTCGGGGACACGTTTGACCCTCCAGCCTCCGCCCAATACGATGGGCCCGCTCGATAACAATTGGGCCCAAGGTGTCTGACATCGCCAGCTCCTTAGCTAGCCAGGTTTCCAGCCAGCAGGCCAAGTTCTTTCCTGGAATGTTTTCGGGCAAGCCCACAATCCGTATGTTATTACGGCGTGAACGATTTTCCAAGTCATCTATTTTCTCACGATGTTCTTTGAGTTGTTGGGTGAGGTGGGCGATATCGGGGCCAAATCTACGGCTGTTGTCCTCTAGGGTGGAGACCCTTTTCTCCAGGTCTCCTACCGGCGTTCCCACTCCGTCCATCTGGGTAGCCAGCTCTCCTAGTTTGCGTTCCACTTTAACCCATTTCGGTTCCCATGCTTTGGCAACCGCGGCGGTAATTTGCAGCAGCTGCACGTCAGTGAATCCACCCGAGGCTGCGGCGCTTTCCTCCGCCATTTTGTTTTCAGGGCCGCTTGTCTTCAGCTTCTCTTTTCTCGTCCCCCTCTGTGACATCGCTTCTGGTGCTTTCCGTAAGTACTTGTCCATGCCCTGCTGCGTCTCTCAAGTCGGGACAGCGTTAGGGCACTTGTGGTAAACTCGCGCTGTGGGCCGAGGGCTCAGAGCTCTCACAGCATGCTGCTGCCTAGCTCATGTCCTCACCGGAAGTCCTCCACAATGTTCCAATTAAAGGGAAGAGATTTGGAGAAGATGTGCATGTGGAAACTGGGGGGTGATCAAAATAAATAGTTGTGATAGTTTAAAATATATAAATGTTCTGGCTGGTTGAAAGTTTGTGCTGAGCATGTACATTGAGAGGAGGGCATGCATGTAGGGAAGTGTATATGACAATTATCAGGTGACAGCTAAAAACCATTTGATTGGCTGATGGCTCAAGCAGTGGGTTCGAAGTGGAAGTTTAGCAGAGACGTGGAAAGAGTTGGTGAGTGTAGTTTTAATTCCTGTTTTTCTTTTACCAAAAAAAAAAAAAAAGACTGTATGTGGGTGCTGAGAAATACTGATTCATGAATAAAACATTCTCCTTGGATAGGAAGAGTGAGTGATTTGTGAAAATACATTTTGCTTTAGTGAACTTGCCAAAGTTTAGAGTGAGTCTTATCAGTGAGGGTAAATATATAATTCTCATGTACTGAAATCTGAAGACAGCTGTTTCCTTCTGGCTTTAACTGAGGGCTGTGGGAAGGGGGAGTGGGTTTGAGAAAGGCAGGAGAGATGCTGGAGGGGAAGGAGAGAGAGGGAGCAATGTGGGACCCAGCCTTGACTTATACACGGGTCACAGCAATTTTTTGGCTATTTTTAGTCCCAAAACTGCCCTCAATTAATAAATGAGATTGACTTATAGATGAATATATATACAGTATATCTTTTTTGAGATAACAGCAACCAGAATTGCACACAATACTCAAAGTGAGATTGCACCATAGAGCAAGAGAGGCATTATAGTATTCTTGGTTGTATTTACTATCCCTTTTCTAATAATTCCTAGCATCTTGTTTGCTTTTTTGGCTGCCAGTGCACACTGGGCAAAAGATTTCAGCGTATTGTCCACAATGACACCCAGATCTTTTTCTTGGGTGCTGACTCCTAAGGTGGAGCCTAATATCAGGTAACTGATTTGGATTGTTTTTCCAAATGTATATCACTTTGCATTTGTCCATATTAAATTTCATCAGCCATTTCTCATTTGGATGCCAAATCTTCCATTTTCCTAAGGTCTTCTGTAAATTTAATCATCTCACTTGTTCTTCCCATTTCTAGATCATTTATAAATATGTTAAATGACACTGGTCCCAGTACAGATACCCGTGAAACTCCACTATTCACCCTCCTCCACTGAGATAAATGACCATTTAACCTTACCCTCTATTTTCTGTCCATAACCAGTTCCTAATCCACAACTGAACATTGTGTCCTATCCCTTGGCTTTTTAATTTTCTCAAGAGTATTTCATGAGGGACTTTGTCAAAAGCTTTCTGAAAATCTAGATACACTACATCAACTGGCTAAACTTTATTCACATGTTTATTCATGCCTTCAAAGAAATAAATTTTTATTTATTTTATTTGTTGCATTTGTACCCCACATTTTCCCACCTATTTGCAGGCTCAATGTGGCTTACATAGTACCGTCAAAGGCGTTTGCCCAGTCGGTGGATAACAAAGTTGTATAGTGATCATATGAGGTATAAGTGGAGGGTCGGAATGGATGAAGATTGCGTGATGTCCTGTTCGATAATAGTCATGCTGTGTTGGTAGGTGAAGAGGGTTACGTGGGGTCTTTGGGGTAGGCCTTTTTGAAGAGGTTGGTTTTTAGTGATTTCCTGAAGTTCAAGTGGTCGTGGATTGTTTTCACAGCTTTTGGGAGCCCATTCCATAGTTGTGTGCTTATGTAGGAGAATCCGGCTGCGTAAGTTGTTTTGTATTTCAGTCCTTTGCAATTTGGGTAGTGTAGGTTTAGGTAGGATCTTGACGATCTGACTTTGTTTCTTATTGGTAAGTCTATTAGGTCTGTCATGTATCCTGGGACTACGCCGTACATGATTTTGTGGACTAAGGTGCAGATTTTGAAGATGATCCGTTCTTTGATTGGGAGCCAATGCAACTTTTCTCGGAGGGGTTTGGCACTTTCGAAGTGTGTTTTGCTGAATATCAGCCTGGCTGCTATATTTTGGGCAGTCTGGAGTTTTTTTTTTATGAGTTGTTCTTTGCAGCCTGCATAGATTCCATTGCTATAATCTGCATAACTTAGGACCATTGATTGTATTAGGTATCAAAAAGTTGCTCTTGAGAAGAAAGGTTTTAATTGTTTGAGCTTCCACATTGAATAGAACATTTTCTTTGTTACAGAGTTTACTTGGCTCTCGAGGGTAAGGTTGCGATCGAGTGTGACACCGAGTATTTTCAAACTATCCGAGGTAGGGAGGAGGGTATGTCCTGGAGTATTTATGGTTGTGGATTTGTATTTGTTATAAATCAAATTGGTGAGGCAGTTATGGTAGTTATGTAACTTTGAGTATTGCAGTCGGATTGTGTGCCAGCTATTTTCACAGCAAACTGTCAGCTAAAATACTTCAGTTAGCTGCCGTCCAATTCGGATCCTTTTAAGAGTTTATGATTTTGCAACGTGATTTTATTACCCCTAAAAGCAGTTTGTGGTTGTACTTCCTAATTTTCTTAAGAGTTCTGCTTTTTTTTTTTTTGTTGAGAGGAATGAATTCAAAGCTTTAAATGTGTATTCTATTCTTTGTGTGATATTTTTGTTGACTATCACTTTGGTCATCCCTTTAGGTTTAAAAGGGTAGTTTTATAAATTATTATTTTGTGGTACTCTGTCCAAAGTGACAAGTGTTTCTGTTCAATTTAGGATCTGAACCATAGGGCCCTGTTTACTAAGCTAGCATTTTTAGTGAGCGCTAAACGCTAGAGACACCCGTATATTCCTGTGGGTGTCTCTAGCGTTAGCAAGCACAAATTTTTAGCATGCGCTAAAAATGCTAGCGCGCCTTTAGTGTGGCTTTTACGCCACCTATTCTCTGCTATATATGTTCATGTAAATATAGAAATGGTTTGATGGATGTCCTCTACCATTTAATCAGCCCATGTTTTCCTATCCACTGCAAAATGTTTAGCACTACTTTGGTTTTCTTACTGGTAAACCCTTTTCTGAGAGCCTGAATTTTAGTAACACGTTTGCTTTTACTACCTCTGCATGTACTGACGACCCACTCAGAATAGAACTTTGACTTTTGTGGCAGGGCAGACTAAATGCTGTCATATTTTGCTTCTGGGCTTAACCCTCTCTAGTCTTCTGTTATGACTTGTTTCTGGAAATGTGCTGACATATTATTGATTTTTAATAATGATGTTTGTATTGGCAGGGAGAGGTGAGTTATTTGCCGTGCTGGTGCAACCTTACTAGGGCTAAGGTTTTTTTTTTTTTTTAATAAGAAGTCTAATTTGAAACAGTAGGCACACCTAGCCAGTCAGATTTGGAGAATATCCACAATGAATATGCATGAGACAGATTGCATATAAGGGAGAGTATCCATTTAAAGCTGTTTCATACATATTTATTATACTGTAGGTATCTTGAAAATCTGAGTGGGTGGGTCTTGAGAACTAGACTGAGAATGCTGACCTAAAATAATTCTTCCTGTATTTTTCCCCCGGTTCAGAAATGTGCCACCTGGCTCCCAGTTTGCAAGGATGAACTTTCCTATACCAGACACTCAACTAGTTTTATGCCTGAAAATAGTTCAGGGTGAATTTTCTGTGGGAATGCACACACATGCAATAAAAATGTGGGGCTGAGATAGGACCCTTTTGACAAGTCTGTTACCTTTAGGACCTCAGCAGGCTTCATATGACCAGTACTTGCTGTGGTTTGTAATGTACACACATTTTTACTTTTACTTAGACTCATCTGTTACTGGGCTGCCTCTCATCTCATGTGAGGTATAGATTTCACAAAGTGTAAGCTGCTCATTCCGCTCACAAAATTGAAGCCATAAATGACAGCAGTTCAAACACAGTTCAACAGCATCTTACAACATTTTTTTTCCCACCTGGCAATCTCCTTCTGCTCCTTTGTACTTCTAATTCAGGGCTAGATGCACTAAGAGCTTTCCGAGCCAGCAAGGTGGGTTTTAAACTGGTTTTAGCCAGTTTAACGTGCAAGTAGTAAACAGGGACATGCACAAAAGGGCGTATTCTGATCACGGTAGCAGCTAACGAAAACGGAATGCAAATGATCCAAAGGCTATTATAATGAGCTTCACTACCATTGCAAGGCTATTATGAGATGCACTACCGTTTTCTGATCCCCTTACAGTGGAAAACCTAACAGGAGGTCTGCACTTCTCGTTGGGGCTGCTGTGAGGGAATCGGAAGGGGGGAAAAAAAAGTGCTCGTCAGGGACGTCCTTCTAATGCATCCAGTATCAGTATCAGCTAAACGCATTGTGATTGGCTGAGAGAGACCTGGAGGGAGGGACGTCCAAAAAGTTTTGATTTGGACGTTCTCGCACGTCACGATCCTGTGGGGGTGGTGGGGGTGGGCACAAGCTGAAAACAACCTTGGAGGGGACTGTTGAGAGAACTATGGTTGTGGTCAGTTTAGGCAGGTAAGAAAAACAGGGACATTCTTTTTTTTGTTTTGTTTTGTTTTGTTCAGAGTCCTTCCTAATTGCCTGATGTAAGCCTGCCTTTAACATGCAAAGCAGTAAATAATGGAAATGTTACACAAGCAAAGAGCAGCAGCAATTAAAACTGCAAACGTCCAAATGCTGGTCAGGGACGTCCTTCTGTCCATGTTAGGCACTTTAAAAGGATGTCCCTGACCAGCACTTTTTTTCCCCTTCCGAAGGACGCCCATCACAAAAGCTGCAGGAAGGAATGGATCCTTAGGAGCTTAGTCAAGATCGGGAGGCGGGGATAGGGCTGGGCAGACTTATACGGTCTGTGCCAGAGCCGGTGGTGGGAAGCGGGACTGGTGGTTGGGAGGCGGGGATAGTGCTGGACAGACTTGTACGGTCTGTGCCAGAGCCGGGGTTGGGAGGCAGGGCTGGGGAGGTGAGGATAGTGCTGGGCAGACTTATACGGTCTGTGCCTGTGCCAGAGCCGGTGGTTGAGAGGTGGGGCTGGTGGTTGGGAGGCAGGGATAGTGCGGGGCAGACTTATACGGTCTGTGCCCTGAAGAGCATAGGTACAAATCAAAGTAGGGTATAACAAAAAGCAGCAAATATGAGTTATCTTGTTGGGCAGTCTGGATGGACCGTGCAGGTCTTTTTCTGCCGTCATCTACTATGTTACTATGTTACTATGCAGGAAGACGTTCAGCTCCTGTTGGATACTTGGACTTCCTGATGAGCACTTGGATGTTTTTTTTTTTTGTTCAGAGTCCTTCCTAGTTGCCTGATGTAAGCCTGCCTTTAACATGCAAAGCAGTAAACAATGGAAATGTTACACAAGCCAAGAGCAGCAGCAATTAAATTAACTGGGGCTCTTTTCAGCACTCTTTCTCTTCTGAGGTTTCAGGCTTCTGACAAGTTTCCTGCTCGTCAGGGACGTTCTTTTTTTTTTTTTTTGAGTGAAGGACGTCGACGTCCTTGGCATGCGCAGAGCAAACCAGCATAACGCTTGGCTGCGCATGCTCGACCGGCCGACTGGCTTCTGAGGGAATGGAGAATGCAAGTGAGCTACAACGAGCAGCTTATTTGCATTCCGTTTCATTGATGCATGGCCGTTCCCTACCGATTCGCTATGGAATCAGTAAGGGAAGGGCTCTTCCGAGGACCTTAGTGCGTGTGGCCCTCAGTCAGAGTCAGGGCTGGGATCTGGTGCCGTGTGCTTTTATTTGGAACTAGTTGGGAGTTATTTTATACCCCCTCCTACCCATAACGTACATAGGCTCAGATGATCAATTCCCCATACTGTTCCGAAACACTGCTGTAAAAATACCGCCAGAACAGTGTGGGAAGTTAACCCCCCCAATCATCAACGCTAATAACCAGGGCTGGCACAACATGGTAAGCATAGCAGGCAACGCCAGCCTCTGGAGGGTGCCTCAAGTCATGCTTACCGGAAGCTCACAGTTCCAGCCCCTGGTCCCCACCTGCCCTCCCTCAGGTACTGTGACAGCCCCCTTTGTGTTCCTGCCTTTCTGCATTTAAATCTCTTTTACCTCAAAGTGGCAGTGTGAGTGAAAGAAGCAGGCTGCCTCGGCCTTCCCTCACTGTGTCCCACCCTCGCTCCTCTGATGTAATTTCCTGTTTCTGTAAGGGCGGGACACAATGAGGGAAAGCCCAAGGCAGTCTTTTTCTTTCATTGACGCTGCCGCTTTGAGGTAAAAGAGATTTAAATGCAGGGCAACAGGAACAAAAAGGGACTGTCGCAGGAACTGAGGGTGGGCAGGTGGGGACTGGGGGCTGCGACTGGAGCTGGAACTAGCAGCAGCAGCTGAAAAGGGGGTTAAGGCTGGAACCCGGGGGCTTTAAAAGGCGCCAGGTGGGGGGCTGGAATACAAAATCACCCACTGGACAAGAAATGGAAAAAGAGGGGGCGGAATAGCCATAATCTACAAACCCGAGTTCACCATCACAACCACGGGTGAATCCACCTCACCACAACTTGAAATTGCCTCGACAAGAATCAATCATCCAAACCTACTAGGACACCTCAACGCAATCCTATTCTACAGACCACCAGGAAAATGGCAAGACTCTCAGACGCAGCTCATGGACTTCATCTCGAACACATGTGTCTCTGCCTCAAACATCCTTATAGTAGGAGACATCAACCTACACCTTGAAGACGACACCTCAACAGGCACACGAGAATGCAAAGAATTCTTAAAACTCTGGGACCTACACGCACCTAACACTCAACCAACACACACAAAAGGACACACACTTGACATCATTACACACAAATTCGACCCAGACTCAACTATCCTACTAACTGACACAAAATGGACACCTACACTATGGTCAGACCACCATAAAGCATACGTCTCCCTCTACTGGCGAAAAACACACATAAACATAATCAACAAACTTGAGCGAACAACATACACCACGAGAGGAAAAATAGACCCCACAATATTCTGGCAACAGATCTACCAGAACGAATGGTCAACAAAGGCTGACATCATCCAATTCCTCCAAGAATGGGACGATGTATGCACAACAACATTAGATAAAATCGCCCCAATCCAAAAGCAGAACATCACATAGGAAGAAATCAAATCCATGGTTCACCGAAGAGCTGAAAAAACTTAAAACACATGTCAGGAAACTAGAATGCGCATGGAACAAAAAGAAAGATGAACAAACACTAAATGCCTGGAAACTACTTTGGAGGAAATACAAATATACCATAAAACAGACAAAGACTACATTACAAAGCAATGATAGGACCAAACTACAAAGACACACACAAACTCTTCTACCTCGTGAATAAATTGTTAGACACCACACCAGTCACAACCAACAGCAAAGACATACCAGGTGTCGACATACTTCAAGGAGAAAATTATACAATTACGACTTAATATACCCGCCAGCCCTATTGAATACGCCACACTTCTAGACTGTCTAGACCCAGATGACGGAATATACCCAGCAGACAGAACCTTGACCGATTTCGAATTACTACCAGAAGTCCTCATCTCTGAAACACTCAAAAGATTTGCTAAATCCCACTGCAAACTAGATATATGCCCAAACAACCTCATGAAATCAGCTCCACAACAATTCATACTAGACCTAACGAACCACATAAACTTCATGTTACAAAATGGACTTTTCCCAAAGGAAAAATTCTACTCACCCCAATACCTAAAGATACAAAGAAAAGCGCAAGTGAAATAACTAATTACAGACCAGTAGCATCTATACCACTAATAACCAAAATAACTGAAGGGATGGTAACAAAACAACTTACAAACTATCTAAACAAGTTCTCAATACTGCATGATGCCCAATCAGGATTCCGGTCGAATCACAGCACAGAAACAGTATTAATTACCCTAATGACTAAATTTAAACAAATGATTGCAACCGGCAACAACATACTTCTCCTACAATTTGACATGTCAAGTGCCTTCGATATGGTTGACCACGGAATCCTATTACACATACTTGAATATTTTGGCATCGGAGGAAATGTCCTAAACTGGTTCAAGGGGTTCCTAACCCTGCGCTCATATCAAGTCACATCAAATTCAACTACGTCTGCTACATGGACACCTGAATGTGGAGTACCACAAGGATCACCCCTCTCACCAACTATTTTCAACCTAATGATGATCCCCTTGGCAAAGCTTCTATCAAACCATAACCTCAACCCGTATATATACGCCGATGATGTAACAATATACATCCCCTTCAAACAAGACATTAAAGAAATCTCCAATGAAATCAACCAAAGTCTACACATCATGAACTCCTGGGCAGATGCATTTCGATTGAAACTAAACGCAGAAAAAACTCAATGCCTGATTCTCACCTCCCAGTACAACACGAATTAATTTACCGCTATAAACACACCAAAACTAAACCTTCCAATCTCAGAAACTCTAAAAATCCTTGGAGTCACTTTTGACCACCACTTAACACTTGAAACTCATGCAAACAAAACAACCAAAAAAATGTTCTACTGCATGTGGAAACTGAAAAGAATAAGACCATTCTTCCCAAGATCCGTCTTTCGCAACCTAGTGCAATCCCTCGTACTCGGCCATCTGGATTACTGCAACTCACTATACGTAGGTTGTAAAGAGCAAACACTGAGGAAACTTCAAACAGCCCAGAACACAGCAGCCAGACTCATCTTCAGAAAACCAAAATACGAACGTGCCAAGCCCTTACGAGAGAAGCTACACTGGCTCCCACTCAAGGAACGCATTACTTTTAAAGTACGCACATTAGTCCACAAAATCATTCACGGTGAAGCCCCAGCTTACATGTCTGACTTAATAGACCTACCACCCAGAAATGCTAAAGATCATCCCGAACTTTCCTCAACCTTCACTTCCCTAATTGCAAAGGCATAAAATACAAAACGCTGCACGCATCAACCTTTTCTTATATGAGCACGCAATTCTGGAATTCACTACCACGCAACCTGAAAATGATCTATGAACTAACCAACTTCCGCAAATCATTGAAAACTCATCTCTTTGATAAGATTTACTGCAAGGATGAAAACACATGAAGTCCACACACACTGTTAGTAATGCTACAATACACTCCCTTCTGAATTTCCCATCCCCCGTAATTTCACCACATTTATACCTCTAATCACAGAAAAATGTTATACCGAATGTTCTCCTACTATTGTTTAGCTGCCCTACCAGTTTCCCGTTATTTCTTTCCATTGTTCCTTTGTTCTTCTCCACTGTTCTATTGCCTTAACGATACTCTGACTTTGTTTTTGCATAACTCCTCACAATGTATTCCATAACCAAGTTGTAACAAAATGTATTTCCACCATTCACAATGTATTGTAAGCCACAATGAACCCGCAAATAGGTGGGAAAATGTGGGATACAAATGCAATAAATAAATAAATAAATAAATCAGCAGCAGCACAGGAGGGGGCTAAGGTTGGAACTCTGGGAAGGCTGAAAAGGGGAGCAGGTGGGAGAAAGAGGCAGGGGCTGAAAATGGGGGCAGGTGAGAGAAGGGGACTGGGGTTGGAACGAGGGCTGAAAAGATGGGCAAGTGGGAGAAAGGCAAGGAGGTTGGATAAAACAGGAGACAGAATGATCCTAGCTAGTCCATTGTATGAGCCGAAGCCAGTAGGTGAAGCTTTCTGTGGTTTTAGTACACCCAAAACACAATAGCAAAGATTATTAGAAACTAGTAAAAAAGCCCCGTTTCTGATGCAAATGAAACGGGGGCTAGCAAGGTTTTCTTCTGTGTGCATGTGGGGAGTGTGTGTGTCCCTGCCCTCTGCCCTCTCTCCCTTCCCCTGTGCTGTCTGTCCCCTCTGCTCTCTGTCCCCTCCCCCCTCGGAGTCGAGTCCTTCAGTGTTAAGTTTCCTGCTGTGCTGTGTTTGTGTTACAGAGATAGTGAGGGCTTCTGCCCTCTCTCCCCTCCCTCCTCTGAGTCCTTCACTGTTACAGAGAGAGCGATTTGATTTCGTGCTTTGCTGTGTTTTCCTTCACTGTTCGTGTTACAGAGAGAGCGAGGGCGGGGCAGACACTCATGGGGAAACCGGATATCTCTCCCCCTTCACACTTCTGGCTGGAGGCTTCATTTAGAACGTTGATGGTGCCTTTTATATATAGAGATAAGGGACTGTCTATGCGTGGTCCAGCTGTAATAAGTCTAAATCTGTTTTAGTTGGATAGGCAGTGCACACAATTATAAGGTCTGTATTTTGTACTCCTTTTTCTATACTGTTCTATATAATTCATATGGCCAAATTTCAGTGAGGATATCCTGTTTCCTGATGGGTTCATCTTAACTCTTGTTGTAATCTGCCTTGGGAAGCCTGGTGTTATAAAGATGATGGAGTATACTGATTTTGAATGGAAGTAGAATTAAACTCTCACTGGGGCACATGGAATCACAGTTTCATCTATTTTGTAGAAGTTTACCTTTTAGCTACACAATGGATTATTCTGTTTTGAAAATGTTTCAGGGGCAAGTGGTTTTAAATCAAAATGAAAATATTTTGTTTCATGCAGATCCCTTTTGTTTAAACATAACTAAATGGGCTATAAGCCCCTAATGCTGTCCATTGGTTTTCTTATATTTTGTTCTTGTGATGACTTTATGCCAAAACTGAAAACTATCTGGTCGATAAGAAAAGGAGCTCATTGTGAACACTATCTAACTTAAAAGGTGGTTTTGCGGCTGTATTTGAGGAATTGTGATATTGAATAAATAAGTGTTTGTGTCCCTAGTTATGCATCCAAAGTTTACATAATCCTTTCAGTCGTTTAGCTTATTAGTGGAACATAACCACAGAGGCCTGGTATGGTCGTGGTTAGGGTGGTGGACTTTGGTCCTGGGGAACTGAGGACCTGAGTTCAATTCCCACTTCAGGCACAGGCAACTCCTTGTGACTCTGGGCAAGTCACTTAACCCTCCATTGCCCCAGGTACAAATAAGTACCTGTATACAATATGTAAGCCGCATTGAGCCTGCCATGAGTGGGAAAGCATGGGGTACAAATGTAACAAAAAAAAATATGGTAATGCTAGGGCTCAGCTAAGGAATAGGATATTTTGAGTTAGTCTTCACTGAACCAAACTTGCTTTCCTTGTGCCATCACCATCCAGCTGGATGTCTTAAAAAGTGGAGGATAAAGGTTTTAAAAAACCCAAACATTTATATCCCACATTATCCCAAGCAAAGTCAGGTTCAATGTGGCTTACATTTGAAAATACAGTGAGACAGAATAATAGAATTCAGTTATATCATGGAAGCAAGTAGATGGATATGTCTGAAATATTTAATAAAGCTGAGATTAGCATATATACCTGACTGGGCATTTAAAAGTCTGTCCTTTTAATGATGCTGCATGTTCAGAAATCATAGTCATAAGCATGGGCAGTTATTCAAAGATTATCATCATATGCACACACCAGAACAGGCATCCATCACATTGCAAAAGTAAACAACAACATCTACAGAGTACATCCAAACTTTAATTTTCATTTTCTCATTTCCATCTTCCAAAATTCCAGACAGCAGATGTACAGATCAGCAGGACTGAAAGCGCTCAAAAAAAAAAGTAAGGTCAGAAACAACACTGTTTATCCCTAATTGTTCAACCACCCTTAGGATTCACCTTTGGGTTTAAAAAGCAAAACCATGTGCATGTAAGGTCTGGATAAACAAATTAAAACAATATGTAAAATGTGGTAGCAATAATGAAACGATGGAATATTTACATAGCAGGCAGACAATAATGAAACAATGATGGAATATTTACATAGCAGGCAGACTGAGCCAGCAGATTTATTTTCCACTGAACATAATTAACTTTGTATGAACTTGGTGGCTAATAGTGTGCTGAACTGGACAATGTTGGCACAGTTAGACTGACGCTGGACAGAAGCATGAAGGAAGCCCTTCTCTCATTATTCAGTACCTCTCTGTGAAATAGTAGTAATTAATAAAGGCAAGTTATTTTTATAATATACCACTGCAATCCACAAAACAAAAGGAGCAAGTTCCCACGTGCCATCTTTTTCTTTTGATGTAGGCACAAGAAAAAAAAACTTTTAAATGCTCCCAGGTTTCAACCTAATTCATGTTTAATGTGGGATATAAATGTTGTAAATAAGCAAATAATTAGACACTCAAATGTTGCGCTCTTGATTCTCATAATATGATGTCTGTTTTAGTAGTTCTTTACCTGGAGAAAAAAATCTCTCCATGAATATAACAGTTCTAGGGTGCCCTTTAACCAGCCCCTCCACAAGCTGATTACGTTTTATAACAACTTACTACTGTATCTATGAGAAATTATTCCATTATTGTACTTCCTCTGTGTCCACCCGTATGCTGCACAAGCCAGCATGTTTGAAAAAATAAGTGAAATTAAATAAAAATGCTACCGACAATAAAGAACGACAATGTGGATGCAGCAGCTCATAGGCTTGCTTGCTTTGTTTTGTGTGTACGCAGAATGACACCTGTGTGAAAAAGGGGAAACCTAACCTAAGTGGCTTCAACGTTTTGATGTCACTTCATCTCCTGTTTTATCTAACCTCCTTGGACAAAGGGGCTGGAGCTCAAAATGGGGGCAGGTGAGAGAGGGGGGCTGCAACAGGGACTAAAAAGGGGGGTGGGAAGGTGAGAGAATGGTGCTGGGGCTGAAAAGAGGGGGGTAGGTGTCTGGTAGTGGAGGAGTTTGTGTTGCTGTCACTGAGGGAAGAGTAGAGAGAAGGTGCTAGACAGGGGGGAGGGGAGGGGTTCGGAAGAGAAAGGAGAAAGAGGAAATGCTGGATGGGTAGGGGGGCACCGACCAATAGGCTGCAGGGGGTCACCAGAAACCCTAGCACTGGTTCTGCTAATGGATGGGTAGGGGGCACCAACCAATAGGCTGCGGGGGGGGGGGGGGGGTGCCAGAAACCCTAGCACCGGCACTGTTAATAACATGCAAATTGAGGTGTATTATTAGTGTTGATCATCGAGGGAAATCATGGGAGGATTTTGTCTGGGCATGCGCTTAAGGCACAATCTCTTCCACTGAAGATTTGACGGGTCCAGGCTGTTAAACAAACAAAAAAAAAAAACCTGTCAAACCTCAAGCCCCCGAACACAAGGGTCTGGAGGTCCGCTGAATCTTCAGATCCCCCACCCCCTCAAACACAGCGGCCTGGAGATCTGGTGGACCTCCAGGCTCCTCACCTCCCTGAACAGAAAGCGCCCCCCCAACCCCCAAATACTGAAAATACCCTGGTGGTCCAGTGGGACCCTCAACAGCACTGTGCCCCACGCTAGCCCTGGTGGTCTAGTAGTGGGATCCCCCTCCCTCCCTGAACCCAACCCCTTCCCCTTATACCTTGGAATGGAGGAGAGAGGGAGGGACTAGAACTCCCTCCTTTGGGCACCACCTCAAAATGGTGGCACCCTGCCTGGTACATCCTGAGATGCATAGGGTGGGGCTTCATTTCCATTGAAAGGAGGAGAGGAGCTGTCAAGGGTCCCACTGGACCACCTGGGTATTTTCAGTGTTTGGGGGGGGGGGGCACTTTGTGTTCAGGAGGATGAGGGGCCTGGAGGTCCACCGGATCGCCGGGCCTTGTGTTTGGCAGGGATTACATGCTGGGGGAGGTGAGGGGTCTGGGGGTCCACTGGACATCCAGGCCCCTGTGTTTGGGGGGTGGGGGGATCTCTGAGGTCCACTGGACCTCCAGGACAAAGGTTTGCCGGTCTCCCCATTCTTCCCACATGCTCAGCGAACTGTAATGCCAGCTCGGAGCTGGCATAGGGTTTACCATGGGAGCAACACCCCTATTTGGTGCGCTGTCTACTGATCATCTGGGAGGAATGCAGGAGACCCTCTTTTGCATGTATTTGCATGCAATTAGTGGTCTGAGCCAGCAAGCTCATCGTTTGTTCTCGCCGACTGTGATCCTGGCATGGGGGCAAACATGGCTGTTAGTCTGGTACTAATAGCCTCTAGTATCCGCATTTGATTCTGATCATCTGCTCCTTAGTTTGGCATTGCAGTGAGTATTGCATTCTGGCTTCTTCTGGGACTCTGAAATTATGGACCCTGTGCCTTTCTTATGCAATAATCATGACTTCAGAAGCTATGAATACTCCGTCTGCAACTTCCCCAAACCAGAGACTTTCCACTTGGCAGTAGACAGCACTTTCCACAAGACTGCCCTGGAAATCCCCTTTATATTATAGCAGCATTTCATTCTACCAGAAACAGATTTTTGAACCTGATGAAGTGAACATAACTTGTGAAAACTGGTTACAGGAATATTGAGGGGCTGATGCAGAAAGCTTGCATAAGAGCTGTGCACTGATGGCTCATCTAACGCAAGTTGAAAGCACAATTTTTGCTTCTCAATGCAGTAAACCAATGGCATGGAAATTATCACCATGTTAAAAAGTGTGTAATATAAATTTAAAAAAAAAAAAAAAGCAAGCACACACCAAGGCGGCAGCCATTTGCTGCTGAAGAGCAAAAATCTCTCCCTTCCTGTCATTGCATGAGTGATGACTGGCTCACAACTGATAGGAAGAGAGACATTTAAAAATAACCAACCAAACAAATAAAAAGCCTGGCTTGGATAGCATCCACCCCTCCCCTCAAAATATCCTAGGGAGTCTAGTGGATCCCAGATCCCCACTCTAATATGCCCCCCCCCCCAAAAAAAAACCCACCTTGGTCATCTAGTGGATGCTGACCTGCACTCCCCCCAGACCCCTCCTCACATACTTCTAACAGGAGGCAGGAGTGATGCCCACTCACTGCTACCTCCATGCCGCCATCTTCCAACATGTTGGTGCCTGATTCCTGTGCAGTGCATCCAGGACACATTGGATGAGGCCATTCTGCCAGATAATATCGTTATTTGGCAGAGTGATCCCATTATTCACCACGTGGTCAGGTGCTGTTATTTTGGAAGATGGTGGCACAGAGGTAGGAGCAAGTGGGCATCGCTCCTACCTCCTGTTAGAGGTAAATGAGGAGGGTTTGGGGGGGGGGGGAGGCAGAGCAAAGTCCACTTCACTATGAGGGGTTTTTTTTTTGAGGTGTTAGGGGGATCTGGGGGTCATCTCGGGTGGGTCCCTTGTGGGGTATGGTGGAGATCTACTAGATCTAGGTGGTTCTCAATAGAGAATGACACAGGGATAAAATTTGTCCCCGCCTGCGTGGGTTCTGTCTCCGTCCCCACAGGCCCTTTCTCCATTTCCGTCCCTGTGGGCTCTGTTCTCATCTTCAGAAGCCTTTAACACTTATGATTTTATATTTACGTCTTTTTATTAAAATAAAAAGGAACAATATGCTGTGCAACTGTTGTGTATAAATTACAAATAGTAAACAATAACAATGAGCAGCTATAATAAATCCACCACCACCACCCTCTACCATTTCAACTCCAACAATAGCTGACTTGTACTACCCCAAGGAATCCTAAACCACCCTGTTAAATTATCCAGGGGTACAAAATATAACCCATTCTGTTTTTCTAGAGGGGAGAAATATGCCCTATGAAGCACTGTTATGATTTTTTAATCTGTGGATGAATAATACGTCATAAACATTCTCAGGATTCAGTCTAACTCTCCTGTCTTCCACAGTGCCTCCTGCACTAGAAGATGTCTTCTTAGAAGATGTACAGGATTTCCCCCATGCAATGTGGCCAGCATGTTTGCTTGTTTTTCCCAAAAATAAAAATATTGTCTACATCAATCAAACATAAATAATAGGCTTCAAATTAGAAAGTGACACAGGGACAAAGTTTGTCCCCATCCTCATGGGATCTGTCTCTGTCCCCATCCCCATCCTCGCGGTTACTGCGGGTCCCTGTCCCCATGTCATTCTCTAGTTCTCAAACCGAGTCCTTGGGTTTTCAGATGTATTGTGAATATCCTGAAAACCTTATTGGTTGGCTGTGTCCCAAGAACTAGTTTGAGAATTACTGTACTAGACTACCATGGATTTTTTTTTGTGCTGTTGGGGGGGGGGGGGGGGTCATCTTTGGGGTTAGGTGGTCTAGGGAGAGAATCATAACAGTTTTTTATTTTTAAAAAATCTTCAGATGATGCTGAAGAAGAATGAGCTAACCTTTTATATTCCTCCTCAGATCTGGTGTGTTCACAATCCCATATTATGTTTCATTGAGGTTGAATACATAATAGCTTCATTACTATAGAGTTTCATAGAATGTGCACTGGTGTCTAACTAAGTGGTTTGCTTCTGTGCAAAACCCTTTTCTGCATTGCATACCCAGAAAATTGCACTAACCATATACATCCGTTGGCACAAGCTTTCTACATCTTTTATTAGTAGCCTAATGATTAGTGCAGTGGACTGAGAACCAGGGGTTCAATTCCCACTGCTGTTTCTTGTAACCCTGGGAAGTCGCTTAACCCTCTATTGCACCAGGTACAAACCTGTAGATTGTGAGCCTACTAAGGACAGAGAAAGTACCTGTATATAATATGTAAATTGCTTTGATTGTACCACAGAAATTCAGTATATCAAATCCATGTGCATCTTGCATGTGGGCCTGTTTCACCAAGCTTGTTTCCCTTAAAGAGAGAAAAAAACTTGGGGTTCCTTTTTATCAAGCTGTGTTAGGCGCTAACGCACGTCTAATATAGCTTAAAATGTACCTCAGGATGCACTGAAGTGTCCTATGGTAACTGCCAAATTAGCGTAACAGCATGCTTAAAAATACTTGTTCTTGAGAGGGTGTGTCAGAGCAGAGAGTGGGCACTCCTGCGCTAATCAGTGCAGCTACATTACCACGCACTAACTGGTTAGCACAGGAATACAGAGTCCACAACAAACAGGAAAACACCTCTACGAAAAGTCAAAGGAAAGCAGAAGAGTAGAAAGTGCAACGCGAACTTCAAAGCAGGAAATATTGATGAAAACACCTTTATTGCATCAAACAGAATTGACATTGAAGCAGTGGTGGTTATGACACCAAGGTTTCTTTTGGCTAGAGTTTTTTTGATTCTGGGTGATCTATTATATTTAATCAAAAAAGGATAACTTCTCTACAGACATAATAAATTTTATTGTCTCACCAGCAGTATAACCTTTGACACCTGAGGCAGGTGGTTTGTCCTGCCGAAATATGGCCCCATGTCGGGTCTCTGGTGCCATAAAGGTGTTTGATCAATACTTCCTGCGTTGAAGCTTGTGTTGCACTTTCTATTCTGCTTCCTTATCACAGGAATACTGCATGAACCCTTACCACCTACAAAATGGCTGTTAAGTGCTCACTCTGTAAAACTTTTTTAATGATCAAGCACTAATGGCATTATTAACACGTGATCATTAATACAAAAAATACAAGAAGCCCATTTTTACAGCTGCACTAAAAAGTGGCCTTAGCGCATGGGTAAAAACTTGCATAAGAGTGTCCTAAGGCCACTTTTTGCTGCAGCTTAATAAAAAGGACCCTGTAGTGAATGGACCATTAGGCTAAATAAATTAAAAGACAAATGGGTTTTTTTCTGGTTTTCTGATGCAGCCATCCAAGGTGGGGCATTTAGTATGTGTGAGAATTTGATGTTATCACTTATTGAAAAGGTCTCAGAAAAGTGTACATTCTGGTAATGGACTGAGGGGCTCATTTTTGAAAGAGAAAATAGTTTAAAAAGTGGTATAAACCAACAGATGGATGTTTTTCTCGCCAAAACGTCAAAATTTGAAATCCATTTTCCAGATATTTTTCTATGCTGTTTGTCTGCAGGTTTCTGAAATCTCTCGAGACCCGTTTTAATAATGACTAAGCCACAAAACAATGCCCTAAACAACCAGGTGACCACTGGAGGAATAATAAAGGAATGACCCCTCCTTATTCCCTCAGTGGTCACTGACCCCTCACACCCCCAAAGATGTGAAAGAAAGTTCATACCAGCCTCTATGACAGCCTCAGTTGTTATACCTAGGTCCCTGGAATAGTCTAGTGGTTGGTGCAGTGTACTGTGGAGAATGGGACCCAGGCTTACACTTGTGGTGGAAAATGTGAGCCCTCCAAAACCTACTATACCCATTTATAGGTGACACCTACAGCCATAAGGGCTATTGTGGTGTGCAGTTGGGTACAGTAGATTTTTGGTGGGTTTTGGAGGGCTCAATATAAAATATAAGGGAGCAATGGTAAGATGTGTACCTGGGAGTTTTTAGGTGAAGTCCACTGCAGTGCCCCCTAGGGTGCCCAAATGCTCTGCTGGGATTTTTGTGTGGACAATTTACATCCCAATGGCATGATTTTTTGTGTTTTTCACTTGGACTTTTTTTTTTGCCCCCTGAAAGTAGACTAAAAGGATAAACGCATCGAGCACAAAAACATCTAGAAAGTGGCCATTTTTGAAAAAACAAAAGACATTTTGCTGTTATGAAAAGTTATATTTGCTATTCAGATTCTGGGTGTTTTGAGCAAAACGTCCAAAGTTGGACTTAGACATCTTATCGAAAATTCCCCTCTGTGTTATTAAAAGGAATAGAAGGAGATTGGATCCCTAAAGATTCATGAGCACCTTAGAGAAACTAGTCCTTTGTTGTACCAACTTTTAAGGCCCTCCTGCAAGATTCAAATTTTGACAAGTCTATGGTATTTTTGGATTTTATTTTCAGCCTTTCACGGATACGAGAAATGGAAAACAAAAGTTTCCACCATGGTAGTTTGAACGGTTTTGAAAGCAGCAGCAGTGATGAAGAAATGGTGGAGATTTCTGGAGCAACGCTGGACTTCTCCACAGTGGATGATGTACCTCCATTGGATAGAGACACGACAGAAGGTAATGCACCAGAACAAACCAACATTGATTCCTTTAATCTGATTCCTTTAATCACATTGATATTATTGAACGTTTTACCTTGTCCTGTTCTTATATACCTGTTATGAATTATTTATTTATTTACTTCTAATTCACTAAGTCACAGGGTCAATCCCTATGTGAAATAAGTTGCTGCTGAGACTCCTTCATAATTGGGTTTACTCTCTGTTTAAAGTGATTGGAGAACTTTAGAGCACAGGGTTGTTTTCTGAGCTATTTAAATTACCCCCGCTGTGCATATCGCTATGGACTATTTAACAGTGATATATTGTGTTCTTGACAATCATTAGGGGAGACCACAGAAATGCGAAAACATTCACAGGGTTGTTTTCTGAAGAACCAAAATATAGACACTTTCTGCAGACTTAGTAAGCCATTTGCAGAAGATTAGGGACTAAACTGGGTCAGTGACTGCCCGAGTATGCAGATGTTCACCTCCCACAGCATTTCCTTTTCCCTGCAGATCCATCTTCTTCCCCTCCCTCTTCGCATTTTGTCATCCAGCCAATACAGAGAGAAGAAAGAGGGCAGTGGTGCCTTAGTCTCGGAGATCTTTATTAGATCAACATAGGAATAAGGCATAAAGAGATTTTAAGTTGATATTTTGTGCTGTCATAAGGGAGTAAACTGCCACTGAAGTGGCAGCAGTTATTGTTTTATGTTTCTGCATTGGTTTTGCAGGAACTGAGACCAACCCTCCTGTTTACTAAGCTGCATGGCAGTGAAGGAGTAGCCTAGTGGTTAGTGCAGTGGACTTTGATCCTGGGGAACTGGGTTCGATTCCCACTGCAGCTCCTTGTGACTGTGGGCGAGTCACTTAACCCTCCATTGCCCCAGGTACAAAATAAGTACCACTTTGAATGTAGTTGCAAAATACCACAGAAAGGCGGTATATCAAGTCTTATTTCCCTTTCCCTCATTCAAAGTTAATGGGTTGTGTCAGAAAACAGGGGCCCATGTTTGTTAAAATGTTTTCCTTATAAATGGAGCTTCTTGGAGTCTTTCAGAACTTGCTTAGTGTTGCTACCCTATAAATCAGTGGTTCCCAAATCTGGTCCTGGAGGCACCAACCAATCAGGGTTTCAGGATATCCACAATATATATTCATGAGAGAGATTTGCATGTAGTGGAAGCAGTGTTTGCAAATCTCTCTCATGAATATTCATTGTGGATATCCTGAAAACTTGACTGTCTGGGGTTCCTCCCGGACCAGGTTTGGGAACCATTGCTATAATCACTTTTGTATTTGTGTATATTTAAAGTGATCATCTGATGAAAGAAGTACAATGTATATATTTATTATGATTTATTTGCCACCTTTTTGAAGGAATTCACTCAAGGCGGAGTACAGTAAGAATAAGTTAAACATAAGCAATAGACAATTACAGCAGTAAAAATATTCAAATAATAATATAAGCTGTGGCATAATAGTGTGCTACATTAGTGTCTACACATTATGCAATAAAATATTTTAACAGCACAGGGTGTAAGCAAAGATGGAATATATAGTTAGATATAAGAGAATAACAGAAGTTAAAAATAAGGGGACTAAATTTAGAGAAAGTTGCATATCAAGTCAAAAAGGTGTATAAATATAATCTTAGCTAGGATAGGAGTAACTTGCTAGTCACACACACAAAAGGTGCAAACACAGCTGAACATACTGTAGCTGGACTTGCTTATCCAGTTACTTTTTTTATTAAAGACCTGGGTGAAGAGCCAAGCTTTCACCTGCTTCCTGAAGTAGAAATTGTCTTGTGTTAAGCGAATCCTTTCAGGGAGTGCATTCCAGAGTGTTGGAGCTACTCCAGAGAAGGCTCGCATCACATTGCATGTGAGAGGGTGTGGTTAGGGATACTCCTTGGGAGGACCATAGTGACCTTGAAGAACAGGATCTCTCTCTACACACCTCCAAGTACTGTGGGCGATTTCTTTCAAGGGCCTTGAAGATCAAACATATGGTTTTAAATTTAGCCTTGTTGGTCATGTTGCATACAACCTACATCACAGTTATACAGTTTTGATGTTGTTATGGAATACCTTTTTAAAATATCATTTCACATTATATATCAAAGATTCCACTTTGATCAGAAATCTAGAAATAATAACTAGAAGTAACAACTACAAGGCACCCAATACAGCCAGCAAAGAAGAGGGGAGGTTCCTAAAAAAGAATCTCCATAGGAAGCTGGAGAAAGAAAAAAGAAAATATCAACGCAAATGCTCTGACAACCTTCATCATAATGCCTACTATTAAGAAGTTATTTCGGAAGTTCCTGAAATGCCTTTAGTTTGAAGCAGGGGTGTAGCCAGACAACAGATTTTGGGTGGGCCTAGGCAAGAAGTGGATGGACACCAAGTGTTCTCCCTCCCCCTCCCCACCACCACCAAAAAAATATCTCAGCTGGCAGAAAAACGGTTCTTTCTAACTTGGCAGTCTGCAGCTTGCATGTGCTGAAAACTGAGCATGCGCAGATGCCGGTATCGTGGAGAGTAGCATTTTCGATAGCATCAGGAGAAAGTCTTCAGCTGGTGGAGCTTAGGATCCCCACCAACTACCGCTAAACGTGTGCTACTGTTGGGTGGGCCTGTGCCCTAAGTGGGTGGGCCCTGGCCCACCTGTGGCTACGCCACTGGTTTGAAGAAAAGTCTGCAACTGTGAGAAATCATAGTATACATATTTGTTTTGAAAAGAAATTAAAACATTTAGGGAAAACACAGTTGAAAAGATGCCCCCAAAGCAAGAACTGATTGGCGCATAGCCAAAAATATTTTCCTTCTCAGCTAAGTCCATCTAGATACATCAAGAAATACTAAAATTTTACCACCATAAAACACAGCATTCACAGACCTATAGAACAGTTTCAGGATAACTTCTTTATCTTGCAGAAAAACAATTGAAACCAAAAGAGTCTGATATTTCCTCTTGAGAGGATTCCAATAAAGTTGAAACATTCAAGTCCTCAGAGTCTTCTATAGATGAAGAAGTAATATAGTAAATTTTTTCTAACGGAGGCATATTAGAATCTGGGTATTTTAATACTGATGTTAACCAGTTCCTTTGATGACATTAATCTTGAAATTGGAAAGTTAAGTAGATGCAGGTTCAAATTCCTGCTTGCGTTCTCTAATTGGTATACTTTCAAGCTTGTCCTGGTCAAGGTTGTTCTTCTCAGTGGTATGCAAAGATTCAACTGATTTCCTTCACAATATAGGATAGTCCATGTCGTTTTACTGCTGGAGGTAGAATGTTCTAGAAGGTTCAACTATTGGACATTCTTGTAACTTAGAATATTCTTAGAACAGAGTTCTGATCAGTGGACTTTGTTATGTAATGATCTGTTTCCTACAGTTGAATGGAAATGCTGAAGAAATATCCTAAGCTGAACAATGTAATTTGGCATAATTATTAATTGGTTCATCTTTACATGGTGAAATAGTTCCTTGGTGGCAACTTAATAGTAACATAGTAAATGATGGCAGATAAAGACCTGTGTGGTCCATCCAGTCTGCCCAACAAGATAAACTCATTTTACATGGTATGTGATACTTTATATGTATACCTGAGTTTGATTTGTCCTTGCCATTCTCAGGGCACAGACCGTAAAACTCTGCCCAGCACTGTTCTTGTACAAAGTTCTGAAGCTAACGTTGAAGTCCCTTAAAATTTACACTCCAGCCCATCCCTATCTATTCAGTCACGAGCAGGGCGTAGACCGTAGAAGTCTACCCAGCACCGGTTTTGTTTCCCAATTACCAGCGTCGCCACCTAATCTCCACTAAGATTCTGCGGATTCATTCCTTCAAAACAGGATTCCTTTGTGTTTATCCCATGCATGTTTGAATTCCATTACCATTTTCATCACTAACTCCCGCGGGAGGGCATTCCACATATCCACCACCCTCTTTGTGAAAAAATACTTTGACATTACTCCTGAGCCTGCCCCCCCTTCAACCTCAATTCATGTCCTCTAGTTCTACCGCCTTCCCTTCTCCAGAAAAGATTAGTTTGCAGATTAATACCTTTCAAATATTTGAAAATTTATATCATGTCACCCCTGTTTCTCCTTTCCTCCAAGGTATACATGTTCAGGTCAGCAAGTCTTTCCTTGTACGGTTTACAATGCAAATCTCATACCATTTTTGTAGCTTTTCTTTGCACCGCTTCCAGTCTTTTTACATCTTTAGCAAGATATGGCCTCCAAAACTGAACACAGTACTCCAATTGGGGCCTCACCAACGACTTGTAGAGGGGCATCAACGTCTCCATGCTGGTTATGCCCTTCTCTATGCAGCCTAGCATCCTTCTGGCCATGGCCGTCGCCTTGTGTCTTCACCTTTAGATCCTCAGACACCAACACCCCAAGGTCTCTTTCCTGAGTCGAGCTTACTAATCTCTCCCCTCCTATTCGGTATCTTTCTTTTGGGTTTCTGCACCCCAAATGCTTCACTCTACACTTATTGGCATTAAATTTTAACTAAATAATGTTTACAAAACCCCAAACATCTACTCTTCATTAAATCAAAACATAAAATGTGAAAATGTGCAAAACTAATTTTTTTTCTTTTTTATGCTAGTTATGTTCAGTATCAGGGTATCCCATACTGCATCGACTGGCCATCCAAGTTTTAGGATTTTACCCTTGTAAACATCATAGCACCCTACCGCCTCCCGTGGTATTTATTCGTATCCAGTTCTTATCCAAAAGCTTCTCGCCTATAATTAACTTTCTCAACTGTTATTTTCACTACCACGTTACGGGGTACTTATCTCAATGTTTGAAAAGATGACTCAGCTCTTGCAGGGTGTGCCCCAATTTTGTGATCTATTCCTGTAAACTCCTTATATTCTAAGAGGTGTTCATAGTCCTTGATGTTGTTATCACATCATATCAGCAGTTCCCAACATGCATATATGTTTTGCCCTAAGCGTCCTCAGGGGAACAAATAGACCGGCGAGGCTGATTCATCACAGTCTATTTGTTCCCCTGAGGATGCTTAGGGTGAAACATGACAGTTGGCATAGTTAAAAAGTGAGGTGAAGGAAGCTATTAGAGCTGAGAGAAAATCCTTCAGAAAATGGAAGAAGGATCTGACTGAAAATAATAAGAAACAGCATAAGGAATGGCAAGTCATAGTAACATAGTAACATAGTAGATGACGGCAGAAAAAGACCTGCATGGTCCATCCAGTCTGCCCAACAAGATAAACTCATATGTGTATACCTTACCTTGATTTGTACCTGCCTTTTTCAGGGCACAGACCGTACAAGTCTACCCAGCAGTATTTCCCACCTCCCAACCACCAGTCCCGCCTCCCATCACCGGCTCTGGCACGGACCGTATAAGTCTGCCCTCCACTATCCTCGCCTCCCAACCACCAACCTCTCTTCCCCCACCTGCTCAAAGCGCTGATAAGGAAGTCAAAGAAGGACTTTGAAAAAAAGATTACATTGCAGGCAAAACATACAGTAAAGTTTTTTTACATATATTAAAAGCAAGAAGCCAGCAAAAGAATCGGTTAGACTGCTATATGACTGAGGGGTAAAAGGGGCACTCAGGGAAGACAAAGCCATACGAAAAGATTAAATTAATTCTTTGCTGGTCTTCACTGAGGAAGATATGACGAGTCACAGAAACTGAATGAAATTTCTGTAAACCTGAAAGATGTAATGGCGCAATTTGACAAATTGAAGAGTAGCAAATCACCTGTACCGGATGATATTCATCCCAGAATACTGAAAGAATTGAAAAATGAGCTTGCAGAACTATTGTTAGTAATATAGCTTTAAAATCAAGCATGGTACTGGAAGATTGGAGGGTGGCCAATGTAACGTCAAATTTTAAAAAAGGTTCCAGAGGTGATCCGGGAAATTATAGACCAGTGAGCCTGATGTTGGTGCTGGGAAAAATGGTAGAGACTATTATAAAGAACAAAATTACAGAGCATATTCACAAGCATGGATTAATGAGAGAAAGCCAACATGGATTTAGTGAAGAGAAATCTTGCCTCACCAATGGGTAAACAAACGTGGATAAAGGTGAGCCGGTTGATACTGTGTATCTGGATTTTCAAAAGGCATTTGACAAAGTACCTCATGAAAGACTGCAGAGGACATTGGAGAGTCATGGGATAGGAGGTAATGTTTTATTGTGAATTAAAAACTGGTTAAAAGATAGAAAACAGAGAGTAGGGTTAAATGGTCAATATTCTCAATGGAGAACGGTAGCTAGTGGGGTTTCCCATGGATCTGTGCTGGGACCACTGCTTTTTAACATATTTATAAATGATCTAGAGATGGGAGTAACTAGCGAGGTAATTAAATTTGCTGACAACACAAAAGTTATTCAAAGTTGTTAAATCGCAAGAGGATTGTGAAAAATTACAAGAGGACTTTACGAGACTGGGAATCCAAATGACAGATGACGTTTAATATGAGTAAGTGCAAGATTAAATGAATTCTTTGCTTTGGTCTTCACTGATGAAGATTTGGGAGAGATACCGATGCCAGAAATGGTATTCAAAGCTGACAAGTCTCAGCGATGGGCAGGAAGGGGGAAACCTCTCTAGACAAGTTATTAAATCTACACAGCCAATGCCAAGCCTTCCTCAAGGGCATAAAAATAGTGGCAAAATATGGGACAGTCGTGCTCTACCCACTGGCAAATGGAGCCAGTAACCAAAATGATGAGATGCCAACAGCTTAATCTCTATTTTTGTGGAAGAAAAAAAACAGGAACCCAAACTATAGCTACATAATGCAAGGTTCCACATTTGGAGTCCCTGACCAGAAAAGGGATCTAGGTGTCATTGTTGATGATACATTGAAACCCTCTGCTCAGTGTGCGGTGGCGGCTAAGAAAGCAAATAAAATGTTAGCTATTAGTAGGAAAGGAATGGAAAACAAAAATGAGGATGTTACAATGCTCAATGGTGCAACCGCATCTTGAATATATTGTGTGCAATTTTGGTCACCACATCTCAAAAAAAGATATAGTGGAATTAGAAAAGGTACAGAGAAGGGCAATGAAAATGATAAAGGGTATGGGACGACTTCCCAGTGAGGAAAGGCTAAAGCGGCTAGGGTTCTTCAGCTTGGAGACAAGATGGCTGAGGGGAGATATTATAGTAAAAGTAGTTAGCTTATCCGGGTTTTAAAAAGTTTGACACGGGGACGGGATCTGTGGTAAAATGTGATAAATCGGCGGTAGAAGAAAAATCTGTCCATTTACCGCGGCTGCGGGAGCAAAACTTACTGCCCCACAGGAGCAGTAAAAAGCTTTGCTCCTGCGGTAACCACCCCCCCCCAAAAAAAAAAACCAGTCGCAGTTACCGTTCCTGGTTCAGCATCTCCATGACTACCTTCCTCCCTTCTGCAGTAGCTCTACCTTATGCAGCCTGGCAGTGACGGGGCACTGGAAATGCAGGAGGGGAGTTGCTGGAGTGGACTCACGGAAAGGCAGGGGGCTTCTGGACCTGAAGGGGGAGCTGGAGAGAAGGGAGAAAGGTGCTGGACCCTTGGAGGGAGGGGGCTTCTGGACCCGAAGGGGGGAGCTGGAGAGAAGGGAGAAAGGTGCTGGACCCTTGGAGGGAGGGGGCTTCTGGACCCGAAGGGGGGAGCTGGAGAGAAGGGAGAAAGGTGTTGGACCATTGGAGGGAGGGAGGGAGGGAGGGCTGGCTGGAGGGAAGGGAGAGAGGTGCTGGACCTGCAGGGGAGGAAGGGACATAGAGGGGCAATGCCAGACCTGGGAGGGGGGTATATGGACACAGAGGGAAGATGCTAGACATTGGGGAGAATAGGAACGCAGAAGGGAGATGCTGGACTTTTGAAGCGGGGGCATAGGGACACAGAGGATTGATTCTGGACATAGGTAGAGGGGATAGGGGTAGGCTTATGGCTCTCTCTAGTTGCACCGTATAAGAGGAAATGCATATCTTTCTATTTCTGTGGTGTGGGTTCTTGGGTTTTAGGTTAATATGTTTATCATTTTTGGTCAGCTATTATGTATTTGGCATTTGTGTTCTGTGTGTGAGACCGAGGTATTCTGTTAGCATGAATTTTCTATGTAGCATTGTTTAGTAATTTGGCTTGATCAGTTTTCCTGATAGTGGAGGGGATATTTGTAAGGGGAGACAGGGATTTTGTTGAACCTTGTTCTGTATTTGTGATTTATAAATTGACAGTTGTACAGAATATTTTTATTTTTATATTTTAATAAAACGATTTAAATATAAAATCAGAACAAGGCTTGTGCAAATGGGATTTGACAGAGCCCGCAGGGTTGGGGGACAGAGTTCAATGGGGATGATGACAAATTTTGTCTCTGCGTCATTCTCTAAGCTTCCTAAAAGAGAAGAGCATAAGCCATTATTAAGATAGAAATGGTAAAATCCACTGCTTGTACTATGTTATGTTATTTCTAGGATCAACAGCATAAAATGTACTGTTTTGGGATCTTGCCAGGTACTTGTGACCTGGATTGGCCACTGTTGGAAACAGGATACTGGGCTTGACGGGACCTTCGGTCTGTCCCAGTATGGCAATACTTATGTTCTTATACCTGTGTGGGAACTTGCTTTGTATTTATTCAAATCTGAGTAGGGATACTGTTGCTTTAAATGATCTGCTCAGCTCTTATTGCAAGCTGTGGTCCAAGGGTCAAGTCATGTGATTAAGCAGATGACATCATGCAGTGTGCAAGTAAGCTAGGGCAGTGTATGCTGTGTCTGCAGTACTCTCTGTAATGGAAAGGGGAGAAGATATGCAGCATATGCAGTCTTAAGGAACGTTTACCAGCTGATGATCTGTAATGAGGTTTTGTGGTATTCAAGAGGAAACACAAGATAGCAGTCCTCAGATAGAAGGAAAGGAAATAAAGGTAGAACTAAGGTAAGTAGATTGCAGGGTGGGAAGAGTGAATGAGAGTGGTACCCTACAGAAGGCCAGGCCCCCTAGGCTGATGTGAATAAAGGGTTGATCATTTAGTCTTTAGTTATCTGGGATGTGCTTTTCCTAAAGGGAAGGAAGGCAGTTGAATCAAAGGGAAGATGGACTTTGTGACTTTTTGCATATTAAGAAAAAGCACACTTGAATGGATTATATGTGCATAAGGAGGGAAGGAAGGAGGGGCTCTCTGTTCTAGTAAGACAGCACAGTCTGTCAAGAGTTTTCTGAGAATCGGAAGGAAAAAGAAAAGATAATTCTCAGCAGTTTTGAATAACAATATTAGCAGCCCCTTATGATGCAGATCAGAGAGTAGTATAGTCTCTAGTAAAGGGCTCTTGCATTTTTGGTATTTCCCTTTAGAAGAAGGTAAGTTTCTCTTTGCTTGTTGCACTGTTGGTTGGTTCACCTTTTAATGCTAGGGGGATTGGCACGGGATTCTGCAGGAGTGGTGGCAGGAACAAGTAGCATAGTATTTCTGCAGTGATTGGGTACCCACTGTTTATCTTCTCAAGGATTTCTTAGATATACTATGCCGATTCTGGGAGAAAAGAGAAATGCATGTGAAAGCAAATAAAAGCATCAAATTCTCTATTTTTATGAGCTCATAATGGTAGAGTTTTTTTAAAAATTGATGCATCCTGGACATTTATCTGTAGCTTATGACACATCTTAAAGTTCAATAACCAGGTATATTACCTACATCTTTTTTTACATTTATTACTAACATGCATAAAATTACCTGTGAGTAAACACCAGTAACATCTTTCAAGTATTCCTGCTTAGTTCTGTTAATGTATCACTGGTGGTTAGTATAGAAACCCCACAATGTTATGAAAATTACTGCTATTTAAAATTACCTCTGTATACCCTAATCATACAGGTCAAAATATATTGCAAAAGGTTATCAACTAACTTTTTTTTTTTTTTTTGTTCTAGTTAAACTGTTTTACAGAATACTTCATTGCTTAAAGGCTTTCATACTGGAAGAGGGTTATAAGTGCTCTAATCTGACTTTACATTGCTTGTTGTTTACCTGTCTTCTCACAAGCAGAGGAAAGTTACCCTTTAACATTTTATTATTCAGAGAAATCGCTTGGGAGAGTAAGCTAGTCAGGAGATTGTTGTACATACATCACTGAAGATTGTCTTATTTGACAGTACCTTATACCTTGTGACATTTCCAAGCTGCTGAATTATAAATCGTTTGCCTTGCAACCTAGTGAAGAAATATGGTTTTGCATGGAATAAAAAAACAAAAAAATACTTGCGATGCAAAGATGTTTGTTTGATAGGTCTTCTGACCAGTCAGCATTCACTCCTGTGAGACTTGATTTTTTTTTTTGCAGTTCAAAGCATTCAACTGTTAATGATTTGTTGGTCTGCAGATAGCCTGATCTAAGGTTTTGCAGTTGAACTGCATATGTTTTCTGAATGTCACCTTGTACTGGCTCTTGTGAACATAAATTTTTCCAGGCAAAGAAGTTGGATGTTTGTCTATGCTTTTTTTTTTTATTTGTACTTTGTTGAAGTGATTGCTGTGTACTCCTTCAAGGTCCTGACCCACACTTCCTATTTGCATGATTGCTACAGTTCTTTAGAATCCATTTACTCTTTCATTGCTGAACTCTTGTAGTATTAGTCATCAAATTATGCAATATGATAGTGGATTTTTGCAGGCCTGTGGTGTGTGTTAAAGCATGATCCAAAAACTCCCACTCCCAACTGCAGTTGCAAAATGAAGATTAAAAAAATAAATAAAAGTATAGGAAAAAAAGCCACATTGCTCTGCTTTAGAAAGATGTGTTTGTTGTAATTTAGTCATGATTATGTAAAATTGTCTGATCTGAGGAGCTCAAGAGAGAGGATGTCTTGGTTGGGTAGACTTAGTATTATTAAAATAACTTATTCCTCCCAAAACTCTTTCTCTTTTGCTGAACAACCTATTAGCATATCTAAGCAGTTTTGTTTTCTTTTGAAGGTCTTGGCAGGCTTTATTTGGCAAGAAACGAGTTCTTGAGTATGGTTGTTTTGTTTTGTTTTTTAAGTATAGTTTGTATTAAGCACCAAAGGCATATCAAAAAGATCCAAAACGAGATCATAGAAACATGACGGCAGATAAAGGCCATATGACCCATCCAGTCTGCCCATCCTCTGTAACCCCTAATTCTTCCTGTTCCTAAGCGATCCCACATGCTTATCCCATGCCTTTTTAAATTCTGGAACAGTCCTCGTCTCCACCACCTCCACTAGGAAGCCATTCCACGCTCCACCACCCTTTCTGTGAAATAATACTTCCTTAGGTTACTCCTAAGCCTATTCCCTCTTAACTTTGTCATATGCCCCCTCATTCCAGAGTAGAGGTCTGAACAGGGTTTGCGGGGATCCTGCGGGTTTCCCCCCCTGGTCAGCGGGAGTGCCGCGGGAACAGGGCCCTAGTTAGCAGGAGTGCCGCAGGGACAGAACGGTACATGCGGGATTCCCGTGTGGATAGAGGCCGCAGCCAAAAAATCGCGGCCGGCCAAAAAAAAAAAAGCCACCCAAAATCCGGCAACCCACACACGGCATGAAAAAGCTGCAGTGGGTCACGGAAAGGGGCAGCAGAAGATTCAGATTTCAAACAAAGCATGGTTACATGAAGATTCAAAAAAAATGTCTGCTGCTGGTTCGCTCCTTCTTCTTTTAGTGGGCGGAGACACCAAGCTCTCCTCCAATGAGGCGCCACTCAGTCAGAGAGCAGGAGAATGAAATTTCTCGTCTTTTTTGCCAGCCAGTTGGACTTCGTTAATGATGTCATACTGCTGGGAACAGTAGGCTCCAGCCAGGTCCGCTACCAGTGAATAAAGGCAGACTCTGACCATGCTTAGAATCAGAGACTCGTCATCAGTGCTGTAGGAGGAGAGAGAGGAGGACAGCAGCAAGCAACAGCATTAGGAGCACTGCAGGAGGAGGAGTTCTCTCAGAGGTAGCAGGAGCAGATCAGCTGTGTCACAGAGGAGAGAGGGAGGGAGCAGGGCGGAGCAACTGGCACTGAAGGAGAGAGAACTGGAAGGCAGCAGAAGTTCAGCATCTGTGGTATTGTGACCAGAGCCAGACCAGAAGAGAAGGGGCAGTGAGTACTACTAGTGACTGTGAGTGAGTGACTGAGTCATCCACAGAAAAGAACTGCACAGAGGTGAGCTCAGCTAACTACTTTTATTTTTTATATGTATAGGCAGTTTATTTCTCTCATGGTGGGAATTGGCTGTTTTATGGGGACGGGCGGGGACGGAGGAGATCACTCACGGGGACGGGTGGGGATGGGTTAGATTCTGGCGGGGATGAGCGGGGACGGGTTTGATTCCGGTGGGGACAGGCGGGGATGGGTCACATTTCTGTCCCCATGCAGCTCTCTATTCCAGAGCTCTCCTTCATTTGAAAAAGGCTCTCTTCCTGTACATAAATGCCCTTGAGATATTTAAACGTTTCTATCATGTCTCCTCTCTCCCTCCTCTCTTCCAACGTACACATGTTGAGGTACATAAGCCTGTCCCTATAATTTTTGCATTCAAGACCGCTTACTAATTTCGTAGCCGCCCTCTGGACTGACTCCATCTTGTTTATATCTTTCCATAGGTGCGGTCTCCAGAATTGCACGCTGTACTCCAAATGAGGCCTCACCAGAGACTTATACAACGGCACCATCACCTCCTTTTTCCTGCTGGTCATGCCTCTCTTTATGCACCCAAGCCTCCTTCTGGCTTTGGCCATCGCTTTTTCTACCTGTTTGAAAGCGTTAAGGTCGTCAGATACAATCACCCCCAAGTCCCAATCTTCCTTCGCACACTGAAGCGCTACACCCCCTATACTATACCGCTCCCTCAGATTTTTGCAACCCAAATGCATGACCCTGCATTTTTGGGGATTAAACCTTAGTTGCCAAATATCAGTCCATTCCTCTAGCTTCGCTAGGTCCTTCCTCATGTCATTCACACCCTCCAGGGTGTCCACCCTGTTGCAGAGTTTAGTATCATCCGCAAAGAGACAAACCTTACCAGACAGCCCTTCCGCAATATCGCTCACAAAGACGTTAAAAAGAGCCGGTCCTAGGACCGATCCTTGCGGTACTCCACTGACGACATCCTTTTCTTCAGAGCAAGCTCCATTTACCACCACCCTTGGTCTCCTACCATTCAACCAATTTTTTACCCAATCAGTTACTCTAGGTCCCACACCGAGGGCACTCAATTTATTTATCAGTCGCCTGTACGGAACCGTGTCAACGGCTTCGCTGAAATCCAAGTATACCACGTCAAGCGACCCTCCCACATCCAACTGTTTGGTCACCCAGTCGAAGAAGACAGTCAGATTCATCTGACACAACCTGCCACTAGTGAAGCCATGCTGCCTCGGGTCCTGCATTCCATGTAGTTCAAGAAATATCACAATCCTCCTCTTTAGAAGCATTTCCATTAGCTTACTCACCACCGAGGTCAGACTGACAAGTCTGTAATTCCCAACCTCCTCCTTACGTCCACTCTTGTGCAAAGGAACCACATCCGCCCTTCTCCAGTCCACCGGGACCAGTCCAGTTTCTAAGGAAGCATTGAAGAGGTCTGTCAGTGGAGCTGAGAGAAACTCTCCGAGTTCCTTAAGCACCCTCGGGTGTATCCTATCAGGCCCCATCGCTCTGTCTACTTTTAGTTTGGCAAGCTCCTCACAAACACAGTCCTCCGTAAATGGTTCTTGGTTGACCATACATCCATCCCCTTTAGCTTGTGTTTTTTGCAGCCCTACCCCCGGTCTTTCATTCGTGAACACAGAGCTATTTCTCTCCCTCAGCTTTGAGCCTAACAGTGCTATTATGGCACTTCCTCTTGTCACTTGCATATCTGAAAAAAGTCTTGTCCCCCAATTTTACCGTATTAGCTATCTTTTCCTTCATTTACAGCTTTGCTTCCTGAGAGCTTTTCCAGCTTCTCTTCGCTTATTTAGGTATTCCCTCCTGTCTTCATCTTTGAGTCGTCTTATAACGTGCACAGGCTAGCCTCCTTTCCCTTATCTTTTCAGCTACTAATTCGAGTAACAGAGAGGTCTTCTTTTCCTCTTACTTTTATGTAATTTTCTAACATAAAGGTTAGTTGTCTTTATTATAGCTCCTTTCAGTCTTGTCCATTGCTGTTCTACATCCTTTAGCTGTTCCCATCCCGCTAACTGTTCCTTGAGAAATTCCTCCATCTCGGCGAAGTTAGTTCCTTTGAAATCCAGGACCTTCAATCTCGAGTGAGCCCTCTCTTCTGTTTTAATATTGAACCATACCATACAATGATCACTAGATGCCAAATGGTCCGCCACCTTGACGTCAGAAACGTACTCTCCAGGGCAGACATATGCATTCATTAGTAAACCATAAAATTTGAGGCACTAACATTCTACTTAAAAAGAAAACATAGTAACATAGTAGATGACGGCAGAAAAAGACCTGCACGGTCCATCCAGTCTGCCCAACAAGACAACTCACGTGTGCTACTTTTGTGTATACCCTACTTTGATTTGTACCTGTGCTCTTCAGGGCACAGACCGTATAAGTCTGCCCAGCACTAGCCCTGCCTCCCAACCACCAGCCCCGCCTCCCAACCATCGGCTCTGGCACAGACCATATAAGTCTGCCCAGCACTATCCCCGCCTCCCACCACCGGCTCTGGCACAGACCGTATAAGTCTGCCCAGCGCTATCCCTGCCTCCTAACCTCCAGCCCCGCCTCCCACTACTGGCTCTGCTATCCAATCTCGGTTAAGCTCCTGAGGATCCTTTCCTTCTGTTTTTTATTTTAAATTTATTATTTATTTATTATTAACATAAACAAGCCTTACATCTTGTATTAGAAACACAGAGTTAGAAAATCATTTAAACATATGATTATCAAAATCATTAACATAAGATATATTTTCTCTTCCTTAGACCTCAATAATTGGGGGCGTTCCAACAAGACAAGGAGATCAAAAGGAAATATGTCAAAATAATAAGGCGTTACTCTTTTTACACAATCTTAAATATTAATCAGCTATTGTACTTCTCACTGGAGTTACACTGGAGAGCTTTTTTTGATCCAAAAAAGTTTTAAGTTGGTCTGACTCAAAGAAAACAGATTTCACATTTTGATATTTCACAATACATTTGCATGGGTAGGATAACAAGAAACTAGCTCCAATTGCCCTGGTTTCCTCTCTAAGTAAAAGAAATAGTTTCCTTTTTTCTTGTGTCAACTTGGTGACATCCGGATAAATCCAAACCCTTGATCCACAAAAGTTTTTCATAGCATTTTTAAAGTATTGTTTCATAATAGCATTAAGATCTTATTTTTTTATTTTTTTTATTTATAAGTTTTAACAAATTATTTCAAGAACACTTGTAATGGAAAAAATGGAAGAAATTATACATCATTTTCATAGGAAATTCAAATTGTAAAGAAATTACTTTATCTCGTCCATTTCAAGTCCACCATTTGAGAGGAGAAACAAAATAAAATTCCAGGAAAACTTATTCTCAGCATTAAGATCTTGTTCAAAGACCAATGATATTAATAGAGTTTGTCGCTGAGATATATCTGAAAATGATTGTTCCAACAGTGCTGAGATATCTTGTAAATCCTGATCGCTGGTCTGAGGATTGGTCTGAGATCGAGCTTGTTTCATTTCCCCCTCCTTATTTTTAGACATAGGGATATAATAAATTTTGTTAACTGGAGGAATCAAAGAGGGGGCGTATTGTAAATTTTCAATCAAATATTTTCTGAAAAGTTCCGTCGAGCTCAGGCCAGTTATTACCGGAAAATTTAATATCCTTAAATTCAGGCGTTTGTTAAAGTTTTCAATTTGTTCAATTTTCCTCAATATCACCGTTTTATCTTTGATCAAAGCGGCATTAACCGATTTCAGCGAGACAACTTCTGATTGAATCGAGTCAATTTTAGTTGTAGTATCAGTTTTCAGGTTTTACATAGTTTCAGTTAAAGTATTTACTTTACTTACAAGAGATGAGGTCTCCAGGGCAGTATGTGCAACCGTTTTAGTTAAATCTTGAATAGCTCTCCAGATTAGTTCCAGCGTAAACACCTGGGGAGCCTGAATCTCCAACGATGATTCCTCTGCCCTCGTAGAGTGGGGGCCGCCATAAACGGATCCGTCGCTCTCGCCTTCCGAGGCAACTGGATCTGACCCTTTCTCACGCTGAGAAGCTGGACAAGGTGGGTGATTAACCTCCGGTGGCGAAAGTGATGTTTCCGTTACCAAGTGAGCCGACGCTCCTTCATCGACGCCCACAGCGGTCTGCTGCATTCCGGCTTGTTGTGAAAGATTTGTTGTGAATCGGTCGAGAGATCCTTTCCTTCTGAACAGGATTCCTTTATGTTTATCCCACACATGTTTGAAAAGAACTCCTAAACCCCCCTCCCATCCTTGCCCCAGTCCCCAACCAAACTAAATCAATGCCTGTCTAAGGCCTCTATGCTCAAAAGTAAATGTGGACGCTAGAGGCCATTAGTGTTGTACTAGTGCCAACATATACCTGCACAGAATGTTCAGAGGCTCGGAGCGCAGAAATAAATGAACGCGCAGACAAACAACACAAGTAGCATGCTAATGTAGTCAAGCTCATGTTTTAATGAGGTCATTCTGTATTCCTCCCCAATGCTCAGAAAAGAGCGATCAAAACAAAACTGCCCTAATGCTGCAAAAAATAATGCCAGGTTGGAGTAGGCATTAGGGTGTTGAAAGAGAGGATTTCTCATGATTCTCTCATGATTCTTTCTGCAAACTCTGCTGGTTTTGATTTCTTTTGGAAGCAGAAGGAAGCTCGTGTAAGCTCTTAAGCACTGGCTGTGAGAAACAGCAGCCCCAAGGAAAAACACACATTGGCATCTGTTTCTTGCATCTAACTATAAGCATCCAAGCTGTTTTCTATGGCTTATATTTAGGCCACAGAAAACTGATGCCCAATGTGTGTTTCATGTTTTACCAGGTTCATACGCACAAGAGCTGAGCTTACCATTGAGCTATTCTGCGCATGCACCTGAAAGCGTTTAGGGCCAAGCTGATCTTTCTTACGCCCTTTCACACCAAGTACAGTACTCCCGTGCCAAAGCACAGACCCCACTGCCAAACTCCTAATGCTCAACGCTATGAGCCTATATTTGCATTTCATTAGCATTGAGCATTAGGGCACTGTTCTTCTGCACTGTTCCAGCGGTATTTTTACGGCGCTATTTGGAACGCCACTGGAGTTTTGAGAAGCGGGGCTACAGAGATCAGAAGAGTCCCAAAAGGGTGCCCAAGTCTTTAGAAAAAGGTCCCCTTTTGAGGAAGGCAAGTCAGGAAACCTCTTGTGCTCCAGGGATCACAACAAAATCAAAGCTGATCTCCAGTGTGAAACTGTGGGAGAATCTGTAGAGAGCCAACACTACAAAACAGACTTTTATAGCCATCAACACTGAGCATTTGAGAAAAGCTCACGCACCTGTAGAGGCCTGTCCCCTCAGAATGAACACATCAAACAGTAGACGTAGTGATGGGGTCTACTGAATCTTCCAAATCTGAGAAACATGTCCACATAAGTCCAAAAACCCTTTATATAAATCCAAGTCCAGAACATGTGCCCAAGATGGGCTCCACGTGCTAAGCATTTAGGACAGTTAT
Organism: Microcaecilia unicolor; assembly: GCF_901765095.1. NCBI lineage: Eukaryota > Metazoa > Chordata > Amphibia > Gymnophiona > Siphonopidae > Microcaecilia > Microcaecilia unicolor. The sequence goes on along the minus strand of NC_044037.1, from coordinate 85,478,029 downwards.
CATCCTCCAGCAGTGTCGCACATTATGCTCTGTACAGGGATATATACAGTCTCTGGATAAATTTATATTGTAACTCCTACAATACAGCAATTTTAGTTTAACTGTGCTGGTCCTGTAGTCCAAGAGGCAATTCTCCATTCCATTTCTGTGCCAAAGAGGCATAATCATATTCCGGGAGCTTTTCTCTCAAATAGCTATGATAATACTTCAAGGGTATCAAAAGTTGAGCCTCCAAATCAAGCATAGTAAAAGTGTTCCCAAACTGAAGAGGTCAGAGAGGCGGTTGGTAATGAGCAAAAATAGTGCTGCAATTGGATATAAGCAAACTGGTCTTTTAAAACTAAACCATATTTAGCCCTCAAATCATCAAAGGTCTTAATTTTACCATCATCAATAAGTACATGGTATAGGTACAGGATCCCCTGAGTTAGACCACCACTGAAAGGAGGAGGAAGACCCCCCCCCCTTTGCCACTGTAAAGGCAGCATTCTCAGCGATGGGCAACAAGGGGGAAACCTCTCTGGACAAGTTATGAAATCTACACAGTCAATGCCAAGCCTTCTTCAAGGGCACGAAAATAGTGGCAAAATACAGGGCGGTCATGCTCTTCCCACCGGCGAATGGAGCCAGTAACCAAAATGATGAAGTGCCAGCAGCTTAATCTCCGTTTTTGTGTAAGAAAAAAAATTAGTTCCTTGAAACCAATCTGTGATGTGACGCATACAACAAGTGATTGAAAAAAGTTTGATACTCAAAGAGACCTAGAGGGGCATTTTCAAAAGGAACGTCCAAATTCCGATTTGGATGTCCTTGCAAAACGGCAAAATCCAGGGGCGGGGAAACCCGTATTTTCAAAACAAGATGGACGTCCATCTTTCGTTTTGAAAATGCCGCCAGGGACGTCCAAATCCTTAAATTTGGATGTCCCTAGACATGACATTTCTGACTTTTGGCGATTTTTGAAACCAAAGACATCCATGTCAAAAACGTCCTAATGCAAGCCATTTGGGAGTGGGAGGAGCCAGCATTTGTAGTGCCCTGGTCCCCCTCACATGCCAGGACACCAACCGGGCACCCTAGGGAGCACTGCAGTGGACTTCATAAAATGCTCCCAGGTACATAGCTCTCTTACCTTGTGTGCTGAGCCCCCCAACCCTCCCCCAAAACCCACTACCCACAACTGTAAACCACTACCATAGCCCTTACGGGTGAAGGGGGGCACCTAGATGTGGGTTTGTGGTGGGTTTTGGAGAGCTCGCTGTTTCTTCCAGAAATGTAACAGGTAGGGGGGGTATGGGCCTGGGTCCGCCTGTCTGAAGTGCACTGCTCCGGGGACCTGCATGCGCTGTCATGGACCCGAGTATGACAACTGAGGCTGGCACAAAATATTTTGAAAGATGTTTTTTAAGGGTGGGAGGGCATTAGTGACCACTGGGGGAGTAAGGGGAGGTCATCCTCGATTCTGTCCGGTGGTCATCTGGTCATTTCGGGCACATTTTTGTGCCTTATTCATAAGAAAAACAGGTCCGGGTGAAAACGTCCAAGTGTTCATCGGGGACGTCCTTGTTTTTTCGATTATGGGTCGAGGACGTCCAAGTGTAAGGCACGCCCAAGTCCCGCCTTCGCTATGCCTTCAACATGCCCCCTTGAACTTTGGCCGTCCCAAGAAAAAATCCTTTATTGAAACAAACATCTGACGTGATCCACTTTTTAACAATGTGCAAATAAAAAATAAACATATGAATAAAATATAAATCTATTAATACATAAAAACATGAAAATTGTGAGGGAAACAGGAAAATAGACAGCTTTTACAATCAGTTCCAACCTCTGATACAAGAAGTAGACTAAAAGTATATTACCTTTTGAGCTGGACATTGAATAAAGATGAAGTTGCAGTTTTGAACAAAGGTTTGTTCTTTATACTACTACGTATTTAACACACGAATAGTTATTTTGCTTTTACACGAAAGTTAAAAATTCTAGATTATTTTTCCAAACTGCAAGTGCAGCAGGTATGCCTGTTGTGAAGTGTGATAATAAATGGATGCCTCCAGGTAATCAGAATCCTATGATTACAGCTTATGAATAAATGGTATTGAAAGACATTTTTAACTTCAAGTTTTCTAAAACTTAAATAATGAAAAGCAGCCATAGAATCCTTGAAAGTTGACCCAGGCATCATTATTAAACAAAGGGTGGAGATGCTGTATTTATAGACACGGGAGCACTGAGGAATACATAAAAGAGATCAATTGACAATTGGAAGGCCACACATTTTATATAAAACTTTCAAATGACTCACTTTGACGATTAAAAACTAATTCGATTCTGTTTGAAAAATTGCCCTCGAGGGTGGCTATATAATGAAAAAGAATTTGAATTTTTGACAGTTGACTTGCCAAGAATTCTTGTATTGTACATTTACCCAAGATACATAAATCTTTAGAAGCACTACCAGGTAGGCCAATAGTATCTGGGAACAGCTCAAATTTGGAACCTATTTCATTCATATTACTACTACTACTACTACTTAACATTTCTAGAGCGCTACTAGGGTTACGCAGCGCTGTACAAATTAACAAAGAAGGACAGTCCCTGCTCAAAGGAGCTTACAATCTAAAGGACGAAATGTCAAGTTGGGGCAGTCTAGATTTCCTGAGTAGAAGTGTAGTGGTTAGGTGCCGAAGGCGACATTGAAGAGGTGGGCTTTGAGCAATGATTTGAAGATAGGCAGGGAGGGGGCCTGGCATATGGGCTCAGGGAGTTTGTTCCAAGCATGGGGTGAGGCGAGGCAGAAAGTGCGGAGCCTGGAGTTGGCGGTGGTGGAGAAGGTGTACTGAAAGGAAGGATTTGTCTTGAGAGCGGAGGTTACGGGTAGGAACGTAAGGGGAGATGAGGGTAGAGAGGTAAGGAGGAGCTGCAGATCGAGTGCATTTATAGGTTAGTAGGAGAAGCTTGAACTGTATGCGGTACCTGATCGGAAGCCAGTGAAGTGACTTGAGGAGAGGGGTGATATGAGTATATCGGTCGAGGCGGAAGATAAAACGTGCAGCAGAGTTCTGAACGGACTGAAGTGGGGATAGATGGCTAAGTGGGAGGCCAGTGATACGTTAAGACCCTTGGTACCAGAAATACCCTCCTATGTAAGAGATACTTCTGATATGATCAACCTTCTAGACAAGATAGAATTTGACCAAAATGACATTTTAGCAACTTTAGACATAGAAACTCTATATACCAATGTTCTGCAAACTTAAGCATAAAATCTTGTCCAGGATGCTTTACTTAAGAAACCACACTATAGGAAGATACCTGTTGGTTTTATGATGTCTCTTGAAATTACTTTGAGGGATAATAATGATTTCTGCTTTGAGAAAGTATTCTATCAGTAAGTGAAAGGTACAGCCATGGGCTGTACAATGGCACCTTCCATTTCCAATTTATACATGGCCAGTTTTGAGTAAACCTTTCAGCGCATGAGTTCAGCGAACATCTAATAGTTTGACAGATATATAAACAGGCAGAAATTTGGAAGGCATTTTAGTGTCTTCAGCTTTCATGAATAATACAACTGTGAAATCCACAAACACACAGGGACATTATCCCTGTGGGAATTGTTTTGTGTGCTCTGTCAGTGTTGTCACCAGATTTATAAGACATTCTGTAACTGGGAAGGAATATGTATTGAGATTTTTCCAGTTGTAGAAGTGAAAGAATAATTTATGCTTGTAACTGTTCTTGCAATTTTATGTGTATTGGAAAGACAAGATGTGCACTGAATAGAACTTATTTAACTTTGTAGTGCCATAAAAATAGGAAGAAAATGGAGAAGCCTCTGGTTGAGCATTCAGTTAAAATGAATCACAGGTTTGAGGATTACAGATTTTTGTTTTGTCCTACATAAACCTAGAACACCTTGGAGAGGAGGAGATGTAGATACTCATTAAAATTGAACAGGAAATGATCTTTCAGTTTAGGACCATTGAACCAGAGGGTTTAAACAAAGAACTTGATCTCCTAGCTCCTGTATTTGATTGTTCATTACTAGAGTGTTTGTAATGTAACCTCATGGTTTTTATGTGCATTTTTAATATTTGCTTGTTTTTAGACATAGTGGGTATAATTGTGCCTTTAGAACCAAGTTTCAGATGCAGTTTATCTACTCTTAAGAAGAATTTCCTGGTTTTACTGTTTTTTTTTTTTTTTAATCCTCAGATTGGTTTGAGGGTAGACCAGGAAGTGATATAAAGAACTCTTCCCTACCTGCTTCTTTTTATTTTCTGTGGCTTTAGCTGGAAACTTTATTTTGATGCTGCTGAAAGAGTCGGTAATTTTTTTTTTTTAATATAGGAATTACCACTTTTTAAAATGTTTAGAAGTAATTGTTTAATTTTGCAAAGCATTTTACTTTTTTTTTATTTTTATTTTTTTTTATAGGGGGCATTTTAGGTTTTCAGTTGATATTTGAAGCTATAGGCCATATTTACTAAGGTATGTTAGTGTTTTTAGCGTTCTTACGCTTAACCTGCGCGCTAACCATGTAGGTGCCTAAAGGGATGTTGTAGGCACGTACATAATGAATGTGCGTTAAAAACGTTAACATGCCTATAACGGTGCTTAGTAAACAGGGCCCTATGTCTTGTATTAAAATTACATGTTCATTGATTCCTTTTAGCACTGTTTGAACATTTTATATGCACCTGTTACAATTTAATTTTTAGCATGTTGTTTGAAAACAGCCTATCACATATGCATAGTTATACATTTTGGAATGGCCACAGGAAATGGCCTCTTTTTAGAGTGTTTTAATAATAATATATTAATACAGCTTTATTCCCCACTTAGAATATTTTAGATATATAGCAGGTTAGAAATAAAGATACATACAAAGTAAAATTATAACAATACAAATCAAATTGGTCAAAACTAGAGAGTCATTTATTGCCAAAATGGAAAACATAGTCATCGGTCTCATAATCCATATGCTTGCACAAACATAAGAGTTTTTAATTCTTTCTTGAACTGAGTAATATTCTGCATAAAGTGAAGCTCAACCCGCAGAGAGTTCCATAACTTAGGGCCCTTAAAAGTTGCTGCTGTTTTTAGTTGTGCTGAACCTTTGAAGTAATTGTTTTTCATATTTTGCCAGCACTTTTTTTTTTTTTTTTTTTTAAGGTGAGCACTTGGCTTTTAGTTGGTATTTTAAGCTGTGTCCTGTATTAGAATTTAGGGCCCTGTCTTACAAAGACTCGCTAACGTTTCTAGCGTGCGCTAACCATGTAGATGCCCATGGGCGTCTACACGGTTACGCACTAAAATCACTAGCATGCTTTGTGAACAGGGCCCTTAGTGTTAATTGATTTTCTTTAGCACTGCTAAGCACTTCTATGACAACCGGAAGGGGTGTATTTTATCCTAACTAGGTCCATGTTTGGTTTTTAAATGGAGGATTTTGCCTTTCAGTTGTGCTGAAGATTAGAAGTAGTTGCTTCCTCTAATCTAACCAAGCATTTTCTTTCCTTCTTTCAAAGGAAGCACCCTTTTAGCTGCTGTTGTAAGTAAGTGTTCCCTGGTTTCTTGTAGTACTGCTAAGCATTTTCATGACAGTTGTGAGGTGTGAATTTTATTAACCTCTTAACTAGGGGCCCTGTTTACTAAGACGTGCTAGCATTACTAGCATGCACTAGTGCTAGAGACATCCATATATTCAAATGGGTGTCTCTAGTGTTAGCATGCGCTAATTATGTTAGCACGCCTACAGTGTGGCTTAGTAAACAGAGAGCTTCTCCTACATAAGCACGCAACTATGGAATGCACTACCAAAAGCCACAAAAAACAATACGACATAACTAATTTCCGAAAATTACTAAAAACCAACCTGTTCAATAAGGCATACCACAATGATCCATCCTAAGTACCAGACAACAAAACTCATACCAGAACTGGACAAAATGGAATTTTCTATTCTTGACTGCCTAAGTTATTCTGTCACGATTGAACTTTAATGCAATTCCATTTTATTTCTCATCACAAAAATGAATTCTTTATACTTGATTGCCTAATCTACTCTGCCACCTACGAACCTTATTGCAATATAACTCTGTAATTCTCTTTTAGAAATGGTAATCGCCATTATGGAACAATGTAAGCCACATTGAGCCTGCAAATAGGTGGGAAAATGTGGGATACAAATGCAACAAATAAATAATTGGACTATTTCAAATTCTTATTATGCACTTGTTAATGGTCTGTGGATATATACGCTACAAATAATATACACCCTTTACAATTAATGTTTTAACTCTTTCAGTTTTTATAACATGTATTATACATTAACTTGTACTGTTTCACAGAGCTGAATAATTGTATTCAGATAATGTGGGATACAAGTATCAAATACATTTTTAACATGCTGTTTGAACACAGCTTACTTCGTATGCACAGTGGTACATTTTGGAATGGCCGCAGGAATGTTGCACATTGTGCCGCACAAACATGCCGTTATACTATACTATATTGACACTTGTATCCCACTTATATCAACTATGGAATCAAAGCAGGTAACATAAAACTAACTCCCTAAAGGCAGTTGACTTACCATTAAGATGAAAGCTAGAATACAAAAATAATAAACTGCACTAGTTAAAACTGTAAAATTTACTAAAGAGGAAAGTTTTCAAAACTTTTTGAAAATGAAGATAATTAGATAGAGACCGAATTTGCAAAGGTATCATGTTCCAAATCTTGCTAGATAGCTTTTTGTTATCTATCTTGAAAATGTCTTAATTGAATATTGTTAACGGAAGGAAAGCTCAGTTCGTATGTAGAGCTAAAATAATTCAGGGGCCCTTTTACTAAGCTGCGCAAGCATCTACGCGCGCCCAACGTGCACCAAAATGGAGTTACCGCCCGGCTACCGCGTGGCTCTTGTGGTAATTTCATTTTTGGCGTGTGTCTGATACATGTGGCTGAAAAATAATTTTTATTTTCGGATGCGCGTATCGGACGTGCGCCAAGTGGCATTTGACGTGCATAGGTCATTACTGCGTGAGACTTTACCACTAGGTCAATGGCTGGTGGTAAGGTCTGAGACCCAAAATGGATGCACTGCAATTTTGATTTTGCCACGTGTCCATTTTTGGCAAAAATTTAAAAAAGGCCTTTTTTATAGGCACGCTGAAAAATGGATCGTCGCGCACCCAAAACCTGTGCCTACACTACCACAAGCCATTTTTCAGTGCATCTTAGTAAAAGAACTCCTCAGTCTTAAAGAAGTAAAGATTAATAAATCAACAAGAAATATTGGACAACAGCTTGAAATAATTTTATATACCCAACAAGCTACCTTGAATTTCACCCGAGCCTCTGAGTGCAACCAATGCAGGTCACTTAATAAAGGAGATGCCCGATCAAACTTTTTGAATCTGTAGGTTGATTTAGCAGCAGTGTTCTGTTGAAGTTTATATAAAAACTAGTGAAAGAGGCCCGTTTCCAACAGAAAGGAAACGGGCACTAGCAAGGTTCCAGAGCCCCCTCCCTCTCTCCCTCCGTCCTCAGAGCTCCAGGCTCCCCTCCACCCCTCACCCTGTCCGAGTTCCAGGACCCCACTCCCACCCCTCCTATTCGAGTTCTAGGACCCGCCCCTCCACTTCCAGTGGAATTCCAGGGCCCCCCCCCGCCCCTCCCCTTCATAAGTGCTGGCTGTTGTTTAAAAGTTTTTACCTCCTGCACGTACGGACGCTGCTTCAGACAGCCTTTGCTTTCGCTTCTGTTTCAGCTGGTCCTGTGGTCCTGCCCTCATTTCCTGTTTGCGGAAGGGCGGGATCACAGGAACAGCTGAAACAGAAGCGAAAGCAAAGGCAGTGTGAAGCAGCGTCCATGCGTGCAGGGTTTCACTGTGGCTGGCGGACTGCGGAGCAGGAGGTAAAACGTTTTTGGGTGGAGGAAATCGGAGGGGGGGGGGGGGGGCGTGGAACTCGGACGGGAGTGGGGCCGTTGGACTGGAGCTTCCAGTGGCTGCTGCTGGGTTCTCTTCCCTCTCACTTCCCATTGGGTCTGCCCTGTGACGTCATCCCCAGGGCAGACCAATGGGAACTGTGTTACGAACCCAGGCATCCAGAGGGATGTGCAGAGCTGCAAATTATTATATAGGATATCCAGCATATGGAACACTACAATAATCAGTTTGTCAGAACCAATGCCTGTAGCAGAACCTGAAAATCCTCTGGGGGGGGGGGGGGAATTATGATTTTTCTGATGCATGTGTATATTTTATTTATATACACAAAAAGTTTTTCATTTTATTTGTTAGTCCTTTGTAAGTGCACATAATTTGGTCACTGGATCTCTCACATTTTATATGTTTTTATGTATTGATAGCCTTTTAATTTTATTCAAATGTTTATTATTATTTACATATTGTTTTAGTACTGACCCCTGAGTCAGCCTCTGAGGGGGTGAAACGTGGACCATGTCTGGTGTTGTTTCTTGGGACCTTGTTCGATCTGCTTGTTTTTTGCATCACTTTTGGTGCAGATCAAAAGAGCCTCTCTGTTGCTAACAGGACTCTGGGAATACAGATCCTTCATTAAACTTATTGTTAATTGAATGAATTTTTTAGGCTGTGCCTTTCTAGTTCATTTTACAACAGCTTTCTTTAGATGAGGTATTTAAATCTTTCATTTCCCTATCTCAAATTTCCTCCAGGATATACATATTTAATCCCTCTGTTTACAAAGCTGCGCAAGCGGCTGACATGTAGCAGTTCCGACACAGCTCATTCAAAGTGAATGTGCTGTGTCTGCATTACCACACTGACAGCTAGCTGCTAGTGCAGCTTTGTAAACCGGTGGGAAATCTTTGTCTGTCCTCACATGTTTTATGACAAAAACTGGTGACCATTTCAGTAGCCACCTTCTGGACTGGTTCCTGGTTTTATATTATTTTGAAGATACTTTCTCCAGAATTACACACAAATCTCCAAATGAGATCTCACCAGAAACTTACACAGAGACACTGTTTCCTCCTTTTCTGTACTTGCCACCCCTCTGCCCATTCACCCAAGCATTCTAGCTCTTCCAGTCATTTTATCAACCTGTTTGGGCAGTTTAAATGATCAGATATGATTATCCTGAGATTTCAGTTAACATGGCTCTGTATCTGGCCAACGTGCTACTCTTGGGCAATGGCTGAGACTTAGGTATTTAACTGCACATTTGAAAAAAAATATCATGGTGATGAACATAAAATTGTATAACAAATAACTAAGGGCAAATAGACATTGGCTGAAGAAAACAGGAACGAAAGGAAGAATTGCACAGCATAATTGTCCAAAGACTGAAATATAAACCTGAACACACAAAGTACTACAGGAGAGCCAAGAACTTAAAATGGTGAAAAAAAACATGATAGAAGAATTGGGACTAAATTATCGGATTGTAAGAATCTCAAGCCAATAGTCATATTTTCAGCATAGACTTGAATTTTTTAATGGAGGACTCTGAGCGAAGGTTGATAGGAAGCAAACTCCAGAAAGACGGGACCAGGCAGCAAAAAAAGCCAGGGAACAGGAAGAATTCAACCTCAGCTTTTCCTCCTCATCCCTGTCCAGTGACTATAAATTCTGCCTCTGTGCCCATCTTCCAAGATTGCATAGCATATTTTACTATTCAGCCAAATACGAATAATGAAAAATATTATTTGGCCAAATACAAATACTGAATATGAATAACTAGTAAAAAAAGGCCCGTTTCTGTCAGAAATGAAACGGGCGCTAGCAAGGTTTTCCTCGGAGTGTATGTTTGAGAAAGAGTATGTGTGAGAGATGGTATGTGTGTCAGAGAGAGAATGAGAGAGCGAGACAGAGTGTGTGAGAGACTGTGTGAGAGAGAGAGACAGAGCGATAGAGACTGTGTGTGTGTGATAGAGAGAGTGTATGTGATAGAGAGAGTGTATGTGAGAGTGAGTGAGTGACTGGTCTCAGGACCCCCCTCTCCCCTGCCCCCCTGAAGCCACTCATGTCCAGCGACCCTCCTCGCCCCCTGCAGCCACGCATGTGCAGCGTCCATCCTGTCTCCCCTGCCCCTGCAGCCACCTATCTGGTTTCAGGACCCCCTCCCCCTCTCCCCCCTCCAGCCACCCATGTCCAGCAACCCTCCCCTCCCCCCTCGAAGCACATCAACCCCCTCGCCACCTGCAGCTGCCAATGGTAATGCTGTCAGGCCGCTGCTGCTGCTTCTGTTGAGCAGCAGCAGACGCTACAAAAAAGAAAAAAAAAAAATGTTTTTTTAAACCTGAAACGCGGCACCATAGACAGCTATCTGGCATTGGCTGTCGTCTCAGCAGCCACTCCTCCTCTCCCCTCTCACATCGCTGCGCTCCTCCGGGGTCTTACTCCAGGGGCAGTGACGTGGAGGCGAGAGGAGGAGCGGCTGTAGAGACGACAGTCAATGCTAGATGGCTGTCTACGGTGCCGCCTTTCAGGTTTAAAAACATTTTTTTTTTCTTTTTTGTAGCAGCTGCTGCTGCTCAACAGGAGAAGCACCAGCGGCCGGACAGCGTTACCATTGGTAGCTGCGGGTGGCAAGTGGGTTGATGTTGGCGGGGGGGGGGGGGGGTTGCGTGATGTGCCGGAGAGGGTTTGCAGTGGGGGTGGGGGTTTTTGTAGTGGCCGCTGCTGCTCAGCAGGAGAAGCAGCAGCGGCCGGACAGCATTACCATTTGCAGCTGCGGGTGGCGAGGGGGTTGATGTGGCTGGGGTGGGGTGGGGTGTTGATGTGCTTGGGTGATGCGCTGGGGGGGGGGCACTGACAGCTGATTCCTAGGCAGGGGGAGGAGTAGGGAAACATGCTCCACGTGTTTCCCTACTCCTCCCCCTGCCTGGGAATCAGCTGTGAGTGACGTCAGCCTGGCTACGGAGCCTAGCTCAGCAACTGCAGGAGCCATGGACACAGGCAGCTACTTTAGAATGTTGATGGTGAGAATTATTATATAGGATGGGCATTGAGCTTTAACATAAATGTTTAAAAAGTAACATGAAATCAGAGAACAGGTGTTCTATTTCAGTAGGAGTTAGCACGGTAGAACCCTGGATTATTTGTATTCAAATTTAAATCGCTATTTGTCCAAATACGAATAATGTATTTGGGGCACTATTCAGGGCTGAATCAGATCAAATACAAATATTCAGTACAGCCATAAATATAACTGTTTATTTGTGGTTGAAATTGTGGCAAATTGCCAACTTCCTTATCTGTGATGCAAGTACTTGATCATGAAAGAGTGTAACCTACACAGAATGGTAGGCGCAGCTGTGGCTGTTTTGTTGGGCAGACTGGATGGACTGCATGACTCTTTAACTTCTATCATTTACTATGTTACTGTGCTACCTTATCTGGTCCAAGGAGCCAAGGCTGGGGCAAGGAATCAATAGGGATGGGCTGTCGTTTGTAATGACATGGGAAATGCCAACGATATATCCCATGTCATTAAAACCAAACAATTAGTAGAGAAAAGGCAAAAATTCATGTGTGCACTTTTTCCAAAGTGTGTGCAAACTCTTTCCTGATAATGCTCCCTATGCTAATGCACGAATAGTGTGTACATGTGCGCATTACCAGAAAAGAGTGAACGCTCTTTCCAAAAGTGAGCCCATTTCCCAAATGATGTACACTTTTCAAAGCGCGCACACTCAGCAACACTGCCCCCTTGATGAAAATGATTGAAACGAACTTCCTGGAAATGACATAAAATGAAAATCTTTTGACAGCCTAACCCTAGAAATTAAACCCAACTCTTGCTGGTGTACAGCACTGCTACTGAGCAAGCCACTACTACTACTACTACTATTTAGCATTTCTATAGCGCTACAAGGCATACGCAGCGCTGCACAAACATAGAAGAAAGACAGTCCCTGCTCAAAGAGCTTACAATCTAATAGACAAAAAATAAATAAAGTAAGCAAATCAAATCAATTAATGTGACCGGGAAGGAAGAGAGGAGGGTAGGTGGAGGCGAGTGGTTACGAGTCAAAAGCAATGTTAAAGAGGTGGGCTTTCAGTCTAGATTTAAAGGTGGCCAAGGATGGGGCAAGACGTAGGGTCTCAGGAAGTTTATTCCAGGCGTAGGGTGCAGCGAGACAGAAGGCGCGAAGTCTGGAGTTGGCAGTAGTGGAGAAGGGAACAGATAAGAAGGATTTATCCATGGAGCGGAGTGCACGGGAAGGGGTGTAGGGAAGGACGAGTGTGGAGAGATACTGGGGAGCAGCAGAGTGAATACATTTATAGGTTAGTAGAAGAAGTTTGAACAGGATGCGAAAACGGATAGGGAGCCAGTGAAGGGTCTTGAGGAGAGGGGTAGTATGAGTAAAGCGACCCTGGCGGAAGATGAGACGGGCAGCAGAGTTTTGAACCGACTGGAGAGGGGAGAGGTGACTAAGTGGGAGGCCAGCAAGAAGCAGATTGCAGTAGTCTAAACGAGAGGTGACAAGGGTGTGGATGAGGGTTTTGGTAGAGTGCTCGGAAAGAAAGGGGCGGATTTTACGGATGTTGTAAAGAAAGAAACGACAGGTCTTGGCGGTCTGCTGGATATGAGCAGAGAAGGAGAGAGAAGAGTCAAAGATGACCCCAAGGTTTCGAGCTGAGGAGACAGGGAGAATGAGAGAGCCATCAACAGAAATAGAAAACGGGGGGAGCGGGGAGGTGGGTTTGGGGGGGAAAATGAGAAGCTCGGTTTTGGTCATATTTAATTTCAGGTGGCGTTGAGACATCCAGGCAGCAATGTCAGACAAGCACGCTGAAACTTTGGTTTGGATGCAAGGTGAGATATCAGGGGTAGAAAGGTAGATTTGGGAGTCATCAGCATAGAGATGGTAGGAAAAGCCATGGGATGAGAGTAATGAACCAAGGGAAGAAGTGTAGATAGAAAAGAGGAGGGGACCAAGAACAGAACCCTGAGGTACGCCGACAGGCAGAGGGATAGAGGTAGAAGAGGATCCACCAGAGTGAACACTAAAGGTGCGGAGGGAGAGGTAGGAAGAGAACCAGGAAAGGACAGAGTCCTGGAATCCAAGTGAGGACAGGGTATCGAGAAGTATGCTGTGATCGACAGTGTCAAAAGCAGCGGAAAGATCAAGAAGAATGAGGATGGAATATTGACCTCTGGATTTAGCCAGTAATAGGTCATTGGAGACTTTAGTAAGCGCAGTTTCGGTTGAGTGGAGAGGGCGAAAACCAGATTGTAGTGGGTCAAGAATAGCATGTGAGGAGAGAAAATCAAGGCAGCGGCGGTGAACAGCACGCTCAAGTAATTTGGAGAGAAAAGGAAGGAGGGAGATGGGTCGGTAATTAGAGGGACAAGTAGGGTCAAGTGAAGGCTTCTTAAGGAGAGGTGTGACCACAGCATGTTTAAAGGCAGCAGGGACAGTCGCAGTGGAAAGTGAGAGGTTGAGAATGTGACAGATAAAAGGAATAAGAGCAGGAGAGATGGCATTAAGAAGGTGGGTGGGAATGGGATCAGAGGAACAGGTGGTACATTTTGAGGAAGAAAGGAGAAGTGTAGTTTCCTCAATAGTAACTTCAGGAAAGGAGGAAAGGTAATGAGGGGAAGGAGAGAGAGGGGAATGGACTAGTGGAGGGAGAGCTGGTGAGGTAGAGAAAGCAAGGTTTATCTTTTGAACCTTGTTGTGAAAGAATTCAGCAAGGGTCTGAGGAGATAATGAGGGGGGAGTTGGAGGAGGGGGCACCTTGAGGAGAGAGTTCAATGTGGTGAAGAGAAGTCGAGGATTAGAGCCAAGAGAGTTGGTCAGTTGGATATAATAATCCTGTTTGGCACGTAAAAGAGCAGATTGGAAGGAGGTCAGCATGAACTTAAAGTGTAAGAAATCAGCAAGGGCCCGAGATTTCCGCCAGAGGCGTTCGGCGGAGCGGGTACAGGAACGTAGGTAGCGGATATTAGAAATCAGCCAAGGTTGGGGTTTTGTACGCCTTACAGGGCGGGTCATCAAAGGTCCTAGAGTGTCTAAGGCAGAGGATAGAGTATTGTTGTAAGAAGAAACAGCCCTATTTGCTTCCTGTTTATATCGAGGGGTGCAATATAACTGCAATGAAGAATACAAATCTGTAACCTGCCTATACAACTGTGTTTTTCTGGTTATTTTTGCTGAGCTCAGAGCCAGCAGAAAGGGAGAGAGTACTGTCATTCATAATTTAGTTTCCTTGCTTTATTATTCCCTAGCTTTAGCATTTGGCTTCTGTTTAGAGCAGATAGCGCAGTACACTTTTAATTGCAGAGTCCTAGCTCTACTGGAAAGTAAGTGGCCTCTGGTAAGCAATAAAAAGCCCTATCCTCTTCATGTGAAAACCTTAATCCTTTTTTTATTTTTATTTTTAAGAATGCTCTGTGATTAAGGTTTTTGCCAGTTTTGGTCTCTAATTTAAAAAAAAAAGGTGTGTGTGTGTGGTGATGGGGGGGCTTTCAGGGAAACAAACCTTGTTTAGATTATCCTGCCTCTGCCTTCTTGTTCTTTTATAGCTGGGCTGATGCAGGGCCTTGAGCATCTGACCCCTAGCTGTAATAACTTGATACTGCAAGGGGCATCATTTTGAGAGTTGTGTTGGACAGGGCAAGAGTGACGGGACTTCGCTGTTGCGTAGAGAGCTCCCATGGATGCCAGAAGACCCCCCCTCCTGAGAGCCCCCACTGGACCAGCACACTATCAGGTTGGGGTCTTTGAGCAGGGGAAGGGTTTTGCTGGAGGCGGATCTGTGACAAGGGGCTGTTTTGCGGCCCTGTGCTCCTGGACGGTAAAATTACCCAAGCTAAAAGCTATAGTTTATTAGAAATTTACTAAACCGCCTAGGCTAACTGGCAGGTCTTGGTGGTTTACATAAATCAAAAATTAGAAATCATAAGGAAAAGAACTATAATACATTGACAGGACAAGCGTAGAGAAGGAAGGGGGGGGGGGGGTGGTTACAGTAAGGCAACTGTGACCAACCGCACAAGAGGAACCTAGGATAGGTGAAAGGATGGGGCCATGGATCTGAGGCTGTAATATGACTTGTGGGTATCACTGCAAGTTGCATTAGGGCGTTTGCATAGTAATGAGATGCAACACACGTATTTGCATATTTTGCATCTCATTACTCCCTAACGCATGGTGACTTAAATAGCGTCATGCTATTTTTAGAATAGCGGCATTAGGGCCATTTAAGACACATTAAAGGACAATTAACATGACTTAAAGCCCTAACACCACTTGGTGAATTCCTTCCCCCCAAATGTCATACATTTCTTGATTAGCTATCAGGAACTACATTTCCTTCATCAAGTCTGAAAAACAGAACATGCTAAAGATGACATTTGCCTGAAGTAATATAAACAGGCAGGACTCCAAATCATACCTCCCAGATTACAACCAATATAAATAAGTACACACCTAAACTGTGTATGAGTTAACAAGTGCCACAGATTAACCTGATTCCTAATAAAACAGTATTATCAATCTGATAAATTACAGAATACCCTCTTACTTTGTCTCACCTTGAAGAGTTCCTGCATCCTATGGAGCTTCTGCCATTCCAGGAGCCAACCCCAGGTCTACCACTCCAATTCCGCTCCCCCTCCCCACCATACACACATTATCCCCCGGATTCTATATGTGGCACCTGAAATTAACAATGTACATAACTTATTTGGTTAACTAGCTAATCATCTAGGATGTTAAGCAATTATCAGTACTAATTGGCAGTACAGATAATTGCACAACTCACTAAGTGTATTCTATAACATGATGCGCCTAAATTCTAAGTTGCATAGTTGAATGGCCATGGGCAGGACATGGATGTTTCCTTAATTTATGTGCATTATTATAGAATACACCTGCTCTGTGCCTAATTTAGGCATCGGGATTTACATCAAGTAAAATGTGGCCTAAATTTGGTCACGAAGTGAGCCAAGTAGCGTATTCTATATACCACACAGAAAGTTAAGCTTATTCTATTAAATTTAGGTGTACTTTAGAGAATACGCCTGGGCATAATTTTTTTCTGCTCTGACTTTTCGAACACCATATATAGAATCTAGTTCTATGTGTTAATAACAGTGTACAAATCCCAACAACCTGGGTTTAGGTTATCCGCTGCAGTATGCAATATGTGCTAATTCAACACAAGTGGATCAGGGGAGGGGGGAGGGAAGGATGGGACAGTGTAGGCAAGGAAAGGAGCATTGCCTCAGACCTGCCCAGACTCAGGAAATATGAATCAGGAGACCAGAACACCCTCACACTGTGACAGCTCCAGTAGCTATCATCCAACCTGTGGCCCAGCAGCATACTGGCACAACGTGTATATCGAAATGGGCTTGCCAAACAGGCCCTGGCTCAACCAGTCTTTCTTAC
Organism: Microcaecilia unicolor; assembly: GCF_901765095.1. Lineage (NCBI taxonomy): Eukaryota > Metazoa > Chordata > Amphibia > Gymnophiona > Siphonopidae > Microcaecilia > Microcaecilia unicolor. The sequence continues at coordinate 85,461,628 of NC_044037.1, read as the reverse complement.
AGCTCTCCTCATGCCTGTGTCCAGGCTTCCTCCAGGTTCTTTTTATGTTTAACAATTTTTATTGATGACCACACCAAAAGTACAAAGCCACCGGAACATGTCATTCTCGAAACATTTGTATATAACTCAGTGGAACATCACTTAAAACAAGTATCAGTACATACAGCCATCAAATTTTGTCATATAACATTGTCCCTCCCTCCCCCCAACCCCTATTCTGTATTATTTTAATAATAAAAGAAGAAGCTATTGTATTGATATTACAGTCAATTGCAAATATAATCAATAAACATTTACCTGATACAACTCTTTGTCTGTTTTTTCCGTTTTGTTTCTTATCATAATCTAATCTAGAATGACATCAAAGGTTTCATTAAATGTTCCTTTCCCCCCCTTCCCCCCCCCCCACCCCTCCCTCCCTGTACCTATACCATGTAATTCTATATCAGCGTTAACCATGTAACATATAAAGCCATTTATCTTCCCCTACCTTCCTCTCCCATGAGTGTGTTCACCAATAAGCTGCGAGCTCTGCTTGATAAAGCCTGTACGTATGGTTCCCAGACTTCCCAAAAACGTTGTCTACTTCTAGGACTACTAGTCATAGCACGTGCTTCCATTCGCACCAAGGAATGAAGCGAGCTCCTCCATTGCCAGAAGGAGGGCCCTATGTCTTGTGTCCAGTGTTGTAATATACATTGTTTCCCAACCATTAGTACCTTATAGATAAATATGTTTTCTTTATGTCGTAGTGTTGACCCTCTTCCCCTTAATCCAAGCACTACAGTTTTAGCCTCTAACCAAAGCTTCCTGTGTAGCACGGCCTCACAGTATTCCAGCACTGGACCCCAGAAATCTTGTATGGCTGGACATCCCCAAAACATATGATATAGTGTTGCTCTCTGAAAATGACATTTACTACAATGTGTTTCTTGCAATCTACCTGCATAATAGGCCTGTATGGGAGACATATATGCCCTCAGAACAATTCTAAATTGTATCTCCCTATATCGGGCACTCACCACTTTATGTACTATCTCCTTTAAAGATTGGACTATATCTCCACTGCTGATCTCTACCTTTAAATCCTCAGACCATCGTCTTGCCACTGCTTCGTAACTACGATGCTTGGCTATCAAATTTAACTGTTTATATAGTATGGATACCGTGGTCTGTTCTCTTCCCTGTGGCAAAAACAGATTCACCAGCAGCTCATATATCCCTCTATCGCATTTTCCCCTATTTAGTTTCTCAATATAGCTGTGGATCTGGTAGTAATCATACCATATCACATTCTCTACTCCCACCATGCCCTCTAAGGCTTCTCTTGATATAATCTTTCCCGTGTCTTGCATAACATCTGCCACTAGTACCACTCCCTCCTGTGCCCACTTGGCAAATTTCGGGCACGAATTCCCTGGTCCGAATGCTCCATTCCCAACCAGTGGGAGGAGATCCGTACATCGTGGGTTTTTATTAAATCTCCTCAATATGTACTGCCATATACTTCTCATTGGGTGCAATAAAATATGATGTTTCCATTCCTTTGGTATCTTTGTACTCTCAACATGCATCATATAATAAGGGTGATATGGTCTAAACAGTGCACTCTCAATATTCCATTCCGTATGCTCTTCTGTTTCCATAATCCAATCTGCTAAGTGTCTAGCTAGACAAGCCCAATTATACTGTTTAATGTCAGGCAACCCCAATCCTCCTTCAGATCTTTTCCCATAGAGATATTCCAATTTAACTTTAGCCTTTTTCCCACTCCAACAGAATCTAGTCAACATTCCTCGAATCTTCTGGTATGGTCGGATCTCTCTCAGGTTTTGGGAACACCACAATATCCGCTAATCGCAGAGACCGTGGAAGTTCACCTAATTCGACTGATCTATTAAAGAACTTTGTTAAAGGGCCTCCTATATCCTGCATTAGAATTTTATAGAATTCAGCCCTATAGCCATCTGGTCCCGCCGCTTTATGCAATGCACTGGCTTTAATTTCTTTAAGGACCTCCTCCGTCTCAATCGGTTTATTTAGCTCCCTCTGCTGTTGTTCTGAGATCTTCGTCTTGTTAATATTTTCTAAATATATATCAGGGTCTAGATCATCGTCATCATTTTTGGCATATAGCCTAGCGTAATAATCTTTAAATACATCTCTTATCTCTGTGTCATTATGCACTAGGTTCCCCCTCTGTGTCTTGATCCCCAACACTCTCCTCTGCCCCTTCATCTTCCTCACCAGCCCTGCCATGAGTTTCCCGGGTTTATTCCCAAATCTATGTAATTGATATTTATAATATTCAACAGATTTACTGGCTCGTTGATGTATCAGTTCATTTAAATTTACCTGAGTAGCTAATAGTTGCTCTCGGATATGATTTGCTACCCCTTGTCCATATGCCCTCCTCAATTGCACCAACTGCTCCCCAATCTAATGATCTCTCGATCTCTCTGTTTTTTCTTTCTGACACTGTATGCTATGATCTCACCTCTTAACACAGCTTTCCCAGCCTCCCAGAACAGTATTGGTGTATCCATATGTGACTCATTATTTAGTTTATATTCTTCCCACTTACTCCTAATAAATTGCCTAAAATCCTGATCATAATACAGATCTAAGGGGAATATCCATCTGAACTCTCTGCTTTGTGAATTCAGGTCTTTAAACTCAATCGATATTGCCGCATGATCCGAAATTATCGTGGGATCTATTGCTGCCTCTAAGATGTCTGCAAAGCTGTCTTCATCTATCAGTATGTAGTCTATTCGCGATTGCGTGTGGTGAGCTCTAGAATAGTGCGTAAAATCTTTAATATTAGGGTTAAGAACCCGCCACACATCAACCACTCCCACAGCCCCACATATCAAATTGATACCTTTATCTATCCCTCCCATCGCACCTGCTATATGATGTGATTTATCTATGGTGGGATCGGCTACTACATTGAAATCACCCCCAATTATCTTCTTCGACACATTAAATTGCTGTATCTTGCTTATGAGAGAATGGAAGAATTTCTTACTGTACACATTAGGGGCATATATGTTGCTAATGAGGTAGGTAGTGTTATTCACCTTGACCTGTGCCAGAATATATCTCCCTTCGGCATCAATACATGTCTGCCCCACCTCAACCTGGAGTGATTTATGAAACAAAATCACTACCCCAGCCTTCTTTCCCACCGCTGGGGTCTCCAGTACTGTTCCCACCCACCAGGTTTTAAGCTTAAGGTGCTCCTGAGACGACAGATGTGTCTCCTGAAGAAGTGCTATATCCGCTCTTTTCTTTTTAAGACTATGTAATATTTTCTTTCTCTTAATGGGAGATGATATACCCCCCACATTCCAAGAGTATATCCTTAATCCCATCAGTCTCCTAAGTCTCGCTTAAGCATCCGCCACTGTTCCACATTCACATAAGAGCAGTCGTGGTGTCCCAGCACCACCACTCCCGCTGTTTGTACAAGCAGCCACTCCTCGTTCAACTCACTCATATTTCTCTTCTGACTCCATATGTCTAATTGAGGTTCTGTTAACCTAATTTTATGTATCCCCCTATCTCTCCTCCCCCCCCCTCTCTCCCCCCCAGCTCCCATCCTTCAAAGCCTCCCTCCCTCCCTCCTGTTCCAAGAACTAGTCACTTATTAACCCCTACACTCACCCTGCAGTGATTATTAACCCCTCTAACTCTTCCCAGTCTTAACCACCAACTTATTCACAAATTTACATATCACTTTTCGTATACCAGTCTTTGATCATCTTCTTTCACCACATCCTAGCAATGATTCAGCACCCTGTGCTGTGATTCAGTTCTGTATATTCTTTCAGCCTCATATTGCGTTCCGCCTCTCCATGCACATACGACCCTTGTAATTCAATATTATATTCCACAATCCATGTCTGATTCCTCTGTTGTATATATATATCATATCGTCTACAATATCCCATATATTCAAGCATTGATCAGGGCGTAACTGAATCTCTGTTTCATCCTTCAATGTTCCATCCTAGAGAAGTCAAAGTTTTCCGGGGAGGATTCCCCATAGCAAATTAGTTTCAAATGAGCCCCCGTCTTGTAGGACTCCCTCAAATGCTTCTGTAGTTATATCCTTCCCATTAGAGGATCTGTTCTCCACCATGTTGTTGAATGTATGTTTTAGCTGCTTCAACTGTGTCCAAAAATTTGGTGACTCCATTTATCGTGAGACGCAGCTTAGCCGGATACAAGAGCGCAAATTTTATTTTTTTATTGAAAAGGTCCGTACATAAAGGGGCAAAGGTCTTCCTCCTCGCCTGCACCTGCTGAGAATAATCCTGAAAACAAAGGATCTTCTTATCTTGGTAGGTGAGAGTTTTGCCTCCTCTTATCGCTTCCAGGATTTGTTGTTTATGCCGAAAGTTCAGAGCTTTTAGTATGACTACGCGCGGCCTGTTCTCAGGCTGTCTCGGAGGCCCAACTCTATGGGCTCGTTCAATACAGAAACTCTGTAGTTTGTCCTCTATATGTAATGATTTCGGCAGCCAATCCTCCAAAAAGGTAGGCAGATCTTTATCAATAAGCGATTCTGGCAAGCCAACCAAACGCAGGTTATTTCGCCTGCTCCTATTTTCCAAGTCATCGATCTTTGTCTCCAGATCCTGTACTTTCCTCTCCAGTTTCTTGTTGATCTCCTTCTGCGCCCCCACCGTCTCCTCCAACTCTGAAATCCGCTGTAATCCTTCATCTAGCTCCATATTTATACTGTCTATACGCTCATGAGCCTCCTCCGCCCTATCGAGCAATTGCTGAAGCTTTTTGTCCAAAGCGGCCTCGACCGCCGCTGTAACCTCGGCCGTGATCTCCGTCAGCCATGCGGAACCCACTGCTAATTCGCCGGGGTCTCGCTGGTCGGCCATCTTGGTTTCTGGCGGTTTCGATTTGTCTCGCTCTCTTCTCACTGATTTCGCTGCCATTCTCGGTTTCTTCACTCAATCTCTACTCGCCAATCGCTTTCCCACCTTTTAAATTCAAAATTGTGGCGTTTCGCTCCCTGGGTAAGTCAAATTATCTGATTTCCGGGTGAGTGTGCGCGGAGCTTAGCTTTCCAGCGTTAGCCCCGCACCATGGCGTCACGTGACCTCCCCTCCAGGTTCTTTTTCTTCTGCACCTCCCTATTTCATTACCTAGCCCACAGCTTCATTTGCAGCTGCTCAGTCCTCTTGCCGCTGACCGGCCTTGCGTACCCCTCCTTTCTGTTCTTGTGAACATGCTGCACAAATTCACCATCATCAACTGTTTGAACCATGTGGTTCTCTGTATATTGGCATGTGGCTCAAACAGCAGATGTTTAGTGGCATGCTGATAGGAAGAAGGAGAGGAGTGAGCCTGCCTGCTCTTCAAATGCTGGTTCCTGGTGTGGACCAAAGAAACAAGACAACAGGCTGCAACACACAACTTCAGAAAAACAAGAAAGATTATTAGGGCTGACTCAACCGGGCACCTTATGCAATATACAGTTCACAAGACCCTAGCTTACCTCTTCCTTCTGGTTCACCTGCAGAGGAGCCACTTGTGGGACCAGCACTACCCAGTAAGCCCTCCTGTAGCACAGGCAAGAAACAAAGAGGGGAAGAGTGTGATCTCTTCCTTCAAATCTGGGAAGATACAATTGGACCCTCCTGTCCTATCTTAACAATGCAAACAAATCATAAAATGTATCCTAGCAATATTGTGAAGAGGAGGGGGTGGGGCTTGATATGTTAATGCAGGGATAAGCAATTGGTCCTTTCTTGTAACAAGCCAGTTGGGTTTTCAGGTTATCCATAGGGAATATGTATGAGATGGTGTTAGCATTCACTACCTCTGTTGTATGTGAATATCTTGAAAACTTGACCAGCTTGTGGCACTTGCAGACTGGAGTTGTCTGGTCTTCTGTTTGCAATAGAAAATAAGGTAGTTTTTTTGGTGTGTGCGTTTGCTCCACAGTCTGTGAGTAATCTTCCAAATAATGTCAAGCACACCAGATATTAATTTACAACTGCATCACTGGCACTAAAACCAGCAATACCTGTTAGTGGAAAGCCTGTTGATTTATGTGTAGATAACTTTTTAAATATGATACAAGCTGTACAAGAAGATCCATATTGCTTAGTAATATTTACCCTAATTTAGGCTTTTTCCAAGTCCTCTTGATCTGCAGTCTGAGAACCTACAGCTGTTCTCTCACCGCAGCAAGTGTTCAGCTACTTATAGGATGGTACCTTGGAGAAAGGAGGGAGAGAGAGACATGCACGGCATTGTTGTAGTGAATATTCTGTGGTCTTTATTCTTTTTCAGAACTGAAATATCTTTTAGATGTGGGAAAGGGGGCGTGGAATGCTGGCTATAGTAGTTGATAGCTACCAAGTCTACAAACAAAATGCAAAATAAATTATATATAGTATTAACATAGCAGTACCCTCTATTCATGGCAAAATCCACTTTGTGCACTGCTATGAAATGTTATAATACAATGAAAAACAAAACAACAATAGAAACAAATGAAAATGTTCTTCCTGCACATTACTTTTGTTCAGTGTTTTTATTAGTGATGCTGCAGAGTGACAGGGGAAAATCTGCCTGCCTGCAGGTGAACCAGAAATCTCTAATGAATAGATGCACTTCATGGGATGGAAATAGTGAAGGGGGACTTGAGGTGGTGGTGAATAGACAAGAGTCTGGAAGCTATGCTTCAGTGCAGCAAAAGTATGGCATCTCCAAAGTAGAAAAATCCATTAACCAATGAGGAAGACAACAGAAAATTATTTGAACATACATAACATAGTAAATGACGGTAGATAAAGACCTGTACGGTCCATCCAGTCTGTGTCCGACAAGATAAACTCATTTTACATGGTATGTGATACTTTATATGTATACCCGAGTTTGATTTCTCCTTGCCTTTCTCAGACCGTAGAAGTCTGCCCAGTACTGTTCTTGTACTAAGTTCTGAAGCTAACGTTGAAGCCCCTTAAAATTTACACTCCAGCCCATCCCTATCCAGTCACGATCAGGGCGTAGACTGTAGAAGTCTGCCCAGCTCCTGTTTTGTTTTCTAGTTACCGGCGTTGCCACCCAATCTCCGCTAAGATTCCATGGAACCATTTCTTCTAAACAGGATTCCTTTGAGGGAAAGAGATATACAACTAAAAATCTAGATGACCTGAAAGTTGCCAAATCAATGAGGAGCATTAACACTGTATTCAGGTAAATAAGAAGAGATATAAGAAGAGATATCAGAAGAAAATGTAATGTTGCTCTTCTATGAATAGCGCACCCACTTTGAGTGTTGAGTTCTGGATGCTATACATCTCTCAGGATGTTTGATAGGATGGAAGAGGTTCAGAAAAGGCATACTAAAATGCCATTCTACCTGCAATAGACACTTGAAAGGGGGAAGGGATGTGGTCATAGCACTAGGCTCCAAGAATCAATTTTACGGCAAGATTCTGGATCAATTGAAGTCCCCAACTGGAGAAAGATTTTAAGACCATGAAAGAGTGAATTTCAGTAGTCCAGCCAGCTGATATGTGGGCATGTATGAGGATCAGAGCAACTTGTGTATCCAGGACCTTATGAATGGATTGAATTTGCCTCAGGGCAAATACACTTTTTTGAACAATACTTGAGAGAGATTTCTGGAAGGTTAATTCATTACAGAGTAATTCCTAAAATCTTTACTGATGTTCTGAAGGGAATCGGAGATACAAGAACAGAGAATTGTTTGGCAGGGGTGAATTACGCCACATGACAAATGCCTCCCATATTCAGGGTTCAACTTAAGTCTATTCTCAACAAACCAGTCTACAATGGATGTGCGTTTGCACGTGACTTCATGTATAGCATTTAGTTTTTCAAAGTCAAAAGTAATTGGCAGTTGTATGTCATCAGCATAAGAAAAAGGAAATAAATCCTGGAGTTTGAGACAGAGTTACTACAGGAGGTAGCAATAAAAAGAATAGGGCCAGGATGGGACCTTATGGAAGTCTACAAAGGCAGGCTTTGTAGTTTATTCCAACAAACAGTAAATGATGAGTTGCTGAGGTATCGGCAAAACCAATGGGGCTGTCCCTTGTAAGATGAGATCAATAAACCTCTATATAAAAATGACATCATCCACTATGTCAAATGCAGCTGATAGGCCAAGAGTTATTAGGATAACTTTATTATCTGTATCTAGTTGGACCTAGGTATAGTTCATTAAACCTAGTAAAGTTGTCTCTCTGTGCTGTTGTGAGGGGAAAAAACTGGTCTGTCTAGGTGAGTATCGAGCAAGCTGAGAGGCTACTGGGTTGGTTAAAGAAATGAAGGGCAAGTTTGAAATAGGTTGATAGTTTGTCGTTATTGAAGGATCAGCCTTTATGATGTTCAAGGAAGGACAAATACTTCTTTCCAAATGAGAAGCTCTTTTGCTCTTTGAGCCATGAAAGTGCAGGCTGTAACAATTCAGTGATTTTCTTCAATTGATTCATCCCAGAATTAAAGGCTGGATTTGAATAAAAAAAGGAGCATGAATCACAAAGTCAGGAATTGACAGTGAAGGGAAAAAGGGCATAGAAAAGTATGACTTCATTTGCAGAGTTTTTGAGCAGGGGTGTAGGGAGAGAGGAGAGGATATGTAGTGAGGAACTACAGCATGAAAGCACTTGTATGTGAATAAGTGGAGCTTTAAAGGTATGTAGGTATGACTAGTGAGTCAGTGTAGTGATTTGAAGAGGAGTTCTATGGATGTACCATTGGCGGAAGATAAGTTGAGCAGATGAATTTTGAATATATTACAGTGGAGAGAAATGGTTCATTGGGAGAAACAAATTGCAGTAGTCTATGCAAGAGGTGATGAGAGAATGGGCAACGCTTTTGGTAGTGTATTCAGAAAAGAAAGCACTGATTTTAGTGTTTATAGAGAAACTTTTCAGAGAAGGAGAGAGAGCAGTTGAAGTTGACTCCAAAGTTACATGCTGGGAGAATGACAATATTAATCCACAAAATAAAGGAAGACGGTAAGTGGGCTTTAGGCTAAAGGCAGCAAGTTCTGCCTTTTAAGATATTTGAGATTCAGGTATACTTTCTTTTACACCTAGTTTGAAACTGATTACACAGGATTGTTCATGCTGTTGTTTCTGTTCTCTCTAAATCTGCAGATTGTTTGAGGTCTACTTTTATCCTGGAATTTTGGATCCCACAAGATAGGTCTCACTTCTTTTATGTTCTGCAGAGTTTTCTTTGTACAGTGGAGGAGGGATGAATGGCACAAGCAAGATGATGGATTTTTTGGAAGAACCAGCCCCCGGGGTGGGGACCTATGAAGATTTCAATACAATAGACTGGGTGCGGGAAAAATCAAGGGACCGGGACAGACACCGAGAGGTGAGTTTGGCTTCTTGGTTCTTGAGCAAGTTAAAAATACAATGTTGTGTAACACAATAAGCTCTCAGGCGTGGTTAATCAGATTATTGTGTTTTATAAATACAGATGTAGTCACATATGTGTATGTTGTGTGTGTGTGTGTCAATTTTTAAAAATTGTAATCACTTGATTAATTGCAATTGAAAATTTAATCACATGATAAATCACATAAAGCATACTTCTCATATTTCCTCCTGTACAGTACAAAATATAGACAGCAGTCATAAATTCTAAAAGCTGACCTACTTCAATTACTCATACTTGAAAATAAAATAATTTTTATTACATTTTGTTGTTTGGTGATTTTATTTTCTTAATCATCTTGTTTCCTGTCTCTGGCTCTGCTTCCCTCTGTGTTCTCAACTCAGTTTCCATGGCCTTCTGACCATTCACTTTTCTCTCCTCCCTTCACCTAGGGCCTCTTTTGCAAAGGTGCGTTAGTGTTTTTAGTGTGCTCTAAAAATTAGCATTCACTAAATGCTAAGATGCCCATTATATTCCTATGGGCATCTTAGCGTTTAGGGCACGTGAATTTTTAGCATGCGCTAAAATGCTAGTGCACCTTCGTAAAAGACCCCCTTACTGCCTTATATCTATCTTTCATGTTCAGCATTCTTTCATTTTTATGCTCCCTTCTCAAACCTATTTAGCTTCCAGCATCTCCTCCTTTCTACTTTCCTGTACCCTCCATCCATGGGCAGCATTTCTTTCCTCGCTCCCTTCCCTACCCCTCATCAATTTGCATTTCCCTTCTTTCTTCCCTTCTCCTCTCCTTGTTCATGCCCAACATCTCCTTTCATTCTTTGTCTCTCAAGCAGGCTCCCACCCCTGCAGTCCAACATCTTTCTTTCTTCCTCCTTCTTCCTCAGTTCCTGGCATCTCTGCCTGCCTGCATCTTCATCCCCTCTTCTCCCCCACTCCAAATTCTCTCTCTCCTTCCACTCCACAGTCTGCATTTATCTCTCTTTTCCTCCTTCCATGGGCCCTGGTATCTCTGCCTGCCTCTCTCCCTCCCCTCATTCCCCCCTCTCCCCGACCCTCCAGATTCACCATTACAGCCAGCAGTGCTAAACATACACTGCTTCTCTCTAGTCTGGAGCAGGGGCGTATCTGTGTGGGGCCACAGGGGCCTGGGCCCCCGCAGATTTTGCCCTGGCCCCCCTCCCCGCTGTCAACCCTCCCCCGCTGCTTACTTTTGCTGGTAGGGGGCCCCAACCCCCGCCAGCCGAGGTCCGACCCGCAGTCTTCATATTTCGTCTTCCTCCGACTCCTCCGTGGCCATGCAGTAAGTAACGCCCCTCTCTGGCTCTGGCCCCCCCTACCGCCGGATTCCAGATACGCCCCTGGTCTGGAGCCTTCTCTCTGTATCATCCCGCCTCCTCTGACAGAACTTCCTGTTTCTTGTAGCAGGACGCTACAGAGGGAGGGTTCCGGGCTAGAGAGAAGCAGCGTGTATTTAGCACTGCTGGCTATAAAAGCAGGTTCAGAAGGCCACCAAGGGGAGGGAGGGGAAGAGTAAGAGATGCTAGAGCATTGGGAGAGGAAGGAGGAAATGGGAAACTTGAAAGATCCCAGACCAGGGGATGGAAGGGGGAAGGGGAGAGATGTGAGGGAACAGCGAAATAGTACAGATTTGAATGTATCTTCTGAAAATACAGGAACAGGTTCTTTTTTTTTTTTTTTTTCATTACTTCTTAATTTTGCATTTTAACTATTTCCAATAGAAACCATTTTTATGCCTCCTAATTGGCATGTGAGTTTTTGTCGTGTCTTTTCTGCCTGTTTGGAGACCCTAAAGCAGGGGCGTAGCCACGGGTGGGCCTGGACGGGCCCAGGCCCACCCATTTTCCCTCCAGGCCTGCCCATCCGCATTGCTGTCTCCCTTTTGTCCCACGGAGGCAGCGCTTCCTTCCTGCCCTGTCTTCTCCCGAAGCTCCGCTGCATCGGTCCCTCCCTGCAAGTAGAATCCTCCTTCGCCGGTCGCGCTGCGCTGCCATGCAATTGCACACGCAGCTACGCTCCTCCCCCTGCCGCGTCTATCTGGCCCTCTGTGATGCACTTCCTGTTTAGGGCCGGATGAACGCGGCAGGGGGAGGAGCGAAGCTCCATGTGCATGGCAGCGCAGCGCAACCGGCGAAGGAGGATTCTACTTGCAGGGAGGGACCAATGCAGCGGAGCTTCGGGAGAAGACAGTGCAGGAAGGAAGCGCTGCCTCCGTGGGACAAAAGGGATAGAGACAGCGCGAAGGATGCGGATGGGCGGACCTGGAGGAAAAATGGCTGAGCTGCTGGGACATGGGAGGGAGAGGGGGAAGGGGGAGAGTTGCTGGGACATGGGAGGGAGAGGAAGAAGGGACTGGAAGGGAGAGAGCTACTGGATTTGGGAGGGAGAGGAAGAAGGGACTGGAAGGGAGAGAGCTACTGGATTTGGGAGGGAGAGGAAGAAGGGACTGGAGGGAAGGGAGAGAGCTACTGGATATGGGAGGGAGAGGAAGAAGGGACTGGAGGGAAGGGAGAGAGCTGCTGGATATGAGAGGGAGAGGAAGAAGGGACTGGAGGGAAGGGAGAGAGCTGCTGGGACATGGGAGGGAGAGGAAGAAGGGACTGGAGGGAAGGGAGAGAGCCGCTGGGACATGGGAGGGAGAGGAAGAAGGGACTGGAGGGAAGGGAGAGAGCCGCTGGGACATGGGAGGGAGAGGAAGAAGGGACTGGAGGGAAGGGAGAGAGCCGCTGGGACATGGGAGGGAGAGGAAGAAGGGACTGGAAGGAAGGGAGAGAGCCGCTGGGACATGGGAGGGAGAGGAAGAAGGGACTGGAAGGGAGAGAGCTACTGGATTTGGGAGGGAGAGGAAGAAGGGACTGGAGGGAAGGGAGAGAGCTACTGGATATGGGAGGGAGAGGATGAAGGGACTGGAGGGAAGGGAGAGAGCTGCTGGATATGAGAGGGAGAGGAAGAAGGGACTGGAGGGAAGGGAGAGAGCTGCTGGGACATGGGAGGGAGAGGAAGAAGGGACTGGAGGGAAGGGAGAGAGCTTCTGGGACATGGGAGGGAGAGGAAGAAGGGACTGGAGGGAGAAGGGAGAGAGCCGCTGGGACATGGGAGGGAGAGGAAGAAGGGACTGGAGGGAAGGGAGAGAGCCGCTGGGACATGGGAGGGAGAGGAAGAAGGGACAGGAGGGAAGGGAGAGAGCCGCTGGACATGGGAGGATAGGGAGAGAAAGAGGGGAGATGGATGGAAGGATGCAGAAAGAAAGGGGAGAGACTGGAAGGATGTGGAGAGAGAGAGAGAGGGGAGATTGAACAGAAAAGGGTAGAGAGATAGAGACACTAGATGGAAGATCAGGAGAGAGGGTAGATGGGTGGAAGGATGAGGAGAGAAAGAGGGAAGACACTGGATGGAAGGGTAGGGAGAAAAAGGAGACGCTGGATGCAAAAGAAAGAGGGGAGCTGCTGGATGGAAAGAGGGAGAGGACAGAGTAGGGAAAGACTGGAGAATAAGAGGAAGGGGCATGTGGAGAACAATGGTGAGGAAAAGATGAAAAGCCATAGGTGGTGAATGGACAGGAAACCCTGGCAAGAGAAAGACGAAGGAAAGCAGACTCTAGAGACTGGGAGCAACACAATGAGAAAAAGTAAATGGTCATACAACAAAGGTAAAGAAAATAATTTTATTTTAATTTAGGATAAAGTAATATGGTACCTGTGTTAATAAAGTTTCAGAGACCAATACTTCCTTCCTTAGGTCAGGAGAGGATACCATAACAGCATTATACTGACCTAAGGCAGGAGGTTTTGGCCTCTGAAAGCTCATTGAAAAGGGTGTTAGACTTTTAAATAAATTTTCTGAAACCTGATGCACTGAAAAGCAGCACTTTACCCCTATGTGACAAATGCATCTGATTAGTGTGACTAAATTTTGCTGGGGAAGGGGGAATAGAGAGAAAATTTTGTGCCCACCCACTTTAGGTTCAGGCCCATCCAAAATTGGCAGTCTGGCTACGCCACTGCCCTAAAGTCCCAGCATGCCAATGGTCTGTAGTTCAAGCAGCTTTACACCTTTTCCCAGCTGACAAACAGCACTTCTCTGCATGAGATAACTCATGAAGTAGAGGGGTATTTTTGTTAATTATCAGACAAACTCTGTGGGTACAAAAGGGCATTAAACAGTAGGAGACTGGCATCCAGAATAACAATGAGAACTTCTTCTCATTGTTATTCTGGATGCCAGTCTCCTACTGTTTAATGCCCTTTTGTACCCACAGAGTTTGTCTGATAATTAAGAAAAGAAGATATTTTGTTTTGCAGTGGTTTGTTGTTTCATGCATCATGCTGTGCACTGCACTTATCTTTTTGGTTTGGCTAAATTATGGTGTGGTTATAAGATGTCCTAAGAGTTCAAAGGTTGCTATAATATTTAACTAAGAATTTGTAAATGTTATAAATAATGTACAATAAGTCACAGACAGAAAAGAGCCTAAACTTATATTGGAGGTTTGTTGGGTAGGGCAGTTTTCCCTCTACAATGCTTTAGCCATCCTTGCCTGGGAAAAGCATTTACTACTACTACTACTTAACATTTCTAGAGCGCTACTAGGGTTACGCAGCGCTGTACAAAAAGCATTTAAATGGAGTATAAGATATACAAGCCTATCAGCTGTATTATATTGGTTAAAACACCTGCCTCCACCCCCCATCCCCCATGCCACCTCATCTCCCTGTTTTCCAGACCATCTTCATATGATCCACTGCAAGAACTACACTCCCTGATGTTTTGCCTTGCTCTTGTTTCCCTGACCTCTTGATGCTGAATTCCTCTATGTAACTAAAATATTTTTTTCTTTATTTTTCTGGGCAAAGATTATGAGCAAGAGTAAAGATTCAGTGTGGGCCCTGCTTCACAGTATCAGCGATGCATTTTCTGGGTGGCTGCTAATGCTCTGCATTGGGCTCATGGCAGGTAAGCATATCTCTTATCTCAACAGTTTAAAGAGCACACAGTCTATGTCTTTTGTTTTATTAACCCCTACAAAAATCTGATCTCTAGCAGTGCCCTTTAGGGTTTTGAGCAGATAGAATGGTTCATCAGTGGATTACAGGTAGCATTGTTTTCTCAGAGGACAAGCAGGCCTATAATTCTCACATGTGGGTAAAGCTGTCTGTGTTGCCCGGTCTGGAGCTTGTAACTAGCTTTACAGTGCTCTTTGGAGTGTGAGTTGTGCTCCACTTCATATATGTGAGTACTTTCCCATCTGCCGCGAAAGCACGGGACCAACAGGGTTTTTTTGTTGGTTTTTTTTTTTCCCGTGGTGAGGAGAGCACATGTTTTTTTTTTCCCCTCCGCTCCTCACAGCTGCAGGTTCATTATTCACAGATCTTTCTTTTGTTGCCTTCTCTGCCTCTTTTTTTTTTTTTTTTTTTTTCTTCTCCTGTACCTTGTTTGGGGTATATTTTTCTTCCCTTCCCCTTATATTTTACCTTAAATTTTCCCTATTTTAAGTTTTCTTGTATTTTACCGCGCTCAGTAGACCACACAGGCCTGAGCCTCGGTCAGGTTTTTCCTTTGCTTTTTCTCTGGTGCTTTGCCCCCTTTTCGGCATCTTCGAGTCTTTTGATTTAGTCATGGCTGTTTTTCCTTCCATGTCATCGAAGGTTCCCAGTAGCTTTTAAGTGCTGTAGCTGGTGCAAAAGGACCATCTCTGGCAAAGATATCCAGGCTTGGTGTCTCCAGTGTTTGAGGCCTGAACATACCCCTTCTAACTGTGTTCTGTCTTTTCACATGAAGAAAAGAACCCAGTTGGCCAGAGAGGCTCAAAGAGAACATTTTTGGAGCCAGGTCTGAAGCCTCGACGTCTGTGTTGGCATTGAGTAAGTCGGTCCGTATGACTGCGAGACCCTTAGACATTGGGAGTGATCATGTATCAAGTGGGTCTCCACCTGCTTCAATGTGGGCCGCTGTACAGGCTACCCAGGACCAGTCATGATCAGATGCGACCCAGAGGCAATGTCAGGATTTGATGTCGTCCTCGTCGGCACCAAGGAGTGTCGAAGAAGCATCATTGTCAATCACCCTCAGTGCATGGTGTTGGGAGTGCCAGGGCACCGAGGGATTCCTAGGTGCCCGAGAAGCAGCACTGCTGAGAGAACTGCACCCCCCACATACAAGAGGTGCCAATGCGTGGGTCTCCAGTCAACTAGGACCAGGCACCCGCTTCGATCACACAAGTTCAGCAGCCTGTCTCTATACCGATGATCCAGCCTTTCCTGATTTTGGCCCTTGATGTGCATCTGGGCTTTGCTCCCTGAGCTTTTGGCCAGGGTTTATACAACACAGTGCATCGGCATCTAGGGTGCTTGCGCCTGCCATGTCTCTGGCTGCTGCCCCGCATAGCCATCAGCCTGCGGTAAGGTCTCTGATGCCGGTGCAAAATGCAGCTTTGGCGTTGATTGCCATCCCTGCGGGCACTCCCGCGACATCAGTGGAGGAAGCTTCGCCAGTGTCGAGGCTGGAATCGACACCTCTACACCCCTTTTGGGGACATGGTTCCTCTTTGCCAAGATGGGCTCAGTCTCAGCCCTCCCATGAGGAGTTCCTGGCTGACACCAATGAGGAATGTTCATGGGATTCCGATGAGGATCCACGGTACTTCTCAGAGGAGGAGTCTTATGGTATCCCATCTGATCCCTCCCCTCCAAAGGAAAGGAGAAAGTCTCCACCTGATAGCCTTTCCTTCCCATCTTTTGTTAAGGAAATGATGGCTCCATTTCTATTCCTTTGGAATTGGAAGATGAGCCTAGGTCTAAGATGTTTGAGGTCCTGGACTATGAGTCTCCTCCTAAAGAGGCTGTCTTGCAGGATGTTCAAGTGAAGAACTGGGAGTCCCCTCTGTCGGTCCCTGTCCTACCGAAGAAGATTGTACAGTCTTCCCTGGGATTTGATAGGCCCCAGTTGCTTCATCATTCCCTAGTAGTGGAATCCACACTCAAAAGGGCCAGGAGTTCTAAGGACTATTCTTTGGCTGATTCTGGCAGGGAAACTAGAACACTGGATTCTTTACGGCAGAAGATGTATTGGGCCTCTGTGCTCATTTCCCTTTCCCATATTCAGTCGTACCAACTCTACACAAGCCTGTACATGTGGTCCTTGGTGCGTAGTATGTCTGTCTGATTTGGCAGACTCTCTTCCACCGGAGCAGGCTGAATCTGTTCGCCAACTGATCAAGCAACAGAAGGCGTGTTGTAAGTTCTTGGCCAGTGGCGCCTATGATGCTTTTGATGTGACATTCAAGATCAGATATGGTGATGCGCAGACTCTCATGGCTGAGTGTTTCTGACTTGGACCCGGCGGTCCAGCAGAGATTGGCGAATGCTACATGCTGGGGTGATAATCTTTTTGGAGATAAAGTAGAGGAATTCGCTGACCTCATCAAGAAGCACACTGATACCACTGACACTCTCTCCTGCTGGACACCTTCTGCAACTACCTCCTTAACCAGGAGGATTTTCAGCAAGTCGAAGAGGAGCTCTTACTTAATACTCACAGAGGTGTAGGTACACCACTTCTTCTCAACAGCCTCAGCAAGCTCAACCCCAGCGCGCTCGTTCTCATCAACAGCATGTGCCTAAGACCTAGACAGCAGTCCCTAGTCAAAGCAGGGGGTGAGCTTTTGACTGGCTCCAGCAGAGCATAGCCACAGTAAAAGTGACCATCCCAGACAACTTGCTAGTCAAGGAGAGGCTGAAGTTTTTTCAGAAAAGGTGGCCCCTTGTAACTTCCGACTGGTGGGTTCTTCAAATAGTCCATCTCAGTTTGGTGGCAGAGACCACCAGGTTGCGCAATAAGAGTACTACTACTACTTATCATTTCTATAGTACTACTAGACGTATGTAGAGCTGTACACTGGACATGAAGCGACAGTCCCTGCTTGAAAGAGCTTACAATGTAACTACTCATCACTTCAGATCTTAGCACAGGCAGGTACTTGCAGAGGAACTGTCCACCTTTCTAAAGACACATGCGGGCAAACCCGTTCCACCAGGGGGAAGAAGGGAAGGGATTCTATTCAATGTACCCTTGTGCAAAAGAAGATAAGGGGATGGGTCCTGAGGGCCCTGAACAAATTATTGGTCAAAGAAAAGTTCAGGATGATTTCCCTGGGCACCCTTCTCCCCATGACTCAGCAAAACGATTGGCTGTGTTCTCTGGATTTAAAGGATACTTACACTCATCTCCCACTACTTCCAGCTCACAAGAATCATCTTCAGTTTCGGCTGGGGACACATCACTTCCGGTACCGTGTGTTGCCTTTTGGCTTCTCGTTGGCTCCCAGGGTTTTCACCAAGTGTCTTACAGTAGTCGCAGCATCATTATGTAGTCTGGGAATCCATGTGTTCCCCTATCTGGATGATTAGCTGGTGAAGGAGCATGTCGAAGGACATTGCTCAGGAGTCCATGTGGAAGACTATTCTGGTGTTAGAGCTAATAGGGTTCGTTTTAAACTACCCCAAGTCCCATCTGCTCCATGTCTAGCAAATGGAATTCATTGGAGCTCTGCTCAATACGCAGTGAGCACTAGCTTTTTTTCCCTGTGACGAGGGCAGTTACTCTTGTCGCCCTTGGCACTCAAGCTCAAGCCAGCCATCAGGTAACAGCTCAACAGATGTTGCGGTTGCTGGGCCACATGGCCTCCACTGTCCATGTGATACCCATGACACTTCTTCACATTAGAATGGTCCAGTGGACCCTAGCTTCCCCAGTGGTGTCATGCCATGGGAAACCCGGAAGTTGTCATCCGAGTGTCCCTGGAGCTGGTTCATTCTGTTTTGGTAGACAATTCGATCCAATTTGATTCTGGGACTCCCATTCCAACTTCCTCATCCCTGGAAGGTGCGGACGATGGATGCATCACAACTGTGGTGGGGAGCTTATTTAGATGTTCTTCACGCTCAAAGTGCTTGGTCAGCCCAGGAGACAGACCTGCACATCAACTTTCTGGACCTCTGGGCAATCTGGAACGCTCTAAAACAGGCTTGTCCAACCCATGGCCTGTGAGCCAGAATCCAGCCCACCAAGTATTTTTTTTTTCTGGCCCTTGGAAACTTGGCAATTCATGTGCTAATTACAATGGGATTCCTGCTTCCCCACTGCAACTCAGCTCTCTGTAAGCTTGAGCCAAGTGGTGCTGAATGTTTGGGTTGGTCTTACAGTTTTGAGTCTTGTGAGACTTGAAATCGCAAGACAAATCCGACCTTATGGCATGACATGGCTTATTCTTGCACAGAGCCGTGTCACAGTGGAGAAGCAGGAATCTTGCTGTTTCTTCTGTAGCTGAAACCAGGTGAGGGGAAAGACTGGTTTGGGGGGGGGGTACATGAGAGACTAGGTGAAGGCATGGGGGGGGGAGCTTACATGAGAGAGAGAGAGAGAGAGAGACTGAATTAAAGCTGGGGAGTGGGGACAATGCACCATTGTATTTTGCCACTATTTGACGAAACTTGCAACAGAATACGTCGATGCATGTTTTGGCCTTCCAAATGTTGCAAAATATAAAATGTGGCCCCAATAGAAAAAGGTTGGACAAACCTGCTCTAAAGGCTTTCAGAGATCGTCTGATCAACCAAATTGTACTCATTCAAACGGACAATCAGGTTGCCATGTACTATACCAACCAGTAGGGGGAGCACTGGATCATATCCGCTATATCAGGAGGCCGTCTGGATGTGGCATTGGGCAATTTGCATTGGAATGCTCCTCAGGGCCACTTATCTGGCGAGAAATTCCAACAGACTGAGCAGGGTCATGTAACCGAACGAGTGGTCTCTCAACATGAGTGGGGCACCCCTTCGGTTGGTCTCTCTGCCACTCAAGTCAATCACAAAGTCCCTCTGTTCTGTTCCAGGCTTCAGGCCCACAACAGAATAGCATTGGATGCCTTCCTCCTTCATTTTGTATACTTATCCTCCCATTCCTCTTGTGGGGAAGACTTGCTGAATCTCAAGCAAGATCATGGGACCATGATTATGATCGCTCCTTACTTGCCCTGTTGATCTGGTTCCCTCTTCTGGAGTTGTCCTCCGAAGAACCATGGCGATTGGAGTGTTTACTGACCATCATCATGCAGAATCAGGGATCTCTTCTACATCCCAACTTCCAGTCTCTGTCCCTCACAGCCTGAATATTGAGGATGCCTCAAGAGTCTTGCTGGCTTCCAGAAAAGATTCCACTAAGAGATGTTACTCTTTCAAATGGAGGAGGTTTGCCGTTTGATGTGAAGGTAAGGTCCTAGATCACGTTTCCTGCCCTGCACAGACCCTGCTTGAATACCTTCTACACCTTCTGAGTCTGGCCTCAAGACCAACTCAGTAAGGATTCACCTCTGTGCAATTAGTGTTTATCATCAACGTGTAGAAGGTATGCCCATCTCTGGACAGCCTCTAGTTGTTCGCTTCATGAGAGGTTTGCTGTTGACAAAGCCCCCTGTCAAGCCTTCCCCTGTGTCATGGGACGCTAACATGGTTTTCAGCTGATGAAAGCTCCGTTTGAGCCGCTGAATTCCTGTCATCTGAAGTGCTTGACCTGGAAGGTCATATTTTTGGTGGCTGTTTTCAGCTCATAGGATCAGTGAGCTTCAGGCCCTAGTGGTGGATGCACCTTATACCAAGTTTCATCACAACAGAGTAATCCTCCGCACACACCCTAAGTTCCTGCCGAAGGTAGTGTCTGAGTTCCATCTGAACCAGTCCATTGTCTTGCCAACATTCTTTCCCCAACCTTATGCCCATTCTGGTGAGAGCTCACTGCATACCTTGGACTGCAAGCGAGCATTGGCCTTTAACCTGGCGAGGACTAGGCCCCACAGGTAGTCCACCAAGCTTTTTGTTTCTTTTGATCCTGGATGAGGATTGCCATCGGGAAAACAAACGATCTCTAATTGGCTGGCAGATTGCACTTCTTTCACATATGCCCAGGCTGGGCTGACCCTTGAGGGTCATGTCAAGGTTCACAATGTCAGAGCCATGGCTGCATCGGTAGCCCACTTGTAGTCAGCCTCCATAGAAGAAATTTGCAAGGCTGCAACATGGTCTTCAGTCCACACATTCACTTCTCATTACTGCCTTGAGCAGGATACCTGATGCGACAGAATTTGTTAGGGTTCTAGAATCCAACTTCACCCTCCTAGGCCTGGTTTGTTCTGTTCCATGCTTCACTCTCACTTAGTTTGTATATAGTTTTGGGTTAATCTGTATTTTGCCCCCACTGTTGCGAGGTACAGGTGACCGATTGTGGTGGTTTTTGGTGAGCCTGGTAACTAGGGATTCTCACGTGTGAGAATTATAGGTCTGCTTGTCCTTGGAGAAAGCAAAGATACATACCTATAGCAGGTATTCTTCGAGGAAAGCAAGCCTTATATTCTTACACTCCCACTTCCCCTTGGAGTTGTCTCTTCTTCGTAGTATGCTATACTATTTTACTGTTGGTCCGCGCTCTCATGGCGGGCGGGAAGGCACTTGCGCATGAGCAGTGGAGTGCAACTCGCACTCCAAAGAGCTCTGTAAAACTTATTACAAGCTCCAGACTGGGCAATGCGTTACCCACATGTGAGAGCATAAGTCCTGCTGTTCTTGGAGAATACCTGTTACGGGTAAGTATCTTCGCTTTACACAAGCTTTTGGGGACTGATCCACTCAATTGGACCTTGGCATCCTTGGTTTAACTTTTAGGGTACAGGTTCTTTTTTTTTTTTTTCTATTTTGATTTTATTTTAAACTGTTTGACCATCCCTTTGAGGAATATCACTTTCACTGCTTATAATATTCTCCTCTAAGACTTTGCTATTGTAATTGTATTAACTATGTAAGCCGCATTGAGCCTGCAAATGTGTGGGAAAGCGCGGGGTACAAATGTAATAAATAAATAAATATCAGGGCAGTTTAAACATGGGCAAAGCTAACCCAGTTGCGAGGAATGGTGCCACATGAGAGACCTAGGTTATCTAGCTGTGGCTTCAGCTTTATGAGCCAGTCTGTGTATTAAACAGCAAGCTTTGAGATGTCTTAATGAATATCCAGCATTGTCCCTTCTCCTTGCTTGACTTTGCTCCCTTGAGCACCAGATGTCACTGTATGCCCACCCCTACAGTGAAAACATGCCAGGCCCTGCTACTCTGCAATGCAGCAGCACCACCACCCTCTCCTTTTCCTCTCTAATGTGCATGATTCCTGTGGAAATCAGAAACCATCTGTGAAAAGATGTGGCCACCGATCTAACTGAGCATTCATTGGCTCATAGTTCATGCAAAGCAGGGGGAGAGGAAAAATGCTGCTGCTGCTACTGCCCAGATTCACCCTGATGCTTTGGAAGATGAGGAGCGGGTAGGTGGTGGAGGTCAGAGGGGAGTGAGTCCCAAATTGTATTTTTTAAAAATATTTGGTTTATATTGTTATTACTAGTTTTGTGATTTTGATGATATACCTAACCTGAGATCTTTTAAAACATAGGAAGGCAGTTTAGGAATAAAAGGCAATGATGGCACAATTTATTGGACTAGCCCTGACTCAAAGCACTACATACAGAAAGAGGAGTTGGCACATAAGACACCACACTTACCTTTGTATTAATGTTGAATTAGTGCCACAAAATAGAGTAAAGGGGGCACTTTTAAGCAGACTGTGCCAGCTTTGGTTTAACACTATATCTCATAGTCCTGTCTCTTGTGTGCATGTTAAATAAGTTGTCCACTCTGTGCATTGTTGTTCACAAGAATGTGCAACGTCAGTTGTACTGGTAAATTATAAGCAGATCCTACTGTTCCCCCATGGTCTTGCATAGATGATACCCAGCATGGATCAATGGGATCACAATTACCAAGGACGAGGTAATCTAGTGGTATGAGGCATGTATTCTGTTACAAATGTACAGTATGTTGGATATATTTTATATATGAATAATAAAATTCTGTTGCTAAAGTGGGAAAAATTTTTATGCTGAGTGGAGTAAGGATTTCAGAGCCATTTCTGCCCATCCCCTCCATCACCTGGCCATTGTCCCTCAAACCTTCTACTGTGTGTCAGGGGCGTATCTGCGTGGGGCCTCAGGGGCCTGGGCCCCCGCAGATTTTGCCCTGGACCCCCCTACCGCCATCAACCCTCCCCCGCTGCCGTTGCTTACTTTTGCTGGCGGGGGACCCCAACCCCCGCCAGCCGAGGTCTGCTTCCACCTGCCGCTGCCGTAAAAACTTCTTCTTCAGCCGGCGGGGGACCCCAAACCCCCGCCAGCCGCCCCGCGGTGTTTAAAATTCATCTTCGGCCTCCGTGGCCGTGCTGCTGTGATAGGCGCTGTTGAAATCCACTTCGGAGTCTGACGTCGTTGTACGTTGTACGTGCTGCGACGTCAGACTCCGAAGTGGATTTCAACAGCGCCTATCACAGCAGCACGGCCACGGTGGCCGAAGATGAATTTTAAACACCGCGGGGTGGCTGGCGGGGGTTTGGGGTCCCCCGCCGGCTGAAGAAGAAGTTTTTACGGCAGCGGCAGGTGGAAGCAGACCTCGGCTGGCGGGGGTTGGGGTCCCCCGCCAGCAAAAGTAAGAACGGCAGCGGGGGAGGGTTGACGGCGGGAGGGGGGTGGAGAGAGTCATTGGTGGCGGTGGGGGCTCGGCGGTGGGGGCTCGGCGGCGGCGGGGGGGGGGGCTAAAATGTGCCCCCTCCCTCTGGCTCTGGCCCCCCCTACCGCCGGAGTCCAGATACGCCCCTGCTGTGTGTAACTTTTCCCCTCTTTTGTCAAACTTTTCATTGACTGGCACAAGACACTAGCTGTTATGAGAATGCACTATGATTACATAGAGTATGCTGCTTATTGGAAGATAAGAGCAAGACCAAATGAGCAGTAATTGCCATAGTTTTAGTGATTTTCATAATGAACCAGCACCCCCTCAGCCTTCTAACAGCAATTTTCTGGGGTAACCAACTGATTTCAGATTTACCTGTGCCAGTTGTCAAATTTTGAGAGATGTTTTTTGGGACATTTTAATTAAGAGAGTTTCCATAAAGGTCTCTAAATCCATTTGAATGCGTCCAGAATGTGAGCTTGTTTATGACTAAGACAAATTGTTACTGCCTGCTCCTTATAGGAGTCATTTCATTGATATCCTTGTTTAAGCTGAAGTAAAACGGTAGTCCTCATCATTTCTCTCTTTTCATAATGTGTTGTATTTCACTATTATCCCATTCTGTACTTTTCACCGAGTATCAGACCAGTGGCTCCTTTTCTTCATCAGTCTCAAACTGATCAGCCATGAAGTGACACCAGCAAGCTCCAGGTCTCACCACCCAGTTCTGTACTTACCTTGACAGACATTGGACTGTGCATGCCTTATTCCTCTCTATAGCTACATGTAGAGGAATCCTCCGTGCTTAATAGACTTTTTAAAACTTGCATATGGGTTTTTAAATGCCACCACAAACCATACCAGGACTGTGGTTCTGAACCTTGGTTTTTACATGTTTATTTCCATAAAAGTGGCATCTGAAAACTACTCAACTCTCTCAGTGCAGGTCAAAGTACACATGCTCTTGGATAATGTTTAGGTTGGGGGAAAGTTTTCTGAATTTGTAGACCACTTTAAGTCCCAACTGAAAAGCAGTTAAGCCAATAAAATAAAAAGTACACTGTGACAGAACATTGGCTTTCTGAGCCTGAAAACCGTATTATTTCATGAAGTGTATTTCTCCTAATTGGCCAGCAGATGGCACTTGTTTTGAGTTTTAAAGTTGTTGCAGAAAAAGACTTTCTCTCTTCCAGTTTCAGCTTATTAATCTGCAGTACCATTGGGTAGCTACTTTCAAAATTGATGCCCGTAGTCTCTGATTGGCCCTGGATTTCAAATCTAGTCTGAAGGTACTGGAGTTTCCCCAGTCTCAGCCAGGAAGCGGAGAGAGAAAGATCTCTTTACTGAGGCCCTGTGAGCAGTTATATTTTTATAACCCATGAGCAGCTACATTTCCTGAACTCCCCAGGTAGTAAACAAATGTTTAGATAGTTTTATAATTGATCCATATTCAGTTACCTGTTATTGCTTTCTGATTTCACCTTTTTCTGTTCATTGTTCAAGTTCTGTGACAATAAACATTTTTTAATTTATTGACTCTGCTGTCCTGGACTGCCAAAAGAATCCTGGTTTGTGCTTTTGGGTCTGTGGATGCTTTCTGGGAGCTGTGGGACCCCTGGAGTGTGGTCCCAGTGTCCTAGAAATCACCGGGGAATACCTGAGAGTGGAAGACTAGCCCAGAGGCAAGCGAGACCCAGTCAGTGGGAGGAGGGTGCTAGTATAGAGCATGTGCCCAGGTGCAGGCGGGCCTGATCAGTGCTGGGGACAGACCCTCCAGGCGGCCGCAGGGTGCTAGGCGTCTTGTGGCATACACTCATATGGTTCTGACTTAAACTTTGCAGATGTAAAGTGTGTGGGCACTTCAGTACCCATAATGCATGAATCAACAGTTTTTTTTTTTCAAAAAGTGAAGCTTCCTGTTAAGTACCTGTAAGCAGCCTGGGAGACCTTCAAAATCTGTTTTAAGTAGGTAATATACAAAGTGTACACATTAATACAATGATGAGTTTCTCCTTCCTTTAGTCACAGAAAGGTGCATCCTCTAGGAATCTCTGTGGGAAGAGATATATGGTTTACTAATAGGGTGGTATCTGCTGTGTGGCTGGCTAGTGGGGAGGCTGTATGGCGTGTGTGATGACTGCTGGTATGTTTGTGAGTGGTATGGTGTATATATTTTTCTCCGAGGACAAGCAGGCGGGAAGACGGCCGCGCATGCGCGGTGGGCGTGCCCTGTGTGCGGGACCGCCCGCGAAGTTTTTGTTCCGGTTGGTGGGGGCTGCCGTGGACGTCAACCCAGTCGTGAGAACAATCAGCCTGCTGTCCTCGGAGAACACCTGCTACAGGTATGTACAGTGGTGGAAATAAGTATTTGATCCCTTGCTGATTTTGTAAGTTTGCCCACTGACAAAGACATGAGCAGCCCATAATTGAAGGGTAGGTTATTGGTAACAGTGAGAGATAGCACATCACAAATTAAATCCGGAAAATCACATTGTGGAAAGTATATGAATTTATTTGCATTCTGCAGAGGGAAATAAGTATTTGATCCCCCACCAACCAGTAAGAGATCTGGCCCCTACAGACCAGGTAGATGCTCCAAATCAACTCGTTACCTGCATGACAGACAGCTGTCGGCAATGGTCACCTGTATGAAAGACACCTGTCCACAGACTCAGTGAATCAGTCAGACTCTAACCTCTACAAAATGGCCAAGAGCAAGGAGCTGTCTAAGGATGTCAGGGACAAGATCATACACCTGCACAAGGCTGGAATGGGCTACAAAACCATCAGTAAGACGCTGGGCGAGAAGGAGACAACTGTTGGTGCCATAGTAAGAAAATGGAAGAAGTACAAAATGACTGTCAATCGACAAAGATCTGGGGCTCCACGCAAAATCTCACCTCGTGGGGTATCCTTGATCATGAGGAAGGTTAGAAATCAGCCTACAACTACAAGGGGGGAACTTGTCAATGATCTCAAGGCAGCTGGGACCACTGTCACCACGAAAACCATTGGTAACACATTACGACATAACGGATTGCAATCCTGCAGTGCCCGCAAGGTCCCCCTGCTCCGGAAGGCACATGTGACGGCCCGTCTGAAGTTTGCCAGTGAACACCTGGATGATGCCGAGAGTGATTGGGAGAAGGTGCTGTGGTCAGATGAGACAAAAATTGAGCTCTTTGGCATGAACTGAACTCGCCGTGTTTGGAGGAAGAGAAATGCTGCCTATGACCCAAAGAACACCGTCCCCACTGTCAAGCATGGAGGTGGAAATGTTATGTTTTGGGGGTGTTTCTCTGCTAAGGGCACAGGACTACTTCACCGCATCAATGGGAGAATGGATGGGGCCATGTACCGTACAATTCTGAGTGACAACCTCCTTCCCTCCGCCAGGGCCTTAAAAATGGGTCGTGGCTGGGTCTTCCAGCACGACAATGACCCAAAACATACAGCCAAGGCAACAAAGGAGTGGCTCAGGAAGAAGCACATTAGGGTCATGGAGTGGCCTAGCCAGTCACCAGACCTTAATCCCATTGAAAACTTATGGAGGGAGCTGAAGCTGCGAGTTGCCAAGCGACAGCCCAGAACTCTTAATGATTTAGAGATGATCTGCAAAGAGGAGTGGACCAAAATTCCTCCTGACATGTGTGCAAACCTCATCATCAACTACAGAAGACGTCTGACCGCTGTGCTTGCCAACAAGGGTTTTGCCACCAAGTATTAGGTCTTGTTTGCCAGAGGGATTAAATACTTATTTCCCTCTGCAGAATGCAAATAAATTCATATACTTTCCACAATGTGATTTTCCGGATTTAATTTGTGATGTGCTATCTCTCACTGTTACCAATAACCTACCCTTCAATTATGGGCTGCTCATGTCTTTGTCATTGGGCAAACTTACAAAATCAGCAAGGGATCAAATACTTATTTCCACCACTGTATCATTCGCTGTGTCTGTGGGGAGTATAGATGAGTATATTGGATATGGGGATATCTGTGTGTGTGTTTGGCTCTAGGTCCCCTGCACTCACTTCCTCAAACTTGCACCCTTTCGCTGTTTCCCTTCATTCCCCCTCGCTTTTGTGCACTCTCTCTCTTTGCTCTCGCTTTTCTGTTCCTTTTTTCCCCCCACCCCACCACTTGACTTCCATCTCTCTCCCCTCTTGAACGTCTCCTTTTGCTCTCCTCTTATCTTGCACTCCGTAGCAGTCTGGCCATTTCGGCTCCTCATCTATTTTCTAGTGCAAGGGGTTGGGTCACTGATGACGCACTGACAATACGACTGCTGTGGGGGGGAGGTGCTACCCCCACTTTCTGTTAGCGCCATGGGGGTTGGGCTTCGTGTCGCACCAACTTTTAGTTCCTTGTGTGTGTTAGGAATGAGTGGCCCTGCTGCCCAGTCTGCAGCTCCTCCTGCCTTTATCCATATGCGTAGGTTTGTTATGTGAGCGAGTATAAACAGACCTGTGTGTACAAATGAATAGACACACAGATGAGCCCTTCCCAGCAGGTGCCTAAAAAGCACTGAAATATGCTTTTGCAGTTTCCCAAAGGCTCCTCATAACACAGCATTGTTGCCCCAGCCCACATGCCCTTTACATCTTTTGACAAGCAATTTTATAATAATATTCACAGTACATCTTACTCCTTCCATCTGGAGGGAACTTATTTAGAAAATGGTAAATAGATACTGGTTTACACCATCTGTGAAGAAACACATGGATGATATCTGTAGTGATGGGTATTGGAGAGCTTCTCATTTCCCCCCCCCCCCCCCCCCCAAACCCACCTCCCCGCTCCCCCCGTTTTCTATTTCTGTTGATGTCTCTTTCTCCCTGTCTCTTCAGCTCGTAACCTTGGGGTCATCTTTGACTCCTCTCTGTCCTTCTCTACTCATATCCAGCAGATCGCCAAGACCTGTCGTTTCTTTATTTACAACATCCGTAAAATCCGCCCCTTTCTTTCCGAGCACTCTACCAGAACCCTCATCCACACCCTTGTCACCTCTCGTTTAGACTACTGCAATCTGCTTCTTGCTGGCCTCCCACTTAGTCATCTCTCCCCTCTCCAGTCAGTTCAAAACTCTGCTGCCTGTCTCGTCTTCCGCCAGGGTCGCTTTACTCATACTACCCCTCTCCTCAGGTCGCTTCACTGACTCCCTATCCGTTTTCGTATCCTGTTCAAACTTCTGCTAACCTATAAATGTACTCACTCTGCTGCTCCCCGGTATCTCTCCACACTCGTCCTTCCCTACACCCCTTCCCGTGCACTCGGTTTCATGGATAAATCCTCCTTATCTGTTCCCATCTCCACTACTGCCAACTCCAGACTTCACTCCTTCTGTCTCGCTGCACCCTACGCCTGGAATAGACTTCCTGAGCCCCTAGGTCTTGCCCCATCCTTGATCATCTTTAAATCTAGATTGAAAGCCCACCTCTTTAACATTGCTTTTGACTTGTAACCACTTGTAACCACTCGCCTCCACCTACCCTCCTCTCCTCTTTCCTCTACACATTAATTGATTTGCTTGCTTTATTTTTTGTCTATTAGATTGTAAGCTCTTTGA
Source organism: Microcaecilia unicolor (assembly GCF_901765095.1). Classification (NCBI taxonomy): domain Eukaryota; kingdom Metazoa; phylum Chordata; class Amphibia; order Gymnophiona; family Siphonopidae; genus Microcaecilia; species Microcaecilia unicolor. The sequence continues at coordinate 85,433,024 of NC_044037.1, read as the reverse complement.
GCAGGGACTGTCTTTCTTTTATGTTTGTGCAGCGCTGCGTACGCTTTGTAGCGCTATAAAAATGCTAAATAGTAGTAGTAGTAGTAGTAGTAGTAGTAGTAATTTGGGGGTGAGGGGAACATATACCACCTCAAGATATGCCTGAGCTGGATAAGCTTTTGACGCAAGGTTGCATTTGTGGCTGTCACCTGCGTTAGGGGCTGGATGCTCCCTGCACAGCAAAATAAGGACACCATAGCACTGTGACTGTACCCGTTGACATCCTCATCAAAGGCTCACAAAGTTAGGCCTTTGATTATTATCAACAGAGACAGCTGGAGAGCCATGGGATGGCAGGCTAGTACTCCTATGTTTTCAATGTCAATACTTTTTAAAGAAGAGCAAACAAGATTAAAGGATACCATGGGTCAGTTTTATCTCCCCCACACCAGACATCACTACGGAAACCCAGGCCAAAGTATCGGCCTGCTTATCGGACATTGCTGCCTGGATGTCCAACCGCCACCTGAAACTGAACATGTCCAAGACAGAGCTTATTATCTTTCCACCCAAACCCACATCTCCTCTCCTCCCACTCTCTATCTCAGTCGATGGCACTCTCATCCTCCCCGTCTCATCTGCCTGCAACCTCGGAGTCATCTTCGACTCCTCCCTCTCCTTCTCCGTGCATATCCAGCAGATAGCCAAGACCTGTCGCTTCTTTCTGTACAACATCAGCAAAATTCGCCCTTTCCTCTCTGAGCACACCACCCGAACTCTCGTCCACTCTCTTATTACCTCTCGCCTTGACTATTGGAAACTACTCCTCACTGGCCTCCCACTTAGCCACCTATCCCCCCTTCAATCCGTTCAGAACTCTGCTGCACATCTTATCTTCCGACTGGACCGATATGCTCGTATCACCCCTCTCCTCAAGTCACTTCACTGGCTTCCAATCAGGTACCGCATACAGTTCAAACTTCTCCTACTAACCTACAAATGCACTCAATCTGCATCCCCTCACTACCTCTCTACCCTTATCTCCCCTTATGCTCCTACCCGAAACCTCCGCTCACAGGACAAATCCCTCCTCTCTGCTCCCTTCTCCACCATCGCCAACTCCAGGCTCCGCCCTTTCTGCATTGCCTCTCCGTATGCTTGGAACAAACTCCCTGAGCCCATACGCAGAGCCCCCTCCATGCCCATCTTCAAATCCTTACTCAAAGCCCATCTCTTCAATGTCACGTTTGGCACCTAATCATTTTACCTCTATCCAGGAAATCTAGACTTACCCAATTGACTGTCTGCACATATGTTGTCCATTAGATTGTAAGCTGACTGCACATGTTGTCCTTTAGATTGTAAGCTCCTTTGAGCAAGGACTGTCCTTCTTTGTTAAACTGTACAGCGCTGCGTAACCCTAGTAGCGTTTTAGAAATGTTAAGCAGTAGTAGTAGTAGTTTTGGTCTGTGAGACATATTTTGCCCACCACTGGCCCAAGGTTAAGGAAATTTTGAATCCAGCCACATGATACGATGAGCTAAGTTTTACCTACCTCACTGTGAGATATGGTGCTAGACTTCATTCCACCAGAAATTAAAACCAAATATGTTATATCCATTTCTGCATATAGTTCAAACTCCTCTTATTGACCTATAAGTGCATTCACTCTGCAGCTCCTCAGTACCTCTCCACTCTCATCTCTCCCTACATTCCTCCCCAGGAACTCTGTTCACTGGGTAAATCTCTCTTATCTGCACCCTTCTCCTCCACTGCTAACTCCAGACTCCGTTCCTTTTATCTTGCTGCACCATATATGCCTGGAATACACTTCCTGAGCCGGTACGTTAAGCTCCATCTCTGGCTGTCTTCAAATCTAAGCTAAAAGCCCATCTTTTTGATGCTGCTTTTAACTCCTAACCCTTATTCACTTGTTCAGAACCCTTATTTTATCATCCTCACTTTAATTCCCTTATCTCTTGTTTGTCCTGTTTCTGTCCTAATTAGATTGTAAGCTCTGTCGAGCAGGGACTGTCTCTTTATGTTCAAGTGTACAGCGCTGTGTACGTCTAGTAGCACTTTAGAAATAAGTAGTAGTAGTAGTTATATAGTAGGGTAAAATTTTGTTTTCTTAATTATTTGTTGGTTACCAAAGAACCTAGAACTTTTCCAGCTATGGTGAGGCAGTCTTTGACATGCAGAAGAAGATGAGAAAAGAAGCAAAGTTGTTGAACACTACAAAAGGCAACCATATAAGCCCCCCTGTTTACAAAGCTGCGTTAGTGTCTGGCAGTGCAGTAAAGCCAACACAGCCCATTCATACGGTTTTGTAAACTGGGGGAAAGTGTGTTGGATATGGAGTTCAACAATGGTCATTTCATAGGTATAGCCGTTATAAAATAGGGGAAAATATAAATGCAGCTGCTGTTCCTCTTGTAAATGCTGCCTGCATGCAGGGATATCTTGCCTGTTATGACTCCCTCCTATCTGACTCTATTACAAGAATTTCTATCCTCACTGCAGGCATTGAAACATCCAGTGTAACAGTTTGTGTTCCAGTGAGAGGTGTCACAGATAGATATAATTTTAATTTAATTTTGTCCTAAAACTGGACCTTTCTTTTTGCTGCCACCTGGACACTTTTGATGTGGGGCCTATGCGCTGTCAGATCTTGACTGTTACCCATTAGGTTCATTATTCTAGTCTTCTTCTGTTCTTGTCTAGTTTGTTGATACCGTACTTAACTTTGAGAACGCTTCGCTCTTCACAACTTAATTTCCTGCTATCCCCTCCCACTGTAAAATTAGACTGGGCAGTACTCATAATTCATGTTCTCGTGCCATGGTTTCATGTTTATGGAATGCTCTGCCCCTCTATCAGACTTTAGTCTTATGTGAGAGAGTTTAAATCCTCTTTGAAAGCCTACTAGTTAGTTTTGCTTTTCCTTCAGTAATAAGTGTGGGCTACCATTCCGCATCCTGGTTTCTATGTGGACTGTGGCTTGGCTTGTTGTCTCTAACAGTACATTTGTTTGTTCTTTTGTGCTCTTCTGTTAGGACATATAAATTGTAACTTTAGCACCCTCTCTCTTTCATTCAGTTGTCCTCCCCTTTGCTTAGTTGTTCGCCCTTTGTTGAAGAGTTCTGCCTTGGATCCAACTGTTGCATCTCATTTTTACCCAATTCTCCCTTACCTGTAGAATGTGGTGGTGACTCATTTGGATGCTATTTTAGAGGAGGCTGATATTTTGGATTCAGGCCAGCACGATTTTCAGAAGAATTTATAATACAGAAACCCTCCTTTTATCAGATTTAGATGTTCTGCATTGAGGTCTTAATTTTGTTTCTCTGGATATTTCAGCATTTGATACAGTAGATCATGCGGTTTTGCTTAGCTACTCTAGTCATTTGGTCTTTCGGGAACTGTGTTGGCTTGGTTTGCCGCCTCCTTGCAGAGTAGACGACAAGGTTTATATAGGTGACTTGTTTTCATTTGCAAGATCTGTTACTATGGAGGTGCCACAAGGGTCTGCAGCCCTTTTTAATTTTTATATCTGATTCTGTCGTGCAAGGAACTGAAAATCTTTGGATATTCATTATGGTGATTTATGCTGTTGATTAATCTGTTTCTTTTTGTTTTTACTGACTTCAACTGTTTGCTGTTATTTTTCATTTCATTGGATGGAGGCCAATAAGCTTGCTTTAAATGTTTGTAAAACTGAATTGGTGGTGATAAGTTGTAATGTTTGTTCTGAAACTTTGCCCTCAGTTTTGTTTTGTGACTGTCCTGTTAAGTTTTCCGAACAGGTTTGCAGTTTAGAGGTACTGTCTGATTCTACAGCTTGAGGCTGTGGTTTGGAATCTGATTTTCAGACAGTCTTTTGGAGTATGGTTCTTATGGACTAGATTATTGTAGTTTTTTTTTTTTTTTTAATTTGTACCCTGCGCTTTCCCACTCATGGCAGGCTCAATGCAGCTTAGATACTTTTGTACCTGGGGCAATGGAGGGTTAAGTGACTTGCCCAGAGTCACAAGGAGCTGCCTGTGCCTGCAGTGGGAATCGAACCCAGTTCCCCAGGACCAAAGTCCACCACTCTAACCACTAGGCCACTCCTCCACTCCTGTTTGTTGGGGCTTATCTACTTAAGTCTCTGCAAATAGTGCAAACTTCAGCAGCAAGCCTTCTCATAGGATATTCTGAGTTTAAGCATATCATTCCTTTTCTTTGTAAATTACATTGGTTGCCTATTGCATTCTGGAATAAATGTAAGATCTTGTTGTTAATTCATAAGGTCTTATATCATTGCTCTGTGCATTTATTTAACAAATGTGCTGCATGTCTATACCCCTCTGTGTTCAGAAGGTGGTGTGTTTTTTTTTCTATCTGTTTCTTCTTTGGGACAGGTTTGTCATGAGGACACTAGGAGGTGTGCATTTTCAGTTGCTGGTCCAAGAGACTGAAATTAGCTTGCAGCTACAATTCAAGCACAGACCAGATACTAGCTCTTTTAAGTGACAATTGGAGGGTTATTTTTTTTGGTCTGCATATGGGGCATTTTTAGACTAAGTTCCTTTGGGAGCGTACTGCTCTGGGGGTTTGCTGTTTTATTGTTAATGTATATTGAGCACATGATCTTTGTTTTTAGACTGTATTTTTGAGTTTGAGTTTATTTTTGATTCTGTATGTTTTAAAAAAAATTATTGTGCCTTGTAAATGGCGGATTATAAATAAATAAACCTTATTGTCTTTTTGTCCTGTATTATTTATTTGTTAGGATTTACTTACTGCCTTTTTGAAGGAATTCACTTAAGATGGTGTACAATAAGAATAAATCAAACATGAGCAATAGACAATTACAGCAGTAAAAATATTCAAATAACAGTACAAAGTGTGGCATAGTGTACAACTTACAATGTCAACACAATACGTAATAGAACATTTTAATTAACAGTGTAAAGATGGAACCTATAGATAGGTAAGAGAAAGTAAGGTGACTAGTTTAAAGAAAGGTGCACATGAGGTTAGGGAGATGGTTAAATATTATCTCAGGTAGGGTAGGAGTGCATAAACATGCCCTGCTGCAGTATGTGCAGCCCGTGTGTGTGTGTGTAAGTGTGACTAACAAGTTAGTTACTTCTTCCATTAAAGTCCTGTTTGAAAATCCAAGCTTTCACCTGCTTCCTGAAGTACAGTTAGTCTTGTGTTAAGCAGAGCCTTTCAGGGAGTGTTATCCAGAATGTGGGGGCTACTCCGAGAAGGCTCGCTTGTGGGTATCAGATTGTGTAATGTTTTTTGGAGAGGGTGTGGTTAGTGATAGGCCTTGGGAGGACCTTAGTGTCCTTGGAGGTTTGTAGAGGATCATCCTATTCTTCAGGTACTCAGGGCCATTTCCTTTAAGGGCCTTGAAGATCAGACATAGAGTTTTAAATTTAGCCCTGTATTGTACTGGTAGCCAGTGAAGTTTTTGCAAAAATAGTGTGATGTGGTCACGTCGCTTGCAACCTTCTTTTAGTCTGTTTCGTGGTTCATCCCCTTGTTTTACTTTATAAACTTAGATTCTTTTGCTGATTTGTAGCATATCAAATACACTTGAATGCAGACTTGTATGTGCATTCTCCCACAAATCCAGATCTGAATGACACTCAGCTTGTCAGCATTTTGTGACAAATAGCCAATTCCCCGCTTCCTCCCCTCCACTTCTGCATAGCCCACAAGAGCTGTTTTCTAAATACAATCCTGACACTCTAACCACAGGGGCCAGATGCACTAAACCTTAACGACCCTCTAACAACCCGTTAAGGAAGGAAATTCCTAACCGTTGCATGCATTAAAGGCCTTTTTCCAACGAAGCAAGCAGCTAACGAAAACGGAGTAACTACCATTGTAATTTGAGCGATTTGGGATGCACTAACAATACCGAAGATTGCACTGAATCATTTACCGCAATATATTTTACGTGTAGTCAGAGCTGTCCTTAAGGCCTGAGCTGTCAGATACGCCGCTACTGCCCGCTCCCTCCCTGCAGCATACAAATCCAAGCTGGCATGTTTAAAAGTGAGATTAAATAAGAACGTTACCGCAGTACTTCCTAGGCTTCCCCCTGCTTCCGTAGAAAACTAAAAAATCGGAATAGATCGGGAGGGGGCAAAGGCGCTCGTCAGGAGCGTCCTGCATGGACGGCCTTGCCACCCCCCCCCGCTGCTCCCCGTTTCCTGCCGCTTCCCCCTGCATGAAAAATCTTAATTTTATCAGCCCCTATCCCCCTCCCTTCTTGTTCCTTTCTCTGTTCTCTGCCAAAGCTCCGCCTTCTGGCATCCTCCGACCCCGTGCCCCGCCACCACCACCCTTCCTGAGATCGTCTCTGCCGCTCCCCCTCTCAATCGGGGCCCCCCTCCGCATTACCGGGCCCGCGCAGCGCCTCTCACCTCTGTCTGAAGGCGCTCCACGGGCAGGAAGAAGATCTGTTCGTCGTCGAGTCTTCATGACGTCTCTCCTTTATTTTCTTGTAGTGCAGGGGGAAGCGGGGAGCCACGTGTTTCTGTTGTGTTTTTTTTTGTTTTGACGTTTGTGGCATGCGCAGAGCAGCCAGCATAACGTTTGGCTGCTCTGCGCATGCTTTAGGGGCCGATTACCGACAGGGATTACGAATGTTTACTACATTGTACTTTTCCATACTGCACCATACGTGTGCGACTTGTTTTCTTTGGTAGATACGTTTTTTCAAATTCGTTAGGACTTTTACATATTAGTTTTTTTTAACGTTTGATTGATGCATCTGGGCCCAGGTGACAAAGCAACAGCCTGACTTTATCTTCCTGTCTCCAACCCAGTCCAGCAGACCACAGCATTCACTGTTTCTAGGAGGGGGAAAAAACACACTGATTTGAACCTTGAGTTGTTTTCTTTTAAAAATCTGTTCAACTTATGCACATTAAAAGTGCCCACTTTATTTAAAAAGTAAAATATAGAGAAAAAATATAATAGCAAAATAAATTACATGGCAAGCAAGCAGAGGACAGTTTTTGAGATTCTAGTGATGATCAGTATTCTTCCTGGTCAGATTTGTTGTCTGACATGATGGCAGCTGTTCTGTTCCCTCAGGATGAATATAGATTTTTTTTCTGTTCTTATGTGGGAAGTCTTTTATTTCCTCTGTCAACATGGGGAAATGTATTTCTCTTTATCTTTGTATTTTGCACAGCAGATAAAAATAGAAACAGAAGAGCTCTCTGGAGTTGCAGAGTTGTATCCAGTATTTCCTGTCCATGGTTTCTTATTCTGTATGTAGTGATAGTCTGTATGACAGAGATGAAGAATTTCCTTTTAATTGGTTGCTTTAATCCCAGAATGCTGACTGGTGAAATGTAAGCTGAAATGGATTTATTCCCTGAACTGTCACTCCCATCTGGATTAAATATAGACATGGAGTAGACAGTTTTGTCAATTTAGGCTGATGGATGAGTTTAGCATATGAATGGTTAGGGGGAAGGTTCAAAGTAAGGAAATCCCTTTTATATTCTGAGAGGTCAATGATCAATTTCTACATGCAGTAAACAGTAAAATTACCACCAGAACAGCGCAGAGAAATAAAGCTCCTATGATCAACGCTAATAGCATGCAAATTTATCTGCGTTGTTAGTGTTGATCATCGGGGTACTTCTACGGGAGGATTGTGCCTGGGCATGCACTCTGGCACAATCCTCCTGCAGAAGAGGTTTGAAAGGTCTGGGATTTTCTCCTGGGCCTGTCAAACCTGGACCTCCAGGCTCCCCCATCCCTCCAATGGACCTGGAGGTCCAGTGGGCCCCCAGGCTCCCCAGCCTGACCCAACCCTTCAGACACAGGGCCTGAAGGTCTGGTGGACTCCCAGGCCCCAAGCCCTCCAATGCCGTAGCCCATGTACCTTTAGTTGGAGGAGGAGGGACTAGTACTCCCTCCTCCTCTGCTGGGCAGTACCTCAAAATGGTGGTGCCCTCCCCTGCTCAGTGTATTCTGGGATGCTCTGGGTAGATTTATTTATTTGTTTTATTTGTACCCCACATTTTCCTACCTATTTGCAGGCTCAATGTGGCTTACACAGTACCGTCAAAGGCGTTTGCCCAGTCGGTGGTTAGCAAATACAAAGTTGTATAGTGATTGTATGAGGGATAAGTGGAGGGTCGGAATGGATGAAGATTGCGTGTTGTCCTGTTCGATCATAGTCATGCCGTGTTGGTAGGTGAAGAGGGTTATGTGGGGTCGTTGGGGTAGGCCTTTTTGAAGAGGTTGGTTTTTAGTGATTTCCTGAAGTTCAAGTGGTCGTAGATTGTTTTCACAGCTTTTGAGAGCCCATTCCATAGTTGTGCGCTTATGTAGGAGAATCCGGCTGCATAAGTTGTTTTGTATTTCAGTCCTTTGCAATTTGGGTAGTGTAGGTTTAGGTAAGATTTTAACGATCTGACTTTGTTTCTTATTGGTAAGTCTATTAGGTCTGTCATGTATCCTGGGACTATGCCGTATATGATTTTGTGGACTAAGGTGCAGATTTTGAAAATGATCCATTCTTTGATTGGGAGCCAATGTAACTTTTCCTGGAGGGGTTTGGCACTTTCAAAGTGTGTTTTGCTGAATATCAGATTGACCACTCTCAAAAAGAAATGAGTTCAGACTCTAGGGAGAGTCATTCTTTCTCAAGGTTCTCTCTTACATTAAGATCTGGTACCACAGAACTTGCCACCTTTGGAACTGAGAAACAAATATTGAAAAGAAAAGCTTAGATTCATTATTGGTTGACTTGCTTCCAGAAAAAGAAATCTACAAATAGAAGAGCGGCTATAATTGGAAAAGATTTGCTAGATGATGCAAACATTGAACCAATATAATTCCTTACAGAAGATTTGATTTTGACTTTTTAATTTGATAACTAGATTTAGGCTAAAGGGCAAACGTTTAAAATATGTATTTCCACTGCTGTGCTATAAGGAGAAACAGTGACTATAAATATCTAACATCACCTGGTTGCTAAATAAGATCAAAGCTATATTTTCTATTTCCCTCTTGAATCTTATTTTAAAGTCAAAAGTGCAGCAGCCCCCTTTTGTATCAGCTGGCCCTACTAGCCTTATTTTTTTACATTTAATGTTGTATTTTTGATTGCTACGTTGTTAGACAAGTTGATCTATGGAGCTTTATCTTTGATTTCATCTTTCACACAGAGATTACAAGACAAGGTTGTCCCAAGAATAGTTGTTTTCTTTATTCTAAATACTCGTTTTTCATTTCTTATTAATCAAGATGTGTTTTCAAAAGAAAAAGAACATTAATTATTTCAATATTAAAAGAATATTAAAGGGAAATGGGACTTTATATACCACCTTTCTGTGGTATTTTGCAACTACATTCAAAGCGGTTTACATATATACAGGTACTTATTTTGTACCTGGGGCAATGGAGGGTTAAGTGACTTGCCCACAGTCACAAGGAGCTGCAGTGGGAATTGAACCCAGTTCCCCAGGATCAAAGTCTGCTGCACTAACCACTAGCCTACTCCTTCACTCCAATTGGCATACACAATTGGAGAGTTTAGAAAGTATGAGCAGCTGTCTGTAGTTTCAGATGTGCAAGTGAAAAGGTCTTTGAACATCAACATTTACAGTTTTCACATGGATAAATTTTGTATTTCATACTGAAAGATCAGAAAAAGGTCAGCTTAAGCTAATGAGTGATAGGACAGTGTTCAAGGAACAGTCGAGCCTAATTTTATTTTCTGGCATTTTCCTAAATTGAATTGGTTATTTTAGCCTAGAGGATAGATCTGATGGTTTTTGGTGGCTGGCCATGAATCTGTTTAGGAAGATGTTGCTTGAGCTTAATTGCAGTGCTGTTGGAAGTCTGAAGGAATAAAGTTTGATAAACCAACCGAATGCCCAGAGTGGAAGAGTTGGTCGCAGCTGATAACAGGCCATGAAACAGAGGTAACATGCAGTTGAAAATGTGAATGGGGCTTAAAATTTTCAAAATTTCTTGGCATAGTTGTGCTATATTTTTAGAGACATGTGAACATTTATGTTTTGTTTTTATTCTTGTTGTACTGATGTTTTAATTTATTATGTATGTTAATGTTGTGCTCCACTTAGGTTTTATGATAAGTGGATTAGAAAGAAATAAAATAGCTAATAGATCATTATCTTCTTGTTAAGTCCCATCCTACAAGATAATAGCTATTTTCTTTGTAGAGAAAGCACAGATCTCTGTGGATGAGATAGCCAAAGTTTCTTTTGCTGCTTCTTGAATTTCCATGCATCCCTTTTCTGAATACTGTGAAATAGTATATGGTTATTGGATGATGCTATGTTTGGAAGAACAGTAGTACAGGATACAGTGAGCCAAGCTCATTGGGGTGGTTCTTGTAGAAGCCACAGTATAGACTGGGATGCAAGTGAAATGGAATTGGAATTTTGCCCTATTCTCAATTCCATTTTTGTTATCTCTCACTGCAGTCTGGGCTGTTCCTCTGGTCTCTAATTTCAGGCTGCTGTTCTGTTTCTCTCATTTTGTTTTGTAACGCCAGCTTCATGATTTTGGTTTTCATCTGAGTGACTTAGTATTTTTCTCTTGAGTTTTGTTGCAGTCTGTACTTCTGTACTACTGAGAAAGTAATCGGAAATGGATGGGAAGATTGGAGCCTGATGGCCTCGTTTCAGATGATCAACTTGAAACTGGCAAAGGGAGGAGCCACTGGTCTTATCATCCAAAAGCAGTATCTTAGCCATAGTCCAGACTGGTGTGAGAGTTAATAGAATGGAAACTGACAATAAGACAAAATCCCTATTCCTTTGGTTGAGACTCTTTGTTTACCTTTACACCAGGTTCATTAGCTGGCTTAATAGACATTTCTTCGCACTGGATGACAGACCTAAAAGAGGGTGTGTGTCTGGTAGGCTTCTGGTTTAACCAGGAGCAGTGCTGTTGGAAGTCTGAAGGAATAAAGTTTGATAAACCAACTGAATGCCCAGAGTGGAAGAGTTGGTCGCAGCTGATAACAGGCCATGAAACAGAGGTAACGTGCAATTGAAAATACGCTTTCGTCAAATGTGAATGGGGCTTAAACTTTTTCTGCAGGTTTGTGAGGAAATATTCGTTGCCAAATGATAGGCTAGCCTGACAGATCTGCTGTAGCAATATAGGCTGTATTACCACGCAAAAGCTGTGACTGGATTGCCAGTATTTGAATGCTGTTTATAAAGGCAATCCTGATAGAAAAGGAGAAATGCTGATATTTCCTGGAGTTCAGATGTTACTGTGGAAGGGGAGGGGGGGGGGGGGGGGGGGGTCACTAAGTCATCAAAAAAGATTACTCTAAATTGGAGCAATTTGGCACCCCTGCTTCTAACCTTTTCTTAGTTCAGCAGCCCAAAGTGGATGCTGAGTGCTGTGAGCCAGGACTGCTAGCCTAGAGGGAGGGGAGAGGATTTCCATACTCCATAGTACTGACAGCTCTTTTGAATGATATGTGTTGAGCTTCAGAGAGGAGGAATGTGTCCAATTTTTTTACCCTAATAGGTTGTTATAAAGCTTGGCCTGTGTTGGGATGCAGAGAAGCAATGGGATTCTGGAAAGAGGGAGTACCTTTGTTGCTAGATCTTGAACGTACCCCAATCCCATACTCTTCCCCTTCCGTATCGACTAGTAGGTAAATGTTAGATATCCCAGTCATATGCTATGAATCAAAGAGAAGATAAAGGGCTTAAAATAAGTCCTAGTTATACTGAATAAAACATAGAACAAAAGCCCAGTAGCATGGGTGGTACTTACTGTAAAGGCCATGAAGCTAAAAGCCCTTAAACTTAGGGTTACCATGTGGCTCCAGAAAAAGGAGGACACATTGATCCAGTCCAGGTTTTGCTTCCATTGAAAGCAATGGAAGTAAAACCTAGACTGGCTTAATCTGTCCTTTTTTTTGGAACCATATGGTAACCCTTAAACTTATTAAACATTTGTACCTTTAAAGGTACAGCCCTAGCCATGAGTCGCAAATGAAATAAACAGAAGGGCTCATGGTAGGATCAGTGTTTGCTCAAGGTTTTTCAGGGGCATGTACAGGTATGCCCTATTGTAGCTGGGCATAGTTTTTGCAACTGCCTCCCTCCTCCTCCCTCTGGTGAGCTGCTTGTACTGTAATGTCTGCTCTTATTGCTGCTGCCAGCCTACCACCATGGGACAGAGAGCTAAACATACCTCAGTGATAGAAACCATGAGTAAGGAGGCCCTGATTGTGGCAAGAGGAGACCTGGTTGGCCCTCAGTTTCTCGAAATATTAAGTAGCCATTTTATAACTTAAACATGTCATCATACACCTACCCATGTGTCTCTTCTCATTAGTACTGTAGCATCATTGAAAATAAGTCTGTACTTTGGGTTTGGTAGCTGAAAGCAAGTCTTTATTTTTTTCACTGTCTTTTGTTTTTTCAGGATGCTCTTTCATATGTCCTCAATTACTTCATATATGTGCTCTGGGCCTTGCTGTTTGCTTTTCTGGCTGTATCATTAGTAAGGGTATTTGCTCCATATGCTTGTGGATCTGGAATTCCAGAGGTGAGCCTTCACTTATTATTGGTACATTAATATTTGTTTCTTAAATTAAGCTTTCTTTTGTGGTAATCTTTTTATTATGAAAACCTGGAGCTAAGGAAGTCTTTAACTTAACAAAAAGGAGTAAGACCTTTATTTTTTATGGTATTTGCTGGCAGGACCCTCAGGGTGTTTTTTTTTTTTTTGCAGAGAAATATGAATCAAGTTTTCACCACATTATTTTTTTCATTTAATTTAAAAAAAAAACGTTTACTTTTTTTTTTTTTTCTTTCACTTTCTGAAAAGTGGCTAAATAAATGAGTGGAAATAAATTGTATGTTAAAACATGATGGCAAAAAAAGACCATGCTGTAGGGATGTGTCCAGTTTAAAAATTTCCATTTGTTTGTAGTTCATTGATCTTCAGAATTTTTTTGGTTTGTTTCTCATATTTAATTAAAAAGTTTTGACATGCATTAGTATTATTTAACATGTGCTAATTGACTTAATTTGCATTGAAACTGTTGTAGCAAATACTAAGGAGGGTGTGATGAAACGCCTAGCCACTCGCCTGGGATTACCTCGCGGCTAACTAGAGGGCCTGTCCCCAGCACAGCTCATGTCTTCCTGCACCTTCCGCTTGTGCTGTACACTTAGCACCCTCCTCCCACCAACTGGGTCACAACTGCCTCTGGGCGAGTTTCTTGGTCTCCAATTATCCCCAGTGATTTCTAGGTTACTGCAGCCACACTCCTAGTGGTCCCACAGTTCTCAGAAAGCACTCACAGACCTAACACACAAACCACCAGGATTCTTTATCAGTCCAGACAGGCAGAACGAACAAACAATTGTTTATTCTTATAAAAATATTGAACAGTGGAACAAAAATGTGCAAACAGTAACAAGTAACTGAAAAATGGATCAATTAGAAAACTAAACATCTATATACTGTCTAAACAGTACCTGGGAAGATCAGGACATATAGTTGTTCACAGAGCCTTAGCAAAGAGATCTGTCTCCCTCTTCTTCCAGGCTAAGACTGAAGGCAAAATCAGTATACTCTAAAGGAAATGAGCTCCTGCGCCAATCAAAGCACATTCAACAAGATTTGAAAGTATACTGCTGCTTGCTTCCTGCTTGTCAGTTCCCTATAACAGCTTTACAGCAAAGAAACACCACCTGCTGGCCAAATAGGAGAAATGCACTTCAGGACATAATTAAAATAGGAAAATATCTAATACATTTTACAGGCTTAAAACACTCTATTTCTTCACAGAGAGAAGTTGTTGATGTGGGCCACTGTTAAGATGGTTATTCCTCAGCGTCCTTCCAGAGCTGCCTAGATGGATGGGTTATGCACTCCTACCAGCGGGTGGGTGGAGACTGAGAACTGCAGAATTCTGGTGGAGCCTATGGACTGCAGTCCCTCCCAGAGTCAGTATTTTTCAGTTTCCCAGCAGGTGGTAGAGGTGCGACTGGTCTGGTAGGCCTGGGGATTCCTAGTCCCAGGGGGGGAAAAAAAGTTACTGGGGTCAGCAGTATTTGTAATTCATTCTAGCTCCTACTTTCTGCATATCTCCCAGGGCTCCTTCTTGGTTGCTAGTAGGGGTTGTGGCTCATGGGGGTCACATTGAGGGGCATAATCGAACGGGGCCGGCCATCTATATGGGCGGCCATCTCTAAAGCCGGCCCCGTAAAGCGGCATACCCGACCGCATTATCGAAACAAGATGGCCAGCCATCTTTCCTTTCGATAATACGGTTGGGGCCGACCAAATCTCAACATTTGGGCCGTCCTTAGAGATCGCCGCCATTGGTTTTTGCCGATAATGGAAAGTGATGGCGGCCATCTCAAACCCGGCCAAATCCAAGCCATTTAGTCGTGGGAGGAGCCAGCATTTGTAGTGCACTGGTCCCCCTCACATGCCAGGACACCAACCGGGCACCCTAGGTGGCACTGCAGTGGACTTCACAAATTGCTCCCAGGTGCATAGCTCCCTTACCTTGTGTTCTGAGCCCCCCAAATCCACTACCCACAACTGTACGACACTACCATAGCCCTTAAAGGGTAAAGGGGGGCACCTACATGTGGGTACAGTGGGTTTCAGGTGGGTTTTGGAGGGTTCACATTTACCACCACAAGTGTAACAGGTAGGGGGGATGTGCCTGGGTCCACCTGCGTGAAGTGCACTGCAGTACCCACTAAAAACTGCTCCAGGGACTTGCATAGTGCTGTGATGGAGCTGGGTATGACATTTGAGGCTGGCATAGAGGCTGGCACAAAAATGTTTATTTATTTTTTGGTGGGAGGGGGTTGGTGACCCTGGGTGAGTAAGGGGAGGTGATCCCCGATTCCCTCCAATGGCCATCTGGTCAGTTGGGGCACTTTTTTGAGGCTTGGTCCTAAAAATAAATGGACCAAGTAAAGCCGGCCAAGTTCTTGTCAGAGCCGGCCTTCTTTCTTCCATTATCGTCCGAAGCCGGCCATCTCGTAACCACGCCCCTGTCCCGCCTTCGGTACCCTGCCGACACGCCCCTTTGAACTTTGGCCGGCCTTGCGACAGAAAGCAGTTGAAGGCAGCCAAAATCGTCGTGCAAGGCTGACGTGGTCTGTTCGGACAATTCACATCTCTTACTGCCAAACAAGATTCTGATCGCAGCACGTTTTTATCAACTGGTCTGGATGGGTATTATTTACAGCCCTGCCAAAAGCTGTTCAAACTACTCATACCATCTCAGCATCAGGAAGCTACCTAAGACAAGCCTATCTCGGAAAGCCTACTCCAAGGACTCAACATCTTACCGAAAGTCCTTCAGAATAACATATCCATGGACCATTTTGGACTCTATTTCCCTTACCCTTATTTCTTTTTTTACCTTGTCCCTTCTATCCGATCTAATTTAATTGTATTTGAATAACCACTGGTCTGGCGATAGCCTTATCAGTACATTGTAAGCCACTTTGAGCCTGCACACATGTGGGAAAAGGTGGGGTATAAATGTGCTAAATAAAAAAATAATGAGGTGACAGACTAAAAACACGATACACCACAAGTCAACCTTGCCAGCAGCATTTTGTATTATCTGTCATGATTTCATAGCAGTTACATTGATTGCAAGATATAAAGAATTGCAAATGTCCACCTGTTCCTCTGATCCCATTCCCACCCACCTTCTTAATGCCATCTCTCCTGCTCTTATTCCTTTTATCTGTCACATTCTCAACCTCTCACTTTCCACTGCGACTGTCCCTGCTGCCTTTAAACATGCTGTAGTCACACCTCTCCTTAAGAAGCCTTCACTCGACCCTACTTGTCCCTCTAATTACCGACCCATCTCCCTCCTTCCTTTTCTCTCCAAATAACTTGAGCGTGCACCGCTGCTGCCTTGATTTTCTTTCCTCACATGTTATTCTTGACCCACTACAATCTGGTTTTCGCCCTCTCCACTCAACCGAAACTGCGCTTACTAAAGTCTCCAGTGACCTATTACTGGCTAAATCCAGAGGTCAATATTCCATCCTTATTCTTCTTGATCTTTCCGCTGCTTTTGACACTGTCGATCACAGCATACTTCTCGATACCCTGTCCTCACTTGGATTCCAGGGCTCTGTCTTTTCCTGGTTCTCTTCCTACCTCTCCCTCCGCACCTTTAGTGTTCACTCTGGTGGATCCTCTTCTACTTCTATCCCTCTGCCTGTCGGCATACCTCAGGGTTCTGTTCTTGGTCCCCTCCTCTTTTCTATCCACACTTCTTCCCTTTGTTCATTAATCTCATCCCATGGCTTTTCCTACCATATCTATGCTGATGACTCCCAAATCTACCTTTCTACCCCTGATATCTCACCTTGCATCCAAACCAAAGTTTCAGCGTGCTTGTCTGACATTGCTGTCTGGATGTCTCAACGCCACCTGAAATTAAATATGACCAAAACCGAGCTTCTCATTTTTCCCCCCAAACCCACCTCCCCGATCCCCCCATTTTCTATTTCTGTTGATGGCACTCTCATTCTCCCTGTCTCCTCAGCTCGAAACCTTGGGGTCATCTTTGACTCTTCTCTCACCTTCTCTGCTCATATCCAGCAGATCGCCAAGACCTGTCGTTTCTTTCTTTACAACATCTGTAAAATCCGCCCCTTTCTTTCTGAGCACTCTACCAAAACCCTCATCCACACCCTTGTCACCTCTCGTTTGGACTACTGCAATCTGCTTCTTGCTGGCCTCCCACTTAGTCACCTCTCCCCTGTCCAGTCGGTTCAAAACTCTGCTGCCCGTCTCGTCTTCTGCCAGGGTCGCTTTACTCATACTACCCCTCTCCTCAAGTCGCTTCACTGGCTCCCTATCCGTTTTTGCATCCTGTTCAAACTTCTTCTACTAACCTATAAATGTACTCACTCTGCTGCTCCCCAGTATCTCTCCACACTCGTCCTTCCCTACACCCCTTCCCGTGCACTCCGTTCCCTGGATAAATCCTTCTTATCTGTTCCCTTCTCCGCTACTGCCAACTCCAGACTTCGCTCCTTCTGTCTTGCTGCGCCCTACGCTTGGAATATACTTCCTGAGCCCCTACGTCTTGCCCCATCCTTGACCATCTTTAAATCTAGATTGGAAGCCCACCTCTTTAACGTTGCTTTTGACTCGTAACCACTTGTATCCACTCGCCTCCACCTACCCTCCTCTTTCCTCTACACATATGATTTGTTTGCTTTATTTTTTGTCTACTAGATTGTAAGCTCTTTGAGCAGGGACTGTCTTTCTTCTATGTTTGTGCAGCGTTGCGTACACCTTGTAGCGCTATAGAAATATTAAATAGTAGTAGTAGTAGTAGTAATAGCCTGGACCACAATCCTAACATTTTCTATTGGAGCAGGTGGTTTCACCTTTTTCAGCAGACAAAACTTAAAAGAAATATCTAATCACTGAGCATATTTGCTGAGAAAAGGTCAACTCAAGAGTTCAACAAGATACTGAGATTCTTCATCTATTGTACAATTGGGATTTTGATATCCATTTAATTCCACTTTATCTGGCAAGTTGATGATTAACATTAAATACTGCAAAAACTGAAGTGATAGCTGTGTCTAAAAATATACCCCCTGTTTACTAAGTTGCATTCCCACACTGCCAGCCGCTAGCAGAGCTTGGTAAACAGGGAGGATAGTCTTGTTATCAGTCATCCATTGAGAGAGAGTAAAAAAAAAAACTGATCTCAAATGCTCAATCACTCCATCAAATGCTGTATCAAATGAAAAAAAAAATTGGACATCATTTGTGTAAATCCTATAATTCACATCCAGTTCTTTCAATTTTCAACATAATGGTATTAAATAGATATTGAGTAATATCACTTCTAGTTTTCTACCACTCAAATATGATCAAAACCAATCTAACAGTAAACCCAAGCTACCAAAATTACAGAGCCTCCCCAGAAGGACTGAATGACTGTGTAAAATGATGCTGAAATGTCTTATAAAAAAAACAAAAAACCCCAACAAATAATTAGTTCCACCCCTCCATACAGCTCAACTACTGGTACAGAGCTTAAATGTTTTATCTCAGGCTGCTGTTGGGGTCTAAGACTTGCAATAAGAGGTGTGATTTTACAGTTCATACCTTGAGACTTCAAACCGTATGACTGACTGTCTGAAATGAAGTGCTTGGCCCTAGAGAAGTGATTTAAACAACCAGGAACCATTTCTGGCTGTTTAAATCACTTTGAATATCGACCCCGTATATTTCCATCCTTTTTAGCATGTTAGTTTATCTACTGTAATATATATTTTCAAATTCCATGTAGCCAGCCACTTACTTTAGGAGATTTGGACTTTGTGTGGTGCTACTTTGTAAGGGTGAAAGGGAGTTTAAATTCATTCAGTGCCATCCTTCTGCCTGTCTTACTGATTGAGTGATTTCTAATCAGTTGTTATCCTCTTTGCATTCCAGATCAAAACCATTTTGAGTGGTTTCATCATTAGGGGCTATTTAGGAAAGTGGACCCTCCTTATCAAGACTGTTACTTTGGTATTGGCAGTATCCTCTGGCCTCAGCTTGGGGAAAGAGGGCCCTTTGTTGCATGTGGCCTGTTGCTGTGGGAATATTCTTTGCCACCTCTTCACCAAATACCGTAAGAATGAGGCCAAACGCAGAGAGGTAAAAGCACTACACGTAATCATTCTTGACTGATGGGGGAGAAAACTGAGTGTCCATGTCCCTGGTATTGTGAATGTACTTTGCATATTGCTGCACAAACTGAGGTTTATGGCTCTTCTGTACCACAGAATTCCTAAAAAAGTGGAATTGGGAAATATTAAGACTATTAAAAAAAAAACCTCAGGTAGTCCATGACTTTAAGAATTTGATTTGCTGATTCACAAAATTCCAAATAAATTTTTTCACTACAATAGATTCTTTTCCTGATTTTATGGGAGTCCTCTAGAGTCATGAGGAAATTACGGTGCTTGACTGTGTGATGCTTTCATCACAATCTGATTTATATTCACAGGGTAAAATGTCCTTGCTCTGAAATGGCTGTGGTTTTTTTTCCCACTAGGTTTTATCTGCAGCCGCTGCAGCTGGAGTCTCCGTGGCTTTTGGCGCACCAATTGGTGGCGTTTTGTTTAGCCTTGAAGAGGTAACAGCACAGTTAGTTATTAGACACGCACTCGGAAGCATGATTATAATGTTCTGTGCAATATGTGATCTCTGTAGAAATGTTTAGTGCTAGAATGTGCTTGCTTCCCAGCCAGGGTAGACTAGAACACAACAGTGGTTAACTCTATGATTTCTATAGTGCTAGCAGATGTAATGCAACTCTAGACATTACATAAGCTGAAGGAAAGCTGCTGATGCTAGAGACTTGTCTAAGAGAGTCTTCTGAATTTTTTTAAGGAAGACTATGGAGCTCATTTTCTAAAGAAAAAAACATCTAGAAAATTGCATAAAGTGGCATTTGGACGTTTTTGCTTTGCTTGGTGATTCTATTATTGACTAAGTTGTTTATGCAGTACTTTTTGATGTCTTAGCCTATTATTTGTTATTACCATCATTAGCTGAGAGTATTTGATTGACTCCCGAGACAGGCGCTAAAGGCACTGAATGCAGAACTGTGTCGTCTGTTTTTAGGTTTTGTATTTTTTTAAATAAATCCACTGTTTGGATACACATTTGACCTACCCCCTACTTTTTTTCTTATCTACACTTTTGTGTTTTGTTGTTTGGGAGATACTTCTGCTTCTCCGAGGACAAGCATGGCACTAATTCTCATAAGTGGGTAATGCGGCGATGTGTTGCCCAGTCTGGGCTTTATGAAGAACCATAAGAGCTTTTGTGAAGTATGAGATACGCTTCACCACACATGCACGGGTGCCTTCCCACCCGTTGCTTTTGCATGGCTACCACAGTTCTTTTTTTTACCGTGGTGAGGAGAAGACTGTGTTTGTGACTTCTCTTCACGCCCGGTCTGAAGAGCTTTATTTTTGGTGCCTTTCAGCGGTTTTTCGCTGTGCCTTTTTGGGTATTTGTTTTTCCTTCTCTTCCCATACTTTTTTAGTTTATTTTGTCAAATTTTTGTTTTCTTTATTTTTCTTCCGCTAGGTGGCATTTAAGCCTAGTCTCTGGTTGGGTCTTTCTCGTCTTTTTTTTCCCTGGTGCCTTGCCCCTTTTTTTAGGCACCATTGTGTCTTTTGATTTAGCATCGGAAGTCTTTCCGTCCATGTCCTCTAGAGCTCCCAGTGGCTTTAAGCGCTGTACCCGGTGCAGTCGGACAATCTCTGGCATGGACACCTATTCTTGGTGTTGTCAGTGTCTAGGGCACTACCATAGCCCTGCTATTGTGTCCTTTGTCTTCATAGGAAGAAAAGGACTTAACTGTCCAGAGAGGCTCAACGAGAAAAGAGTTTTGGAGCCAAGTCCGGGTCCTCGACATTGACATCAATGTCGGTGGTGTTGACATCGAAGACAGCATCGGTCCCTATGGCTGCCTCGAGACACTGGGAGCAGTAGTTTGTCGAGTGAGTCTCCACCTGTCTTGATACCAACTGCTGGGCAGGGCCCCCGGGACTGGCCGGCATCGGAACCAATCCCGAGGTGACGTGAGGATTCGACGTCATCCTTGTCGACTCCGAGGAGTCCTGACACCGAGCTTTGGCATTGGTCATCCTCGTCGCATGGTGCCGGGAGCCCCAGGGCGTCAAGGGACTCGGCACCAGAGAAGCGTCAGCACCGGGAGAATCTCTCCTCCTCTATCCAGGAGGTGCCAGTGTGCCTGTCTCCAGGCAGCGAAGACCCAACTCCTGTCTCGGCCCCATCTGTTCTGCAGCCTGTCTTGGAGCCAACACCCCAGCCTTTTTCCAGTGTCGGCCCTCAATGAGCGTATCCAGGCCTTGCTCCCTGTGCTGCTGGATGGTGTCTTGCAGCATTGTGCATCGGTGTCGGGGGTACTTACGCCTACTGTCCAGCCTGCTGCGGTCCCACCTGGCCTTCAGCCTACGGTGCGGCCCTGGTGTCGACTGCCACCCAAGCCGGTACACCCTCGGCATCAGTGGAGGAAGCTTCGACGGGGTCGAGGAGGGATCTAACTCCTCAACACCCCTGTCGGGGACTAAGCTCCTCAAAGTCGAAACAGGTTCAGCAACAGCCCTCCCATAAGGAGTTTCTGACTGACACCAATGAGGAACGCTCATGGGAATCATAGGAGGATCTACGGTACTTCTTCTCAGATGAGTCCAATGGTATCCTCTCTGAACCCTCCCCTCCCTTTCATTTCCTTCTTTTGTAAAGGAAATGGCTGAGGCTATTCCATTACATTTGGAAGTGGAGGGTGAGCCCATGGCTAAGATGCTCAAGGTCCTGGACTACACATCTCCTCCTAGGGAGGCTGTGACTGTCACTCTCCATGAGGTACTCAAGGAAGTCCTCAGTTGGAACTGGGAGTCCCCTCTGTTGGTCCCTGTCATGCCCAAGAAGATTGACACCCAATACTGGATCCACAGTACATCTGGTTTTGATAGGCCTTGGTTGCCTCACAACTCCATGGTGGTGGAGTCCGCTCTCAAAAGAGCCAGAAGTTCTAGAGATTATGCCTCGGCGCCCCCAGACAGAGGAGTTAGGACCTGGGACACTTTTGGGAAGAAGATGTTCCAGACCTCAATGTTTGTGTCCAGTATACAATTGTACCAGCTGTTTCTGAGCTGCTATTTGCGGAACTCGGTGCGCAAGTTGATGGAGCTGGCTGAGTCAGGGCGCCAGTTGGCCAAGCAGCAGAAGGTATGTCGAAAATTCTTGGGCAGGGGCACCTATGACACTTTCAACATGGCTTCCAGGATCTCTGCTCAAAGTATAGCAATGCACAGACTCTCATGGCTGTATGTTTCTGACTTGGAACGGTAGGTTAAGCGGATGTTGGCGGATGTCCCATGCTGTGGGGGGGGGGGGGGGGGGGTAACCTTTTTAGAGAGAAGGTTGAGGAGGCAGCTGACCAAATCAAAAAGTTACCATCTCTTCTCTCTCCCACCGGGCGTCTTCTTCACCAGCCTCCTCAGGAGGTTTTTTGGCAAGTCAAAGAGGGGTGCCTACTACTCACAGAGACGTAGGTGCGTCACTTTTTCTCCCCAGCCTGCTCAGGCTCAGCTCCAGTGTGCTCGTTCTTATCAACAGTGTGCGCCTAAAGCCCCTGTTGCTCCCTGGTCTAAGCAAGGGCAGGCTTTTGACTGGCTCCAGCAGAGCCTAGCCGCTGTCAGTGTCCTTACCAGACGACCTCCTGGTCAGGGGGTGGCTGAAGTTTTTCCAAGAAAAGTGGCCCCTTATCCCCTCTGACCAGTGGGTTTGCCAAATAGTCCATCTCGGATATGCACTAAATTGGATTTGAAAACCTCCAAATTGCCCACCAAGAGCTCATTACTTCAGCTCAGTACTTGCAGAGGATCTCTCCGCCCTTCTACAGGCCCATGCTATTGATCCCATTCCACCACGGAAAGAAGGGCAGGAATTCTATTCCTGGTATTTCCTCATCCAAAAGAAGACCGGGGAGGGGGGGGGGGGGATGTGTCTCATCTTAGACCTAAGGGCCCTGAACAAATTCCTGGTCAAAGAAAGGTTCGGGATGGTTTCCCTAGGCACCCTTCTTCCTATGATTCAAGAAAATGATTGGCTATGCTGTCTGGACTTAAAGGGTTCATATACTCACATCCCGATACTTCCAGCCCACCGGAAATATCTTTGATTTCAGCTGGGAACACATCACTACCAGTACCGCGTGTTGCCTTTTGGCCTCGCATCAGCTCCCAGTGTCTTTACCAAACGTCTAGCGGTAGTCACAGCTACGCAGACTTGGAGCCCTTGTGTTCCCTTACCTCAATGATTGATTGGCTGGTGAAGAGCATATCTGAGGACGGTGCTCGGGAATCCATGCAGAAAACTTTTCAGGTGCTAGAAATACTAGGGTTCGTTATAAACTACCCCAAGTCCCATCTTCACCCTGTTCAATAATTGGAATTCATTGGAGCCCTGCTCGATACGCAGAAGGTTCAAGCCTTCCTCCCAGGGCCGAGGGTGGACACTTTAGTAGCATTGGCCTCTCAGGTTTGAGCCTCAGGCTGTTGGACCACATGGCTTCCACAGTTTGTGACACCCACGACGCCTTCACATGAGATCAGCCCAATGGACCCTAGCCTCCCAGTGGTACCAGGCAATGGGAGAACTGGAAGATGTCATCCGAGTGTATCCAGACCTTGTTCACTCTCAGCTCTGGTGGACTGTTCGATCCAGTTTGACCCTGGGACTTCCATTCCAAATTCCTCAGCCACAAAAAGTGCTGACAACGGATGCATCTTTCCTCAGTTAGGGAGCTCATGTAGACAGGCTTCACAGTCAAGGAGCATGGTCCCTCCAAGAAACAGGTCTTCAGATCAATCTTCTGGAATGCTCTAAAGGCTTTCAGAGATCGGCTGTCCAATCAAATTGTACTCATTCAAACAGACAACCAGGTTGCAGTGTATTACACCAACAAGCAGGGGGGCACTGGATCACGCCTTCTGTGTCAGGAAGTTGTCTGGATGGGGTTCTGGGCTCTCCAACATGGCATGTTCCTTCAAGCCACTTATCTGGCAGGCAAAAACACCAGCATGGCCAACAGACTGAGCAGGTTTATGCAATTGCACGAATCGTCCTTCAGTATGGGCTTTGCACACAAGATCTTCCAAGAGTGGGGCACCCCCTCAGTTGTCCTCTTTGCCACTTAACTGAATAACAAAGTCCCTCAGTTCTGCTTCAGGCCTATGACAGACTAGCGCCAGAAGCCTTCCTCCTGCATTGGGGGTCAGGTCTTCTGTATGCGTATCCTCCCATTCCTCTTGTGGGGAAGACTCTGCTGAAACTAGAGCAAGACCACGGGACCATGATCTTAATTGTGCCTTACTGGCCTCGGCAGATCTGGTTCCCTCTTCTGGAGTTATCCTCCGAAGAATCGTGGAGATCGGAGTGTTTCTCGATCCTTATCACGCAGAATGAGGGGTCTCTTCTGAATGCCAACTTTCAGTCTCTGGCCCTCATGGCCTGCATGTTGAGAGCCTAGAATTTGCTTCTCTTGGTCTGTCAGAGGGTGTGTCCTGAGTCACTGGCTTCCAGGAAAGATTCTACTAAGAGGTGTTATTCTTTCAAATGGAGGTGGTTTGCAGTCTGGTGTGAGGGCAAGGCCTTAGATCCTGTTTACTGTCCTACACAGTCTCTGCTTTAATACCTTTTACACCTTTCTGAGTCTGGTCTCAAGACCAACTCCAAAAGAGTTCACCTCAGTGCAATTAGTACTTATCAGTGTGTAGAGGGTAAGCCTATCTCTGGACAACCTCTAGTTATTCGCTTCATGAGAGGTTTGCTTTTGTCAAAGCCCTCTGTCAAACCTCTGCCTGGTCATGGGACCTCAATGTCATTCTCACCCAGCTGATGAGCACTCCTTTGGAGCCACTGATTTCCTACCATCTGAAGTACTTGACCTGGAAGGCCATTTTCTTGGTGGCTGTTACTTCAGCTCATAGATTCAATGAGCTGCAGGCTTTAGTAGGGGATGCACCTTATACTAAGTTTCATCACAACTGAGTTGTCCTCCACACACACCCTATGTTCCTGCCAAAGGTTGTGTTGGAGTTCCATCTGAACCAGTCGATTTGTCTTGCCAACATTCTTTCCCCACCCTCATGCCCAACCTGGCGAGAGCACCTTGGACTGCAAGCAAACTTTAGCTTACTACATGGAGTGGACACGACCCCACAGACAGTCCACCCAGCTTTTTGTTTCTTTTGATCCCAACAGGATGGGGGTTGCCATCGGGAAACACACAATCTCTAATTAGTTGGAAGATTGCATTTCTTTCACTTATGCCCAGGCTGGGCTGACACTGGAGGGTCATGTCAAGCCTCATAATGCCAAAGCCATGGCTGCATTAGTAGCCCACTTGAGGTCATCTTCCTTTGAAGAAATTTGCAAGGCTGCGACGAGTTCTTCAGTCCACACATTCACATCTCATTAGTGCCTCGAGCAGGATACCCAACACGAAAGTTGGTTCGGACAGACAGTGTTGCAGAATCTGTTTGGGGTCTAGAATCCAGCTCCACCCCTCCCCCTCAGACCCGCTTTATTCTGTTCCAGGCTCACTCTTACTCAGTTTGTATATAGTTTCAGGTTGATCTAAGTTATGTCCTCGCCGTTGCGAGGTCCAATTGACCAGTGTTGTTTTTTGTGAACTTGGATGCTAGGGATACCCCACTTGTGAGAATTAATGACCTGCTTGTCTTCGGAGAAAGCGAAGTTACTACCTGTAGCAGGTAGTCTCTGAGGACAGCAGGGCTTATATTTTCACAAACCCTCCCACCTACCCTAGGAGTTGTCTTCTATTTTTATTTTTTCTTGTAGTAGTATTTAACTGCGGTAGCTACGCACTAGTGGCGGGCAGGAAGGCACCCGTGCATGCGCGATGGAGCATTTCTTGCGCTCCACAAAAGCTCTTATGGCTTGTTATAAAGCCCAGACTTGGCAATGCAGCGCCACATTACCAACTTGTGAGAATATAAGGCCTGCTGTCCTCAGAGAATACCTGCTACAGGTACTGTAAGTAAGTTCTCTTTGTTTTAAATGTTTCAGTTTCTCATTGTCATGTAGCAACTGGCATTGAGTGATAGTGTGAAATCCTATGAAGGAAAAATAGGCATGGCACCCTGATGCTATGTGGTGAGAACCTGTTCTATAACACATCTGGTTGCCTGGTTTATAGAATAGAATATTTGGGTAACTTGGCATCGGCCTGCCTTACATTATGCATCCGTAGTTACACCAGCCGTAGACCTTGTGTAACTGTGGGTGCCTAACTTTTCAGCAAGGGTGTGCATAACTTAACAGTATTTTGTAAATGGCAACACTGTCCATTCTCCTTGTGCTCTACCTATATGAATGCCTCCTCCCTTTTGCATTTACATGCTTAGTTGCTTTGTTGCCATTTATGCACATATTTAAAAAAGTGACGGTATTCTGTATATTTAGGCACTCAAGTGACTTGTAAATATGGGCATCCTGATAAAGAATTACCCTTCACTTGTGCAACTACATTTCTTATTTATAGTGTGATCATTCTGCTCTGACTGGTCATTATTTATTTAGATTTTGCTCACACCTTTTTCAGTAATAGCTCAAGGTGAGTTACATTCAGGTACTCTGGATATTTCTCTGTCCCAGGAGGGCTATCTGAGGCAATGGAGGGTTAAGTGACTTGCCCAAGATCAAAAGGAGCAGCAGTGGGATTTGAACTGGCCACCTCTAGATTGCAAGACCGGTGGTCTAACCACTTGGCCACTCCTCCACTCCTGTGTTCTAGGACCCACAGATCCATATAAATGCATATCCCATAAGTAAATCTCACTCCTGGAATGTCTGTTAATGTAATCTTTTCTTTCTTTCTTTTAAGGTGAGTTATTATTTTCCTCTTAAGACACTTTGGAGGTCTTTTTTTGCTGCTCTGATCGCTGCTTTCACTTTGCGTTCTATCAATCCCTTTGGAAACAGCCGCTTGGTTCTCTTCTATGTGGAATTCCATGCACCCTGGCACCTACTTGAGCTGGTGCCATTCATCCTTTTAGGAATATTTGGTGGCTTGTGGGGTGCCTTCTTCATTCGTGCCAACATTGCCTGGTGCAGGAAACGCAAGACTACTAAATTGGGCAAGTACCCAGTGCTTGAAGTTTTGCTGGTGACTGCCATTACAGCTATACTGGCATTTCCTAATGACTATACCCGCATCAGCACCGGGGAACTCATCTCCGAGCTGTTCAATGACTGTGGGCTACTGGACTCATCAAAGCTATGTGATTATGTGAATGTCTTTAACAGCACCAAGGGTGACGTCCTGCCTGACAGACCAGCTGGCAAGGGAGTCTACGTAGCCATGTGGCAGCTAGCACTGGCCCTGATCCTGAAGCTGGTTATCACCGTGTTCACATTTGGCATGAAGGTGAGATGTGGAAGAGGGTCATCTTAGGTGGGAAGTTGGAGGAGGTTGGACCATTGCAGTTGAAAGCAATTGTTCAAGTTTTAATGGAAGAGTTGGTATGGCTAGTTAACCAAAGAAATGCCCTATTCTGTGCACTCAAATAAAAAAACTTTACCATTTTTTATTCACCTAGATTCCTGTAGGGATTCTGGCCTTTATAAGATCACCACATAAGAATTGCTATACTGAGTGAGACCAGTGGTGTGTCAAGCCCAGCGTCATATGAGACAGTGGCCTGTATGAGTTATTTGGAAGTCCCAGGTAGATCTAATGTGGAGATCCATTCTCTTTTGCTCATTCCAAAAGTTTGAGGTGTCTCTCTGACTGCTAACTTTAAATTGGCCTGTCCTTCAGAAAGTTGTCCAAATCATTTTCAAATCCAGCTGTGCTATTAGCCTTGACTACGTCCTTTGGCAACAAATTCCATAGCTTAATTGTGCACTCCTGGAAAATAATTCCTTCTAAAATTTGAGATCTACTACCAGTGAGTCTAATGGAGTGTCCCCTAGCCCTGCTATTTGAAAGGGTTAACAGTTCCCTAGTGACCTGTTATGCACCACTTATGATTTTGTACATCTCTGTCATTACTCTGTTTTCTACTCTAACTTCTTTAGCCATTCTGCACTACCAGAACTGCACACAGTACTCGAGATGTGGTTGCAACATGGATCCATACAGAATTATATTATGTTCAGTTAATTTTTGTCCTTTCCAAATAATTATATGCTAAATAAATAGTGGAGTTATCCAAGTCTGCCAGGTTTTTCCATTTGACCAATCTGACCATTGTTGAAAACCGGAAGTTGGACTTGATGAAACCAGTGCTTTTTTTTGTGCTGGTACACACTGGTACAGTGTACCGGCACCTTTTTCCCCTTCCCCGCTCATCTCCCACGGCCACACAGCTGCTTTTCCTATAAGCAACAGCAGTGCTGCGGGCACAGCATTGAAGGAGTAGCAGACGATTGGCTGCAGTGCTAGGACATATGCTGTTGTCTCTGCTGATCCCCCTGCCCTGGAACAGGAAGTTGATGTCAGAAGGGTAGAGGATCGGCAGAGCCGACAGTTCGCATCTGAGCATTGTGGCTACACGCCTTTTTCTTGATTTTTATCACCGCTGCAGCTGGAGTTGCTGGATGGGGTGACAGGAGGTAGGGGGAGAAATACTGGATGGGGGAGGAGAGGGGACAGGGGAGAAATACTGGATGGGGAGGGGAGGGGACAGGGGGAGAAATATTGGATTGGGAGGAGAAGGGACAAGGGGAGAAATATTGGATGGGGAGGAGAAGGGGACAAGGGGAGAAATACTGGATGGGGAGGAGAAGAGGATGAGGAGAAATACTGGATAGGGGGAGGAGGGGACAAGGGGAGAAATACTGGATGGGGAGGGGAGGGGACAAGGGGAGAGATGCTGGATGGGGAAAGCAAGGGCAAGGGTTAAATGCTGGATGGGGAAAGAGGGGACAAAGGGGAAAAATGCAGGATGGGAGAGAGGGGGAAGGGAAGAAATGCTGATGGGGAGAGAAGGGGCAAGGAGAGAGATGCTGGATGGAGATGGCAAGGGGAGAAATGCTGGATGGGGAAAGAGCGGACAATGGGGAGAAATACTGGATGGAGAGAGAAGGGGCTGGTTGCTGAGGGACAGCATTTACACTGTTGGAACAGTGAGGAGCAGATAGGCAGAAAACTTCTATGTGTGAGTTGAATGTGGTATTCTCTGTGGGTGGGCTAACAGGGACTCAAATTAAGCTTTATTTTCCAACAGATAGTTTTAGGGACAGTAAAAAGAAAAGAAAATTTTTTTTGAATGCATACAGTATAGGTGTAGGGTTTTCCTTACTTTTCATTTGGTACCCCCCAGTGAAAATCCAGAGGTAAGAGAGCTCCAACATTACGAGAAAGGTGAAGACAGAAGAAACGAAGACAGATTGGTGAGGCATCCTGTGACAGAGATGACAGACAATATAAATAAAGGGAAAAGAGTGGGACAAACAGAGAGACATATATAAAAAGGAAACGGTTTTGCTTACTCGAGGTCCTGTTATCCCACCTGTGGAGAGAGGTGTTGACACAAAGTATCAATCCTTTGTAATGATATATTGTTGTCAACTTTGGGTTAATGCTTAAAGGTTAAACTTAAGAACACTTACCTGATGTTTATCTTGTGCTGTTGTAGTTTGTGGATCACTAGAAGAAAAAATATAAAAACATTTGTTTACATTTTTGTTTCCTTTATGTATCATTTGACAGTTTGTTCTGATTGCAAAGATTAGAAAAGCTACTTTATTTCCCCATACCTTTGATAGTTTCCCCACCTGTCTTCCTCCCTTTTATTGCCCCATCTTCTATGGCGCCCTTGTTCCTTTGAAAGAGAGCCATATCTGCGGTATTGGCCATTTGATTACAAAGCAAAGGTAAAGTAGGGTGTGGCTGGCTCTTAGAGGTGGAGTTTACAATCCTATATAATAATTCTCACCTCCAGTGTTCTGACTTGCCTGGGACCGTGGCTCATTCCAAGTTGGTCTGCTAGGCTCCGTAGATCAGGCTGACATCACCGTAGCCATTATGATGTCAACTTCAGAACCCGGGGGAGAAAAAAAACATGCCTCACAGCTGATCCATGTCCAGAGGAGGGTCGCTGGACATGGGTGGCTGGAGGGGGGCAGGGGAGAGAGGAGGGTCACTGGACATGGGTGGCTGGAGGGGGGCAGGGAAGAGAGGAGGGTCGCTGGACATGGGTGGCTGCAGGGGGGGCAGGGGGTTGCTGGACATGGGTGGCTGGAGGGGGGGCAGGGGAGAGAGGAGGTTCGCTGGACATGGGTAGCTGCAGTGGGCGCAGGGGGAGAGGAGGGTCACTGGACATGGGTGGCTGGAGGGGGGCAGGGGAGAGAGGAGGGTCGCTGGACATGGGTGGCTGCAGGGGGGCAGGGGGTTGCTGGACATGGGTGGCTGGAGGGGGGGCAGGGGAGAGAGGAGGTTCGCTGGACATGGGTGGCTGCAGTGGGCGCAGGGGGAGAGGAGGGTCGCTGGACATGGGTGGCTGCAGGGGGAGAGGAGGGTCGCTGGACATGGGTGGCTGCAGGGGAGCCGAGGAAAACCTTGCTAGCGCCTGTTTCATATGTGTCAAAAACGGGCCTTTTTACTAGTATTAAATTAGTGTGATGTGCTAGTTACAATACAAAGTTTCAGGCTAGTCAGTATCTCATATCTTCTGAGATACAAGTTAAAAATAATGAACATAAAAAGGTATCTTGTGTACCCAATACTGTCTGCCCACTTACATGCAACCTAGCTGTCTATCTGCTCATATGTCAGTGGTTTGTGCTACTGTATCACACAGTAGTAGCATTTCCAGGCAAATAAAGGCTCTGCCCCAGTTCTTCCTTTCCGACATTCAAACCCATTGAAACAACACAGTTTTTAAGGCCTTTTTAAACTCATAGAAGCTTCTAAAAGCACGAATCTCTGAGGGTAGAGAGTTCCATAACTTTGGGCCTGCAATGTGAAAAATTGAGTTCCTCCTGTGTTCATCAGGATAAATTCTCTTAAAGGAAGGAACATCAAGCATATTAGAAAAAGCAGACCTCAAGGCCCTAGATGGCTGATATAAATGTAAACTTGCTGCAGTCGCAGGGCAAATCTTATCAGTTATTACCTTAAATACTAATAAAATAATTTATATTAAACCCTAAACTCAATTGGAAGCCAGTGCAAACAAAACAAGCATAGGAGTAATATGTTCAAATCGTCTCATTCCTAAAAACAAGAGCTACAGCATCTATGTTATGTGTAATGATCGCAAAACATACTTTGGTATACCCAAAAACACAGCATTACAGTAGTCATTGGTACATTACTGTACTTTGCACTATCAACTGAAAAATTTCAAAGGGTAAATAATCCTTCAGTCTTCTAAAAAGTGTTAATTTGAAAAACACCATACTGATGACTTTTTCTACCCGAGATTTTGCATTAAAGAATGGGTCAACCTAGACACCTAAGTATTGAATTTTCTTACTGCAATATCTGTAAATTCTGTCAGTGTCTTGCACAGTATCGGTATATTCTGACTTCAGTGTTCTGTGAATCACAAGTTAAAGTAACAGGTACATACTAGCAAGACTAATGATATGTCCATACCGCTGCTGTCATTGGTATGCTGCCTCTCTGCAGAGTCCATATATGTTCTAGGAAGGGGCAGATTCTATTTTGGCTTGTGCCTCGGATATTCTCTCTCTCCACTTAGGTTGTTCTAGCTGTGACTTATGTAGTCAGAACACCAAACTAATTAAGCTTATATGTCTAACTATGTAAAGCACTCTGAGTGGCAGATTAAAATGAGTGAATATTTAGCTAAATGATTAACATAATAGCTCATTTTTATAATTCAGCATGTGCAATGGAGCCTCTCTATTTCCAAGCAAATTATGGTGGTTGCAGTGCAGTTGATCTGCTCTCGTGTCAAAAATAAACTCCACTGGACCCAGTGTTCGTTTATTAACGATCTGGCAATCGGAGCAATGAGTGACATGCCCAGATTTGCAAATGAAACAAAAATATTTGGTGTAATTAAAACTCAAGCAGACAATTAGGAACTACAGAAGGAAGGGAAATGGGACTTGATATACCGCCTTTCTGTGGTATTTTGCAACTACATTCAAAGCGGTTTACATATATACAGGTACTTATTTTGTACCTGGGGCAATGGAGGGTTAAGTGACTTGCCCACAGTCACAAGGAGCTGCAGTGGGAATCGAACCCAGTTCCCCTGGATCAAAGTCCGCTGCACTAACCACTAGGCTACTCCTCCACTCCGACCTTACCAGACTTGGGGGAACTGGCAGCTACATGACAGATGAAGTTTTATTTAGTTATTTTAATTTTTATTTATTTATTTTATTAAACATATTTATACCCCCACACCATCTACTATTCTGGGTGGTTTACAAAGCACAATGTGGGCAAGTATAAGGAAAAATAGTCCCAATAGTGCTGGATTCTGTAGTAAGAGTCATCATCCAGAAAATGGTTTGGGAGTGGTCAAAAAATAAATAGAATTTAGGAATCATTTGTAAAGGGATGGAGAATAAAATTAGGTGTAATTCTGTAATCCAGATGCTCAGTTTCATGTGTATCACATGCTAAATGTTTGAATACTATCATATATGCATGTATGTGCGCATATATGCTAGCATACCTACCTAAGTGCTATTCTATAAATACACTAGTAAAAAAGGCCCGTTTCTGAAAGAAATGAAATGGGTGCTAGGATAATGATGATGTAATTTCAATTATGTTGTTAACAGAACCATTACCAAAAATCAGGGTATATAATGAGTGTGTGTGTGAGACAGTGTGTGGGCACTCCCACATCAATTCCCCCTTTTCCCATCAGTTGCAGGGATGGCCAAATTTCAAGGGGGGGCAGGAGAGGACGACCAAATTTTGGACTTTTCTGCAATGGACAGTTAAGGACGTCCAAAATTGGATGTTTCTATGAGAAAGACGCCTTTCTCATAGAAACATCCAATTTTGGACGTCCTTAACTGTCCATTGCAGAAACGTCCAAAATTTGGACGTCCTCAACTGCCCCGTCACAGAAATGTCCAAATTTTGGACGTCCTCAACTGCCCTCGCTGGCAGGTTTGCTGTAGGGGGGAATGGGGGCCTGTCAGCTTGCAAATAGCCACTGTCCTTTGCCTCTCAGTCTTGTTCAATGCTTTCCTTTCCTGTTGTTGGCCACTGCCGTTCAGCTGTCACTGGCGTTCAAAAGCTGAAGCGGCTCCCTCTGTTGTTGCCCGATGCCGTTCATCTCTCACTGTCGTTCTAGGGCTCAAGCGACTCCCGCTCTTCTTTTTTGCCTCTGCCGTTCAGCTGTCAGTGTCGTTCGAGGGCTGAAGCGGCTCCCGCTCTTCTTTTTTTGCCGCTGCCGTTCAGCTGTCAGTGTCGTTCAAGAGCTGAAGCGGCTCCTCGAGATCAACGTCTCTGCCCTCTCTTCGTTATTGTGGTCGCGCGCTTCCTGCCTCCCTGCTTGGAGTAGTAACATCTCCTGATGTCAGGCAAGCAGGCTTCTAGTGTGGGCCAGTGACGTCAGGAGATGGTTACGAACGCAGAGAGACACATTGGAAGGTTGCAGGAGCAAATTATTATATTAGATATGTGTATTTGCAAGTAGGGCATACGCTGGGGCAGAGCATAAGCAGGGCTCCCACATGCATGCATAATTTACAGTAATACTGTAAGTTACATAGGTTGCTGCTGCACTTAGGCGCTTGCACTTAACACTTACACCAGCTCTATGCCTGGCATAAGTGTGCACGCCTAAATATTAGACATGTTGAAACTGGATTATGCTAGTATTCTATAACGGAACCTAGGTGCCCAAGTTCATTTATAGAATAAGCTCCTACCATGCACCCTCAGGACACCTAATTAGAGGCTTCCAGAATTGCCCTCTGAGGCGCCAATGCACAAGAACTCCAGCGTTGTAGAGGACAGCGCCAGAAAAGCACCAAGTCAGAATTACTAACCAATGCTCAACAGTAGCACCATGCAAATTATATGCACACTGTTAGCTTTGAGCATTGGTCAGTAAAAGGGTCTGAGCATTCCTGGTGCATGCCCATAAGAGTTATGCGATAGGCACAGCTCTTGCGGTCATATCCAGTGATGATCGGACCTCTCCTGGCACCACTCAACCTTTAAAACCTCCGTGATGGTCCAGCGGACCCCCTCTGCCTCACCCATGTGCCCC
The DNA here is from genome assembly GCF_901765095.1 of Microcaecilia unicolor. NCBI lineage: Eukaryota > Metazoa > Chordata > Amphibia > Gymnophiona > Siphonopidae > Microcaecilia > Microcaecilia unicolor. The sequence continues at coordinate 85,399,215 of NC_044037.1, read as the reverse complement.
CCCCCCCCCCGAACCAAAAAAAATCCTGGTGGACTCTCAAGTTCCCCTCCCACAACTCAACAAAAACTCCATGGTGGTCTAGTGAACCCCACCCCTCCCCTCCACATACCTTGTAAGAGGCAGGAGGGCAGGAGCAACATCTGCTTCCTCCTGCCTCTGGGCCTGCCCTTCTCAAAATAGCACCCAGCCACTGCCCAGAGCATCCTGGGATGCACTGGGAGGTCTGAGCACCATATTTATTTATTAGAATAAGAGAAAGAAAGCTCCTTATATGGTTTTTAGCCATTTCCTGTACATCCCAGGATACTCCGGGCAGGGACTTGGTAATGCCATTTTGAGAAGGACGGGCCAGAGGCGGGAGGAGGTAGACGTTGCTCCTCCCCTCTTGTCTCCAACTCTTATAAAGTATGTGGAGGGGAGGGTTGGGGGTCACTAGACCACCATGGAGTTTTTTTTAGTTGCAAGGAGGGGCTCGAGAGGGCATTTTTTTGGTTCTGGGGAGTCAGGAGAGAGTCCGCTGGACCAGCAGGGATACTATGCAAACCTTAATGGCAGCTTCAGACCTGCCATTAAGTGTTGCACATTGAAGGTAGGCGCTCAGTGCACGGAAATCTCTGTGCATTGGCCAGAATTTTCATTTTAATACTGATGAGCATTTTGTAATACATTGCATAGGGTTATCAGTAACTGCTATGGGGAATGGTAAAACGGACGCAGAACCCTTTTATTAGACGCTAAATAACATTTGCTTTAGACTGGCTACAACCATTCTAAAACAAATGTTGCAAGCACGGTAAGCTTTGGGCCCTGAATGTACAATTAAACTGTGGAATTTGTTGCCAAAAAGCATGGTGAAAGCACTAGAGTTTAAAAGAGATTTGGACAATTTCTATGAGGAAAATTCCATAAACTTATTACCTAGGTAGACCTAGGAAAGTCATTGTCTGTCCCTGGGAATGAGCAACAAGGAATGAATTTACTCTTTGGGATCTGAGTTGTATTTCTGTTGGAGTCAGGATTCTGGACGGGATGGACCTTGGGCCTGACAGAGTATGATGGCACATCTTATGTTCATATTTAGCCACAAAAGAAGAGTGTTGGATACTAACATTATTTCTCCGAGGACATGCAGGCTTATAATTCTCACAAGTGGGTGACGCCAGTCCGCGTTGCCTGGTCTGGCATTTGCTATAGCTAAAAAAAAAAGCTTTTTGGAGTGCGAGTGCCTTCCTGCCCACTGTGAGAATGCGGTTTCCTCAGTTCTGCTTTTTCTGTGTGAGTAGAAGGTGCTTTTTCTTACCATCTATCCTCATTCGCTCGGTCTTAGAGAGCTATTTTTTGTGCCTACTGGCTATTTTTTCATTTTCTTCATTGTGTTCCTGTTGGAATTTCCATTTTCCTTCCCTTTAATTTCATTATTTATTTATTTTTTTTTGCCTGATTTTAATTTTTGTTTTTCCATCTTCATCAGGCCGTTTTTAGGCCCTGACTTTGGCCAGGATTTTCCCTTTCCTTTTCTGTGCCTTGCCCCTTTTTAGGCACCATCGCGTCATTTAATTTAGCTGATTAAGTTTTTTCTATCCATGTCCACGAAGATTCCCTGTGGCTTCAAACGCTGCACCCGGTGCAGTCGGACAGTCTCTGGGAAGAACACACATTCTTGGTGTCTGTAGTGTCTTGGGCCTGACAATGTGTTCTCTGTCTTTGCATGAAGAAGAGGACCCAGCTTTCCAGAGAGTTTCAACAAGAGAGGATTTTTGGAGCCAAGTCCGGTTTCTCAGTCAGAGGCGTTGGCATCAATGTCGAGCATCGCACTGGCATCAGGAGCATAGGTAAGCATGGCTACTACTAGACTCTTAGACTCTGGGAGCAGTGAAGCATTGAGTGGGTGTCCACCTCGATGCGAGGATTTGACGTCATCCTTGTTAGCACTGAGGAGCCTTTGTGACACGCTTCGGACAAAGGCCAAGAAGCATAGTCATCGATCACCCTCGATGCATGGTGCCAGGAGCTCCAGAGTGTCGAAGGATTTGGCACCCGAGAAGTGTCTGGACCGGGAGGACCATTCCCCCCTCCATACAGGAGGTACCAGTGTGCCTGTCTCCTAGCAGCTGAGGTCCAGCTCCCACGTCAACCCCAGGGGTTCTGCAATCTGTGCTTCAACCAACACCCAAGCTTTTCCTGGTGTCAGCACTCAAGTGCATCAAGGCCTTGCTTCCTGAGCTGCTGGATGGCCTTGTGCAACGATGTGCATCGGCACCGGGAGTGCTTGCGCCTACAATGCCTCCCATTGCGGCCCCACCAGACCCTCAGACTGTGGTGTGGCCACCAACACTAGTGCCGATTGCAGTCCTGGTGTCAACTGCCACCCAAGCCAGCACTTCCTTAACATCAGTGGAGAAAGCTTTGCCGGAGTCGAGACGGGAGTTGACTTATTGATGTCGCTCTCGAGGACATGGTTTCTCAGCACCAAGACAGGTTCAGTTTTGACAATCCCATCCAGAGATACTGTCCGACACCAAAGAGGAGCACTTGTGGGATTCAGAGGAGGATCCCTGGTACTTTTCCTTCGAACAAGTCTTACGGGATTCCCTCTGAACCCTCCCCTCCACCTGAAAGGAGACAGTCTCCTCTGGAGATCCTTTCGTTTCCATCTTTTGTAAAGGAAATGGCTGATTCCATTCCATTTCCTTTGGAAGTGGAGGATGAGCCCAGGGCCAAAATGCTCAAGGTCCTGAACTACATATCTCCTAAGGAGGCTGTGACTTCCCCTCTCCACAAGGTACTCAGAGAAGTCCTCATCAGGAACTGGGAGTTCTCTTTGTTGGTCCCTGTCATGCCCAAGAAGATAGACACCCAGTACTGCTCCACAGTGTGCCTGGTTTTGATAGGCCTCAGTTGCCTCACAATTCCATGGTGGTGGAATCCGCTCTCAAAAGAGACAGGCGTTCCAGGGACTATGCTTTGGCACCTCCAGACAGAGAAACTAGAACCCTGGATTCTTTTGGGAGGAAGATGTACCAGGTTTCAGTGCTCATTTCCTGCATGCAATCTTACCAGATCTTCACTAGCATTTACTTGAAAAAGTCGGTGCACCAGCTGTCAGTCTTTGTTGAGACACTCCCTCCAGAGCAGGCAGAGCCTTTTTGCCAGTGTATGACACTCTTGATGTGGCATCCATGATCTCTGCTCAAAGTATAGCAATACACAAACTCTCGTGGCTGCGTGTTTCTGGCTTGGAACATTCTGTTCAGCAGAGGTTGGCGGATCCCCCTTGCCAGGGGGATAACCTTTTTGGAGAGAAGGTTGAAGAGGTCTCTGACCAAATCAAAAAGCACACTGATGCCATCTATTCTGTCTCTCGTCGGGCGCCTTCTGCATCATCCTTCTCAGCTAGGCGGACTTTTGGCAAGCCAAGGATGAGTTTCTATTACTATCCTAGGCGTGGGTACACCTCTTTGGCTTGTCAGCCTACTCAGGCTCAGCCCTAGCATGGTCGTTCATGTTAATGGCGTTTGCCTAAGGCCCCTGCTGCTCAGGGGAAGAAGGGCAAGGATTCTATTCCAGGTACTTCCTTGTGCAGAAGAAGATAGGGGAGATGCGTCCCATCCTAGACCTAAGGGCTCTGAACAAATTCCTAGTCCAAAAAACGTTCAGGATGGTTTCCCTGAGCACTCTTCTCCCAATGATTCAGAAATGTGATTGGCTATGCTCTCTGGACTTAAAGGATGCATATACTCACTTCCAGTGTATCTTCAATTTTGGCTGGGAACACGTCACTTTTAATACCATGGTTTGCCCTTGCGTCAGTTCTCAAGGTCTTCATCAAGTGTCTAGCGGTAATTGCAACAAGGATACGCAGACTGGGAATCCATGTGTTCCCATATCTTAACGATTGGCTGGTGAAGAGCACCTCGGTGGAGGGTGCTCAGAAGTCCATTCAGATGACTATTTGGGTGCTTGAGCTACTAGGGTTCATTTTAAACTACCCCAATTCCCATGTTCGCCCTATCTGGTGATTGGAGCTCATAGGAGCCCTGCTTGACACACAGCGGTTTGAGCCTACCTCCCGGAGACGAGAGAGCAGCTCACAGCTTGGCAGATGTTGAGATTGTTGGGCCACATGGATTCCACAGTGTACGTTACACCCATGACACATTTTCACATGAGATCAGCTCAATGGACCCTGGCTTCTCAGTGGTATCAAGCCACGGGGAGTCTAGAAGTGTCCCCAGAGCTTGTACGCTCTCTTCAGTGGTGGACAATTCAGTCTAATTTGACTCTAGGAGTTCCATTCCAAATTCCTCATTCATAAAAAGTGCTGACGACGGATGCATCTCTCCTGAGATGGAGAGCTCATGTAGATTTGCTTCACACACAAGGTGCTTGGTCATCCCAGGAAACGAGTATTCAGATCAACCTCCTGGAGCTTCAGGCGATCTGGAAGGCTTTGAGAGATTGGGTTTCTCAAAAAATATTTCTCATCCAAACAGACAATCAGGTTGCAATGTATTACACCAACAAGCAGGGGGGCACCAGATAACGCCCTCTGTGTCAGGAGGCCATCCGGATGTGGCATTAGGCTTGCCAACATGGCGTGTTCCTTCGAGCCACTTGTATGGCAGGCGAAAACAATACTCTGGTTGACAGACTGAGCAGAATAATGCAACCGCACGCGTGATCTCTCAATATGGGCATAGCCCGCAAGATCTTCTGAGTGTGAGGCACCCCCTCGGTGGATCTTTTTGCCACTCAGATCAACCACAGATTCCCTCAGATCTGTTCCAGGCTTCAGGCCCATGACAGACCAGCGTCAGATGCTTTCCTCCTCAACTGGGGGACATGTCTCCTGTATGCATATCCTCCAGTACCTCTAGTGGGAAAAACTTTGTTGAAACTCAAGCAAGACCATGGAACCATTATTCTCATCGTGCCGTACTCGCAGCGGCAGATATGGTTCCCTCTTCTTCTGGAATTATCCTCTGAAGAACTGTGGAGATTGGAGTGTTTTCTGACCCTCATCACGCAGAACGAGGGGTCACTTCTACATCCCAAACTCCAGTCTCTGGCTCTCACAGCTTGGATGTTGGGAGCATAGAATTTGCTTCCTTGGGTCTCTAGGAGGGTGTCTCCTGGGTCTTGCTGGCTTCCAGGAAAGATTCCACCAAGAGGTGTTGCTCTTTTAAATGGAGGAGGTTTGCCGTCTGGTGTAAGAGCAAGGCCCTAGATCCCCTTACTTGCCCTACACAGACCCTGCTTGAATACCTTCTACACTTTTATCAGAGTCTGGTCTAAAGACCAACTCTATAAGGGTTCAGTTTAGTGCAATTAGTGCTTATCATCAACGTGTAGAAGGTAAGACCATCTCTGAACAGCTTCTAGTTGGTTGCTTCATGCGAGGTTTGCTTTTGACAAAGCCCCTTGTCAAACCTCCACCAGTGTCCTGGGATCTCAACGTCATTCTCACCCAGCTGATGAAAGCTCCTTTTGAGCCACTGAATTCCTGCCATCTGAAGTATTTTTTTTTTTTTGGTGGCTGTTACTTCAGATTGTAGAGTCAGTGAGCTTCAGGCCGTAGTGATGGATGCACCTTATACTAAATTTCATCGCAACAGAGTAGTCCTATGCATGCACCCTAACTTCCTGCCGAAAGTGGTGTCGAAGTTCCATCTGAACCAGTCGATTGTCTTGCCAACATTCTTTCCCTGACCTCATGTCCATATTGGTGAAAGTAGCTTGCACAGCTTGGATTGCAAGAGAGCATTGGCTATTACATGGACCTTACAAGGCGGGAAGGCACTTGCACATGTGCGGTAGAGCGCGTCTTGCATTCCAGAAAGCTCTTTTTTTTAAGCTATGGCAAATTCCGGACTGGACAACGTGGATCGGCGTCACCCACTTGTGAGAATATAAAGCCTGCTATCCTCTGAGAATACCTGCTACAGGTAAGTATCCTTCGCTTTCTAATCAGCCAGGACATTGGGGTCAATGATCAGGTCAAGTGGGTTGACTTTGTAGTGTTCTTTGTGCAGAGCTAATTTCCTTTGAATCGAAGCTTGGACCATCCGTTGTTTATGCTTGTGATTTCCTGTTTGTATATTGTAGGTTCCATCGGGTCTCTTCATTCCCAGCATGGCAGTTGGGGCCATAGTGGGCAGAATGTTAGGAGTTGCTGTAGAGCAATTGGCATATTATCATCACGACTGGCCTATCTTCAGTGAATGGTGTAGCCTGGGTGCAGACTGCATCACCCCTGGCCTCTATGCAATGGTCGGAGCAGCGGCATGTCTGGGTAAGTAGTGAATGTCAGCGCAGAGTGTCCTGTCCATCCTGACTTTGTTTCCTTTTTATTTGCTCTTTTGGTTTGTCCAGTATAACCTGGGTTTTTTTTTTTGTAATGATTATTTTTATTTTGTACTGGTCTGTATTTAGGAGATTTCATAAAAGACCATACCCAATATTTGTTCTCAGGCTATTGTCTGTGTGACTTAGAGGCTAGTCTCACCATTGAGCTGGGGGGTGGGGTAGGAGGTGGAAATGTAGCCGCAGGAAAAATTTTAAATTAGTGAGTTACTTGAGTAGATCTGTGTGGAGGTCTCAGTATTGACATAGTAGGAGGTGCTGCAGATTAGAACAGAGGTGCATTGGCAGAACTGTTTGAAGGTCTGAAGACTAAAAATCACAGGGTGTTAAGTTCATTTATTTTTCTAGTATTTCTATGTACAGACATGTCTGCCTTACTTTTTGCATGTCAATATCACCTATTTTTCTTCAACATTAAATCAGACTGGCTAAGATCCTCTGGCCAAGAGTACCCAGTGGAAAAGTGGAGTAGCAGAATGTTTAAAGATTTTGTTCTGTTTTGCAGGTGGAGTGACGCGAATGACTGTGTCTCTGGTGGTTGTTATGTTTGAACTCACTGGTGGACTAGAATACATTGTACCTCTCATGGCTGCAGCTATGACCAGCAAGTGGGTAGCAGATGCGATAGGGCGGGAGGGCATTTATGATGCACATATCCGCTTAAATGGCTACCCCTACCTGGAAGCCAAGGAGGAGTTTACCCATAAGACTTTAGCAATGGATGTGATGAGACCACGGCGGAGTGACCCTACACTGACAATCCTGACTCAGGACAGCATGACGGTGGAAGACGTGGAGACAGTTATAAATGAAACCACATACAGTGGATACCCTGTAGTCGTATCCCGAGAGTCCCAGCGACTTGTTGGGTTTGTCCTGAGACGAGATCTCATCATTTCCATTGGTAAGGAAGCAAAAATCTTCAGAAATAACACGTGGAAGGTAATTCTGTAACAGATAACCTAAAGGACTGGTTATTGTACCTGTTTTAAGCCTGTTCTATAAAGAAACGTAGGCACCTACTTTTCTTATAGAATACTAATGCACGTGGTCTAAAATGTGCTTACATTTAAGGCACAATCACTCAACACCAGCCCTATAGCTGGTGTAAAACATCATTGGCAACCATGGGCTCAAGGCCCATTGGTGTCCAGTGCCTTCTTGACAATTTTTGTTTCATTGATTTCTGATTAGTGCGGTGTGGCTTAATTCTTGAAGGGTTGTTCTGGACCCATTCAGCAATGTTATCTATCTGTCCTCTGTGACGTAGTCCACATCTGTTGGGGCCATCTATCATTTTAATCTTCCTGTCACTGTTCATTCTGCATGTCTAAAAAGTGTCAGCTTCCTCTAAAATATTTTCTGCGTTAAAATTTCTTTTGATTGTATCCTCTTGTATAGTTCTTTATTTCTTATGTTCTGTGACCTCCTATATGCAGAACCTTTCTTTGAAAAGCCAGCACTCTTCTTTCAGAGTCCTTTGTGATTACCCATGCTTCACAGCTGTATAACGTGCAACTGAATATACATGTTTGCTGCTTGCTTACTTTGGTTTGTAGGTTTTCATCATGTGCTGCAGTCATTGCTTGTTTTCGATGAGGTCAATAATATTAGCAGAGTGTAGATTATTTATCCTGGTACTGTGAACTGATATTTTTTCATAGTCCTTCTTAACCTTTTCTATTGCTGTCTCCAAGTGCACAATGAAGACACTTAGTGATAGTGGATCATCCTGTCTTTTACCCTTGCTTTATACAAAACCACATATTCTGACAGCTGCTTATGCGCTACTGTTAATATCTTTTAGCAGGCCAAACAGTTTGCTGTCCACACAAAAAGATTCCAAGACGGCACAAGTTACACTCTGATACCGTCAAAAGCTTTCTGGAAGACTACAAAGCAATTGCAGATCTTCTTGTTCGGTCTTTTTCTGCAGTTAATTTTAGAGTCCATAGCTGTCTTTTCAAAATCCTGCTTACTTATGTGCGATATATTCTTCAATCTGATTTTTTGATTCTTTTGGTTAGTATCATCATCAGTACTTAACAATAATCAGTACCAGATGACTCATTGAGGCAATCTAAACGTTAGCATGAGCATACTTACATGATAGAATGCTTTAATTTTACATACGTATCCAAAACCATGTTTACGCCTTCTGGCAAAGTACGCACCATTAAACCATGGAATTTATTTTTCCGCTAGTTTATATTGTATATGAGGTCATTTACATGCAGTGTTATTTTGTCATTTCTGTGAGTAAATGACAAGAATACTGTCATTAATGTGCATTACTGCTGCCTAAAGCTAGGTGGCTCCTTATAGATTATCCCCTTTATCTATCTATCTATCTATCTATCTATCTATCTATCTATCTATCTATCTATCTATCTATCTATCTATCTATCTATCTATCTATCTATCTATCTATCTATCTATATCTAGCCAACTCACTTAACCCTCAATTGCCCCTGGTATATGGTAATATGCCCTGGTATAAAATAAGTACTTGAATATATGTAAACCGCTTTGAATGTAGTTGCAAAAACCTCAGAAAGGCGATATATCAAGTCCCATTTCCCTTTCCCCTTATCTATCTTATCTGTCTCTGTTTTCCAATCCTGACCTGGAGACACACGCCTAGACAATCAGATTTTCAGGATATCAGTAATGAATGTGCATGAAATTTGCATACATTGAAGACTCTGTGTATGTAAAGCTACCTCATGTATATTTGTAATCTGACTGGCAAGGTGTGTCTCCAGGACAAAGTTGAGGATATTTATATGTGTGTATCAATATATGGATAAAAATGTGGATCCTGCAGTCCAAGATTGCTGACATTATGCATTTTACATTTTCTTTCATATAGCATGAGGCAGAAGGCAGTACACCAGTTAGGCTGATTTCTGGCAGTACACGTTTGTGACGCACTCGAACAAAGGGGGAAATACAGTTTTGTATTTATAGCTCTTGAGGTTGTTTTGGCATGAGTATGTCCTTCCTGTTCATAAGAGTCTGTTCTCTGTGTGTCATTCATTTTTTTTTGTTTGACATGGCTTATTCGTGGGAAGCCAAAGAAAAACCACACAAAGTGTGGAGGTGCACTTGATCCCCACGAGACAAGTAGGAGAAAACAAAGGAGGGGTGGGGAAAATAGGCTCTATCCAAACAATGGGGGAGATGTATATTTTAATAACACAATGATATTTATTGCAAATGGTTGAGTCAACCATTTGAAATAAATATCATTGTGTTATTAAAATATACATCTCCCCCATTGTTTGGATAGAGCCTATTTTCCCCACCCCTCCTGTGTTTTCTCCTTATTCGTGGGAAGAACAGGTGGGGTGGGGGTGAGAGGATGTTTTCATGTCTGTTTTTTTACTCTTATCATAAACAATGATTTCCACCTCTTTCAGATAGTGCTCTGAAGAAGCAGGATGGCATTGTGAGCACATCTATTATTTATTTTACTGACCACTGTCCTCCGCTGCCTCCCACCTCGCAACCAGCACTGAAACTGCGCAGCATTCTGGATCTCAGTCCCTTCACAGTCACTGACCAAACTCCCATGGAGATTGTGGTGGACATATTCCGCAAGTTAGGACTACGCCAGTGCCTTGTAACTCACAATGGGTGAGACCAACACACACCTGGGACAGAGGGAAAGGCTGGGAATGGAATAACTATGACACAGGTGGGGGTGGGAGGCTGGGAGTGGCAGGAACCAGGGCACACTTGGAGTGGAAGATAATGAAATATTGGTATAAGATATTTGCAGATAATACGACTAAAAGGGGACACTGTATTTTATCAGTATAACAAATGGGAGGGACCTGAGCAATGCCTTTCCTGGAGGCACACCTAGCCAGTCAGATTTTAAGGATTACAATAAATATGCATGAATTAGATTTATTTATTTTTATTTATTCATGCATTTAGCCTGCTGTCCTGATAACGCCCAGACCGGGTTACACAGTTACATATATAATTGAGTAAACAAAGAGTACCAGTATAATAAACAGATAATACAAAAAAAAAAAGATAACATATCTTATACAAAGATAAAACTTAACATATCTTATACAAAGATAAAACTAATACCATTGTCATCTTAGGGATCAATGATCCAAAATCAATGAAACAAAAAAAGTTTTAAGAACTCCTCAAAACACCATTAAGTCATCAATTAATTTACAAGACATTAGAATTCTATACCATACCATTGAAGAGCCATAGAACAAAAGTTTGCATGAGAATGAGCACATTCAAGCCTCAAAGTTTTAACAGAGGGATTTTCGTGCAGTGGGCTCCCTCAGATTTATTTAGTGCATATTTATTGTAGTAATGCTGAAAATCCAACCGGCTAGGTATGCCTCCAGGAGAGGGCAGAGAAGCAGTAGCTTAAGGCACCCAAACTTTCAGAAGAAACTTTCCGCACAATATTTGTAGAAAGAAGAGTTTAGAGATTGTCTGCCTGTCTTTCTTTTTTTCCTTCCTATGGTTTGGACAAGTGTATTTCTAAAGAGGTATCAAGACGCAGTTAGCAAGGGCAAATTAAGATAAGCCTTGAGTTTAAAAAAATCAAAACAGAAATAACAGAGTGAATATCATGGAAGTTGTGCAGTGTAATAAATGTGTGGATTTAGTCTTCATAGAGATCTTGTGGAGGCTTTGGTTTTGCTTTGTCTCTGTCCACCTCTCTAGACTGAGGAGAGAGTTGGCTCAGGTTAGAGCAGGACTGGCCAGATTAAACAGATCTCCTCTCATATCCAGACTCCAAGTAATTTCACTCCTGAAAATATCTATATGACTAGAAATAGATTAGCCTACTCTAGTGGCTTAGTGACTACACTGTGTACTACTACTACTACTACTATTTAGCATTTCTATAGCGCTACAAGGCATACGCAGCGCTGCACAAACATAGAAGAAAGACAGTCCCTGCTCAAAGAGCTTACAATCTAATAGACAAAAAATAAATAAAGTAAGCAAATCAAATCAATTAATGTGAACGGGAAGGAAGAGAGGAGGGTAGGTGGAGGCGAGTGGTTACGAGTCAAAAGCAATGTTAAAGAGGTGGGCTTTCAGTCTAGATTTAAAGGTGGCCAAGGATGGGGCAAGACGTAGGGTCTCAGGAAGTTTATTCCAGGCGTAGGGTGCAGCGAGACAGAATACAGAGGGTCCCTGGTCCTTCAACACCCCAGGTTAGCTTGGGCTAGAGATGTAACAGAGACAATTTTCGCTGTGCTTGCAAATAATATCGTGAATTGAAAACAGATAAAGACCAACATGTCCTATGCAGTCTGCCCAATAAGCAAGTAGGGTTGTACCTGCCATGCAGCGCAGGTTTATTTTCCCATGCTGGCAGCTAGGATGCATTCCTTGTAATGTGCACTGGAATAGTGATGCGGATAAATGGGTACATGATCTTTTTCTGCAAATCATCCACTTTGTTGTTTATTTATTGGCTAGAGCCCTTAGGAAGAAAACATAGATGAACAAGAGATGTGCACTGTAGGTCTGCTAACACTTTTCTGTCATTTTTCAGGCGACTACTGGGAATCATTACCAAAAAGGATGTATTAAAGCATATTGCACAGATGGCAAACCAGGACCCTGAATCTATCCTTTTCAACTGAACTCTGTTCAATAGACTTTCTTCCTTGCATGTGCTTATGGCACAGAAACATACCGACTGTGGACATGTCTGTTCCTCTTAAGAAAGCTAGAGTGTTGGTTTCAGAGACTGCTGGTATGAAGCTGAAGACAAATCACGGTGTTTTTTCCGGAGAACTTTTTTTTTCTTTTGTACAAAGTAACCAATTGCACTACATAACTGTGGAAATGAATCATCTCTGTAAAAAAAATATTTTATTATTATTATTGCTTTTGTGAAATTGCAATAGAAGGATTTCATGAAGGAGTAAAGAGAAAAAAACAATGTGTGTTTTTTTTTTTTTTGGGGGGGGGGGGGGGAGGGGCGGTCAGTTTTTATTTTGACCTGTACGAAGGCTTTGAAACAAAACAATATAGCCTTATTGTTAAATGATTTTCCTGGAGCATTGCAGATAAAACTTAGTAATTGATTTTCTCCGAGGACAAGCAGGATGAGCTTATTCTCACTAATGGGTGATGTCACTGACTGAGCCCCTGCGCAGAGATTCTTATCAGCGCTTTTATTTTCTAGATGCCTTTGGAAGCACTGTCCTCGCGTGCGCTTCTTCCTGCCTGCCATTGGTGCATGGGATGAGGTCAGTTTCTGTGTAGTAGTAATGATGCTTGTTTTGTCTCCCTCACCTTGCATCAAACTTCTTTGCAGCCATTCTGCCAAGTCCTTTATTTTTTCTTTCACTTTGTGTAAGTGTTGTGTGGAGCAGAACCCTCTACCAAAGGAAGCTGTGACAGAGGGCTAGATGCATCAACCAAACGTTAAAAAATCTAAATCGTAAAAGTGCTTAACGAATTTGAAACAACGAAGAATGCACAAAAAAAACAGCTCAGAAATGTTCGGTGCGGTATTGAATAGTACAATGTATCAAGCGTTTGTTATCCCCGTCGTTAATTTGCTCCTTAAGCATGCGCAGAGCAGCCACAAACCTACGTAGGTTGCTTACATCAGACTGGGGCGTGCGAGGGGGGGAACCCAACCTGCAAGCCTTTTAGCTGTCTGATCTAGCAGATGAAGATAACTCTAAAAAGAACGACCCTCGTAAATCCCCTTTTGTAACAAAAGACCTCTTTGCAGCTTGTTTACAGTACTGGGAAAATTGGCTTTAGGGGATAGCAGAGAGTGTTAATTTTCAAAACTGTGGGAGAAGGGGAGAGACAGGATTTTTAAGCTGCAGGGAGAAGCAGTATGTTTTGTTTTGTAATGATGCAGGGGAAAGCGGAGAGCCATGTGTTTGTGTTTGTATCTCACTTTTCTTTTTAAACATGCTGGCTTGGATTTTTATGGTGCAGGGGGCAGCGGGGAGATGATAGCTCAGGCCTTAATGACAGGTCTGAGCACACGTAAAATTTCTGACGGTAAATGATTCGTTGCAATCATCGGTATGGTTAGTGCATTCCGAATTGTCCACATTTCAATGGTAGTTTTTCCTTTGCATTCCGTTTTCGTTAGCTGCTTGCTTCGTAGGAAAAAGGCCTTTAATGCAGGCAACGGTTAGGAATTTCCTTCGTTAAAGGGTTGTTTGAGGGTCGTTAAGGTTTAGTGCATCTATCCAGAGTCCTTAAGAATGTACAAATAAATAAAGCAGTGAGAGAAACCCCCCCCCCCTTCGTACATCCAAGTAATAACAAGGTTGACTGTATATATAGAGTTCAAAAGCTCCCTGATTTGAGAAGCTACAGCTTCCTCACCATTCCATGGTGGTTGAATCTGCTCTTAAAAGAGCCAGGAGTTCCAAGACACATTCCTCAGCACCTCCAGGGTGGGAATCTTTTGGGAAGACGTTTTTTCAGAACGCTGTGCTAACTTCCAGCATAATTTCTTACCAGCTCTTAATGAGCTTGCACGTCTGGAACATTGTGTGCAGCATGACAGAGTTTGTTGAAACTCTCTTCCTGGGCAAAGCAGAGCAACTCTTGTGAGCTAGTAACCAGAGTATTCTTTGGACTGCAAGAGAACCTTGGTCTTCTATGTGGAGTGGACTAAAGCCCTTAGAAAGTCCACTCAGCTTTTTGTTTCTTTTATTGATGGCAGCCCCCATCCTGTTAGGATCAAACCCACTCTTTCCAGTTGGCTCACAGATTGCATCGCCTTTACTTATGTCCAGGCTGGACTGACTCCGGAGGGTCATGTCGTGGCTCCCAATCGTAGCTGCGTTGGTTGCCTACCTGAGATTTGCCTCCATAGAGGAGATTTGCAGAGCTGCAGCATTCACATCTCATGACTTACTATGAGTATTTAAAGCAAAATTCCTGATGTGACAGCTGGTTCGGCCAATCAGTCCTTCAGAATTTATTTGGGCGTCTCAAATCCAACTCCACCTCCCCAGGTCGATTTGTTTCTGTTCCAGACTTGCTAAAAAAAAACAAACAAACAAAAACAAAAAAAATAAACTTAGTTACAGTTCGTAGTTTGTTCGTGAGACCTTGCCTGTTACAGGCCTCAATTTTTTTCCCTATTTGTTTTCTTTGAGACAGACTTATATTAGACTGACCTGGTCGCATGTGCAGACAGATGCTTCCAAAGCCTTCTAGAAAAAAAGCATGCTGGGGAGCATCTCCACACAGGGGGTCTGCGTTGATGTAATTCATTAGTCAGAATATTAATTCTGCTGTCATCAGAGAACACCTGCTACAGGTAACTTCACTATCCTGAAAGTGTAAATGATCAACAGCATAACAGTGCCGGAATAATGCTCTGTCATCTGATATATCTATATCGATCTATGTTTGTCAAAAAGTATTTGAAGGATTACTTTCCATTTTCCCACACCAATCAAGCCATCATGACATTAACCACATGCAGTTTCAGTGCTGCAGGGGTGAGAGTCCCCCAATCCCTCTTACTCTCCCTCCCCAGGGGCCCCCTGCAGTTTGCTTTGTTTCCCTCCTTTTTAGGGAAATGGAAAGAAAGAGAAGCAATAAACCACCTCAAGAACCCAGGGGGACCACTGGGTCAGGGGAGTCCCAGGTTGCAGTTAAACAGGCAGGAGCATACTGTCTGTGGGAATTGGCAGCATAGCATAGCTCTTGGTTCTCTTTGCCCAGCTTGCATTGGGCTATCTCCCTTGTTAGAAACAGCACTGGTGGGGGGGGGGGGGGGGGGGCATGGAAGAGAAGAGTTTACAGGCTGCCATTCCTGCCTCTGACCAGGCCTTAGGACCTGTGGTCTCAAGGAACTTGGCAGAAACAGCAGTCACTTTTTTGTCCTCAACTCCTCTTCCTTCTCCATATGTTTTGCTACATGAGAACGTGCAGTAGTCCCTGCAGAAGGGAAGACTGTGTGGGGGTAGCCTCCTCACCCCCCCAGTCATCCCACGTCAGGGATCATGGGAAGAGGGGGGTAGCACCACCAGAATGGCTTTAGCGTGTGGGCCTCCTCATATAGGAGGCCCTCACATATACATAAAACTGCCACTCTTGAAACATGGGGGGCTGGTCCCAGCCAGCCAGCCAGCCACTCGGAGACACTGAAGATAAAGGGCTCTTAGGGGTCACTCCCAGTAGGGCAAAGCAGGTCTGGACCAGACAGAGCTAAAGTTTGGATCCTGGATGCTTCTTCTCATTTAGGCAATTCAGCATCAGATGTGGGTTCGGACCCAGAGCTGCCTCAGGTGTAGAAGGTGGTGTACTCTCCCTAGTCTAGCTGTTTTGTAAGGAAGAACTTCCCAGCCTGATTGATGCCATCAGGGAGGCTCTATGGATGTACTCTGTCTCTGCACCAGAGATGGATGAAGGGGACCTGCTTCTGGAGGGCCTGGAGGGGTTTTTCCCCCTCCACAAAGTGCTTGTGTGGACAAAGCTAGTAGAGTGGGAGTACCTGGAGGGGGTCTTTAGGGATGCGAAGACCTTGAGAGGCTATACCTCCTATCAGTGGAGGAGATAGTCACATCCATGTTGACAGGGTCCACTTTGAGGCCCCACCAATATTTGTCGACCGCAATCTCTGTCGGGGGGGGGGGGGGGGGGTGTCAGCCCTCAAGGAGGCACAAAAGAGGAAGGCTGTGCAGCTTCTCAAGCAGGCCTTCTCTTTGACTATGTGGGGGTTCAGTCTGCCATCTGTGGCAACTGTGGATCGAGCCATACTGCATTGGCTGCAGCAGCTCCCTAAGTTTCAGGAAGTGGCACATTTGGAGTCTGGGCTGCCTACCTGGCAAATGTCCACTGCAATCTGGTTTGTATTTTTTAATGTTCGGTAGCATGGGTGGTTGTGGCTGGTCCTCAGATGCTTCTTCCAAAGCGTGCCCCTATAGGAGGTGCTTGCTCTTTGGAGAAGATATAGAGGAATTAGGGTCTTTCGGGGAGACTTGGCCACTGCAACTCCTTGAGGTGCGTCAGAAGGCTCCTGGGTGGTCAGGCCTAAGCAAGTGCTGCCCAAAAAGGGACAGGTACTTCTGGCAAGCAGGAAAACTCCTCTAGCCCCAGCTGGGGCAGGGAGACAGTCCAAATAAGGTCTCTTTGGGGACCGAGAAGTTCTGGTGACCAAGGGAGCACAGTCAGGGAGCACCAGGTCCCTTGGTTTGAGTGGGCAGCAGACAGTCTCTTTTTTGCCTTCACTGGGTGTTGGTGGTGGTGAGCAAGGGCTACACCTTGGATCTAGCATGTCCTATTTTCAGAGGTCTTTATGACCGCCTTTTGCAGCTCATCAACAAAATGCCAGTGGAGTGCGAGATTGATCAGCCACACAAGTGGGGTGATGTTATCTGATGGCGCAGGGACAAAACTGCTATCCCACAGCTCTGAACAGTTTAAAGTTGAGCATGCACAGCCCTTCCTGTACACAGTGGTCTTCTTGGTTCCAGAGTTTAAGGTGTTGAGCAATTCTTGGGGAGATGGGAGGGATCAATCCTTTTGCCTAGGGACCTGTTATAGCTGAGCAGCTTTGCTTTTTCCATCACCAAGTAGATGACTCCCATGCTTAAGTTTGTGTACTTCTCAAACTTCAAAAACAGCCTGTACTGACAATATGCAAGAGTTGCTAGTGCAAAGGGACAGAATGGCCAGAACAGCTTTACTGAAGGCACTGTCCACTACTGAAAAGTATTGATGGATGAATTATGTTTATTTTTTAATTTATTTATTGTTTAAATTCTTATGTATGTGTACACTGTTCTCTACCTTAGTCTGGAAGGACTATAAATGTATTTATTTAATTTATTTAATTATGCATTCTTGTATCCCACTATTATCCAAAAACAAGTTTTGGTTCAAAGTGGCCTACAATTTACATTTTGGTGGAGTTACAATAGTGTTGTGCAATGTTGAGAGGGCATCTATAGTACTTGTGGTTATTCATAGAATTTTTGAGGAGATAGATTTGAAGTGGAAAAGGTAGTGGTAACTTGTGTTCATTTGTAGAGTTTTGGTGATATTTATTTATATAGTTTTTTGTAGAAGTAGATTTGAAAGGAAGGCGACGATATCTTTGTGAATAGCTGTAGAATTGTTTGAAGAGAGAGGTTTTCATTTCTTTTCTGAATTGGAGGAGATTTGTGATGCTGCTTATGGTATTTGGTATCGAGTTCCACCATTTGTAGCCCAGGTAGCTAAATCCTGCTGTGTAGATAGTTTTGTAGATGGTGTTTTTGCAGTTGGGTAGATGTTAGGAGTAGGTAGTTTCTGTTTTCTGGGCTGGCATTTCTTGAGGATAGTTCAGTCATGTTAAGCATATATTCGGGTGCCATTCCGAATAGTATCTTGAAAATTAGGGTTCTTGCTTTGAAAAATATTCTTGCCTTGACTGATAGCCAGTGTAGTGTTTCATTCTCTTTCATATTTTGATTTCTTGAAAAACAGTCTTGCTGCCGTGTTTTGGACTGTGTGCAGCAATTTTAGTGTGTTTTCCTTGCACCCTACGTATGCTGCATTGCAGTAGTCTAGTTGCGATAGTATCGTTGATTGGACCAGTATTCGGAAAGATTGTCTAGGGAAATAGTCTCTTATGTTCTCAGTTTCCATAGTGTTCTGAAGTATTTTGATGTTACTGCCGATATTTGATTGTCCAGTGTTAGGTGTTTGTCAAGAATGATTCCTAGTATTTTAAGTAGTGTTTCGTTGTGGTATGTTTGTTGATTGATTGTGACTTTTTGGTAGGTTGTGGGGTTGTGTGGGCTGGATAATACTAGGAATTTGGTTTTGTCTCTGTTCAATTTGAGTTTGAAAGTTGTTACCCATTCTTCCATGAGGTCCAATCCTATTTTTATTTTGTCCTGTATGTTTGTGATATTGTTTTGGAAAAGTATGAAGATGGTGACTCATCTGCATATATAAATGGGTTAAAACCCATTAATTCCAGTTTTTTTCCGCGTGGCGCCATCGTTACATTGAATAGTATTGGTGTTATTGGTGATCCTTGTGGTAGCCCGCACTCGGAGATCCGTGAGGCTGATGTTTGGTTGGACATCTTTACAATGTAAGATCTGGTCTTTAGGAAGCCATTGAACCATGTTGCCACTGCACCGCTGATTCCTATGTTGTCGAGCAGTGTCATTAGTATTGTGTGGTCTACTAGGTTGAACGTACTTGATATGTCGAATTGTAGTAGTAATAAGTTTTGTCCTTGGCATATTATGCTTCTGAATGTTGTTATCAGGTTGGTTATGACCGTTCCAGTGCTATGTTGTGGTCTGAAACCTGATTGGGATTTATGAAGAATTGAGAATTTTGTCAAGTATTCCATTAGTTTCTGTGTTAGTAGACCTTCCATTGTTTTGGTCAGTAGTGGTATTGAGGCTACTGGTCTGTAATTTGTGATATTGTTGATCTTGCTGGTAGTGTTTTTGGGGATAGTTGTGACTACTATGTCGCCTTTGTCTGTTGGAAATTGACCTCTTTCAAACATGTATGTGATGTGTTTGTTGAGGTACTCGATTAACCAGTCTGGTGGGTTTTTCATCATGTAGTTGGGGCATTTGTCAAGTAGGCAGTATGCATTTGCATATTTTGTCAATAGTGTCTTTACTGTGTCTAGTTGGGGTAGTTTGAACATGGTCCATATTCTGTCTGCTGCGGTGTGGTTGTCGTGTATTTCGCAGTCCTGTAGGTAGTCTGTGACGTTTATTTGTGCTTTTGCAAAGTTTGATCTTGTGTTCATTTTGTTTTTGAAGTATTGTGCAAACTCGTCTGCAGTTGGTGGTGTTTCAGTTGTCGCCAATATGTTCTGGGTTTTCAGTAGTTTGTTCATGAGTTTGAATATTTTTTTCGTATTGGTCTGGTCGAATTTTGCATATGTACTGTAGTGTTCTGCTTTCACTTTCTTTATGCTGTTTGTGTATGTTCTTACGGATTTTCTCCATATGGTTTTGTTTGCATCTGTTTTGTTTTTGTCCCATGCTCTTTCGAGTTCCCTACAGAGTTTCTTCATGTGTAGTTGTTTGTCATTAAATAAGGGACGTGGTTGTTTTGTGATTTTTGTTTTGAGTGGTGCTATTTTGTTTAGTGTGTTTTTACTTGTTTCATCCCAGTTTCTCATGAAGTGTTTATCCTCGGTTGGTATGTCGTTGAGCTCATTTATTGTTGTACAGAATATGTGGTTGTCTACTTTTCCTCTGGTTGTGAATGTGTGTTGGATTCTTGGTTCTCTTTTCTTGCCATTTTCTTTCCATTGTAGTGTGAAAGTGAGCTTGCTGTGGTCTGACCATGGTACCTCTTCCCATGTGTGGTTTGTGAATATGTGGTTGTTACTCATTGAGAATCTGTGGGCTAGTATGTCTAATTGGTGTTCTTTTGTGTGCGATGAGACTCCTTGTGCTGTTGAGACGTTCCATTGGTTTATGAAGTTCATTAGTGTTCTGGTGTTTGTGTCATTTTGATTTTCTAGGTGCAGGTTTATGTCACCTATTAGTAGGACATTTGAATGATTGGTGCAGATGTTTGATACAAAGTCCTTGAAATCATCTTGGGCATTTGTCCAGCTTCCTGGAGGGTGGTAGAATAGTGTGATGCATAGTTGGTCAGTTAGTGTTTTGTCGGTGATTTTGCATGTCAGGATTTCAGTTGTTGAGGATGTGTGTTTAGTGACAGGTTCTACTGTGATGAAGAATTTGTATATTATTGCAGCGCCTCCTCCCCTTCTTTTGGTTCTGTTAATATATATTATTTTGTATCCTGGTGGGCATAGGTCTAGTAGTGCAGGGTCATCTTCAAGGTGCAGCCATGTTTCAGTTATGAGCAGTAGTCAGAGTTGTTCCATTTCTATCCAGTTTCTTAGTAGTGTTGTCCTGTTTACTGCCGATCTTGTATTTATGTAACCTATTTGTATTGGGACATACGTGTCATGTTTAATTTTGGTGTTTTTAACGGTTTGTAGTTATCTGTGTGGTCTGCCTGTTTTGCTGTTGTGATTTTGTTAGGTGGTGTTCATGTTTAGTTTCATGTTGCTGATTGATTGGCCACTGTGTTGTTTGGGTGGCAATTGGGCTCTTCTAGTTGTTGGAGTGGGCATCTTCTTCATGTGCTGCGTACTGGTATTTTGTTCCATTCGGTTGGAGTTGTTGCTGGTATACCATTATCCACATTGTTGTTATATAGTAGATGATCCATGCCCTTAGGTTGGTCATTTTTGGAGGTGTTTGCTTGTGAATATGTGTGTGTTTGGGCTCTGAGGTGCTTGTGTTTGTGTGTTGCATGGGGCTGTGTTTTTTTTTTTCTTTTTCTTTTACCTTGGCTGAGGGTTTGCCTGCATCAGTGAGAATGATCAGATATAAGAGAGAGTGAAAAATGTCCTTCAGTAACAGTCACGTCTGAAAGATAAATGAGCAGTGGAAGTTCTTGCTCAGAGAGTGGAGGGATGCTGTGGCTAATTGTGGCAGCCAAGAGGAGCAGTGTAGCGGGCACATACTTGCAACATCACCCCCAGGTGAGAGGTCTTGGTTCTAGGCTAGCATTCTTCAATGATGGGTCGTGCAGCTCCGAATAGGGTGCCTGCAACCATTAACCATACTGAAGCTTGGTCCAGGCAGTAATGGGAAGTAAAGATATGGAGTGAGGACCATATCTTTGCCTTGCAGATACTAATTAGCAATATACCAATTAGCAGATACTAATTAGCAATACAGACTTTAGTAGGGTTAGCTGCAGTAGCCCTAATCTGATGCAACTTCACTTTGGATGTGAGAGGAATATCACTTATTCATAACAATTTGCTAGAGTTCTTTTTCAACTATTGTACCAGTCCTGTTAAGATTCAAAGGTGGTGAACAACTGTATAGATTTTCTGATCAAGTTAGTTCTTTTAAAGTAGTATGTGAGAACACATTTACAGTCAAGATTGTGAAGGGTTTTCTCATGTAGGATTTTATGTGCTTTTGGGGGGAAAATGTAGGAAGAACTATGTTTTCATGGATGTGGAAAAATGACACCACTTTCAGCAAGAATTTAAGGTGGGGTCAGAGAAAAACTTTATGATGAAACTGAGTGTACTAACACTTGAAGCTCCCTCACCCTTTTAGCGGAGGTTATTGCAAAGAAAAACAACTTCCATGTATGGAACCCCAAAGAAGAAGTCTCCAAAGGCTCAAAGAACGGTTTCATAAATGAAGGTAGCATCAGGTTAAGGTTCCAAGGAGCAGGGGGCTTCTGCAGTGGAGCCTTGACGTGGAGAAGTCTCTTCATTACATATGTGATAATAGTACAGTGAGAAGCTGGAAGGTTTTCTTCTGGGCCATGGTAGGCTGACAGCACAAAGGTGTACTCTTATGGAGGATGTTTGGAGACCTCATCAAAAAAAGATGATACAAGTACTGCAAGATTGTGGGATCATGTCCATTAGAAAAACGTCCAGTAGTAAACCATTTCCATTTGAAAGAGAAGTATTTCTAGAAGATAGTCTCCTAGCAGTTATAAAAATATCACCAAAGGGCTGAGGCAATTCAAGGGTTTAAAAAAAGACAAGTCCATAAGCTGTTGTTAAGATGTACTTCTATTTATTTCTAGCATAAGCAGCATAAAATCTATTTTACTGTTCTGGGTTCTTGCCAGGTATTTATGACCTGGATTGGCCACTGTTGGAAACAGGATACTGGGCTTGATGGACCTTCGGTCTATCCCAGTATGGCAATGCTTATGTTCTTATATAATGTGAGAGACTAGTGACTGCTGAATTTCCAGACCACAAGGGCTGGAGACTTTAAGTCTGATGAAGTAAATGTGTCCCTTGTTGAGCTATCATTTTGGAAATCGATATGGAGGTAGAATAGCCAATGACTTGAAGCAGAAACCAGTTTTGCCAAAGCCAGTAAGGGTACAATGAAAATGATGATGCTTGGCCTCTGTTGGAACTTGTGAAGAATGTTTGCAATGAGAAGGACCGGGGGGTATGCATACAGAAAGAATCAAAGCCATAGAATTGAGAGTGGATCCTGGGCTAAGCGTCTCAGAGACAGTAGGCTGGAGCAGTAGAGCAGAAGTTTGGTGTTCTCACTGGTGGTGAAAAGATCAATCTGAGATATCCTGAAGCTGCGTGGGATGAGGGATTCTGCTGAGCTTGTCTGCTACATGGTTTTGCACTCCCAGGATGTAAGCTGCTTGAATTTGAATCTGATTGATTATAGAAAAGTCCCAAATTCTTGCTATCTTTTGATGCAGGGGCAGAGAGGCTGTCCCCCTTTAATTGTTGACTTAAAGCATTGCCATCTGGTTATCCAAGTATATCAATGCCAACAGACCTTGAATAATGTGAAGGGAAAACCCTGAGGACATAATAGGTTCATTTGAGCTCTAAGTAGTTGATGTGGAGTGACCTCTCGTAACTTGACCAATTTCGTGGAGTGATAATATTGATGTAAGGTCCTCAGCCCGGGCTCAGTACATCTGTAGTCAAAAGTGACCACTGCTGGCTCTATTGAAAACTCCAGCAGAAAGTTTGGTTTAGGGGACAATGTCTCCAGATGGGTGGGTTTTGCACATACCATGAGTTCATCAGATATAACATATATAGGCAACCTACTGTGTGCTTGAAAATTCCTTTTAATTGAGGTTGTGGCATCCAAAATAATGGAGAATATTTCTTTCTGCTACATTTTCTTGGTCTTTAACTGCATTTATTAATACTTGAGGATCTTCTGTCTCTCCACAATTCACAGAATAATCACTTGGCATCCTCTATTATTAATGTGTTTCGTGGTTACCACTGTCTGGTTTTTCTTGCATCCAGCTTTTTACTGGTTGGAATGGGAATCTCTCAAGTGATCACAATCTCTTCTCTCAGTGAATTATGCTTATCACACCATCCTGTTCAAATTCCTTATGTCAAAGTCATCAGTCGGAGGGATGTTTTCAGTTTTGCTGAAGTTTCCTCTAAGGAAGGTTGTCTTACTGCATTTGCAGCTCTAGCTTTGTGGTACTCTTTGCACAGCACAAACATTAGAAACTAGGACCTATATTCTGTCTCCTGGTAGGAAGGCCCTTGTTCAAGGTAATGCCTATAAAGGAAATGGTGTTTGTTGACATAAAGATGACTTCTGAAAGTTGATCAGAAACCCTGGTGACTAGGAGCCAATAATGAAGACTCTGGGTAATGAGGACAGGCCACAAGGAAGGACTTTGTACTGGAAATGACTGGCCTGGAGGCAAAATGTTCTGTAGCTGGGATAAATGGAGATGTGTAATGTAGGCATCCTTGAGATCCAAATACAGAGCAATCCCATTTTTTCAGAAACTGTAGAATGAAAGAATGTTCATTTTAATTTATCTTGGCAAAAGAAAAGATTGAGGTTTCTGAGGTCCAGAATAGGAGCGGGGCCGGTGTTAGGGTTTCTGCTACCCTCCTGCAGCCTATTAGCACCCCCTACCCATCCAGGGGTGGGATCACTATGGC
Source organism: Microcaecilia unicolor (assembly GCF_901765095.1). Classification (NCBI taxonomy): domain Eukaryota; kingdom Metazoa; phylum Chordata; class Amphibia; order Gymnophiona; family Siphonopidae; genus Microcaecilia; species Microcaecilia unicolor. The sequence continues at coordinate 85,375,364 of NC_044037.1, read as the reverse complement.
TCTGCCCTACAGTAGCCACACCCCTTTTACTGGCCATGACACATATAAACAGGCATCATTGAAAATATTACACCAGTATAGGAGAAGAAAAATAACTTTTCTTTATAAATAATTTCTGTAAGCTGTTAGAGCTCCAGTATACCAAAAATGGCACAAACCAAATTAGCATACAGACCAGGAATAAGGAGAACAATGTTATCAAAATCTCAGAACCTAACAAACAGATCCCTATTCAGACACTTGGCCTTGAAGTCACACATGCAGAACAGAGATAGCCCCTCTTCAAATTCTTCAAAAATTAACCCGAAATCCTAAGAAGCTAGACTCTGCATGCAGCACAATATCAGAAAGACAGAAAGAAATACATTGCTATATATTGCAAAATTAGACAGCAGATGTAAATTCTCAAATTGGACATATTCCAAACACTAAAATGAAAATAAAATGATTTTTTTCTAGCTTTGTTGTCTGATGACTTTGTTTTTCTGATCATGTTGGTCCCAGTCTCTGATTTTGCTGATCTCTATCTGTTCTCATAACTCCATTTCCAGGGCTTCCTTTCCATTTATTTCTTTACTTTCCTCCTTTCTTCTTCATTTCTTGCCCTACATCTATAGGTAAAAGCTGGGTCCTCCGCGGACTTGACTGGATGAGGTATAGAGTGTATCCAGCTATTGTCTATTTTCTCCATCCATGTGTAGTTTTTCTTCTCTTTTCCCTCATCTCTGTCAGTATGCATCTCCTTCCCCTCTCTCCATCCATGGCTAGCATTTTTCCTCCCCTCCCCCCCATCCATGTCCAGCATTTCTCCTCTCTCTCCTCCTCTCCATCCATGTTCATCTCACTTCCTCTCTCTTCCCTCCCTGCCATCCATGTCCAGCATTTCTCCTCTCTCCCCTCCATCCATGTGCATCTCCTTCCTCTTTCTTCTCTTCCCTCCACCCATGTCCAGAATTTCTCCTCTCTCCCCTCCATCCATGTGCAGTTTTTTCCGCTTTTCCATTTCCCTCATCTCCATCAGTATGCATTTCCTTCCTCTTTCTTCCCTCCCCTCCATCCATATGCATCTCCTTCCTCTCTCTTCCCTTTCCTTCATCTATGTCCAGCATTTTTCATCTATCCTCTCCATCCATGTTCATCTCCTTCCTCTCCCCTCCCCTCCATGTCCAGCACTTCTCCTTTCTCCCCTAAATCCATGTACATCTCCTTCCTCTGTCTTCCCTCCACTCTATCCATGTCCAGAATTTCTCCTCTCTTCCCTCCATCCATGTGCATCTCCTCTGTCTTACCTCCCCTCCATCCATGTCCAGCATTTCTCCTCTCTCCCCCCTCCATCCATGTGCATCTCCTTCCTCTGTCTTCCCTCCCCTCCATCCATGTCCAGCATTTCTCCTCTCTCCCCCCTCCATCCATGTGCATCTCCTTCCTCTGTCTTCCCTCCCCTCCATCCATGTCCAGCATTTCTGCTCTCTCCCCCTTCCATCCATATGCATCTCCTTCCTCTGTCTTTCCTTCCTTCCATCCCTGTCCAACATTTCTCTTCCCTGCCCTCCACTCACCATTTCCAGCATTTTTCCTCTCTCCCCTCTATCCATGTGCATCTCCTTTCTGTCTTCTCTCTCTTCCATCCATGTATTTCTCCTGCCCTACCCTCCATCCATCCATGTTCAGCAACTCTCCTCTCTCCTCTGCCCTCTCCATCCATATCCAGCAATTCTCTTCTCCCCCCTGCCCTCCCCTCCATCCATCCATCCATGTCCAGCATTTCTCCTTTCTCCCCTCCATGTCCAGCAAGTTCTCCTCTGCCCTCCCCTCCGATCCATGTCCAGCGATTTGCTCCAGCGCCCACCTGAACCCCTTTTCAGCCCCGAGTTCCAGTTCCAACCCCAGCCCCACCTACCTGCCCTCTTCTCCCACAACATCCCCCTTTTTGTTCCTGCCACCCTGTGTTTAAATCTTTTACCTCAAGTTGCAGCAGCAGTGGCAGTGAAAGCTGCAGGCTCGCCGCCATCCTTCCCTTCCCTCTGTGACCCGCCCTCTTGGAAACAGGAAATTACATCAGAGGAGGGTGGGATACAGAGGGAAGGGAAGGCTGGAGGTGAGTCTGCTGCTTTCACTGCTGCTGCCGCAACGAGCTAAAATTAAAAGTTTTAAACGCAGGGCGGCGCCGCGGCAGGAAGGAAAGGAGGGCTGTCAGGAAGCTGAAGGCGGGCAGGTAAGAGCTGCCTGCAGCTGGGGCTGGAACTCTGCGAGCCACCAGGCAGCAGTAAGCATGGCTTGTGGTGCCCTCCAGAGGTCAGTGCCCCCCTGCCATGCTTACCGCACTTACCGGGTTGCGCCAGCCCTGAAAAGGAGGAAGACATCCTGATTCTTGTGGAATCAGAAAGTATCTGGAATAGAAACCATGGTTTCTCCCAATAGAGGGAAAGGTTCTATGCCAATGGATTGGAGCAGAACAAGTGGGATAGCTACAGATCTCTATACAGAAGCTACATGCCCACAGAATACCGTTCCTCAGTCACAGACTCTCACCAAATACAGAACAGGATCACAAATTAGAAATAGAGATATAAAGACAAAAACTGAACTGGGAACCCAAAGAAGTCAAACTAGGCATGTACCACAATATGGGAGAAATAAAAACAGAAATGCATTTCCTCTTATACTGAACATAATACAAAGACATCCACAATGTACATTTCCTAAACTAAAACATAGCTAATAAATTCAAAATAAAACACTTTTTTCTACCTTTGTTGTCTGGATATTTTTCCCATCATGCTGATCTTAATTTTTCTTTTCTGCTTTCCTATCTGTTTTCTGCTCTTTCCAGGGTCTGCTGTCCATTTCTCATTTCTCTTCTGTCTTGTGCCATTCCCTTATTACATCTTTCTCTGACATATTGATCTTTCTGTTTTAGCTCTTTCCTCCCTTCCTTTTTCTGTCTCTGTCAACTCAGACTTCAACCACTTTCTCACCCTGCAGTCCTCCATCTACTTCGTTTTGCTTTACCTATCAACTTTCCATCTCCTTTTCTTACCCCTAGTGCTCTCAGTTCCGTTCTCATTACATCGTCTGCCTCCTAATCCCTTCTATCTTTCTGTACTCCCTATTACCACATTTGAATCCTCTTCTCACTCATCTCCTTGACAAAGTGACCTCTCCCTCATGGTTCATCCATTCCCAGTTTCTCCCCTCCATCCCCCATTTGTTGCCCCCCCCACCTTACCCTTCCTTCCTCTCTTGTAGCCTGCCATCTGTAGATTTCTTCTCTCCACCCCCACCAGCATCTCCCTGTATCATTTCTCTCCCCGCCCCCATGGTCCAACATATTTTCCTCTCACTTCTCTCCCTCCCTGCCCCTGTAGCCCAACATCTTTCTCCATTTCCTCCACCTTTAGGTCTATCATTTCTCTCTTCCCCTCCACTCCTTGGATCCATCATTTCTTCCCACCCCCCTTGAGTCATCACTTCTCTCTTTCTTCTTCCCCTCAGGTCCATTACTTCTTCCCTCCTCCTCCCCTCCAGTCCATGGGTTTTCTCTCTTTCTTCCCTAACTCCCCTCCACTCCCCAGGTCCAGTATTTTTCTCTTTCTTCCCTCCTCTCCCAAGAATCCAACATTTTTTCTTTTCCTTCCTTTCCCCCTCCACCCACAGGTGGAAATTCTCTCCCTCTCTTTCTCTCCATCACCCCCTCCTCCCCCCACACACATTTACCTTAAACCATGTTTTCAAGTAGGTTCCCTGGCAGTGGCAGTAATTCACACCTACTACTTGGAGCCTCGCTTCTGTCCCAGTCTGCCCCCGTGTAAAGAAGAAGTTGCGTCAGAAGAGTGGCTCTGAACAGGCTGCAAGCACCAGCTTTGAATTCACAAAGGCAGAGGCACTGGGTCCTCGGGCAGTACTTGGTTGTCCGAACGGTCAGCACACCCCTGCCCGCGGCACATCAGTTGAAAAATGCTTCTCTGGGCTATCTCTATTTCCGGGATAAGTATACTAAGTTTTTCTTTTAACCATTAAAGTTATGCCTTGGGTGAGGTGAATGACTTACACTGCAAGGGTATGTAATGTATCTTACTTGGTTCCCACACACTTTTTGATCTTTTTTACTTGTAGTATGTGTGTTGAGTTTTCAATTTTATTATATAATTTGAACATTATTATTTCTTAGTTTGTGTATTTATTTATTTATTTGCTATGATTTAAGGATTGCTATAGTTCTGTTGTTTAAGTGCTGTTATTGATTTATCTTTGTTTATCCTAACAGTAAGCTTATGCCCATGAAACAGCCCCTTCTGGGAGAAACATAGCTGTGTTGGGCAGTTTTATTCTGATTTTATAATAAAGCCTCTGTTATTATCCATCAATCATGTCTGCTTCTACATACTCTATCCTTTTAGTACTAGCAGACTGTTTGCCAACTTGTTTCCTGGGACCTATTTTTAAATAGTCTCTATACGCCATGCAGACCTTTTTTTAACACTTGTAACTGTTTTTGTAGCTTCCTTCTAACTAGATAATTAAACCTAAGGCAATTTATGTCTTTGGCATTAGAGTTGCCAACCCCTGTTGTGTTACCAGGATTGGTGCAAGTCCTGGCTTAGAAGAAAACCTGGATTCCATTCCTGGCCTAGGTTCCTGCTACATAGGCTGGCTATGATTGTGGGTAATATTGCTATTCTTTAGATTGGAGAGATGTGTCTTCCTCTTTAAGACAGATGCACAACTCCATTCTTAAGGACCACAAGTGGATCAGGTTTTAAGGATAGCTATGATGAATATTCATGAGACATAGCTAATTAAAGAAACAGCTTAGATATATAACTTGGTTATCCTGGCAGCATCCCACTTAGCCACAGAAGGTTACAGTGGGGGGGGGGGGGGGGCTGGGGGAATATTGGAGGCTGTATATGATTGTTCTATTAACAATTACATAGGATAAAGAGAAAATCAAACAGAAGTTCAAAAGATCCCAGACCCTACCACAGTCTACATGAGATGTGAGAATGGAGCTTGGTTTTGCCAATATTTTTAAATCAAAGTATCTTTACTAGTTGCTGTTAAATATTTTGGGTCTATACCACCAACTGGACAACTGGGAAGTTAAGTCTCCAAGAGGAGCTAACACCTTACCTTTCATGTTTATAGTTTCCCCTTTATCTCTAAATCTTATGGCTTATGGCAGCAGAATCCCTCAGTGGAATTAATGTGGCAACCAGATGTGTGTACATAAACTTGGAAACAATTAGGGACCTCAATAATATATGAGGCTAGATTAAAGGAACTAGGTGTACTTTGCCTTTAAAACAAAAAAATTGAGTCATGGTGTGATAGCATAACCCTCCTTTATGTATTTGAAGAGCTCTATATCCATTGAGAAAAGAATAAGAAATATTGAGCTTCAACTGCAGCAAGGAAGATTAAGGTTTAATGTTAAGAAGTTTTCCACCTTCAGCACAAGCAGGCTACACTGAAGGGAGTCATCATCCATGGAGGTCTGAGAAAGCAGGTAAAGTAGTTTGAGATGATAGATCCTCCATGAAGGTAGCATAGATAATCGTTTCGGGTCCCTTCTAGCCTTCTGTTTCTCTGGTTCCATAGTTAAAATGATGGATTTTTTGTGATGCTTCATGAAAAAAAAAAAAGGACCCATGACAAACTCTGAGACTGGCCACCAGATGTCACTGAAGGATTTCAATTGTAGAACTAATAGTGCATTGTCTGAAAAATTACAGGGATGTTTTTCTGCTGCTTTAATAGTTTTGACTCACCATCACATAACAGAACTCATCACATAGGTGTAGATGCTTAGGGTACTTCCAGTTCACCTATGCACATAATTGAAGTGTCTTTGAGAAGTATAAAAAGCATAGATGCTGAAAAATATTTGTTAGCATTCAGTCATTCTGTATTATATTCTAGGAATCGCCTGTTGGGTCCCAGAAAGAAAAAAAACTTGAGTGCTGAATCAGTTCTAACCTCCCCCCCCCCCCCCCCCCCCCCCCCCACCCCCGTTCCCACCTAGACTAAAGGAGGGGAGAGTGAGTGAGCCAGGACTGGATTTAGGCATAGAGAACATAGGCACCTGCCTTTCAGAGTGATTTGTGGTAGAGAACAAAGCTTTTTGATGGTAAGACCAGTTCATTGATATTGGCATGGGAAACATTGGCTTCCATGGGTTGAGGAACTGCATCAGATGCTGGGGGTACATCAATATTGAGTATCTCAATCACCCCCAACATAAAGCATTGGTAATGTAGGTTATACTACAGTAGAGACCACTGAGAGTGATTGTCATCTGATTCCTGTCCAAAGAAAAGGAAAGATTTGACTTCATCTTTGTCAGTGCAAGGGAGCATGTTGCAGGACATCAGAAAGAGGCTGAGATGTCTCAGTATTGCTCCACATCAAAGCGTGGCACTGAGAGCATCTAGACATTGAGGTCACTGGTGCCCTCGGCATGAGGACTACTCATCCTCCATGCCATTAGAGAGGGTGTAGCAACCTCCACAGTCCTAAGACTCCAGTTGCAGTACACTTCAACTGACTCAGCATGATGTGGCCACTACTACAGTGATGTCCATGACTTTATCAATGGCAGCCTTTGAAGAGCAGGTCATGCAGAAATTTGAGGACCAGATGGAGCGCTTCCTCGTTCAACCTGAAGGTGCAGATTCAACATTATCAATTTTGAAGACAGATAATTCTCAAGGCTCATTTTCTACCTGAAAGGGAAGCCTCGACACCAAGGCACAGAGAGGGGCTTAATCAAGGTTGCCTACACTGGTGTCCATTTCCAGTGCTTTGGGGAGGAAGCTTCACCAATGCATGTGCAATCATTGATGTCTCAACAGTGTAGAATGCCTGGCCCTGTAGTCAGTGGTGCAAGACAGGCAAAAACTCAGACTTCACAAACTAATTTCTCCTATGAGGCTGAGTCAGTGTTTCTGGGATTCTGATGAGGAACTAAGGAACTTTTCAGTGAAGTGGTTCATAGTTTCCCATCAGATTCTTCCCCACTACATGAGATGCAGATTCCCACCCGAGGAACTCTTTCATTGATTTTGTAATGGAGATGATTTGGGCCATCCCATTTCCAGTTAGGGATGGAGGAGCAGCCCAGGGCAAAAGCATTAAATATTCACCAATTTCTTGACATCTTCCCCCCCCCCCCCCCCCCCCAGAAGCTGTGATGGTGCCTGTTCACAGAAGTCTAAAAGATATACACAGGAGAATATGAGAGCCCCTCCCCCTTCTCAGTATCTTGTATTAATAAGAAGGTTGACTCTATGTATACAGTCCAAAAGGCTCTAGTATTCAAGAAGTAACAGCTTCATCACTGTTCCATGGTGGTCGAATCTGCTCTCAAATGAGCCAAGACTTCTGTGACTCATTCCTTGGTGCCTCCTTGGAGGGAGGTTCAGGCATTTGAACCTTTTGGGAAAAGACTTTCAAATGCTATGCTTTTGTTCTGCATAACGTCCTACCAACCCTTCACAGGCATGTACTTGAGGAACGTTGCACACAGTGTTGCAAAGTTCCCGACACTCTTTCCAGAGACAAAGCTGTGAAACTCCATTTGCTGGTAACCAAAGGGCAGAAATCCAGAAAATACATAATCCATGTGATTTATGATATTTTTAATATGTCATTGAGAGATTCTACTGTGGGGATTTGCACCTGCAGACTCTAAGACCGAAGATAGAATGTGCAGGAAAAACTCATTGGCATACTCTGCTGTGGAGAAAATCTCTTTGGAGATAAGTGTCATTCTGCTACTTGCTATTATACATCCTTAAAGATATTAATCAGGCTGTTACGTCTTGTGCTAATGTTCATCCAGTATCGAATCTACCTTTTTTGGCGAAAGTACTAGAGCACATTGTTCACCACCTTCAACTCACAGATTTAATTGATAAAACATGTGTTACACCCCAATCAGACAGGTTTCAAACTTGTTGAGGGCCCTGAACAATCATCTTTCCAAACAAAGGTTTAGGATGGTTTCCTTAGGCTCCCTCATTCCATTTCTGCAAAAAAGGCACTGATAGTTTTCTATGGATCCAAAACTATTTGTGCCTTATGTTTGCACCTTGAGTGTATATTTAGTGGTCATCGCAGCATATTTATGCAGACTGGGAATGTATGTAACATAGTAGATGATGGCAAAAAAAGACTTGCATGGTCCATCCAGTCTGCCCAAAAAGATAAACTCATATGTGCTACTTTCTGTGTATACCTTGATTTGTATCTGTCATTTTCAGGGCACAGACCGTAGAAGTCTGCCCAGCACTACCCCCGCCTCCCACCACCGGCTCTGCCACCCAATCTCGGCTAAGATTCTGAGGATCCATTCCTTCTGAACAGGATTCCTCTATGTTTATCCCATGCATGTTTGAACTCCATTACCATTTTCATCTCCACCACCTCCCGCGGGAGGGCATTCCAAGCATCCACCACTCTCTCCGTGAAAAAATACTTCCTGACATTTTTCTTGAGTCTGCCCCCCTTCAGTCTCATTTCATGCCCTCTAGTTCTACTGCCTTCCCATCTCTGGAAAAGGTTAGTTTGCGGATTAATACCTTTCAAATATTTGAACGTTTGTATCATATCACCCCTGTTTCTCCTTTCCTCCAGGGTATACATGTTCAGGTCAGCAAGTCTCTCCTCATACGTCTTGTAATGCAAATCCCATACCATTCTCATAGCTTTTCTTTGCACCGCCTCAATTCTTTTTACATCCTTAGCAAGATACGGCCTCCAAAACTGAACACAATACTCCAGGTGGGGCCTTACCAACGACTTATACAGGGGCATCAACACCTCCTTTCTTCTGCTGGTCACACCTCTCTCTATACAGCCTAGCAACCTTCTAGCTACGGCCACCGCCTTGTCACACTGTTTCGTTGCCTTCATATCCTCAGATACTATCACCCCAAGATCCCTCTCCCTGTCTGTACCTATCAGACTCTCACCGCCTAACACATACGTCTCCTGTGGATTTCTACTTCCTAAGTGCATCACTTTGCATTTCTTCGCATTGAATTTTAATTGCCAAACCCACTTAGACCATTCTTCTAGCTTCCGCAGATCCTTTTTCATGTTTTCCACTCTCTCCCGGGTGTCCACTCTGTTACAAATCTTAGTATCATCCGCAAATAGGCAAACTTTACCTTCTAACCCTTCGGCAATGTCACTCACAAATATATTGAACAGAATCAGTCCCAGCACCGATCCCTGAGGCACTCCACTACTCACCTTTCTCTCATCCGAGCGAATTCCATTAACCACCACCCTCTGGCCGTCAACCAGTTCCTAATCCAGTTCACTACTTCGGGTGCTATCTTCAGCCCGTCCAGTTTATTTAAGAGCCTCCTGTGGGGAACCGTGTCAAAAGCTTTGCTGAAATCTAAGTAGATTACGTCTATAGCATGTCCCTGATTCAATTCTCCGGTCACCCAATCAAAGAATTCAATGAGATTCGTTTGGCACAATTTCCCTTTGGTAAAACCATGTTGTCTCGGATCTTGCAACTTATTTGCATCCAGGAAATTCAATCTCTTTTCCTTCAGCATTGCCTCCATTACTTTTCTAATAACCGAAGTGAGGCTTACCAGCCTGTAGTTTCCAGCTTCTTCCCTATCACCACTTTTGTGAAAAGGGACCACATCTGCCATTCTCCAATCCCTCGGAACCTCTCCCGTTTCCAAGGATTTATTAAACAAATCTTTAAGAGGACCTGCCAGAACCTCTCTGAGCTCCCTCAATATCCTGGGGTGGATCCCGTCCGGTCCAATGGCTTTGTCCACCTTTAGCTTTTCAAGTTGTTCATACACATATGTTCCCCTATTTGGCCAGATAGTCCTCCAGAAACAATTTGAGCCTTAGAATCCAACTTCATTCCCCCTAAGCCAGGAGTATTCAATGTCGGTCCTCAAGGTTCACAACCTAGTTGAGTTTTCAGGATTTCTCTATTGAATATGCATATGATCTATTTGTATACAAAGGAGGCAGTACATGCAAATAGATCTCATGCTTATTGAATAAATCCTGAAAACATGACTAGTTTGCAGACCTCGAGGACTGACATTGAATACTTCTGCCCTAGGCCTTTCTCTTTCAGTTCCCAGCTGCTTAAATAATCTCTCTACATAAAACGCACCTCCAATGTTCTAATAACACCTCATTTCCCAACGTTCTAAAAAGGGTCATGGTGTAGATCCCTTTTTCCTCCATGACTGTCTGCCCCGCCCTCGCGTCACAACGTGATGACGTCGAGGGCGGAGCAATGACACACGAGATTTGAAGGATAGTGTGGAGAGCGAGGGCCCGGATCCAACGTAGTCGCCTCGGATGGCGGACACTAGGGAAACACGAGCGTGCTCGAGGCCACACTGAACAGAGTTGCAGAAGGCTCGCCCAGCGCAACATCATTGCTGGACGACCGCAGCAGCAACAGTGGCGTGGACAAAAAAGCCGACGCAGCGGTGAGTTCTGGGTGCCATCTGTCCGAGATCCGGACCACGGAGGCGCAGATCCAGATTGCTACCCCTTCCCAAGCTCCTGCTTCCAAACACTGAAACAATACCGGAGCTTAGTGTGCTAACAGACATGCCGGAGCCTTCTGACCCGGAGCATAAACAAACCCAAATACTCCTATTGTGCTCTGTGCCCACGACATCACACCCAAATATCTGACTGCACTTGGAAGATTTGTCTGGTGCCTGCTCCCTGCTTGGATAAAAAGAAGCAAATGCTAAGGTCCTTGAGCTCCACTGGTCAAAACTTTGAGCCACAGACAACTCAGAGGAAAAGCTCCACTCGGCAACATGACTTCATACTACAGAAACTTTCACTCACACACACACACACACACACACACACACACACACTCTCTCTCTCTCTCTCTCTCTCTCTCAAACATACTCCAAGGGAAAACTTGCTACTGCCCGTTTCATTGGCGTCAGAAACATTTTACACACTGTGCAATGGAGAAACAGCATCTTTCTCTCTCACTCACACCCACACATTCCCCTCCCACCCCCCCTTAATACACAAACTCAAAAAACAAAATCTCACTCTCTCTCACACACACACACACACACACACACACTTTTACCAAACAACACCACAACATCACACACAAACTCTGCCATGGTGAATCAATATCTCTATTACTCACACCCACACACTCCCTCCCTCCCTCCCCCACCATCAATACACAAGCTCCAACATGCAGAATCAGCATCTCTCAATCACTCACACCCACACACAACATAAAAAAAAAAGAATACACATAATACAACGTCAATTATTCATTACCATCACATCACATTTCTCCTAAAAATCTATTTCAAAACAATAATTGCAGGAAGCCAATACCTTCCTAGCGCCTGTTTCATTGGTATCTGAAACGGGCCTTTTTTACTAGTAAATAATAAAAGGAAGGAAAAATATATGGTGTCTGCTTGTTGCGATGCCACTTATTATATTGTTCCCATATTTCTGTTGAAGGCAGCCTGAACTATATATATGAGGATTTAGGATTTATGTTTGTCCTGAAGTTACCAACCTATAGCCGGTGGTCTCTGAAGACAATAGAACTTAAATCCTCAGAAACCTCCCACCTCCCCAAGAAGTTGAATTCCTCTAGCTTGTAAGGAACTGGGGAAGTTTCATGTAACAGCGGCAGGCAGGAACAGGTGCACATGTATGATTAGCCTAACCAAAAGCTTCCAGAAAAGTTGCTGGAGCAATGTTATCAATAGTTCATTTTAGCAATCAATAGTGCACACTATTATTTATGACAAGGGAAAAATATTTTTTGAGGTCCCCCCCACCCTTTCATCTCAGTTGTAAAGTGATATGAAATAACATGGAAAATGGGATTGACATTTTCCATGTCATTTTAAATGAATGCATATCCCTACTGGCTTAATCTTCCAGTTATGACAGAGATGATTTTCTCTAGTTTGAGAAGTTTGAAGCCTTGACAGTTGGTGTTATTTCAAATTCAAGCTTTTTATGGGCTTGATTTTGTAACAGGACACCTTCATGAAAAGCCCAAAAGGGACTCCTATTATCAACCTAAAAGTAGCTATAACTAACCAGGGCTTAATTTGTACATAAAAAGGAAGTGGAACTGTGAAGCAGAGAGAGGTTTGGGTGGGCCAGGAGTAACAGGAAAAGAGGGGGCTGGTTTAGGGAGCTGTGACTGTTCTCTGCTCTGCTGCAGGCTCACCACCTCCCTTCCTCTTCCCTGCAGGCTGCTTGGTAGGGAGGGGATACAGCAGAATGTTCATGCTGCACTGAAGTCTGAAAATAAATGGTGGAGCTGCGTTCCAGGCTGTTCCCCCACAAATTAAGCCCTGTAAATATGTACAAAGTTTAGATCTGTTCTGAAAAGGTGCAGATTTGTATGTGTACTCTTCATGTGTGTCCACCTATTTTATTAAATACATCACAACTCTGCTCAGACTACGCCCCTGGGCATGCCTATGCACAAATTGAATAAGAGTAGCTGCAGCCTTTCAGTGCATCTACTTTTTATGTATGCAGGAAAGATACTCAACATAAAGGGATCTTTCACTTGCTCATCTTCCAATGTGGTATATATCATTCAGTGTAAAAAATGTAACGAAGGATGCTATATTGGAGAAACAGGCCAGATGCTTAAGACAAGATTCAATTTACATAGACATCACATGAACAATACAGCCAGTAGGGCCCCCACCCCGGTGGGACAGCACTTCACAGAACCAGGACACTGTACCAGTGATTTCACAGTGAGAATACTGAAAGGTAACTTTAAAACCATACAAGAACGTAAGACCTTTGAAGTCAGAATGATTGAATATTTTAACACCCAACAGAAAGGACTTAACAAGGACCTGGGGTTCCTAGCCCATTATAAACCATAAAGCTGTATGTCTCTGTTGATCACCCCACCCCTCACCTATCCACACCCATCCTGTTAGAATATCAATGATATGCTTTGATGTCCCCATGCATACCTCCTACCCACCCCCATCCTCCCACCCTGTCAGACTGTCATAGTAGTGCTTGAATGTTTTCACTTATATACACTGTCAGCTAGCACATTTGCTTATTTCCGGTCTGACGAAGAAGGGCAACCTTCGAAAGCTAATCAAGAAATGTATTAAGTTATGTCCAATAAAAAAGGTATCATCTTATTTTCTTTTCCATGTTTTATTTTGTTTGATTTCTATTGATAACCTTAAGAGTGGACTAACACGGCTACCACACTCCTCTACTTATGAAAGTGGGAGAAAGGTTCTGAGGCTTTTTCCCTTATGAGTTTTTTTGTACTTCAGTGAAAATATTGATACATAAATGTTTGCAAGCTACAAATTAGAGAGAGTAATGAGAAAAGTGCAAATTGATAACCGATACAAAACATTCAAACATCTCAGTGTTATATGTTATGTAAAACAGGCAATTATTTTTCAGTGGATAGGAAACTCTAAAACCAGAAAGCTTGATAGGAGTACCAAGAAATATTTCTTTATGGAAGTGTGATGAGTATATAGAACAACCTTCCTTGGTGCAGTAGTAGACTTGTCAGAAGTACAGAGGCTCCTTTTCAAGTGGGAAGTGGAGATAGAGATCTGGTAGGATCTGCTTATTCCCCTTTATATTCTGTTCTTACCCGGTTTTTCACCCTCATGCCACTCAACTTGCAGAATGTTGTTTTTTGGGGGTTGATATTTAGCTGGTGGTGTTCAGCAATATGCTTGAAAATTCAATGCTGGGCCATGTGTGGGCTCTGGCACTGCATTTCTAGGTCTATGGAGCTGGCGGAACCATAGCCAGTTAAGTACGATATTCAGCATTTAACTGGCTATGGCAAACTGCTTGAAGATAGGACTGACTTTTATGTGGTCCTATTTATAAAGGTACCTTGGCCATTTAAGTGCTGAATATTGGCAGTTAACTGACCAAGTACTGACTCTACCTCCAGAATGCTTCCAAAATAAGTATAACGTCCCTTTACCTGGGCGCTTTCTGGGTCCGGGTTCCGAGTGGGCTGGAGCCTCTGTGAGGGGCAGACTCTGTCGGACCCTCACTTACTCACTTGGTGGGCGGTGCCTCCACCTGGGGAAAGAAGTGTTAGTGGATGGGATGACCCTTTTCTCCACCAGGAAACTTGGTCTCGGGTTCACACCCTCTGTGGGAAGCAAAGCTGGCAGTTAAACATATGCTGCCTTGAAAGACTTGGGGCTAAACTATATTGTATTAAGGGAGATAGAATTTTGAGACAAATCCGGTAGGCTTTTGGTGAGGAAAAAAAAAGAGACAAGCTCAGACCCAAATTATTAAAAGTAGAGATGATAAGGGTACTCTCCTCTTTAAGGAAGACCAACTCCAAAACAGATTGTTAGAATTTTAAAACAATTGTATGCAGCAGACCCAATTATTAGGGAAGAGGATATCTAGCATTACTTAGACAATGTCACTGTACTGATTTTCACCTCTGAAGCTAAAAGTATACTGGATGCTAATATAACCATAGAAGAGGTTCAGGCAGTGATTATTACTACTACTACTTATCATTTCTATAGTGCTGCTAGACGTACGCAGCACTGTACACTTGAACATGAAGACACAGTCCCTGCTCGACAGAGCTTACAATCTAATTAGGACAGACAAACAGGACAAATGAGGGATAAGGGAATTACTAAGGTGGAAATGATAAAACATGGGTACTGGACATGTGAGCAAGGGTTAGGAGTTAAAAGCAGCATCAGAAAGGTGGGTTTTTAGCCTAGATTTGAAGATGGCCAGAGATGGAGCTTGACTCCCTAGTGGTAAGTCCCCAGGCTTAGATGGTTTTCCAAATATTTTTTTTACAAAACCTTTGTGGGTTCTTTAGCCCCGTTAATGACCAGGTTTTTCCATTCTCTCCAGGAGGGTGTCAACTTGTCTTCTATAAGCAATACTTCTGGTATTAATATCCTTTGTAAACCAGATAGGAACAGTGTGTACTGTACTGTTACTATCTGGTTTACAGACCTATCTCTTTAATTGTTGACTTTAAAATATTAGCCAATAGATTGTCTGTCTTCCTGGTTGTTGACAGGGATTAATCCTGATCAGGCAGGTTTTGTCCCAGGCAGACAGACTATGGATAATAATAGATGTATAATACATCTTACCTGGGTTACCGAATCAGAGAATATTCCATCCAGGTTATTAGCAGTGAATGCCGAAAGGTGTTTGACAGGATTCATTGGCCTTTCATATTCACAGTGCTGAGGAAATTTGGGGTAGGAGAGGGATTTTGCAGGTGGATAGAAGTCACATGGTCAACACAAGACTTACAATAAATCAGTCTAGCAGCAGAGTGCTGAATTAATTGGATTTTACGGGTCAACTTAGAAGCTTTTCTTGGATACAAAGAATTGCCATAGTCAATTAGAGCACAATAATTCTACAATGATCCCACAAGAAGTAAGAACTCAACAGATGCAGCTCTCCAAAGCAAACTGTTAATCTGGGGTTCCATAGTTAATGAGGAGTCTAAAAGCATCTCCCAAACCTTAGAAACCCTTTCAACCTTTAATTGACTTCCGGAATGAACTGTGGAATATTTGCAAATTAAAGGTAACCATAGGATTCTAGTCTTATCTGTATTTAATTTCAGTCGTACAGATGTAGACCAATCTCTAATCCTTCTAATGCAATTTTTTATAATGGAAGGATGCCCATATCAGCCCTCTCCTGAAGTCACTTCACTGGCTCTCTATCCGTTTCCGTATAAAATTCAAGCTCCTCTTATTGACTTATAAGTGCATTCACTCTGTAGCCCCTCACTACCTCTCCACCCTCATCTCTCCCTACACTCCTTCCCAGGAACTCCATTCACTAGGCAAATCTCTCCTAATTGCACCCTTCTCCTCCATCGCTAACTCCAGACTCCGTTCCTTTTATCTTGCCGCACCTTATGCCTGGAATAGGCTTCCTGAGCCATTACGTCTAGCTCCATCCCTGGCCGCCTTCAAATCCAGGCTAAAGGCCTACCTGTTTGATGCTGCTTTTGACTCCTAACTTGTCACTTGCTCGTAACCTTTATCTTGTCTTCCTCTCTTCAATAGTCGCTTTCCCTATGTGTCCTTCTGTCTGTCCTACCCTTATCCTTATTGGTCCTGTCTATCTGTCCTGATTTTAGATTGTAAGTTCTTTTGAGCAGGGACTGTCTTTTCTTCATGTTCAATTGTGAAGCGCTGCGTACGACTGGTAGCGCTATAGAAATGATTTATAGTAGTAGTAGTAGAATGGAACTTAAATCATGAGTGATAGGGACCAACACACAAATATCATCAGCATATGACTGCATAAGCTTACCCAGGTTCAGCAAAACTTGTCTAAGCAAGCTCATGTATAAGTTGTATAAGAGTGGGGAGATGGGAGAACCCTGCAGTACCCAACAGGGGAGCACCCATGAAGATGAAAAAGTACCATCTTGATATTTATCCAGTGGGCAATATATAGCTAATGATCCTAATATGGCTATTTTATATGAGAAGGACACTGATATCTTCAATGTAGATGATATGATGTTCCATATTGATCTCCAATATTCAATATCAATATCAATCACTACTTTTGGATATACTTCTCCAAACAGCATTAAGACTACTTTTCTTCTGCTGGAAAGACTTATCCAAGGCAACCTACTTAACATGGTGGAATACAGTATGCATACTTGCCAAATATGAATATGCAGCAGCTGAGAAGTATAATTCAATTACCAAATACAGGAAAATATGGTCTCCTCTTCAAAATCAAATATGTAGTACTCTTGTGTAGATATGTTCTCTTAACTATCTGTTCTCACGATATGTCTCCCTAACCATCGTTACAAATCTGTAACCATAATAATTGATATCTTTATCTTGTATCAGATATGCATATTGTTTGATGCTCAGTTTATTGTTCATATTTGTATACTGGCTAATATTTTAGCCATTTGTGTTTTGTTTCATTGATAAAATTAAATAAAAATATTGGAACTAAAAAAAAAGTACCATCTTGTAGCACCAAGTACTGTCTATTTTTCAAAAAAAGACCCAAACCAGGGGTCCAGCTTCAGAAAGTAATCTTATAACATGGTGGATAGTATCAAAAGCTGCAGATATATTGAACTGTAACAAAACCATCTCTCTACCTCTACACAGAACCTTCTTTACTTTAGTAGTTAATGACAGCAGCAAGGTCTCGGTGCTGTGAAAAGAGCGGAACTCATGTTGTGAACTAAGCAGTAGAGTGCATCTATCCAAATAGTCAGACAATTGGGATCCAACCACAAATTCTACCAATTTTGTGAGAAAGAGAATTGCTATTAGCCTGAAAAAGGAGATCTGAGATACATTTTCATCAGGCTGTTTAGACAGTGGAGTCAAACGATACTGCCCATCTCTTGGGAAAACTATCCTGTGCCTAAAGTGATGTTAACAAACACAACAAGCCAATTTAAAAGATCAGATGAAAGATCGTTCAACAAGTAAGAAGGCAGACTATCCAACAGACATCCCGATCTAGAAAGTCTGTTTACCAGAGGGCCCAGAATCTATGAAGATGCTGGCTGTAATCTGGACCAAATCCTATCAGTTGGAATACCTTCTGAATCTTTTTGATCAATCAATAAATCTACAGGACAGAATCCAGATTCTAGGGTTGATTGAAAAGATTGATGGATATTGTTAACCTTAGAGGCAAAATAATCAGCCAATGCCTCTGCAGAATGCTTAATTAAATTAGATTAAAGAGAACATTTCAAGTTATATTGTAATAAACCAAATCGTTTCCTCAAATTCGGTTATTCAATTCCTACCAAAGTAGAGTAATATGTTCTTTGGCCAAGTTCAGTTCAGCTTTATACAGTGGGGGAAATAAGTATTTGATCCCTTGCTGATTTTGTAAGTTTGCCCACTGACAAAGACATGAGCAGCCCATAATTGAAAAGTAGGTTATTGGTAACAGTGAGAGATAGCACATCACAAATTAAATCCGGAAAATCACATTGTGGAAAGTATATGAATTTATTTGCATTCTGCAGAGGGAAATAAGTATTTGATCCCCCACCAACCAGTAAGAGATCTGGCCCCTACAGACCAGGTAGATGCTCCAAATCAACTCGTTACCTGCATGACAGACAGCTGTCGGCAATGGTCACCTGTATGAAAGACACCTGTCCACAGATTCAGTGAATCAGTCAGACTCTAACCTCTACAAAATGGCCAAGAGCAAGGAGCTGTCTAAGGATGTCAGGGACAAGATCATACACCTGCACAAGGCTGGAATGGGCTACAAAACCATCAGTAAGACGCTGGGCGAGAAGGAGACAACTGTTGGTGCCATAGTAAGAAAATGGAAGAAGTACAAAATGACTGTCAATCGACAAAGATCTGGGGCTCCACGCAAAATCTCACCTCGTGGGGTATCCTTGATCATGAGGAAGGTTAGAAATCAGCCTACAACTACAAGGGGGGAACTTGTCAATGATCTCAAGGCAGCTGGGACCACTGTCACCACGAAAACCATTGGTAACACATTACGACATAACGGATTGCAATCCTGCAGTGCCCGCAAGGTCCCCCTGCTCCGGAAGGCACATGTGACGGCCCGTCTGAAGTTTGCCAGTGAACACCTGGATGATGCCGAGAGTTATTGGGAGAAGGTGCTGTGGTCAGATGAGACAAAAATTGAGCTCTTTGGCATGAACTCAACTCGCCGTGTTTGGAGGAAGAGAAATGCTGCCTATGACCCAAAGAACACCGTCCCCACTGTCAAGCATGGAGGTGGAAATGTTATGTTTTGGGGGTGTTTCTCTGCTAAGGGCACAGGACTACTTCACCGCATCAATGGGAGAATGGATGGGGCCATGTACCGTACAATTCTGAGTGACAACCTCCTTCCCTCCGCCAGGGCCTTAAAAATGGGTCGTGGCTGGGTCTTCCAGCACGACAATGACCCAAAACATACAGCCAAGGCAACAAAGGAGTGGCTCAGGAAGAAGCACATTAGGGTCATGGAGTGGCCTAGCCAGTCACCAGACCTTAATCCCATTGAAAACTTATGGAGGGAGCTGAAGCTGCGAGTTGCCAAGCGACAGCCCAGAACTCTTAATGATTTAGAGATGATCTGCAAAGAGGAGTGGACCAAAATTCCTCCTGACATGTGTGCAAACCTCATCATCAACTACAGAAGACGTCTGACCGCTGTGCTTGCCAACAAGGGTTTTGCCACCAAGTATTAGGTCTTGTTTGCCAGAGGGATTAAATACTTATTTCCCTCTGCAGAATGCAAATAAATTCATATACTTTCCACAATGTGATTTTCCGGATTTAATTTGTGATGTGCTATCTCTCACTGTTACCAATAACCTACCCTTCAATTATGGGCTGCTCATGTCTTTGTCAGTGGGCAAACTTACAAAATCAGCAAGGGATCAAATACTTATTTCCCCCACTGTATGTTTTCAAAACTTGATTCCAACTAGTCCTCACTGATTCATCCTTAGATTTTCACCAGCTATGTTCAACCCTACGACATCAGCTGAAAACCAAGGTGAACTCATTCTCTTAAAAGATTTAATAGTAGATTCTGGGACAATAGCATTCAAAACTTGCAATGTAGAAAATTTCCAATTAGATAATAGATAATCTGAACGAGCATCAGAAGTAACTAGTAAGGGAATATAACCTACAAACATTAGAAGTAAAGGAATAACCTGAGACCAAAAATTATTTACATCAATCATGCTTCTACCCAACCTTGTACATCTAAAAGGGCTCTTCTTATTCTTAGATGTGATAAAATTTAAAGTAAAATTATAGCAGTAATGATCAGACCAAATCACCGGTTTTGGTGATTTGGTGTATGTGGTTTGTGCTGTTTTTCAAAAGAAGGAACTTGGATAAATTCTGTTTGAAAGTTGTTATGAAGTATGGGTACTGGGGACAACCAGCTGTTTGGCTATCCAGCTTATTTTCGAAAGAAAAAGACGCCCATATTTTGACCCAAATCGGGAGATGGGCGCCTTTCTCTCATGGGCGCCCAAATCTGTATAATTGAAAGCCGATTTTGGGCGCCTCCAACTGTAGTCTGCCACGGGAATGGACAAAGTTGACGGGGGTGTGTCGGAGGTGTGGCGAAGGCGTGACTGGGGCGTGTTTATCGGCCGAGGAGAGATGGGCGCACTCGGCCGATAATGGAAAAAAGAAGGGCGCCAGAAGTGAGAATTTGGGTCACTTTTTTGGACCCTTTTTTTCACGAACAAGTCCCCCAAAAGTGCCCCAACTGCCCAGATGACCACCGGAGGGAATCAGGGATGACCTCCCCTGACTCCCCCAGTGGTCACTAACCCCCTCCCACAAAAAAAAAAGAACTTTAAAAACTTTTTTTGCCAGCCTGTATACCAGCCTCAAATGTCATACCCAGCTCCATCACAGCAGTACGCAGGTCCCTGGAGCAGTTGTTACTGTGTGCAGTGGACTTCAGGCAGGTGGACCCAGGCCCATCCCCCCCTCACCTGTTACACTTGTGCTGCTAAATGGGAGTGCTCCAAACCGCCCCCAAAACCCACTGTACCCACATCTAGGTGCCCCCCTTCAGCCATAAGTGCTATGGTAATGGTGTAGAGTTGTGGGCAGTGGGTTTTGGGGGGGATTTGGGGGGCTCAGCACCCAAGGTAAGGGAGCTATGGACTTGGGAGGTATTTAAAATTTTTTTAAAATTGTTACAAGTGCCCCCTAGGGTGCCCAGTTGGTGTCCTGGCATGTGAGGGGGACCAGTGCACTACGAATCCTGGCCCCTTCCACGACCAAATGCCTTGGATTTGTTCGTTTTTGAGCTGGGCGCCTTCGGTTTCCATTATCGCTGAAAACTGATACCGCCCAGCTCAAATCCACCCAAATGCGATGTATTTGCCTGGCACAAACCGTATTATCAAAACAAAAGATGGACACCCATCTTTTTTGAAAATACGGTATGCCCGCCCCTTCGTGAACCTGTCCTCGGAGATAAACGCCCATGGAGATGTGCGTTCGCGTTCGATTATGCACGTGAAAATCACGCCTTTAAGGTGAAACCAATGAAGGTTTCTGAATCTTCACGTAAGAGACAAAGGGTGAATGGAGAACAAGAGTGGGTGAGCTACAGGTCCAAGAATTGATCCAAACCAGTACTTAAACCAGTGCTCCTCAACCCTGTCCTTGGGGCACACTCAGCTAGTTGGAGTTTCAGGCTATCCACAATGAATATGCAGGAGAAAGATTTGCCTCCCAGTATGCAAATCTCTCTCATGCGTATTCATTGTGAATATCCGGAAAACCCAACTGGGTGTGCCTCAACATCTGAATTGAGAAGCATTGCTTAAACCACAGTATTTCAACCTTCTGCCAAGTGACGATTGAACAATTGTGTAGTAATCAATCACCAGTGTTTCTCATGGGTTTGTACTGAGGCATGAGGTCCTAAGCCAAAAACATGATTTAGTACAGGAAGTTATAAGGAAGACTTATTCCAAAGAAAAAGCTGATCACTTATGAAGGTTGCCAGAATATGCCCCAACAGCAGCTTATATTTTCAAAATAATTTTGCTCTAGGCATATAGCAGGCAAACCTCCTATCTGTGTGTGCTTAATAGTTGAGAAGAAATGGAAGTGTTATTCCTTCCAAAGTACATAAGTATTGCCATGTTGGAACAGACTGAAAGTCCATCAAGCCCAGCATCCTGTTTCCAACAATGGCCAAATCAGGTTACAAGTACCTGGCAAGATCCCAAAACAGTACAATACATTTTATGCTGCTTATTCCAGAAATAAGTAGTGGATTTTCCCTAAGTCCATTTTAATAATAGTCTATGGACTTTTCCGTTAGGAAGCCATCCAAACCTTTTTTAAACCCTGCTAAGATAACTACTTTTACCACATTCTCTTGCAACAAATTCCAGAGTTTAATTACACATTGAGTGAAAAAATATTTTCTCTGATTCATTTTAAATCTACTACTAAGTAGTTTCATCACGTCCCCCCTAGTATTTTTGGAAAGGGTAAACAAGCGATTCACGTCTACTCATTCCACTCCACTCATTATTTTATAGACCTCTATTATATCTCTCCTCAGCTGTCATTTCTCCAAGCTGAAGAGCCCTAGCTGCTTTAGCCTTCTGCATAGGGAAGTCGTCCCATCCCCTTTATCATTTTCATCTCCAATCTTTGTACCTTTTCTAATTCCACTATAAGTAAATTTTGTACAGTGTGTGTTACAGCATCAGGTAAATTCTATTGTAAGAATAACCCTCCATATAAGCCATTTGTTGGCTTATAGCCTCTTTCTTATAAGGAAAGGCCTCTACATGTTTAATGCCTTACTAAAGTGCAGCTGCTGAGCTGGCTTTTCTTGTGAAAGTCAGAGCAATGCTTCTGCACAATGTTGTGATAAAGAAGTTAATGCAATAGCAGGCTGTAACTGGAGGACTCTTTTTATGCCTTTCCTATGCACACTCATCAATACAAGATAAGCGTATTAAAGACAGGATGACCTGGTTTGCACTGGGACTGGTAAATCACTGAACTGCTAAGGAAGAAAAATGAGTAGGGCTCTGATTACTATAGTTTTTGCTTTTCATTTGTGGGATGATATTGTTAATGCTATTTCTGCTCCTCCCCCTTTCTTTTCTGCACATTTTGTAAGTGATTCATGATATCATATGCAAGTGTTGGGGACAATATAATGCCTAAGAACACAAGAGTAACTATACTGGGTCAGTCCAATGGTCCATCCAGTTCAGCATCCTGTTTCCAACAGTGGCCAAACCAGGTTACAAGTACCTGGCAGAAACCCAAATCATGGTAACATACCATACTAAAAATCCCAGGGCAAACAATTGCTTCCCCGTGTCTGTCTCAATAGCAGACTATGGACTTTTCCTCCAGGAACTTGTCCAAACCTTTTTTTAAACCCAGACATGTAAACCACTGTTACCAAATTCTCCTGCAAAGAGTTCCAGAGCTAATATTTCCTTGTATTTGTTTTAAAAGTATTTCCATGTAACTTCCTTGAGTGTCCCCTAGTCTTTGTACTTTTGGAATGTGTAAAAAATCAATTTAATTCTACTCTTTCTACACCACTCAGGATTTTGTGGACCTTAATCATATCTCCCCTCATCCATCTCTTTTCCAAGCTGAAGAGCCCTAACCTCTTTAGCCTTTCCTCATAAGAGAGGAGTTCCATCTCCTTTATCATTTTGGTAAACAAAAGAGAAACTATGCCATCCCTGGGTGGGCTTGACCTACCAACCTTACAGTTAACTGCCATGCTAACCGATTGCGCCACAGAGACATATCTGCACTTGTGACTGATTGTATTCCTGGTCCTCTGGGCATGATGCACAGCCAGTGTTCACAACCCCTGGAGAAGTGGGAGTCCCTAGCCATTGTACAATAGTGATACCTACTGACTGGTTTAAAATCACACGTGCTGCCTCCAGCTTGAACTGCAGTCCATATCTCTGAGTCAAATGATTGCCACTGTGGCAGCTGGAGCAGAAGAGCAAGAGATTGAAGGCCCAATGCTCAATGCAAAGCAGGCTTACAATGTTTCATTTAGACTGATTTTAGCCAGTCTAAATTAAACATTTTTTTGCTGCTAATGCACGAGGCAACCAGTGCTTTACCGTGCATGGAAGCAATGACAGAAAGTCTTATGCTTATGAGCTTGCTTGTATTAAAACAAGCCCATTAGCAATTCCGTGCAATGCTCAGAACAACAGCACATGGAAACTCCCTGCCCTAACAACTAAAAGCTACTGACAACTCTTGAGCTATCAGTAGGTTTCAGTTGTTAGGGCAGGGTGACTTACAGCGTGTTCGCCCCCTCAGTTCTCAGGTGGCGGCAGTTGTTTTGTTTCTCTCCTCAGCATACTTATCCCATTGGTTCCAGCCACCACCGAAACGTTTTCTTGCTTCCCCCTCCCATTCACTGGACATATGCACAAAAGCTACATCTACCGCACAGGTCTTGTGGTCATGCACCTGGAAGTTCCGAGCCCTTTACCGACCAATGCTAACACTAACAGTGTTAATATAATTTGCATGCAGTTAGTGTTGAGAATTGGTTGCTAAAAAAAAAAAAAAAAGCTCAGTGCTCCACTTGTTTTTTTCCGGCACTTTAGAGAACAGTGCCAGAGTGCTATGCATCTCCCCCTGAAAGTTTGCAAAATCCTTGGATAGCCACAAATGGAAGAAGGACCCGACTGCAAATAATAGAAGCAGCATAAGGAATGGCAAGTCAAATGCGAAGTGCTGATAAGGAAGGCAAAGAGATACTTTGAAAAGAAGATTGCATTGGAGGCTAAAAAAAAAGGAAAAACATTGTTAAGTATATTAGAAGCAAGAAGCTCATAAAAGAATCAGTTGGACTGCTAGATGACCAAGGGGCAAAAGAGGCAGTCAGGGAAGGCAAGGCCATTGTGAAGAGATTAAATTAATTCTTTGCTTTGGTTTTCACCGAGGAAGATACCAATTCAATACTGATGGGTCAGAGAAAATGAAACAAATCTCTGTAAATGTGGAAGATATAATGGGGCAATTTGACAAATTGAAGAGTAGCAAATCACCTGGACCAGATGGTATACATCTCAGTGTACTGAAGGAATTGAAAAATTAGCTTGCAGAGCTATTGATAGTAATATGTAATTTATCTTTAAAAGCAAGCATAGTACCAGAAGATTGGAGGGTGGCCAATGTAATGCAAATTTTTTAAAAGGGTTCCAGAAGTGGTCCAGAAAATTATAGACTGGAGAGCCTGGCATTGGTGCTGGACAAAATGGTAGAGACCATCATAAAGAACAAATTTACAGAGCATATACATAAGCATGGATTAATGAGACAAAGCCAAAATGGATTTAGTCAAGGGAAATCTTGCCTCACCAATCTACAACATTTCTTTGAAGGGGTGAATAAACATGTCGATAAAGGTGAGCCAGTCAATATTGTATATCTGGATTTTCAAAAGGCATTTGAC
This sequence comes from Microcaecilia unicolor, assembly GCF_901765095.1. Classification (NCBI taxonomy): domain Eukaryota; kingdom Metazoa; phylum Chordata; class Amphibia; order Gymnophiona; family Siphonopidae; genus Microcaecilia; species Microcaecilia unicolor. Next base: position 85,350,314 of record NC_044037.1, on the reverse strand, counting down.
AAAGTACCTTATGATAAAGGTATTGTCCTATTGTGGATTAAAAACTGGTTAAAAGATAAACAACAGAGAGTAGGGTTAAATGGTCATTATTCTTAATGGAGAAGGGTAGTTAGTGGGGTTCCCCAGGGGTCTGTGCTGGGACTGCAGCTTTTTAACATATTTATAAATGACCTAGAGATGGGAGTAACTAGTGAGGTAATTAAATTTGCTGATGACACAAAGTTATTCAAAGTCGTTAAATCGCAGGAGGATTGTGAAAAATTACAAGAGGACCTTACGAGACTGGGAGATTGGGCGTCTAAATGGCAGATGACATTTAATGTGAGCAAGTGCAAAGTGATGCATGTGGGAAAGAGGAACTTGAATTATAGCTACGTCATGCAAGGTTCCACGTTAGGAGTCACGGACCAAGAAAGGGATCTAGGTGTTGTCGTTGATGATACATTGAAACCTTTTGCTCAGTGTGCTGCTGCGGCTAAGAAAGCAAATAGAATGTTAGGTATTATTAGGAAAGGAATGGAAAATAAAAATAAGGATGTTATAATACCTTTGTATCGCTCCATGGTGCGACTGCACCTTGAATATTGTGTTCAATTCTGGTCGCCACATCTCAAAAAACATGTAGTGGAATTAGAAAAGGTGCAGAGAAGGGCGACGAAAATGATAAAGGGGATGGGATGATTTCCGTATGAGAAAAGACTAAAGCGGCTAGGGAAGAAACAGCTGAGGGGAGATATGATAGAGGTCTATAAAACAGTGAGTGGAGAGGAAAGGGTAGACTTGAATTGCTTATCTACTCTTTCAAAAATACTAGGACTAGGGGGCACACAATGAAGCTACTAAGTAGTGAATTTAAAACAAACCAGAGAAAATATTTTTTCACTCAATGTGTAATTAAACTCTGGAATTCGTTGCCAGAGAAATGTGGTAAAAGTAGTTAATTTAGCAGGGTTTTAAAAAGAGTTGGATAATTTCCTAGAAGAAAAGTCCATAAGCTATTATTAAGATGGACTTGGGAAAATCCAGTGCTTATTTCTAGGATAAGCAGCATAAAATCTGGTTTACTGTTCTGGGATCCTGTCAGGCACTTGTGACCTGGATTGGCCGCTGCTGGAAACAGGATACTGGGCTCGATAGAGTCTGTCCCAGTATGGCAATTCTTATGTTCTTATAACTGTTCATAGTGCATAACCCACCCTCTATCATTAATGCCAGTGAGAAGGATTCTGGCCCATGTTCCAAAAGATAGCATTAAAAAGACCACCTTGCCAAAATAAATTGAAATTATGTTTCCTTCACCTCATCCCTGCCACTATTTGATCTTTGGCAGATGGAACGGAAGGAGATCTTTCTTTTTTTCATTCTTTGAGTGTTTCCCTGTAGCAAACTTTTCACTCTTCTAATGTTTCAGACCTCAGCACAACCCTTATTCCCAGTATCCAACAGTTTCAGAACGGGTGGGCTGGGCTGCTGTAGTGACTCACTCTTCTGAACAATGAGCTTCTGCTGCTATGTCTAGACTCTTCATGACCCATGAAGGGACTTGAGTTTGCTGAAATTTTCTGCATGCCACAAAAGAATTTATTGTTTCTATACATCTAAAGATCCACTGCCATATGCATGCTTCAAAAAAGAAATGACCAAAGTTTCTTTCTGCTCTCTGCTTATCAGGGTTTATCTTTCCCTTCATTAATGGCTATTTTAAGATGTGCAATTGTGTAATAGAAACTTTCTTCTATAAAATTAGCCATTTGTTCCTCCTCAGGCCCTAAATTATAAATCATTGTATAGTATTATTAGAAACTTACAATAAAGGCCACAGCTTAATTTCTTATACAATGCATTACAGTAGATTAAGGGGCCCTTTTACTAGCAGGCTTATTTTCGAAAGAGAAGGGTGCCCATCCTCCGACACAAATTGGGAGATGGGCATCTTTCTCCCAGGGTCACCCAAATCGGCATAATTGAAAGCCAATTTTGGGCATCCTCAACTGCAGTCTGTTGCGGGGACGACCAAAGTTCACGGGGGCATGTCGGAGGCGTAGTGAAGGCGGGTCTTGGCCTGAAGAGATGGGCGTCCTTGGCCGATAATAGAAAAAAGAAGGGCGTCCCTGACGAGCATTTGGTCGACTTTACTTGGTCCATTTTTTTTCATGACCAAGCCTCAAAAAGGTGCCCAAACTGACCAGATAACCACTGGAGGGAATTTGGGATGACCTCCCCTTACTCCCCCAGTGGTCACCAACCCCCTCCCACCCTAAAAATAAATGTTTAAATATTTTTGCCAGCCTCTATGTCAGCCTCGAATGTCTTGTCCCTGGAGCAGTTTTAGTGGGTACTGCAGTGTACTTCAGGCAGACAGACCCAGGCCCATTCCCCTCTACTTGTTACACTTGTGCTGGTAAATGTGAGCCCTTCAAAACCCACCAGAAACCCAATGCACCCATATGTAGGTGCTCCCCTTCACCCCTTAGGGCTATGATAGTGGTGTACAGTTGTGGGGAGTGGGTTTTTGGGGGGGTTTGGGGGGCTCAGCACCGAAGGTAAGGGAGCTATGCACCTGGGAGCAATTTGTGAAGTCCACTGCAGTGCCCCCTACGGTGCCCGGTTGGTGTCCTGGCATGTGAGGGGGACCAGTGCACTACGAATGTTGGCTCCTCCCATGACCAAATGGGTCGTTTTTGAGATGGGCGTCCTCGGTTTCCATTATGGCCGAAAACCGGGGATGACCATCTCTAAGGTTGACCATCTCAACATTGAGCCTGCCATGAGTGGGAAAGCGCGGGGTACAAATGTAACAAAAATAGATAAAAAATAAATTTAGGTCGACCATCTCTAAGGTTGACCTAAATGTTGAGATTTGGGCGTCCCCGACCATATCATCAAAACGAAAGATGGATGCCCATCTTGTTTCGGTAATACGGGTTTCCCCACCGCGAGGGACAATAAAACATGCTTACCGCACGCTAAAAGGCACTACCGCACATACCAGACATCCTGCAGTAGTTTGGGATCTGCATGCGCCAATCCCACACTAAAAGATATAAAATATTTTTAGCGCAGTGGGTGTATATGGGGCCAGAGAGTAGGTGTGCCCTGCGCTAATTGGCAAATCGCCACATGCTGCTGATTAGCATGGGTTTAGCACTGGAGCCCTTATCGCCTTGTAAATAGGTGGTGGTAAGGGCTCCTGTGCTAATAGCTATGTGGTAATTGGGAAATTAGCACATGGCCATGAATGGAAAGAAAAGAAATTGCACTAAAAGTGGCCTCAGTGCACAGGAAATCCATGAGCTACAAATAACGCAGGGCACTCTTGTGTGGCTTAGTGAAAGGACTCCTAAATATTTATTTAGAGTTTGCTCACTTTTTTTTCAGTTGTGGCTCAAGGGAGTTACATTTAGGTACAGTGGGTATTTCTCTGTCCCTGAGAGGCTCACAATCTAACTTTGTACCTGAGGCAATAGAGGGTTAGGTGACTTGCCCAAGATCACAAGGAGCAGCAGGGGGATTTGAACTGGCCACCATCGGGATGTCAAGACTGGTGCTCTAACCACTAGGCCACTCCTCCACTCCATTTTGGGGTACACAGCAGAAAAAAAAAGATGTCTGAAGAGTTATACTGAGAGAGACAGCTGGCAACTTTTAGATATGAGCCTGCAACCATATCTCACAAAATTGCACTGCCATGCAGAAGAGGTGGGCTTGAACTTCTGATCACAGGGCCAGCTGTGCCTATGGATGTTGAGGCAGCTGAATTCCTGGCCTTTGGGGTTAGGGAATCTGACCTCTTCTTGACCTACAGAGGGCACTGCAGCTTGTGGCCCTTGGCTGTGTCTCTGAGAGGGAAATATGAAATAAGAAGAAAACCCTGGGTAGCCTTTGTTTCCCGATCACCCATATTTAGCAGCAAACAGTAGTAAGTTGAGTTGGTAAAAAGCCCAGGTAGACAATGATATGTTGACTTCTCTGATCCTTTGGCCTCTCTCTATTCAGCTTCTGAGGCAGAGCAGGCAGACCCAGAGTTGCTGATTAAAGCATGGCTCAGTTCAGCTTGTGAGGCAAAAAAGTGGCAAGCACAGAATTGCTGATACCCTGCTTTTCTGCATGGTTCTGTTTATCTTCCGTAACAGGCATGGAGGTGCCAAATCAAACACTTTCGGAGCTCTGTTTTGCCTTCACAGAGGGCAGGCATGGAGGTGCCGAATCAATTGCTGCTTCTAAAAGTCTGTCTGCAAAACAATCCTGTTCTTCACATGTGCTAGGTGTCCCAGTCACAAACAGGGACTGATCCACAAAGGGATTTCTGTGCATCTCATTTGCATACCATCCCCTTTGTGCATCAGTCGCTGTTTGTGACTGATGGGCTGATGATCAGAAGCAAACGCAGGCGCTAGAGGCTATTAGAGCCATTCTAACACCTGCGTTTGCTACTGCCCCTTGATCAGAGCCCCCGAGTGCGTGAAACAATGCGCTCGCAGGCTCTGACCACAATTAGCATGCAAATACATGCTAAACAGGGCTCTTAGCACAAATGCATGCTAAACATATTCCTTCCTAATGATCAACATGGCAGTGCACCAAACAGGAACCCCAACCCCCCTAAATAAGCAACATGAGGGCTGGAGGTCCAGAAGACTTCCAGTCACCCTGACACAAATTCAAGGGGGCCTGGAAATCTGGTGGATCTCCAGCCCCCCTAACCTCCCTCTCATCCCCCCCCTAAAAGCCCTGGTGGCCCAGTGGGCTGCAAATCAAGCCCTCCCAACCTGGTGGTCTAGCAGCTCTCTTCTCCATCCCCTTGTACCTTTGTTAGAGGAGGGAGGTAGTACACTCCCTCCTCTTCCAGCACTGCCTTAAAAATGGCAGCACCCAGCCCCGCCCAGTGCATTCCCTATGAACTTGTGAGTGGGGTTTGGTGGGGGCACTAGGCCACTAGGGCCTTGCTGTTTGGGGTGGACCAATGAACCTCCAGCCCCTGTGTTTGACAGGTCTGGACTTTTGACAGCCTGGACCTGTCAAACAAGTGCAGGAGGATTGTGCTCAGGTATAATCCTCCTGCACTTTTGCGGCGTTACAATTGACCGCAACCTCACACTGGAGAGCCACGTTGTTATGGTATCAGTTTAATTGTCAGGATTATTGGAATACTAGGAAAAAATGCCCGTTTCTGAGCGGAATGAAATGGGTGCTAGCAAGGGGCCCCCTCCCTCCGTCCCTCGAAGCTACTTGCCTTGTTCGCTGTGGGCCGTTTCGACCCTCGAGTGTCAATAGCTCCGCCCTCGACGTCATGACGTTTTGACGCGTCATGACGTTTTGACGTGAGGACGGTGCAGACACTCCAGGGCACACCGGATATCTCGGGCGCCTCAACTTCCGTGGAGGCTTCAGAACGTTGGGGTTGCCTTTTATATATATAGATATGTAGCATAATTATTGATTGTGCTGAATCAGATACCTGAGATCAGCTAGCCTGAATTTCATCTTCCCCCTCCCTTTGGGAACATTTAAAAGGACAAAAGGCACTACTTCAGAAGTCTTCAAACTTCCTCTCACCCTCCCACTTGAAGGACTGTTAATAAAAGCTTGGCTAGGCGTGCACCTAAAAGCCATTAACACCTCTACTACTTAACAAAAGGACAAACAAGTAAGAGGCTGCTTCAAAGGTTTTTTTAATTTTATTTATAACTTTTACAATTATAGTCAAGCAAAGCTTGTTTTGAAAAGCAATACATTTCACATATAGTTTAGTCAGGAATACAATATTATTAAAGCAACTGTTTTGAAATTTCTCGCTCAAGTCTACATATTTGGAGCAAGATATTAAGAAATGGAATATATATTAGGCAAGAATTTTAAGATTAAAGCAAACAAAAAGCTAACAGGTAACATTACTCAGAGTTAAATTTCTCAATTAAAGGGAGAATAACATTTTAAGCACCCCTATTTTGCCTTGATGCTAGAAACACTGTTAACTGAGCTGGGTGGCTGCTTCAAAGGTTTAACTTTCTTCCTCTGATCAAAAGCTTGGCTGATCAACACAACAAAGATCAAAGAGGCAAGGAGACAGAAAACCTGTGAAGGCGGGAATCCACACACCTATTGACAAAAGGAAAGTATAATGTGTATCTGCTACAGAGACTGGAAGCCTTGTGCTTCAAAAGACCATTTGTCAGCAAAATCCAGACAGGAAGTCTTGTGATGTCATAAGACATGAGACCAAGATACCACTATGCTTTGCAAATACCCAGGGTCCAGTGCAAACCAGGAAGCAAATGATCCAGGACATGCACTCAGTCTTCCCTGCAAACAAAGAATATAAAAGGAAGAAGTGTTCCACACAACACAGATTCTTCTCTTCAGCTGCAACCCAGATCCATCTCTGCTGATGCCTTGCTCCTGACCATGTGCTCATCAATCAGCTGGACCACAGCATGCTCTGTAACAAAGACTCTCCTGTAAGTTAAATTATAACCTTAACTTTTAAACTGGTTACCTTACTTTAAGCACAGATTCTCTGTAAGATCTCTTAAAAGAACTATCTCTCGCTTGTAACCTTATTTATACAATTGCATTAATCGTATTGTAGCTTAATAAACCCTTTTGAAGCTTAATATATATATATGGTCTGTTCTTTCTTAAACCTGGTAATGCAGGTTAATGCCTTTTATTCTTGCAATTGCGAATATTACCCTGTTTCCCCGAAAATAAGACATCCCCTGAAAATAAGACCTAGTAGCGGTTTTGCTGAATTGCTAAATATAAGGCCTCTCCTGAAAGTAAGACCTAGTAAAGTTTTTGTTTGGCCCCGATGGGACATGGACACAGAAACCTTAATGTTTTTCGCTGCAACCCAAAGACGAAATAATCCTACCTAATAAAAAGCACATCCAACGTTCTGAAGCTGCCAGCGTTGCAGTGAAGCCTGAAGCCCTGAAGTGTTCATCGGCTTCGTAATAGCTCCGCCCTCCATTCGATAGCCCTGCCCTCGGAGCACAGCTGATCACAACAAAGTTGCTCGCGCTGTTCCGCCCTCCCGCCCCTCGCTGTCAAAGCCCCGCCCTCAGAGCCCTGCCGTCCTCTGAGCCCTCCACTTGCTAGCCCTGCCCTCGGGCTCGCGCTGTTCCGCCCTCCCGCCCCTCGCGCCGTGTCACTCACTCAGTTCCTCGTGCTGCTCAAAAAAAGAAACGTCATGGGGGGCAAGGGGTCAGTAACGTGGGGGGGTTTGAAATCGAAGGGAAGGGGGAATCTGCAACTCCGTGGGAGGGGTGTGGGCGGAGCTTCGAAACAAGCAGGACTGGTTGGAGATGGTGTTGAATGGTAATGGTAGTAGCAAGAAATTCTTGATAGGATTCACAGTTTGTCTGGTTATGCTGGTTTGTGATGACAACTACTGTACAGTATATAATGTCCATTTTTTTTGTTCAACAATAAATGTGAATTCTTCTTCATGAAAACATAAGACATCCCCTGAAAATAAGACCTAGCGCATCTTTGGGAGCAAAAATTAATATAAGACACTGTCTTATTTTTGGGGAAACAGGGTATTATCTTAATAGATAATTGGTGGAGAAATTATAAATAGTGGCGAGTGCTCTGTAATTATTCCTTGTTACAACGTGAAATCCACAACTAAGAAATGTTCTATTCAATGTGGAAACTCAAACGCGTGAAATCGTTCTTCCTGAGGGAAACAGTCCGGAACTTGATACAATCAATGGTACTAAGTCAACTAGATTACTGCAACGGAATTTATGTGGAATGCAAAGAACAACTCATAAAGAAACTTCAGACCGCTCAAAACATGGCAGCCAGACTTATACTAGGAAAAACGTGATTCGACAGCGCCAAGCCCCTACGCAAAAAATTGCACTGGCTCCCAATCAAAGAGCATGCTGCTTTCAAAATCTGCACCCTGGTTCATAAGATTATCTACGGCGAGACCCCGGGATACATGACAGACCTCATCGACCTGCCAATCAGAAATACATCCAGATCAACACGAACATACCTAAACCTCCACTACCCAAGCTGCAAAGGACTTAAATACAAATCAATGTATGCATCCAGCTTTTCCTACATAAGCACACATCTATGGAACACACTACCAAAATCCGTGAAAACAATGTATAACCACCTAAACTTCCGGAAATCACTAAAATCTTACCTGTTCAAAAAGGCATACCCTACCGACGCTACTTAAATACCAGAACCATGCAACACTACGAAACCAAAGAACGTAATGGACATAACGTAACTCTTCCCCTATACGATTCCCTAACATTTTGTTCTACACGAACCTTATTCTACCATAACATCACTGTGAAACTGTTCATACCAGAATTGGCGAATGCCTTTACTGTACTATGTAAGCCACATTGAGTCTGCAAATAGGTGGGAAAATGTGGGATACAAATGCAACAAATAAATAAATAATAGCACACATAAATTTGCTTGCTTTTATTTCTGATTATAGGAGTGGTAAAGCCCCACACTCTTCCAGTACTGTTTTTAGAGCACTGTTTCGATCATCTGGGCATCAGTTAGTTCTCCTGCAGCTGCCATGTTAATTGCAATGACCCCCTAGTCGTTATTGAAACAGGTCTAGCCAAAACTGTCCTGTTTTTTTGCCCTGGACGTTTTTACAATCTTCCATTATCACAGAAAAGTGTCCAAACTGTAAGCCTGCCCTAGCCCCAATCAAAAAACACCCCCTTGAGATTTAGATAAACTGCATAGAAAACTGGGTGTCTCTAGCATTAATGCTCGCTAAAAACACTAGTGCACCTTAGTAAACAGGGCCCATAGCGTTTTAGCCTTTTTCTCCACGACTCGAAATGTTCCGTTTATGCCACATAACATGATTTAATCCAAATTCTCCTCAGAAAAGGAAGAAATTATTACAAATAATAGTGTCATTATGATGTCATAATTTGTACAGCAGTTTCTTCTTCTAGGGTGGTTTGTTCATTTTTATTTTATTTTATTTTTGTTTGACCCAGCAGTTTCCTCTCTGGCTCCTTTGGGCTTCCAGGTCCAATGGAATCAGTTTCTCCTGGACCCTGGCACCATAAGACTTTTATTCATAACTACAGGGCAAGGCAAAAAATAAAAATAAAAAATAAAGCCCCCTATAGTATGATAGTTTGTTGCTTTTTTTTCTCAGCACCTGCTTGGAATTTCAACCTGAAAGTTTACCGTTTTATTTGTTGTTACTATGTTTATGTGCTGAGAGCGGAATGAGATTATCTTTAAACACAGCGGAGTTACAGGACATTTTAGCATGACTACCCAGCAAGTTTCACGTGTTCAGAAATGTTTGCACTGTAAATCTACCATTATTTGAAAAAAAGAAAAATGGGGTTTGACGTCACAGTGATGCAAACTTTTGTAAACAGTAATTTGAATTTGACTACTTTGTATTTGATAATACGACAATTTCTTTACAAGCATTTCAGATCGGAATGGAAATCATGGGCATGGTTTTGGCAGCAGAGAAAATGAGAATCCAGACACTGGGGTCAGTTTACTAAGCCGCACTAAAAAGTGGCCAGTGGTAGTTTTAGCTTGCTCCAGCCACCTTTTAGCATGGCTCTAAAATGGCCGAAATTCTATTTCAGCCATTAATGGCCATGCACTAATTTCCAAATTAGCATGCGGCCATTACCACCTGTACCCTTACTGCCTCCTATTTAGTAGGTGGTAAGGACTCATGTGCTACTTGTGTGGTAATCAGACAGCGTGCGGCAATGCACCTACGCTGCCTGATTACCACTGGGAACAACTACTCCTCACCCCCGCACTAGTAAATAAAAATAATTTTCTAGTGTGGATGTGCCCAGCAGTAGTTCTGTTTTGCAACGCACTACCCATGCGTTAGCACTACCACACTTTCATAAAAGGGCCCCACTGTATGAACGAAGCTTTGGAGAAAAGATGATAGTGGCTGTGTATCGTCTCAAGAACATGGAAGCTCAGCACTGTGAAGAAACTTTGTTGGTGTGACTGCAAAATGTTGACATGTAGTTAATTGTATCATTTGAATGAAGCTATTTTACTGTGTTTTAGCTCGAACATTTTTAACACACAAAAATCACTAGGTAGTAATGCTAAAATGTCAGTAACATCAACATAGCTTAAGATAATTAAATGTTGTTTAATAGTAATACATAAGTATGATGACTAAATATGTACATCCAATTTCTTCTTGAAATTCAAAGCGGTTGCTGAGAAAACTGCAAAAAACTGTAGGGGGTTACTTGCCTCATCCTGTATATGGTGGGAGGGGGAGGAGGGTCTTCTCTTTTATGTAATAATCCCCAGCCATGGCAGTGATAGTCCTTCACATGGGGCCACAGACTGCACAGTCCCAGAACAAGAATGAGGATGGATGAAGAAGGAAGAACAAGAGCTTACATGGACTCATAAGGTTTATGGATTCATGCTCCTCAAACACAATCCCTCAACTGGGGACTGTCTGAAATACAGCACTCTTTTTTTCAGGCCTCATCACTCACTTTCAGTGGGTCTGCTCTGCTCCCATAGGCAGCAGAATTATAGGTTGGACCACCAAGTTCATGGCTGTACTAATATGTTGCCCTACACAAGATCAGCAACTAGAGAGCTTGGGGGCAGGGTCGGAGATTGGTTTGTTTGGCTCTTCTGACTCACTGCTTCTGTCTACTACTCTATATCTTTGGAGTTGTTAGTGCTTGCATTATCAAAAGAGTCATATCATACCCCTCACTCTCTTCCTCACAAAACACACACACTTATTAAGGTTCTATGTGGAATATGAGTTTTGACATTGCAGTCAAAATGGAACAGGCAGATGCAGTGACTTGAAGCGGTTCAGAGAAAAGTGACAAAAATGGTACGGGGTTTGTATCGCAAGACATACGAGAGAGAATTGAGGACTCAAACATGTATACCCTGGAGGAACGAAGAGACAGGTTTGATACGATACAAACATTCAAGCATTTGAAAGGTATTAATCTACAAACCAACCTTTTCGAGAGACAGGAAGGTGGTAGAACTAGAGGACATGAATTGAGGTTGCGTGGCTCTAAAATGGCCAAAATTCTACTTCTACCATTAACGGCCATGCAGAAGGTGGTAGACACCTGGAATGACCTCCAACGGTAGATGGTGGCAATAAAAACAGTAACAGAATTCAGAAATGTGTGGGATAAATACAAAGGAATCCTATAGAGAAGACATGGAACCAAAGAAGCTTAGCAATTATTAGATAGCAACACCAGTAATTGTGAAGCCAAGCCAGTTCCAGGCAGACTTCTACAATCTGTGCCCTGAAAACGGCAAAAACAAATGAAGATCACGTATACATATATAGACTCACATTATACCTTATGCCATGAGTTATCTTGTTGGGCAGACTGGAAGGACTATACAGGTCTTTATTTGCCATCATCTACTATGCTACATTGAGAGGTCCTCGGTGTCTCTTGTATTGATGTGGCTATTCTCAGGCTTAAATATTCCAAATAATTTTCAATGTTGCTACTCTTCTCGCTACCACTGAGTGTTTGAAACTGTGCAATCAGAGAACAGCTTAGGGAAGAGAATGGTACCTATGCAATCCTTCATGGCCACGGTCTTCAGCATCTGTAATAAATAATAAGCTTCCTAGCACACTTCATTTTATTGCTTCAAATTGTGTAATGCTGTTGATGAGTCTTGTAGACATTTAGCAGAAAAAAAAGCAGTTGCTGTTACTAAACTGTTTTAAATTAGACTAGGGACTTTGACCCCTGGAATAAGTATGTCTAGGTGGAGTCCCTATAAGTTCAATGGGTTGCTCTCTGTTTTTTTGTTTTTAGCGGCTCAAACCCTTTTACTGTCTAGACAGTCCATGAGACTAGTCTGCACAATCTCTGATCCTTCTGAACAGCTTTTACAAATTAAACTGCAAACTGCTGACTAGGAAATCATGGGTTCTCTGCTGGTCACATTGAAATTACCAAACCACAGCAGCCAGAAGCTATTGGTCTTTATTTGATTAAAAAATAAGATGACTGGAGGAATGGTCATCACCATGAGAAGTCCTGTGCTCACCTTCAGTCAACCATGTGTCTGTACACATCAACCTTATTCGACCACAACACCTTATTGTATTTGTTTCTCTACCGATGTTGGCGAATGCCTTCACGGTATTATGTAAGCCACATTGAACCTGCAAAAAGGTGGGAAAATGTGGGATACAAATGTAATAAATAAATAAAAATAAATGTTGACCTGACATTATCATGTAACAAAGAGAGGGAACCAAGTACAAAAAAAGAGACCAAGCACAAAAAAACAGCACAAAGGGCCTTTAAAAATGAAATGGAACACAATTTTTTCATTTAAAAAATCCTTTAATAGTGAATTTTGACTGAAGAAAGACCCGACACAGGCCGTGTTTCGGTGCCATCGCACCTGCGTCAGGGGTCACACCAATGACAAAGGAGGATTCAATAGACCAATTTCAAAAGGCTGATGCTTTCCAAAATTCTGTGTGATATATTCCCAGATCAGCAGCCACCAGCTCTGTCCACTTATCCCTCCCAGCTACTAACGAGGAGAAAACTAAGCGTCTATGCGCACCCAATGTGTGCCAAAATGGAGTTACCACGTGGCTGAAAAATAATTTTTATTTTCTGCCACGCGTATCGGACACACATCAAGTGGCATTTGGTACACGTAGGTCATTACCACCTGGTTACTACATGAGATTTTACTACTAGGTCAATAGCTGGCGGTAAGGTCTCAGACCCCAAATGGACGGGCAGCAATTTTTATTTTACCACACATCCATCTTCGGCAAACATTTTAAAAAAGGCCTTTTTTTACAGGTGCGCTGAAATATGATTCTGCGTGCACATTTTTCAGCGCACCTTAGTTAAAGGATCCCTATGATTGTCCTCTACTACAGAGATCTGAATGAAGCTCTAAGTTATATCCTCATGAAATGCCTAAAAAACAATCTTCTTCCTGGGTCAATGTCTCAGGAAAATCAATTCATTTTGCACATCTATCAATACAGGAAATTCTGTTCATTTTGTAAATCACATCCACATACTTCTCCATGGCATTCACAGTGGCAATCTTCACACACCCAAATTAAGACAAAATGGCAGACTCAAGAAAAATGTCAGGAAGTATTTTTTCACAGAGAGAGTGGTGGATGCTTGGAATGCTCTCCCACAGGAGGTGGTGGAGAGGAAAACGGTAACAGAATTCAAACATGCGTGGGATAAACATAAAGGAATCCTGTTCTGAGGGAATGGATCCTTAGAAGCTTAGCCGAGATTGGGTGGCAGAGTCGGTGGTGGGAGGCGGGGCTGGTGGTTGGGAGGCAGGGATAGTGCTGGGCAGACTTATACGATCTGTACCCTGAAAATGACAGATACAAATCAAGGTAATGTATACACAAAAAGTAGCACATATGAGTTTATCTTGTTGGGCAGACTGGATGGACCGTGCAGGTCTTTTTCTGCCGTCATCTACTATGTTATGTTACATTACCTACAAATTCCCAAACATGCTCCAACAATCAAAGTGTTGAATTATATATGTCAGATTGTTCCATGTTCATGATTGGCTCTTTTATATTTCAAGAGCCAATCATGAACATGGAACAATCTGACACAACACTTTGCATTTTTACCACTATGTACACTTGAAAGCAAAATAGTGTGTACTAACTCACTGTATTAAAAAAGTGCCGCAAAGCACTCTATTCATGTGTGTAATGTGGGTGTCTGAAGATTGCCATTATGAATGCCACAAAGAAATATGTGGAGAGCAACGTGATGGTGAAAATAGACCCCAGATGTAGCATTGTTGCAAAATGACGATCTCCGTTGGGTATATTAAGCTAAGTATTTTTGATGCTGCTTGACAAGTTTTTTGAGTAATAGAGAAAAATAGAAAAATTAAATTTTAAAAAACATGTGAAAGAGGTTATTTTTATAACTGCAGAGTTTTTTGGACAGATGAAAGAAAATGCTATGAGCTTATACTTGTTCTATATAAAGCTTGATATCCGAGGTTATTTTCTCCTCTCTGTTTTATTTTGTAGTCTGTGGTGTGATTGACAAAGTGAGCAAAATGTTTTGTACTGGTAGATCTTATTGCTCAGCAAACCTCTGCCTTTTACAAGTATTTGTTTTGCACACACCATGGCAATAATGAACCTCACTCCTAAGTCAGGGTATGTGGACTGGGATTTAAAATGTACACATTTATTGTTAACCCTCATCATAATATTTGCATTGTGTCAAACAGAGCTTCCTTCTGGAGTTCATAGGATGCAATATGTTTAAGCAACGTATCAAGGCATGCTTGGAAATTGCTCTTAATCAGGCCTGTGGCACTTAAAACTGTGGGGAATGTTTCTGTATCTTTCTGTCTGGGTAATGGCGGTGTGCACTCTTAAGACTGTTACACTAAAGAAATGAGTGGAGAATGCAAACGATGGCAAACAAATAAAGTCTTTAGTGATTAATAGAATCAGGAGGACATTAAATGAGAAGAATATGGTCTTTGATGTCTTTCTGTAGGTAACACATGTGCTTTATTAACATTGTCCAGCATGGCCAGGCTCTCTGAATTCCTACAGGACACTGAACAAGTGCCCAGCTGGCGACAGGAAAGGTTCTAGCTTGCAGCCAAATTTAGCAACTCTCATTCTGTTTAATAATTATTGTTGTGAAACGCAGATCCTTTCAGTCATGATTCATTGGGACTAATCAAATATCCCAAATCTGTATATATTTAAGGTCTCCATTTTTGTGAAGTACAGTCATAATGCTATGCAAATCCTATATAATAATTTGCACCTCCATCTGGATGCCTGGGTTTGTAACACACTTCCCATTGGTCCTCCCTGGGGATGATGTCAGAGGGCGGACCAATAGGAAGTGAGAGGGAAGGGAAGCCAGCAGCAGCCAGCGGAGGTGAGTAGACCCTCCCCTTCAACTTGCAGGACACCCCCTCCCCTTGAAGTTGCAGGACGCCCCCCTCCCTCCCTCCTTCCACTCCCATCTGAGTTCCACGCCCCCCCTCCTCCGAGTTCCACGGCCCTGCGCCTCCCTCCCCCCCTCTCTCTCTCCTCCGAGTGCAACCACGACCTGTCCTCCGGCAGCCCCTCACCTTCCTGCGTGCCGGCTGTAATTTAAAAATTCTTACCTCAGGGTCCGGCATCAGCAGTGAAGGCGAGTGGCGCTTCAGACTGCCTTCCCATCTGTCTGAGCTCTGCTTCTGGTCCCACCCTTCCGGAAACAGGACATGAGGGCGGGACCAGAGGCAGACCTGAAACAGAAGGGAAGGTAGTCTGAAGCGCTGTGTTGTGCCTGCTCGACTTCACTGTTGCCGGCGGACCACAAGGTAAGAAGTTTTAAATAACAGCCGGCACTTACAAAGGCGAGGGGCAGGCGGACACGTTGTGCTTCCACTCGGAGGGCAGAGAGAGAGAGAGAGGGAGGGAGACGCGGGGGTGTGGAACTCGGACGAGAGGGGGGCATGGAACTCAGAGGGGAGGGGGGGAGGAGAGGGAGGGAGGGAGGGGGTAACAAGTTTTAAATAACAGCCGGCACTTACGAAGGCGGGGAGCAGGCGGACGCATCATGCTCCCACTCGGAGGGCAGAGAGAGAGAGAGAAAGAGAGACGCGGGGGTGTGGAACTCGGACGACAGGGGGGGGGCATGGAACTCAGAGGGGAGGGGAGGGGAGGGAGGGAGGGGGTCCTGGGGAGCATGGAACTCCAAGAACAGGGAGGGGGGCCTGGAATTCACATGAGACAGAGGGAGGGAGGAGGCCAAGCTGCAACTGTGAGGAAAACCTTGCTAGCGCCCGTTTCATTTCTGTCAGAAACGGGCCTTTTTTACTAGTATTAAATATGAAATAAGAGACACGATCTGGATATTGGCTCTGAATATCCTCACAGTCCACCTTGGCACTATTTAGATAGTGATGGCAAAGAACATGGGCAGTGCCAGTGCACTCCTGGAACTTATCCAAATAGCAGCAGTATTTAGTCTGCTATCTGAATAACTTAGATTAGCAGAAAGGATAGTGTAAGCTACCCAAACAGTGCATGGAATATTACTGCTGGCCAGATACATTCCCACATGGACACTGAATATCTGGATACTTCTTAAATGCTGTGGCTTGCATTTAAGAAAAAAACAGAGGCTGCAGTGCTGAATATTGAGCCTATAGGTCCCAATGGTTCAATTTTCACTCAGACTGCTAATGAAAGCCATTAAACTTGGTGAACTTACATTCAGCTCCAAGTGGGTACGTGTTCACCCAATGAAGCCTTCACAAATACCGGTTATGCTGGTTAGCAAGCATGGTTGGCATGACTTATAAGCGTGGAGATTTAATTATTTTTTCTATTCCCAGAACAAAGTTGAGACACGTCACGGCATGCGGCGAGGAGTGGAAGCTTGCACTGCTGCTGCCTGTGATATGATAGTGTGCGAGGGGAAGCTTGCATTGTTGCTATCTCTGCTGTACTTGTTCGATGGACAAATGAAAGATTTTGGCTTAGAATGTGATTAGTCCTACCCCTGACAAACACTAAAATTCCCTGAAAGAATGAAGGTCTCTATTACTGTCTCCTTTGCTGAAGTAAAAAACTGCTAGAACTAAACTTATATGCCGGTGCAGTGAAAGGTCTCATACAGTACAACCTGTTTTCTTTTCTATAGGTGTAAATTTAAAGGGTGAAAGCTGATACCCTCCTGGGCTTTATAAAGTAAGAGTGGTGTGAGGACTCTTTTTCCCTGAAAGAAAATAGCAATTTCTTCCTTATTGGTTTTGGCTACTGCTCAGACATCAATCACATCTGCTACTTTCACTTTCCTATTACTGCCATAAGAGTGTTAAAACGATTCTCTAAAGAAGCCTTCTTTACTGGATTGGGAAGGTTTGTGCTACCTTTCATCATATACAAAAATAAAATTTAACTGCTGGAGTTTTTGAAACTGGGGCTGAATTTATTTATATTTTCATGGGGTGATATCTTCTAATTGCTGTAACCTAATTATTATTATTATTTGTTACATTTGTATCCCACATTTTCCCACCTATTTGCAGGCTCAATGTGGCTTACATAGTGCCATAGGGGCATTTGCCATCTCCGACATAGAAACAAATACATAGAGTTATTGTGGTCGAAGAAGGTTGAGGTGTTATAGACACATTGGGATTCGTTGAGAGGAAGAGTTATGTAATGTCTGTATCAGACTTTGGTTTCGTTGTGTTGCAAGGTATAGGCATTTAGGTTGGGTCGATGGGGTATGCCTTTGGAACAGGCACTCAGGACTAACACAGAAGCCGTATTATGCTTTTTCGAGAGCATTGCCATGATTCGGGTTTTGAATAAAGTTTAAACATAAATGCTAGGTATTCTAATCCACTTCAGAATGAAGAAACGTCCACAGGTCTGCCTGCTGAATTTGACCTGTATCTACTTGGGGAGAGGCCATTGGCTGCTGAGGGATGAGTAGTGCCAAAAACAAGGCAGGATTTCTGAACAAGAGTAACATCTATCCCTTCATTCTCCTTCGATTTTTCAAGCTGGTTTGTTAATTTGTTAATGGGCGGAGGAGTGGCCTAGTGGTTAGGGTGGTGGACTTTGGTCCTGAGGAACTGAGTTTGATTCCCAGCACAGGCAGCTCCTTGTGACTCTGGGCAAGTCACTTAACCCTCCATTGGCCCATGTAAGCCACATTGAGCCTGCCATGAGTGGGAAAGCGCGGGGTACAAATGTAACAAAAAAAAAAAAAAAATTAAAGTTGAGTGTGGTTCCACCTACTCCCAAGCTCTAAGCCACTCTTCTTGTAAATTATCGTGCTGCAGATACATTGCAGATTTAAGTCTGTCTCAGCCTATTCCAGATAATAAGGGGCTGCTTGCTAATTTCAGGCCTCTTGTTAGTAAATTGGATTAAGCAGGAGCAGGATAAGTGTTGGGTGGTGCAAGTGCCTTGGGTCTAGGGCACATATAAGAGAGAGTGCCCTGGGTCTAGGGCACATATAAGAGAGACCTGACACAGCTGTGTTTTAGCAAACAGTACAAAAGTGGGGTAGAGAGGGCCCAATGTCAAGAGATCAGTCACCACGCATGTGTGTGTATCCTTTCATCCACAATCGTGAGGAAGGCTTATTGTTTTCAGAGGTAAAATTGAATTATCTCCCCTTGAGAATTTCATCTCTTCTTTTGCTGCTCAAATTAGACCCCTGAAGAAGGCTGATATAGCCGAAACACGGACCGTGTTGGGTCCTAATAAAGGGTTTCTGGAGCATCTTACCCTTATGCGTGGTGACTGATCTCTTGACATTGGGCCCTCTCTACCCCATTTTTGTTGTGTTTGATTGCTGTGGAGAGTGTGAACCCCGCTCTGTTTTTCTGTTTCAGCAAACAGTACCTGTGTCGGGGTCAAATACATCTAAGTATGTATTTGAATAGCTGTCTTGATTATATCGCACGAACCACACTGTAATAGTTTGCGTGATATAATCAAGACAGCTAGTGTCAGATGACCAGGCCTGTTTGATCAATGTCTCCTTCTTTCTCAGATTAGTGACATCATATCTAGATGTATTTGACCCCTGATGTAGGCACCATTTGCTGAAACATGGCCGTGTCAGATCTCTTATATGTGCCATAGATGCTGGTTGGAAATAAAGCTTTTTGGTTCTTCAAGAATGTCTCTCTACTATGTTTTTTGTTGTCATTTTCCATGGGGACCTCATCCTTCTACACTTTTTTTTCGCAAGTGCTCAGGCCCAAGCCTAGATGGGAAAGGCCATGCAGGATTGAATTAAAGGCAAAGGGTGCTGGGGGAAGGGAGGGGGCTAAGGCATTCTTCATCCACATTTGGCCTCCATGAGCCCATTTTAAATGGGAAAAGTAATATGGTTTGAACTGGACATAAACTCTGGCTTCTGGGTGTGAGGCAATATCTTTGTGTATCTCTTTCTGTTGTGATGCACATTGTAGCTGATATCACATATCAATGCAATGCAAAAAAAAAACAACCCGATATTTGTTAACAAGTTTATTTCACAAAATTTCAAACACTTTACAAGAAATCTATGCATGATGCATGCTTCTAAAAAAAGAATTGATCAACATCATATACAGTGTCAAGATCCTTCATGTGATACACTCCTTTGTTTAGTGGCAAGGGTTAAGATACATACACAGATGGGACATCTAGGGTAAAGGCAGCAGTCGTCCATAGAGAACAGTGCCTGATGCTCTAGCCACATACTGGTGGTATGTGAGGGATTCTAACTTTCTGTAATTCTGCCCCTGTGGAATCGTTTGAATTCTGAAGAGACTATTATAACCATGTCCTGTGGAAATGCACCTGCGTTAAGACCAATGATGTGCTGCAGGGGGCTCCTGAAAATTCCTTATTAAATTGCTTTAAAAAGATAAAAAGTACCTCAGGTGAATCACAACTGGTGAGATCCCCTAGAAATAACAAATAAAAATAAAATTGGCAGCAAGTCATTGGATCAATGAGTATTTTCACTATGCATGTTTCAGTTCCACCATTACAATATTGAGGTGCCATTCCTAGTCAGGTCACCTAGTTTTAGAAATTGGAATTATTTCTGTAAAATGTCCAGGAGATCTTTTGTTATTAGGGAATCTGTTTCATTTGCTGATACAAAGCTTTCTTCTCAAGATTCTAGAATTGCCATCTCATCCAGGTCACACTGGAGAGGCTGATCCACTGCTGGTTTTGCTTATTTATGTCCTTGAAGATCTATTCTCTTCTCATTCTTATATATCACTTAAACATCCTGTAAAACAGACCTACCCCCTCCCCGACTCTCACTGGGGAAGTGGTAGGTCATATCACACACTTAGTGGGATAAAACATTCCCATCCAAATTATACTGCAATGCTTATAAAACACGGAGGGCATTATATCAAAGCAGTGGGGTCAATATTCAAAGCCTTTATCTGGTGGCTAACCTTTGGAGTTAGCTGGACCAAATCCAGATTTAACTATTCCCATCTGCTTCCCAGCTAAAGGCCCTGTTTACTAAGCCTGCTATAGGTACGCTATCATTTTTAGCACACGCGAATGCTAGAGATGGGTGTCTCTAGCATTAGTGTATGCTGATTTTTAGCACTTGCTAAAAACACTAGTGCACCTTAGTAAACAGGGCCCTAAATTTTGCCCAAGCAATTAATTGCTTGCAAATCAAAATCAGCTGGGTAAGAAGAGGTGGCACTGAGAGTGTTCCCACGGCACTGTTTTGCTTTCTCCAGCCAATGCTGATATTCAGCGCTGCCTGGAAGATGTAGTTCTGATCCCTCCAAGAAATGCAGAGCTACATCTGTATGCATACAAGCGGGCAAAGCCGGGCCCGGATCAATCTCTCCAGGCTGACCTGGTCCAATTAACAATCCTAGGACACTTTATTGAGAGAGAAATCCTGGTTTTCTGGATTTCTTTTTGATAGCAAACTCTAGGGATCACTTGGTCAATCTAGGATGGGTTGACAGCTCTATTTTCTTGTCCTCACAGGAATAACAAGACCCCAGATCCCATAATATTTGTGTTATAGCTAAAATGAAGGACTGGGCCAATCTTGTAAATTAAGCAGTCTGCCTATCTGACACCCAGAATAGCAACAAAAAGTGAATTAACAAATTACTGTATTTCAATGTGCCCCAGAATTACAAGTCCCTGCATGCAATAGGATAAAACCAGGTGGGGATCAGCCTGACCTGAAACTATGGCGCCAGCTTCTTGGCAATCACTGCACCCTAATGTAAAAAGAACCTGGGTTCAATTACCAGCTTGGGTCTTACACTCTTCAACTCGGTCAAAGCAGATACTGGGCAGGAGGAAGACAAATTCCTTTTGCAATATTGACACCTAGTGGCCAGATTTAGCGCCTATGATTGCAGGGTTCTTGAGAGGCTCTTCTGTGTAGACTGTTACTGCAGTGACTGAGCTAAGTATTGGGGTCTTTTACTAAGCCAAGGTAG
Organism: Microcaecilia unicolor; assembly: GCF_901765095.1. NCBI lineage: Eukaryota > Metazoa > Chordata > Amphibia > Gymnophiona > Siphonopidae > Microcaecilia > Microcaecilia unicolor. Next base: position 85,329,284 of record NC_044037.1, on the reverse strand, counting down.
CGTTTTTAGTGTGAGCTAATGATTAGCACTCACTAAACGCTAGAGATGCCCATATATTCCTATGGGTGTCTCTAACGTTTAGTGCCTGCTAATCATTAGTGTGCGCTAAAAACACTACTGCAGCTTAGTAACACCCCCAAATTGGGAAGGCCTATAACATAGGAGAAAATATCCTCAGGTGGTTGTGAATAGAAGCTCAGGTTAACAGATCCCTTCCCTGTTTCTGATTGATCTGGAAGCTCACAGGAGCAGAAGGTAAACTATCAAGCAAAACCACCAAACAAAACATTTTGACAAACTCTATTTATGCATCTGCAATATTAATGCCATCACAATTTTAAAATGCTACATAAACTAAAAAAAAATTGATCTAAAGTGCTTTTTCAACATTGTTTCTCTATTCTCCACGTTCTCTGATTTATGGTTTCCCTCTCTGCAAAGTCTTGAGGGCCAATTAAGGGCCTGATTCACTAAGCCACCTGACACATAGACACTGATGGGGGGGGGGGGGGGGAAGTATTGGGGTCAATATTCAGAAGGATTTTATCAATGGTTGTTAACTGGACATATCCTTTGCTGTCAATATTCAGGGCTGCTGAACTGAGAGGTTGTCGTTGGACATCTCAATGTGCAGCCCAAAGTGATTTGTTCCAAAGGAGAATGAGATGGAGGTGCAGCAGAGGCAGATTTACACATAAACCAGATAACAGCAATTTTCCGCCGCTACCTAGTTAAAGGAGTGGAGGACTAGCCTAATGATTAGTGTAATGGACTGAGACCCTGGGGAACTGGGTTCAATTCCCACTGCAGCTTCTTATGACCCTATGCAAGTCACATAACCCTCCATTGCTGAAGGTACAAAAGATTGTGAGTCCACTAAGGGCAGAGAAAGTACCTACATATATGTAAAACACTATGATTGTATCACAAAAAGGTGGTGTATCAAATCTATGACCCCCCCCCCCCCACCTTAAAGTTATCCAGATAAGTCAACTGCAGATTTTGTCCAGATATCTTCAATTGACTCAGTGGTATCAACTTATTGAATAAACTACTGGATATATAATTAAAAGTGAACTGATAGGCTGCCACTGAGTAGAACTGTTTTAGTAATTCAGGCCCTAAGTATTTATGTAAGTGTAGTTTAAGCCATACTGGGTCAGACCAATGGTCCATCTAACCCAGTATCCTGCTTCCAACAGTAGCCAATTCAGGCTACAAGTACCTGGCAGAAACCCAAATAGTAGTAACATTTCATGCTACCAATCCCAGGGCAATAAGTGGCTTCCCCATGTCGGTCTCAAAAGCAGACTATAGACTTTTCTTCCAGGAACTTGTCCAAACCTTTTTGAAACCCAGATACACTACCCACTGTTACCACATCCTCCGGCAAAGAGTTCAGAGCTTAACAATTCTTTGAGTGAAAACATATTTTCTCCTATTTGTTTTAAAAGTATTTCCATGTGTTTCACAGTTGCCCTGTGACCTACCTCCTGAAAACACTTATATTTGCTCTTCACTATGCCAGATAACTTGTGTTATTTTAACACATCATGAGGTACTGTGGGAACTGTAATCTCGATCTTTTACCAGAACGAGCATGATGAAAGTCCCAAAATACTTTGAAACAAGAAAATGTAAAGCAGAAATCTCCCACATTTGCTCTGGTGGCTGGCTAGGTGAGATTGCTCTTTGTCGTGCAAATTGTTTTAATTTAACAAAGTCAAATATATTACGTATGTGCAAAAGTTTTCATGTTTGAAAGTCAAAGTAAAGCCTACCCGGTTGATATTCAGCCAATGGTGGTAAGCGCTGACTGCCGCAGGCAGATTTGAAACCGGATATTCAGTGTCATCATATATCCAGGTACGAGTACTAAATATCCGAGTCATCAGTGATACCGCCTACATTCAGCGCTATAAATGTGGTCCTCCTTGTCCAAATAGTTATCTGGAGAGCGGCATGGAATATTGAGAATTTCCAGCTCTGCCTCTGCTTTACTCCTAGACCACCTCAGCACTAATTAGAGATAGTCACACCAGTGGCATTCCTAGCTTGTTGGCCACCCGGGGTGGGCCACCACTGCGCCTCCCGGCACGTCACCCCCGGCGCATCACCATTCCAAGGCGCGCCACCAGTGGTGTGCTGGAGCAGGCTCTCACAGGCTCTCGAGAGCCGTTTGTTAAGTTTTTAAGAATTTTGGGAGCCGGTTCTCCATGGCTACTTTAACAAATGGATCCCAAAATGTGGGCTTGGGCCCCTCCTGAATTCTCTTTTACTTTGCTGGCGAGAGAGAGCCCCCTGTTAACAATTTACCAGCACACCCCTGCGCGCCACCCAAAGAAGTGATTTACCTGACCTTTCCTCCCAGCAAGGGGGTATGCAGAACAGGTGCGTGGCTGTCGGCTCTGCCCCGGGGCAGACCACCCCCACTGCCCCACCCTTGGTACACTACTGAGTCATACAATGATATTCAGCAGCACTGTCCAGTTAAGTGTCACTGAATATCATATATGGAGCAGGACAGCGTGATTAAAGCAGGTACAAGCCCTCCAACTAGGTTAAATCATCCTAAAGATTGACCCCCTACATTTTTTATGATACACAAGTTTTGGAAAGTTAGTTTCGTCCATCATTTTACAGAATTTTTAGAGTTTAGAATACAAAAACTGCAAATTAGGTCGCCTAGAGCCTGGCACATCTGCTGCCATAATAGAAAAAAAATGAGATGAACAGAAAACATTTTCATCATAATACTAGTATCAAAAACAGGTCTTGGATGGACCTTAAGAAATCCTCTCATCCATCTCCCTTCCCCTAGCTAAGACCCACTGCACCTACACAAACAGGCCAGGGTTTCACTTCTGCTCTTTAAAATCCCCAGTGACCAAGCTTCTGACCCCTTCCTAGGTATTGTGCTTCACTTGTCTACCCCCTTTACAGTCAGAACATTCTTCCTAATGTTTAATCTAAGCCTCCCCCTGCTCTAATTTGAACCTATTACTTCCTATCTTATTCCCAGTGGAAATGGAGGCCTGAATAGTATTCACTCGGAGGTTCTTTTATTCAAAACCACTCTCAAGTCATTCCTTAGTCTTTACTTCTGCAGGCTAAATAACTCTAGTGTTTACCTATGAACAAGAATACATATGTGGATGTCCCACTTGATACCTTGTACCCAACATCTCGCTGGACCATTATTATGGAATTCATCAACATCTAACTTAAGTAGTATTCCTAGATATTTGCTGTTTTGAAAGCTTTGAAAAGTAAAACCTAACTACTTAAGAAGAGCTATGAACTGGATCTGTATTGAGTATTAAATTCCCTGTGTTGCAGAGCTATGAACTGGATCATTAGATTTTTTTTATTTCTATTGTATTATGATATTTTATATTGTAAACTTTGCTGCGTTAAGTGGTATAGAGCCCCTTTTATGAAACCGTGCTAACGGGCCAACAAAGCCCATTCACTTGATAGGCTTCGTCGACATTGCTACGTGGGAACCGCTAGCATGGCTTGATAAAAGAGGACCATAGAGAGTAATAAATCAAATCAAATCAACAGAGCTTTGGTTAACTCTCAGATATAAATGATGGTAGTGGAAGGTTCAGAGGTCACCTAACAAAGGCAGCATTATGGCTTGGCTACTCTCTCCAGCTAATGGCAAATAGGAAAAAGTAATGACCCCCTGTAGGCAGATGAGGGATCCCCTTTGATGCACAATGTAGTGGTTACATTTTTTTTAATGTTAATTTTCTTGCTGAAAAAATAAAATTCTTATCTTCCTATACCAAAACATATCATAATATAAACAGAGTAGCTCCCAAAAACAAATAGTGAAATTAAAGGTGGGTGGTAGGAACCCCCCCGCCCCCCCCCCCCCCCCCCCATTAAGGCCTTCCCAGGAAGTATGTAGTGTTTCAGACTGAGGAGACCAAAGAATTTTTGTTTAAGGCACTTGACGAAAAATACCCTATGGTTTGTGTCTACTAAAGGGTGCTAAGAAATGGACTTAGTGCGTGCTAATGTGGGACTTTCCCACGCACCTGGGAAATAGGGCATTTTCAGTTGTTTCTTTTTCAGGCTGTATGTTATTGGTCGCATTAGCCTGTGCAACCTGAAAAAAAATTGACTTGCTAACTGAATGTCCATTTTCTGCTCCAGACATGCCCCCTCCAAAAATATAAATACCAAGTTCTTAGCACTTAGAAAAAGGTTACATACCACAAAATGCTTTAACGCACATGCTAAGCATGCATTAGAGTTTATCGCCCATTAGTAGACATACCCCCATGTTTCTTAATAATTTTGGAAAGAAGCCCGCTGTGATGTCACTGTCATCTTTACTACAACGCTGCTTGTTCTCAGCCCAAGGTGATGGCATTGGAATCCATGGGTGTACCAGAAGTGCGTAACCCTGGCAGCGCTATAGAAATGCTAAGTAGTAGTAGTAGTAGTACCAGGAGAAGTCAATGAAAAGAATAATGAGGGAACAATGCTATGGAATTGGGGAGGGGGGGGGGAGGGAAATGGTAGTTTCAGTCCTAAATTACCTGGCTTTAGGGACAGTAATTCTACCATTTCAACTGGAGGGGGACTCTCAATCACAGTACTGACCTCATCTAACCTACTTATTTATTTGGAACCAGTTGTAAAACAGCTGCAAGGTGCAAGCGGTAAGGTGTCTGAACAGAAAGGAACATACTTCAAATAGTTTTCAAGTTGGCTGTTTGTGCATCAGCCTGAGAGAGAATTAAATGGAAAATGTACAGCAGTTGTTGGCAATCATAGAATGCTACTCCAGATACCAGAGCACTCCAACCTCACAACACCTGCTGAAAGTGAGAAGCCTTCTTCATTCAATCATAGCTCAGACCATTCTTCTAGAAAACAATATGATGATGATAACACCAAGCACACTGGTGCCTTTTCTAAAGGATCCAATTCTACTGAATGAGAACAGTCTATGCTTCTTTCCTTGCAAAACTTCAGGTGGAGAGGTTACATGACAACTGTGGGACATCTTAAATTCTTAATGATCCTGTTAAGATTTTTGACGTGTTCATTAAGATGCAAAGGGAAAAAACACCCAAGTTTTTTCACCCTGGTGCTCATTGGAGTTGTGAAGAAGGAATGCTATACTATCCTCAGTGGATCTTCCCCAGTTCTTTGCTAAGCATATCACACTCTGGGGTTATCATTGCCCACAGCTGTCAGGTAACTTGTTACCACTGAATTACAAATCCCCCTTGTGAGGGTATACCAGGTCTGACTGTATAAATATAGCTAAATACCTAGTCCAGAATTCATGTTGGCCATTGAATCCTGCTGTGAGAAGGTGACAGTCAAGGCACTTTCAGCTTGCAGCTCTTTGCTGTTCTGAAAGATTTACTACTTTAGGACTCCCCCCCCCCCCCCCCCCGTATCTTGCTTGCAGTTAACAAGCACATACTTTTTATCAAATCACGCAAATGTAGCCATGTAAGTGGCTTTTCTCATAAATGGCTGCTGACAACATCTCTATGCATGTTGAGATGCAGGAAGATTAGACTCAGAATGAGGAAATGGAATGGGCTGGAAAAGCAACAATTTTACAGTGTGGACAAAGAGCTTATTTATGTATGCTTGTTTTTTTTTCTGGGTTACTTCCTGTTGGCTCTTAAACTAAAACATGTCACAAACACATGGTGATATCCCAGTTACTTAACACATTCAATCTCAATCAGAAACTTACAAAATGAACACTCTTAATTTACCGCCTTTCAGGGAATCTCTGCCACAGTGGTGTATAACAACTATCTTCTTTGCCACTATACACCGTGAAACAACCTGTTTTACAATAATCTTTTCTCCTTTCTACTTCTCTGTCCCTCCTTCCTTCTAAACCACAGCTATCCTGTGCGATCATTGAGCTCCATTAAGCTGAATACTGTGGAAATACCGTTTGTTCGTCAGGCTCTGAAGGATTGAAATGAAATCTGCTTGACCAGAGAGGCCTTCACCATGTAATGTCACACTTCCTTTGGATACAGAGCTTGAGTAGTTACTTTCCCTGACCCTTTCTATGAGGGACTGATGTGGAACATGAGCTTCTTGAATGTTTACCAGTGTTCTGTGGTCTAGAATGGGGGGGGGGGGGGGGGGGAACCCTTGCCTCTCCTTCTTCACCCAAGCTTGCAAACTTTTGTTTCACAGGTGCAAACGTTCTTCTGTTTATGAATCATCAGGATTCATAAAGAGAAAGCAGTGCAACGAGGTTGTGTTGTGCCACATCATGATTCTAGGTCATGGGGCAGATGTGTACTTATCTTTATTCTTGGCTCACATGTCAAAGTCTCCTGGAGTTTATAGAACAATTCAACTGTTTATAGCATGTACTTGTTTACACAGTTTTTCCTTTGGCTCCTACCTGCCCTTTTCATTTGCAACATTTCAAGGAACGTTCACTGTATGCTGATAGGTTTGGGTTTTCAGCCACTCTCCATTTTGTCCCACATGGCCTTTGGTAGCTACATTTGAATGATGATTTCTTTTCTGTTTGTGAGTCTCCCATCTTGGGCCTATGCAGGATATTTTCCATGCTGAGTGGTACCCCCACTGGATCTGAAAGCGGGAAGGGGCTGGAAGCACAGTCAACACATCCCCTTCCCATCCCCCCCTCCCCAGCTGTGGGCAGTATTAAAATGTTCCAGCTGTTCAAGAAGACTGGTTTGCTATAATGTATTCTGTATAATAAAACCAGGGATGGATCTTCTGAATCAGGAAGGTGCCTTTCATGATCTGCAGGGAAGAAGAGGTGGAGATACTGCAGGCAGGTAGCAAAGGTGTTATAACCTAACCCAAAGCTACATTCACATAGCAGGATTGCTACAACAGGTTTCTCTGTTCACATAATGTCACAGTTTCATAGGTGTACTTCTAGTTTTATTTCTATGGTGTGCTTGTTAGCTTTTCCATTCCTAAAGTGGACTCTGTGGTTTATGGCGACCTTGAGAATATGCAAAAGGTCCACACGGTCAACCATTCCCACTGCATCGGGTTAGGAATGTTCTGGAAATCTCTGGTCCGCTGTGTGCACTTTAGCTAACATTGGTGCCATCAGTGCAGATGGATTTTCTTTATATTAAAAAAAAACCCTTTTAAAATATATATTTTTTGTCCTGCCATTTTCACACATCAAGCATAAAGATGCCAAAATAGCTGCCAACCTCATCTGCATGAACCATGGACAAAGAAGACACAGACACGAAGATTTCATCGCCAGACCTCAGCTCAAAAATCCCACCCTGGTAGACTGACTGCAGACCATATTGTGCATTAGGGGCCCAGCACTTGGTGCCCACCCCCTTGAGCAGCGAAATAGGCTGCCTGTAGGTTGTCTTCTTGTGAACACACTGTACTAGCTGGTGGCTGGAGGCACTTCGGTCTTCAGCACTGGGATAACGGAAGTAGATCTGTGAGTAGATGTAGTATTTGCCGTCCCGTGCCACCCTCAGCCTGCCATCAGAGTAGGTGATATTGTGCAGGTACGACCAGACATTGTTCTCCTCCCACCTGTGGATGGGGTGCTGGCAGGACTGGGGGAGCTCACCAAATCCACTGTTCCCATGTGTGGAGCTTCCTGGCAGAGAACAAAACAAACCAACACTCAGCATTGCAAATACTTCTTTCATATTTGCCAACCAACTCTAAAAAAAGCAATTCTGTCATTAGGCACATACAGTTACATGCACTTTGCATGCATAAATGCACTAATTAGTGCCAAAATGTATCACATGGTATTCTATAAAGTGTTGCATACGTGCTATGGTGTGTAAATGCAGAGGAGGGCCATGTGTGTGGCATCAATTTACATGTTTAACTTATAGAACATGTCTGGGGGCAGTTAGGCATGCCAACTTATGACAGCCTAAATGTAGGCATGTCGATGCTGACTTGCACTAGTATTATGCAATGGAATCATGGTGCCAAGATGTCGTTATAGAATTGGCGCTCAGCATGCCACATCAAGGCACCTAAATTGAGGCGCCAAGATATAGAATTGCCTCCTAAGTCATCAGGGACACTTTGAACAGCCATAGGTGGTCCCGGGTGGGCACAGGCCCACCTACTTTGGACTCAGGCCCACCCAGCAGTGGCAGAGCAGTGATATGGCTGACAGGGATCCCCAAGCCCTACTAGCTGAACACTCCAGGCATCTCTCAATCCAGGTGATTAGGGAGTCATTTAACTCCACTCCCCGTCCTCCTCTGATACCTTTAAATCCTTTAGTTCTTCGCTAGCAGCGAGCAGCAGCACATTCCATCTTCTCGCACCGGCCTGAGCCTTCCCTCTGATGCAACTTCCTGTTCGCCAGACCAGGAAGTTGCATCAGGGGGAAGGCTCAGAGCCAGCACAAGGGGAATGAAATGCTGTTCGCTGCCAGTGAAGAACTAAGGGATTTAAAGATACTGGGGGGGGGGGAGGGTGGTGGTGGTGAGTGGAGTTAAATAACCCGCTGATCACCTGGGGGGAGAGAGAGATGCCGGGTGGGGTTGTCATACCCACCCACTTTGGGCTCAGGCCCGCCCACAATTGAGTGTCTGGTTATGCCCCTGCTTTGAACCAAACTTATTTATTTAGCTGTCATCCCTAGGCATTCTGGGATATCTACTGCTAATACTCTTAGTACACAATGAGACACTACCAGTTCCAAATCGCTTAAGGGTAGGAGCATGAAAATCAGAAATGAGTCAACATGACCCTAATGGCGTAAGCCTGCTTAGCAAGCCTATGATTTACCAGTAGGCAGTAGCTGAAAGCAGCAGTGCTGTCTAGATTCTTTAATATCAGCTTGACAGTTTTTTGGCTTACACATTTCCTGCTGCCCCCTCATCCACCGCCACGCCTCGCCTCCTCGCCCCCCCACTGCCTTGCCTCCTTGCCCCCCTCCGCCTCACCTCCTTGCCACTTCCCCTCACAAATACCTTTGCTGGTGGGGGTCCCCAACCCCCGCCAACTGAAGCCTTCTTCAATGCTGTTCTCCGGTGCAGCTGTGTTCGCTGCCTGCCCTGCCCCCTGCTCTTCTTTCTTCTTGCTCCTCCTGTGCACGCTGAGCGTCAGCGTGCACAGGAGGAGCAAGAAGAAAGAAGTGCAGGGGGCAGGCAGTGAATGCTGCTGCGCTGGAGAAGGCTTCAGCTGGAGGGGGTTGGGGACCCCCGCCAGCCGAACCAGGGGCCTGGACGCAATTTGCGGGGGCCCAGGCCCCGTAGCTACGCCCCTGCTTTATGTTGTCCTAAATTAAACTGTTTAGCTATACAGATAGTGGCTGAATACTGCATTCATGGAGTTAAGTGGAACACTACACAGCCCTTGCTATGACCTGGCAGTACCTGGATAGTACCACTGAAAATTCATAGATAGGGCAGATCGGGCCAAATGTGTTTAGGGTGAAAAAGAAAAAGTAAAACTGTTTGCAAAAACGGGGACAGAGGAACTACAGAAAAACTACAGCTAGATGGAACAAATAGATGCCACTCAATTTGCATGCAACTAGGAAAACCCAAGATGGGGAAGATAAAGGGCCTGATGAGCTACACTCTGGGATAGTAACAGAGCTTTGAGAAGTTCTGGCAGCCCCACAGACAGGTCCAATCCATTGCTCTTTGGAGACAAGAGTTGTTTCAGAGAACTGGAGATGGGTGGCCTTTGCCCCCTTTCATAAAAGTGGGAGGAGGAAGGAGGCTGGTGGGTAAAGGGGTGGAGTCTATGCTAGAGGAAAGGATAGTAGAGTATTTCAGATCTTACAGTTTACATGATCCAAGACAAACAGCATTTATCAGGAGGAGGTCATTTCAGATAAAACTGATCATTTTACTAGGTGAGTCAAGCTTTAGATTAGTAGAGAGGGGTGGAGGTAGTATACTAGGATTTCATATCCAGGGTTACCATATGGCTCCAGAAAAAGGAGGACAGATTGAGCCAGTCTGGGTTTTACTTCCATTGAACCCTACATATACCACACAGGATGCTCATATAAGCTGGGAGTTGGTTCTATGATGGTTAACTGGTTAGAAATTGGTGCATGAGAAGCAGAGTTTATGTCAAAGAAAAGGCGGCGAGGTGGGGGGGGGGGGGGGCGGGAATTGGTGGATATCAGTGGAGTGCTGCAGGGATCAGCCTGGATTTTTTTTTGTATGTGATATTTTAGAGGGGTTATAAGAAGAGATTTGCTTATGGCAGATAATACTGTGGCTGCAGAGAGAGGATTTTAGTTGCTACTGCTCCCTGTGATCTTGGCAAGTCACTTAATCCTCGTTTAGCCCAGGTATAAACTTCAATTTTACTGCTATGCTGTCATAACCCCTCTCCTTGTCTCTCGGGGCCAAGCAGTGTGTTCCTTGAATTTCCTGCCCTATGCTTGATTTTCAGTTTCTTCACAAAGGGAGCAAATCCCTGCTGCCCGGACTACTCCAGCCTTATTTTTACCCACAAGTCCTCAACTTTCAAGGAATCTCTGCAGGAGTTTTCCTATACCCTGTTCTTGCCCTTGTCTTAGAGCTTGGAACAGCAGGACTCACCATGGTGTGACGTGCTGTGGTGTCGCAGAGTGAGGTGTGCAGAAGGCTTGCCAGATATATTCCCGGGCAACTGAAACTCAGAGGTGTTCACAAAGGTCCTCCTGGCTTCTACAAAGAGAAGAAACATAAAAAGGATGATGATTTTCGTTTTACCTTAACTGAGTGGAGGATAATTCCTTAACAGGGTGCCTACTAAATACTGTTCTCTCTAAGCTGAGTGGGAGTCCTCCGCCTATAGTCCTTCCAGTGGGTGGCGCTGTTTCACTATCGCATTTTCAATAGTGAGGGACAGGCAAGCTCTGCAGGACTCCAGGGAACCTGCCTGTCCTTAGCGATTGAAAACACAATGCTGAAGCACCCCCCCCCCAATAGGGTTACCATATGTCTGGATTTACCCGGACATGTCCTCTTTTTGAGGGCATGTCCAGGCAACCGGGCGGGTTTTGCCAATCTGCCCATTTGTCCAGAAATCTGGACAAATGGGCAGATTGCTAGCCTCCCCTCCCCTTACTTACTAGTGCCCTGGTGGTCTAGTGACCTCTTCCGCCTTCGGGGCAGGAAAGAGCCCCCCTCTTTCCTGCCCGGAGCACTGCCCTGCATGCATCCTTCCTGTTCCTGATCCTCGGCGCCGATTCAAAATGGCCGCTGAGAGTTGAAGTGACCTTGCGAGACTTCAACTCTCGGCGGCCATTTTGAATTGGCGCTGAGGATCAGGAACAGGAAGGATGCATGCAGGGCAGTGCTCCGGGCAGGAAATAGGGGGCTCTTTCCTGCCCCGAAGAGGTCACTAGACCACCAGGGCAGTAGTAAGGGGAGGGGGGTGACCGGGAGGGGGGGCGACAGGGTATGTGACAGGGGGAGGGGAAAATGTGACAGGGGGCTGAGCGAGGGTGTGATGGGGCAGAGCGAGGGTGTGATGGGGCGGAGCGAAGGTGTGAAAGGGGGCAGGGAGGGGTGTGTGGTGGGGGCGGGGCATGTGTCCTTTTTGGGGGACAAAAAATGGTAACCCTACCCCCCATCAACTGGCAGCAGTGCAGTTGGAGGACTCCCACTCAACTTAGAGGGAACAATGATACTAAAGGCACTTCTTATAGTGTGTGTTTAAAGCCTGTACTATCGAGAAGTAGGCACCTGCTTTTCTTTCTAGAATATTAGTGCAAGTGACCGAAAATGTGCGTACCTTCAATATGTGATCAGTGAAACCAGTCCTACAGCTGGTGTAAATGAGTGCACCTAGTTCTGAGTCCGGTATAAGAGGTCATTTATGTATGTAAATAGCCACTTACATAAATAGCTAGAATACCGCCATTTGCATGCCTTCTTACCGCCTAAAACTAGGCCACTCCAGGCCACTCCTTATAGAATTACCCTCTAACCCCTGGATTCTATATATTACGCCAAAATTTGCTCACCGAGTTTTGGGCATGTGCCCAAGATGCACGTGCACCTAATTGGTTAATGAGCCCTTAACTAGCAATAATTGGGTGCAAATAACTAATTATTGCAGTTAAGGGGCTTTGATTGGCAGTTGTGTGTGCATCTTGCAGTACGCTAATCTACAAAGATCCACACGCAAATTTTATAGCACATATCTGAAAAGGGGGCATGGCTAGAGGCATGTCGGAGGTGTTCCCAAAGGTTGCTTGTGAAATTATAGAATTAGTTCAATCCCTGCCTAAGTTAGGTGTCGGCATTTACACCTGCTTTTTAGCAGGCATACATCCCATGCCCAACAGTTAGCACAGATAAGCGCACAAGCGCGAATCTTTAAAGCATGAGCACCCTTTATAGAATTACACTTATTGCCAGTGGTGTGCTGGAGCAGGCTCTCACAGGCTCGCAAGAGCCGGTTGTTAATTTTTTGAGAATTTTGGGAGCTGGTTGTTAAAGTAGGGCCCTCCATGGCTACTTTAACAACTGGCTCCCAAAATGTGGGCTTGGGCCCCCTGCTGAATTATCTTTTACTTTGCTTGTGGGGATGCTGAGCCCTGCCAGCCAAGTAAATACACTGCTGCTGCTCCCAGTTCCCTGTTTCCAGCTCTGAGCAGCAGGCTGGGACTTCTCCAGCATGTGAGAGAAGTTCCAGCATGCTGCTAAGAGCAAGAAATTGGGAGTGGTGGCAGTCCATTTATTGGCTGCCAGCAAAGGTATGTCTAGTGTGCTCGCACGAAGGGAGGGAGGAGAGAAAGGCAAGTGTTGCTCCTCCCCACCCCACCCCCGGCCACCCCTGGCCCTTCCAACTGCAGAGCTGGCTATGTTCGGAGAAAGAGCCTGTTGTTAAAAATTTACCAGCACACCCCTGCTTATTGCCAATTTTTTGGCTGCAGAATTTTGAGTGCCATTTACCGAATTCCCTCCTAAATGTATTAGCAAACCATGTAAAATTATCATGCTAATAAAGTTATCTAAATTTGATGGGAAAATTTTGAAAATACCAATGAACTCCCAAGCAGCCATTCAGAACAGCTTTTATCTATCTATCTGTTGAAAGCTGCTTTCTGATTGGTCTCTATTTTTAGATAAGAACTGAGAACAAGAAACGCAAGAATTCAATCACAAAAGGACCATAACTGCTTTGGAGTCTGTGTTGTTGAAGCTGGAAGCAGTGGCATACTTAGCTTGTTCACTACCCGGGCGGGTCGCCGCTGCACCCCCTCCTGGTGAGTCACCCCCTCCTAAGGCGTATCACCACATCACCTTTCCTCCTAGCAAGGGGGTGCTTGGAGCAGGCACATGGCTATCGGCTCTGCAGGTCCCCTACCCCGGAACAGGAAGTAACATCAGAGGGGGCAGGGGACCGGCAGAGCTGATAACCATGTGCCTGCTTTGTGCACCCCCATACTGCTTGCACCCGGGGTGGACCGCCTCCACCGCCCCGCCCTTGGTACGCTACTGCCTGGAAGTGAAAGTGCCATCTTGATACATATTCTGGGGTTTTAATAATTTTTGGTAGAGGAGTGTGGTAGCCGTGTTAGTCCACTCTTAAGGTTATCAATAGAAATCAAACAAAATAAAACATGGAAAAGAAAATAAGATGATACCTTTTTTATTGGACATAACTTAATACATTTCTTGATTAGCTTTCGAAGGTTGCCCTTCTTCGTCAGATCGGAAATAAGCAAATGTGCTAGCTGACAGTGTATATAAGTGAAAACATTCAAGCATTACTATGACAGTCTGACAGGGTGGGAGGATGGGAGGATGGGGGTGGGTCCACACCCATCCTGTTAGAATATCAATGATATGCTTTGATGTCCCCATGCATACCTCCGACCCAACCCCATCCTCCCATCCTCCCACCCTGTCAGACTGTCATAGTAATGCTTGAATGTTTTCACTTATATACACTGTCAGCTAGCACATTTGCTTATTTCCGATCTGACGAAGAAGGGCAACCTTCGAAAGCTAATCAAGAAATGTATTAAGTTATGTCCAATAATTTTTGGGCAAGGCAGTGGCATAGCCAGGATTGATTTTTTGGTGGGGCCCAAGGTTAAGTGTGTGGGCACTAGGCAATGAGCATATTGACATTGCCTTCCGTTCTCCTGACTCCAGGTTGCAGGGGCCATGGCTACACCCCTAGGGGAAGAGAAAGTATGGGGAAGGAAAGGGGTTTACTTCAGGTTACTGAAGGCCTTTGATGCTTATGTTTGAGGTAGGAGTGGGGGTTATCAAGGTACCCAAAGTTCCTTGATCATAGAATCAGAGGGAGGAATTTGGGGTACTGTGCTTTGGAGGAGGTTCCAAAGGCAGAGCCTGCCCTACTGTAAAATGTTAATATTCTAGCTCTGTGGGCACACAAACAAACACATACTCCAATAAGGCTGTCGAGATTTAGGCTTTAGATGCATATGAAATAGTGCATAGAATATTACATGCATTTGTTTCTCTTGTGCTTGCAAAATCTTAATTTGTCTTAGAGGGTGACCAAAACCAAACTGCAACTGAAATTCACCACTTGGTTTCAGCCGGAACCATCACCCCCTGCTGCTATTGCCGAAAGCCCCTCCCCCCAGGCCAGCTGGCCCCCCTGGCAGAAAAATCCATTCTCCCAGGCCGCCCACCAATTTCTCCCTCCCCCAACCCATAGGCCCTCCCCGGACCTATCTTGAAAACATTCTGGTGGTCTAGTGGCCTATTTGTTACAGCAGCAGACCAAGGGAGCCTGATTCAAATTCCACTGCAGCTACTTGTGATCATGGGCATGTTGCTTAACCCTCCATTACCTCAGGTACAAACCCAGAAAAAATACCTGGCTACTGTACCTGAATTTATACTGTTTCAATAGCTTGTGGGCTTGTAGGTGGTAAAATTAAAATTAAACCTGATGCTGGACTACACTTATTACAATAACCAGGACAGAAAATTTCAAAAACAGGACTATCCAAAAGACTTCTTTCTTGAAAAGAATTACACTGAGCTACACGTATTATTAATTTAAACATATATCCAAAAGTGTGTTTCCTTGTCCTGCAGCATACCTCGTATGGCACTTCTTCGGATAACATTTTCTGTCACCTAAAAGTGAAAAAATGAAATTTTTACTTACAGGTCATGGTTCAAATCTCTCACCTTGTGCTCCAGAGAACACTGGCTCTAATTGTCTGTTCAGCTTAAGAAAATCGAAACATAACTTGCACTCAGTTATATTTCATTTTCCATTTTCAGAATGTTTCTTTTTAATTTAAATTATATTTATAATACAAGGAATATTTAAAGCCAAAGAAGGAAAACTACAAATAAAACTTTATAAACAATCATATGTCCACATCTAGAAGAATACCTTATCAAAACTTAGGGGCCCTTTTACTAAGCTGTGTAAGCGTCTATGCGTGCCCAACGTGCATCAAAATGGAGTTACCACCCGGTTACCATGTGGCTCTTGCAGTAATTTCATTTTTGGCGCACATCCGATACGCATGTCCGAAAAATAATTTTTATTTTCGGACGCGCGTATCGGACACGTGCCAAGTGGCATTTGACGTGCATAGGTCAATACCACCCGGTTACTGCGTGAGAATTTACCACTAGGTCAATGGCTGGTGGTAAGGTCTCAGACCCAAAATGGACGCATGACAATTTTCATTTTGCCGCGTGTCTATTTTCGGCAAAAATTTAAAAAAGGCAAGTTTTGCAGGTGTGCTGAAAAATGATTCTGCGAGCACCCGAAGCACGCACCTACACTACCGTAGGCCATTTTTCAGCACACCTTAGTAAAAGGACCCCCTAGGAAGCTAAATTAAAAAGAAAACAAGAACAATTATTAAGGTGAGCAGTACAAGCGAAAATTTACTAATGTGGAACTTACCAATTTTTCCCCAATAGCATTTAACAAGAAGAAACAGGAACCCTAACACCCGAGGGGTCCCTGACCGGTTTCCCAGTCAGGAAAGTCTCAAGCTGTAAGGGGTCCAAAAACCCACAAGGGTCAATATTCCGCCAGTGGTGGAAGAGGGTTACGCTGACTGGCCTTACTCTAGGATATTCAATGCCAGGCCCTGTCCAGGCTTCAGTATTGATATCTGGGTTTTGGGGGTTTTTTTTTGAGCCAGCTAGCACATAGCTGGTTACATCAACATTTAGAACTTAACTGGCCACATTTATGCACTAAGGGGCCCTTTTACAAAGCCACGGGAGGGCTAATGCATGGGTAGCGCATGCCAAATCGGCACTACCACTGGGGTAGCGTGTGCCCAGTGATAATTCTGAGTCTGGCGCGTGCCGAATCCCACAGTAGGAAGAAAAAAAGGACAGTTTGAAAACCACCAAAGACAAACTGACAGCGTCTGGCTTGGCGAAACAGATGATTAGCAGTTGTTGCTTATTTAACTAGACTGTCTGAATATCTTTATCTAGATTGTGAAGATACACTCTGACCCCTGAGGCAGGCGTTTGTGCGCCGAAACGCGGCCTGTGTCAGGTCTTGTTCACAATAAAGGATTGCAATTATTTCTTTCTTGAAGGCCCAGTGTTGCTTTTTTTCTTCCTGTTGTATGCTTGTATGCTGTAATACCCTCTCTTTTGTGACTGCGAATCCCACAGTAGAAAATATTTTTTCTATTTTCTATCGTGAGAGGCATTCCCGGTGGTGATTGGCAGTGCGGCTACTGTGGTGCGTGCTGCATGGTTACCACACAGATAGCGTGTAAGCCGTTACTGCTAGATCAATGGCTGGTGGTAAGGGCTCAGATCATAAATAGGAGTGCGCTAGTTTTAATTTTTGCGCACATCTATTTCCTGGCCCATTAAAAAAAATGGCTTTTTTCCCCAGCCGCGGTAAAAAAAATGGCCCAGCGCATGCCAAAAAGATGCACCCACACTACCGCAGACCACTTTAAACCACAGCTTTGTAAAAGGACCCCCTAAGGGCCCTGTTTACAAAGGCGTGTTAGCGTTTTTAGCACGTGCTAACCGTGTAGACACCCATGGGAATATTATAGGCCTTTACGCAGTTAGCGTGAACTAATTTTTTTAAATGCTAGCGCATCTTTGTAAACAGGACCCTAAACCTGGCCGGTTAAGTTCTGAATGTTGGAACTTAAGTGGCCAAGTGCTGAATCCGCTCACAGAACGCCCCTAACATAGCCAATTTTTTACTTAGATGCTAACCAGTCATTTTCAGCAAAGACAACCAGTTAAGGGGTCCTTTTACTAAGATGCACTGAAAAATGGCCTGCGCTGGTGTAGACACGTGTATTGGACGTGTGGAGGTCCATTTTTCAGTGCACCTGCTAAAATGGCCTTTTTTTTTTTTGCAGCAAAATAAAAATCAGCGTGCGTCTATTTTGGGCCTGACACCTTACTGCCACCCATTGACTTAGCGGTAAGGTCTAACGTGTTAACTAGGCAGTAATCATCAGCGCATGTACAACTGCCGATTACCGCCTAGTTAGCGCCATGTGGTAGAAAATAAAAAAATATTTTCTGCCGCACGTATCGGACGCGCATAAAAAATGGAATTACTGCCCGGGGCACACGGTAGCCGGGTGGTAGTTCCACATTGACACGTGTTGGATGCACGTAGGCATCTATGCGCCTTAGTAAAAGGGCCCCTAAGTCCTGCTAAAAATGACCAGATCGCCGCAAACAAGCAATTTAACTGGTAGGCAGGTGTATCTGGCCAGTTAAAACATTCTGAATATCAACTGGATAATGATTATTCTTATAGTCCACCAGACACTTACATGGGAATTTAAGAAAAAAAATGTAGAACCTATTTCCAACACTTTAGACTTTAATTGCAAAAAAGCTTTCCTTTATAGTGGAGGAGTAGCCTAATGGTTAGAGCACCGGTCTTGCAATCCAGAGATGACCAGTTCAAATCCCACTGCTGCTCCTTGTGATCTTGGGCAAGTCACTCATCCCTCCATTGCCTCAGGTACAAACTTAGATTGTGAGCCCTCCTGGGACACAGAAATATCCAGAGTACCTGAATGTAACTCACCTTGAGCTACTACTGAAAAAGGTGTGAGCAAATTCTAAATAAATAATAATTGTGTTGGCCTAAAGACACCTGGAAATAAGGAAATTGTCTGCCAACAGAACAAAAGATTCTTTTTAGGAAAATAAGCTCTCAAAATTTCCAATTTCTGTTCCTGCAACTGGTATACTATCAATAAAATAGCTTGCTTTAGTAATTACATCCTATGATGATTCCAAAAATTGAGAGATGAATAAACTATCTGGAGAAGTAATTACATCAATTGCACCTTCTTCTGCGGCTTCTGTTACAGCTCCAGGAAGATAATATAAATTCAAATATTGTCAGGATTAGGGAATTGCAAAATATACCTCAAATGCATCCTAAATACTTACTCTATTGGACACAAATAATGTGTACAAGGAACATTTAAAAATCTTAAATTACATGTGCGAGATGTATTCTCAATTGACTCCATCCAAGTATGAATCAATAAATTATCCTTAGTAACTGGTGTAATGGCAGACGGAAAAGTTTTAAGTTGAGAATCAGTTTTGCGCAGTAAATTATCTTGCAGGGCTCCCTCCATACGAAAAACAGCTAAGCCAATATCTTTTAAGGTATAATTTTCTGCAGATTTTATAATAGATTGACCAACAGACACAGAGGATATGAGAAATTAATCTGTGATCTTTACTGAAGCAGGAACAGGTAGTCTATCTTGAGATATGGAAGTAATCTTTGAGGAGAGTAACAAATCTCCCAGGGATTGCAACCCCCAACATTAGGAGGCAGATCCTTCTCCCAAGTCTTTGCTGGTTGGGGGGGTGGAGTTTGACCACCCGACAACAAGGAGATGGGAGAAAGGGACTCTGTACTCACAGTACCAGCGGGGGTATTTTCTTTATTATGCTGCAGATATTGATCCACAGACTCTCTCGTTATAACTGAGGTCTTTCCAGTTCAGCTTTCTTTCCCTTTCCCTATATGGTCTGGGGGACAGAATCTCCTTCCTCTCGCTCTTCAGTATGCTCTGAAGGGACTCCAAAGTGGTGGGATCTGCCCCTTTGGGCACATGCCCGTGGTGATGTTCTGCGGTACAGCGCTGGTCTTATGCTCTGAGAGGGCCACAGAAGATGTCACTTGCAGTGGCGAAGCCAAGGGTGGGCTTGGGTGGGCCCAGGCCCATCCACTTTGGGTTCAGGCCCACCCAGTAGCAGCACATCTATAATGTGACTGGCAGGGATTCCCAAGCCCCACCAGCCGAAAACTCACATCTGTCCCTCCTGCATACCTTTTAAATAGCAGATTTTTGCCTGCAGCAAGCAGCGACTGATACATACTGTTCGCACCAGCCCTGAAGCCTTCCCTCTGATGTATTCTCGCCTTTGCGGAAACAGGAAGAAATCAGAGGAAAGGCTGTGGGGCCAACATGAGCAGTGTGTAATAGTTGCTGCTCGCTGCCAGTGAAAATCTGCTATTTAAAAGGTATTCAGGGAAGGGCGGATGTTTGAGAGACCATATGGATGCAGACAAGAGAGGGAGAGATGAAATCACTTGTGGGACAAGGCGGAGTACTTCTGCCCACCCATCTTGGGCCCAGGCCCACCCAAATTTGGGTGTCTGGCTACGCCCCTGGTCACTTGGCTTGCCTCTGACCACTATGGTGCCTACATGGCTCACCAGAATCAATCCCTTAGGTCGCAGGTACTCCTCCATTTTCAGAATGTTTTACTAAAAGCTTATCCAGTTCCTTCAGGGACATTTTAGGCCAGTCCTGATTTTCAACTTACATCTCCAATGCAGTGTGATATATGTGTCCCTGGCTCTACTTAGTAGAATCAGTACTGCAAGACACTAATAATGAGACTGTTTTTGACTTCAGAAACAGTAGCAACAGAGACCTGAAGATTAGCTTCACTCCTTACTATACACTCCAGATGTCTTCCAGACCCCTAATGGGGTCACAAAAGCCACATGTGGGGGTCATGACCTGCATGGGCTGAAAAAAAGACTCACATCTCTCACAAGCCTGCACTATAGCTAGGCCTGTGCAGACTCCATGTGAGGTGGGGGTTGACAGAAGCATCACCTGTAACACTGTAGGAGGCTTGGAACAGAAGCTTAGATGGAAAAGTAGGCCTCAGGAAGTTGCACCTTTCTGTGGCCATGATAATGGGGTTGCGGTTACAGAAAAATTGATAATATAATATGTATGTTTTAGGCAGGGACAGGCTGTCTGTTGCAATGACATAGGAACGACATATCCTATGTTGTTGCATATCATTTACCAAATGAAAATGAGCAGAAAAAACACAAATTGTGTTTTGTTATTTGCTGATAATAGTGTGTGCTCTTTGACAATAGTGCGCACTATGTGGAAAGAAGGCACACTTTCGGAGAGAGGGTGCACTATTTCCCAATGGTGGAACCACCACGCATGCATGAACTATTGTGTATGTGAACCTGTGCACCCATGTGTGCACTATTAGGAAAAAAGTGCACCCTCTTTCTACATAGTGCACACTATTTTTGGCACAGGCTGGATTCTATATATTGCGCTTAGATTATAACACTGTGGGTATCTAATGAGCTAATGAGCGCTGAAACAGCACTTAACAAGCATTAATGAGCACAAATTGGCACCGATTAGAATTTAGGCGCACAACTTGCTAAGTGTATTTAGTAACAATGTGTGCCGAACGTCTAACACTCAGAGGCAAATAGGGGCATGGTTACGGGTGGAGAAATGGGCATTTCATGGGCATTCCAAATTTTAGGTGCCTAGTTATAGAATATGGCCAAGTGTGCCTAAATCTACACACTGAGATTTACACCAGGTTTTCGTTGGCGTAAATGGATGCGCACAGATATCGGTGCTGAAATATCAACTAAGCTTTATCTATAATCGATTATAGAATATGCTTATCAGTGCCAATATTTTAGGCGCCATATATAGAATCTCTCCCCAAGTGCCTGCATCAGGGGTCAGTAGGAATCAGTTTATCTAAAATAATTTATTTATTTATTTATTTATTACATTTGTATCCCACATTTCCCACCTATTTGCAGGCTCAATGTGGCTTACATAATACCATAAAGGCGTTCGCCAGTCGGTTGATAACAAATACAAGGTTGTATTGTGGTCGAATAAGGTAGGTGTGTGTCAGGCACCATGAAGGTCGAAGGGAATGAAGATTGTATATTGTCCAGTACGATCATTGGTTGTGCTGTGTTGCTGGGTGTGGGGATTTACGTTGGATTGGTGGGGTAAGTCTTATGAACTAAAAGCTCATATAATCAGCACGCCAAAGTTGATTGGAAATATGCTTTCAACACAACACAAAAGTGCATAATCGCAATTTGGAGACGCCGGTTTATGACTCAGGGGCGTAGCCACGGCCGTGCCTGGACGGGCCCCGGCCCAGCCACTTTCCCTCCAGGCCTGCCCATCCATGATCCAACATCCTTCGGTCCGGAGCGAAGTTGCCTGAATGGCAGCGCTC
Source organism: Microcaecilia unicolor (assembly GCF_901765095.1). NCBI lineage: Eukaryota > Metazoa > Chordata > Amphibia > Gymnophiona > Siphonopidae > Microcaecilia > Microcaecilia unicolor. The sequence continues at coordinate 85,307,796 of NC_044037.1, read as the reverse complement.
GCCTCGTCGTAACCGCGGCGCCCGCTCAGCTGATCTACGCGGTGGCGCTCTCAGCAGCCTCGTTCTCACTCCGCCAGATCATCTGGCTAAAAAAAAATAGTTGCATGTGCACGCACGCACTGCATGTTACAGGGAGGAGGTGAGGAGCATTGAGCTAGCTAGTGTGAGGAGGCGAGCCTGGAAGGTTCTTCGTTCGAGCCCAGGAGCTCAAACAAGCACTGCAGGTAATAAAAGTTTAAATACTTTTTTTTTTATATCATTTTTAACATTGTGTAATTTGTAGTATCCCAAGAAACACTACTCATGCCTCTCTCTCTCTCTCTCTCTATGTATAGTGCCCACCAATATTAGCTCTGGGCCCAGCCAAAATATCAGGTCTAGCTACGCCACTTTTATGACTATGCACTTTCATTTTGTATTGAAAACACATTTCCAATCAAATTTGGCTTGCTAATTATGGGCCTCTTTTACAAAGCCACACTAGCAATTCCCTTGCGGCAAATGAGAGGAAGACCATGGGAATTGAATGGGCTTCCTCTCATTTGCTGTGCAGGAATCACTAGTGCGGCACTGTAAAAGAGGCCCAATTTGAGCTTTTAGCTCATTATTGAGATAAACTGATTCCTACTGACCCCTGACGCAGGTGCTTGACGCTGAAACATAGCCCATGTCGGGTCTAGTAATAAAGGACACTTGACTTTCCAACACTTGAAAGGCCCTTGGTGTTTTTTTCATTTGTATCGATGTGTGTACTTTGACCCTCTCTTTTGCTGCTACATGAAAACAAATAAATGACACAGGAAACAACACAAAATGAAAATTGTCTGGCTGCCCATCCTTAATTTTAGTTTTTTTTTTTTAAACAGCTTTGTATTGAGTTTTGACATTTTACAGTACAAGACGAAGGATCTTCATAGGCAGATGATAACATTTAAGGCAGACTGTAGCCGCTGAGCAACATGATATCTCTCAGAAAAAGAGGAACCAACAGAATGTTATGAGTCATGCCCTAGGGAGAGGGTGTTCGGTCTAATTAGTGCTGAGTCAGTATTTAAGAAGGATGAGTCTTGGGGTGTGTATGTGTCTTTCTGCTGAGGAGACAGTGTTTGCAGGAGGCCTGAGACAACTGAAAATGCAAATGAAGACAGCAGAAAACCATCACAGTGCAAAATCTAATTTTGCTGCAAAAGATTTATACTGCACTTTAAAGGGGAAATAATTTTATAAAATAAAATAAAATAAGCCTCTGTCCAACACTGTTTGTAGACTTAATAAGTATAATCATCGTTCAACAAACTCCATATTCAAGATTCAAATAATCATTTCAAAAAAATGCTGGATACAAAAAAACAAAGATTAAAAGCCGTTTGTCACCATAAATCATATAGGGGCCCTTTTTCTAAGCTGCGGTAAGCACTAACCCGTGCTTACGGCATGGTAGAAGGCACTACCGCAGGGTGCACTCAGGCGTTCCACGGTAGTTTTGTGTACAGCATGTGCTACCCACGTGCTAAAAAAAGATAGAAAATATTTTTTTAGTGCTGGTGGCAGGTCTGGGGGCGGAGAGTAGACGTGCTCAGCACTAAACAGCGCAGCAACATCGCTGCATTCTAACTGATTAGTGCATGGTTAGTGCAAGATTCTTACCACCTGCAAAATAGGTGTCGGTAAGGGCTCAAGCACTAATAAGGAAAGTAACCTGTGGCCATTAATAGACCAAATGGAAAACAGGGCCGTTTTATGGCTGCACTAAAAGTGGCCATAGCTGGGGCTACTGCAGGCCACTTTTTAACGCAGCTTAGTAAAAGGGTCCTAGAGAGTCATATCAAAGAACCCAGTGATACAGCATAAATAATTCCAGTCCAATTCCAGCAATATTACAAAATAATAAGAAAACTTATCTGGAACATCTACTAGATTGTACAAAATCTTCCCCTGTTTCATTAACTGGCTGCCTTAGCTATTTCTCTACTCCATAGGGAAAGAGAACAACCACATTTTCATGTCCTTTCCAAACATTTATGAGAATGTGATCTGGACGTGGGATAGTAAATTCTGAATTTTGCCTGTTGGATTGATGCATTTGAAGCCAGAAGATCAGCGGAACCATTTGTAAACAGAGCCCACACAGTTGTTCCTTTGGAGCAACCTTTACAGTTTTCTGCAGATAAACATGACACAAATTGGAACCATGCTTTCAGAAAGGTCCACAGATATTCTGGGGTCTTGGCTGCCATTGTTCAGTGCTGCCACAGAGAGCCCTTGGTCACCCGTGGTCCACTGCTCGATTGAACACCTAATGAGGAACCTTTAAACAATGAGGACATAATCCCATACAATGAATAATCATATTTGCAGCACGGTTTACCCTGTTTTGCTTTGACATGCAAGACTTAAGAACATAAGAATAGCCATATTGGATCAGACCAATGGTCCATCTAGCCCAGTATCTTGCTTCCAATAGTGGCCAATCCAGGTCACAAGTACCTGGCAGAAACCCAAATAGCAGCAACATTCCATACTACCAATCCCCGGGCAAGCAGCAGCTTCCCCCATGTCTATCTTAATAGCAGACTATGGACTTTCCTCCAGGAACTTGTCCAAATCTTTTTTAAATCCAGATTCACTAACTGCTGTTACCACACAATAGCTTAACTACTCAAAGAACTATTCTTTGAGTGAAAAAAATATTTCCTCCTATTTGTTTTAAAACTATTTCCCTTGTCTTTGTACTTTTTGAAAGAGTGAAAAATCTATTTTCTTTTACCTGTTCTACACCACTCAGGATTGTGTAGACCTCAATCATATCCCCCTCAGCTGCCTCTTTTCCATGCTGAAGAGATCTAACTTCTTTAGCCTGTCCTCATATGAGAGGAGTTCCATCTCCTTTATCATTTTTGTTGCCCTTCTTTGAACATTTTCTAATTCTACTATATCTTTTTTGAGATACAGTGATCAGAATTGAATGCAATACTCAAGGTGAGGTCACACTATGGAATTATAGTATTCTTGATCTTATTTACCAACTCTTTCCTAATAATTCCTAGCATCCTGTTTGCTCTTTTGGCCACCGCCCCACACTGGGCAGAAGATTTCAGTGTATTGTCTACAATGACACCTAGATCTTTTTGTTTGGTGCTGACTCCTAAGGTGGACTCTAGAATCAGGTAACTATGATTCAGATTATTCTTCCCAATGCGCGTCAGTTTGCATTTGTCCGTATTAAACTTCTTCTGCCATTTGGATGCCCAGTTTTCCAGTTTCCAAAGGTCTTCCTGCAATTTTTCACAGTCCGCATGTGTTCTGATGACTTTGAATAATTTTGTATCATCTGCAAATTTAATCATCTCACTTGTCATTCCGATTTTCAGATCATTTATAAATATGTTAAATAGCACCGTTCCCAGTACAAATTCCTGTGGTACTCCACTATTCACTCTCCTCCACTGAGAATGCCCCTGTTTTGTTTGACAAAAGACATCAGATATTGAGCCAAGGAATCCCCAAACTTCAGCCAGTAATGTTCCCTTGATAACCCTATCCTGACCCTTTTGAAGACAACTGTTGAAAAACCCTTGGCCAAGTATCTACCAGTCGGAGTTTTCATCTAATATGGATGGACATCTAGTGAAAGGTGCCCCACTGGGGTGGGGGTTAGGAGCATTTGTTTCTGTTCCAATAGAAAGAGAAGTAAAAATTTAATGCCAAGAAGTGCAGAGTGATGCATTTGGGGTGCAGAAACCCAAAAGAGAGATACAAATAGGAGGAGAGAGATTAGTAAGCTTGACTCAAGAGAGAGAGACCTTGGGGTGTTGGTGTTCGAGAATCTGAAGGTGAAGAAACAATGTGACAAGGCGACGGCCGTGGCCAGAGGATGCTAGGCTTCATAGAGAGGGGTATAACTAGCAGAAGAAAGGAGGTGTTGATGCCCCTCTACAAGTCGTTGGTGAGGCCCCACTTGGAGTATTGTGTTCAGTTTTGGAGGCCGTATCTTGCTAAAGATGTAAAAAGACTGGAAGCGGTGCAAAGAAAAGCTACAAAAATGGTATGGGATTTGTGTTGCAAACCGTACGAGTAGAGACTTGCCAACCTGAACATGTATACCTTGGAGGAAAGGATAAACAGGGGTGACATGATACAGATATTCAAATATCTGAAAGGTATTAATCCGCAAACAAACCTTCTCCGGAGTCGGGAAGGTGGTAGAACTAGAGGACATGAATTGAGGTTGAAGGGGGGCAGACTCAGGCGTAATGTCAGGAAGTATTTTTTCAAGGAAAGGGTGGTAGATACGTGGAATGCCCTCCCGCGGGAGGTGGTAGAGATGAAAAAGTTAATGGAATTCAAACATGCGTGGGATAAACACAAAGGAATCCTGTTTAAAAGGAATGGATCTATGAAATCTTAGCAGAGATTGGGTGGCAATGCCAGTAATTGGAGAGTAAAACCAGTGCTGGGCAGACTTCTATGGTCTGCGCCCTGATCGTGGCTGAATAGATATGGATGGGCTGGAGTGTAAATTTTAAGGGGCTTCGATGTTAGCTTCAGAACTTTTAGTACAGGAACAGTGCTGGTCAGACTTTTATGGTCTGTGCCCTGAGAAAGGCAGGGACAAATCAAACTCGGGTATACATATAAAGTATCGCATGCCATTTAAAATGAGTTTATCTTGTTGGGCAGACTGGATGGACTGTTCAGGTCTTTATCTGCCGTCATTTACTGTGTTACTATGTTACAGGTATGAGAAGGAACTCCTGGACACATACAGCATAAGAAGAGTCTGGATTTCCCAGGTGTGAAAGGTTATCAACTCACGTAAAACAATGATAAATGGAATGAAGGCTGTTTCTAGTTTAATGGGTGTTATCAACTAACGAAATAAACAATTGCATATTAAAATACATTTACATTAAATAAAAGATAAATTTTGCTGTCTGAAATAGGTATCAAATATTATTCAACCAGTCTTGATATATAAGGTAACACATTGGACACAACTGTCATGATTATTTGATATTAACGAAGTTTAAGAATCTATAATAGACTAGACTCTGATTGGTCTTTAGGATTCTACATGCTCAACAACAATTTTAATTGGATCTTCATGGATCACCTGATTTGAGCTGTTATTTTCTCAACCATGATTGACAAGTTCCTAGCCAATTGACAATGAAGAGTGGTGAAGGTGGAATCACACACAAGCAGGACTATTTTCTCTGCATTGGCCAGGCCTAGGAATGCTATCCTTAGTCACAGGGCAGCCATGGGCATTGTTAAAACAATGACAGAGGAAGAACAAGAGATCCTATGTGTTTGTCCCATGCTTTCTTGAATTCAGATACAATCTTCGTCTCTATCAGCTTCTCTGGGAGGCTGTTCCATGCATCCACCACCCTTTCTGGGAAGAAGTTTTTCTTCAATAGTAACCTAAGGAAATACTTCTTTATGGAAAGGGTGGTGGATATGTGGAACAGCCTCCTGGTGGAGGTGGTGCAGACAAAAACTGTATCTGAATTCAAGAAAACGTGGGACAAGCACATAGGTCTCTTAGGGAAAGTTAAAATATAATGGTATAGATGGGCAAACTGTATAAGCCATATAGTTTTTTTCTGCTATCATTTTCTATGGTTAATCTTTAAACATGATGAGAGCAAATGAACAATTATTGATCATGTCCCAGAGAATGACTGTAGAAAGCATCAGCAATATTTGAATTACACAAAAGTACAAATCTACCATGAGTCTACCCAAGTCCTTGTCTGGCCATTTGTGATTTTTCCTCCTGATACTCACGTATCCTTATACATTGATACACTTCACTGAGTGCATAGTTTATGCTAATTATTAGCACTGTTTGCTTTTTAGCATTAGGGAGCATGTAGTTAGGATTCTGATTAAATTCTTGGGATATTTTGGAACATTCAGCTACATTTCTGTTTATTTGTTCCAGCCCTCTCCTCTCCCCATCTATATCCAGACTCCTGTATACCAGAGAAAGCTGCCAGGGGAAGGATCACAACCAGCTGTGGGCTCCCCGATGACCACCCCAGGCTCCCTCCTCTCTGGCAGCCTACAGTACAGCTTGAGTCCTGCTGGAAGGTTCTTTGGCAGTTACAAAGCTTACTCTTTCCCTTTATTTTTTCAGCTGTTTACAAAAGAGCCAACCCCCCACCCCAAATAACAAACCAGAACAACATTCAATAGTACTTTGAGGCTGAAACAAAGATTTAAGTAAAAATAAACAAATAAAAGGAGAAAAAAATAAAGCATTCAGCCATGGGTTTTAGGGACTCTCTTTTCCAAACTTATTTGTGACCTTAATAAGAGGAATCACATCCAGAAGTACAGCTGAGGGAGCAGAGGCAGGGGTGGGGCCGGGGGTCACAGCTGAGGCAGCAGAGTCAGGGTGAGTACAGCTGATGTAGAAGACATGGGAAGAGCATAGCTGAGGGAGCAAAGGCAGGGAGCAGGGATGGAGCTAGGGTTGCTGGCACTCCGCTTGCAGCTATGCACCAGATCTCCTCCAGGCATAGGAGCCAACTTTTCAAAATTATTGGGGGTGCTAAGCCCAGTGCAAATAATCCTTCCTTGGATACATACAAGGAATATTCTCAATATTAGGGGTGCTCAAGCACCCACAGCACCCACAGAGTCGGCTCCTATGCCTCCAGGTGCACCACCACTGCCGCTGCTGCTGCTACTACTGATGCCACCGTCCCCTTGTTGGGTCTGCTGCTGTCTCAATTGTGCTGACGCACAGTCTTCCTCCTTAGGAGCACACTCCAGTGCTGCTGATTCTCATTCCCTCTGACCACTTCCTGTCTGAAAGGGCAGGACACGCAGTACTGACACACAGGCCTGGAAGCACGGGAAGCCACGTAAGTGTTGCACACCCCCCAAAGTCAGTGCCCTCCTGCCACACTTACCTGGCATACCATGTTCCTCCAGCCCTAACAAGGAGAGCACAGCTGAGGTAGGGGAGATGCAGCTGAGGGAGTGCAAGTAAGGAAAATAGTTTCTTAAGAAGTACAAGCAGAAGACAGCACAGCTCATAGAAAGGCAGCAAAACAAGAAGGTACAAGACAGAAAGTATCCCAGAGGAATACACACTGTTCTGCTCTCCAATTTATGTGAAGCATATCATGATCCTGCTGCTTCAAATACAAGGGGTAGGTGGCAGCGCTGAGAACTTACCAAGGTGATATATGATTTAATGCTATTGACCAACTTGAGACAGGACTCGTTAATTATCAACTCCTCCAGATCAAAAACTGCAGGGTCTGAAATTTCTTCCAGTCTGTTAATAAGCTGTAAACATTTCAGCTCCTCCGATGTACCCTGCGTCTGAGTCTTCAACTAAAATGAAAACATAAAAACAACATATCTAAGTATTCTGAAAGACAGCATCTGGAGAAGTTTACAGTTTCTTGGATGTGGAAATACTCTAGCCAGCTGTACAGCATTAACATGTCGAATCAGCAAAAATAAATTCACTATGAAAAGCAGATCATGTAGGGTCTGTGGTCAGGGGCAAGAAAATTCACTCTAACACAAACTTTCTCAGGGCTGGTGTGAGGATTTTAGGCATTCTAGAAAATTTTTCAGCCTTGCGCTCCCCTCCCAATTAATGTTTAGACACTATCCCCTTTTGTATAGGTCGCCCAAAGCTGGGTGCACAATTTTGGGCCCATATCGCTGATCCATACGCAATCTAATTAGCTAATTAGGTGCTAACGATCAATTATTGACATTAACAAACAAGTAGTCGTAATTAGGGTTTATGTGTGGATCTGCCTTATGCCTTACTCTATAATTTGAATGTCTAAATTTTATAACATGCAACTCCAAAGGGGGAGTGGCCATGGGAGGGACATGGATGAGTCAGGAGTGTTCCCAGAAATTAGGTGTGATGTTATAGAATACCTGCATTTCCGTGCCTACCTGCCATCAATTGAGTGCGAGCATTTATACCAGCCTTTGGCAGGCGTAAATGCTCACGCCCAAAGTTAGGTATGAAATGCACGCTAAATTTGTATTCTATAAAGGCTGTTCCACACAGAGCATCATCTACAGAATACTAGTTTAGCACGGGTTGTCCCAGTCCTGCTTCTGGCTCTTCAGCTGTGAACACAGAAATATTTGCTGGACAGAATTGCTTAATATAGTTTTCCATTCTATGTTCACAGCTGAAGGGCTGGGAGCAGTGGCGTAGCCACAGGTGGGCCTGGGTGGGCCGTGGCCCACCCACTTAGGGCTCAGGCCCATCCAACAGTAGCACGTGGTAATGAAAATGCTGCTCTCCACAATACTGGCACCTTCACATGCTCAGTTTTCAGTGCATGCGTGCTGCAGACTACCAAGGTGGAGACTGGAGAGAAGCATTTTCCCACCAGCTGAGATATTTTTTGATGTGGGGGTGGGGGAGAGAACATTTGGTGCCCACCTACTTCTTGCCTAGGCCCACCCAAAATCTGCTGTCTGGCTACGCCCCTGGCTGGGAGCAGGACTACAGAAGAGAAACACAAATAGGAATGGAGGGGTAGTAGTCCTTGAACCATTTTCAGAGGACTATGTTTGTGAGGAGCTAGCTAAACAAAAGCTGGACAAAGTAATGAGGCCAGATGACATACATCCGAGGGTACTGAGGGCTGAACTTTTCAATGCTTTTCTAGAGTCAGGAATGACCCTGGAGGACTGGAAAAGGGCAGATGTGGACCCTCTCCACAAAAGCGGAAGTAAGGAAGAGGTTGGGAACTACAGGCCAGTAAGTCTGACTGCTGTGGTAAGCAAATCAATAGAAACACTTTAAAACAAGAGAATAGATTGTATTTCTGTGCAGCGGTTCTGGATGAGTTGACAGCAATATTGTGCATATATACTAAATAAACCAGTTACTCTGACTGCTCAGAACTGCATCTTGGGTTATAGAGGAAGTAGGACAACCATGAGACGATCAGAACGCCAGTTTCTGTATAAAGCCAGTATTATCGGGAAAATGTGTATAATGCAATATCGGATTCAGGAAGAAGCTCCCTCGTTCTGGCATTGGCGTAATGGACTACAGATGCTAGTCACGTGGGAGGCCAAAGATGCTAGAGGTACTTCCAAAAAGTAAAAAGAGTTTTGGACAATATGGGAACCTTATATTCAATCGCTTGGGGGTAGAGCCTGCAGTTTAATACTGAATACACTACAATTATATAATCAATAATGGGGTGACTGAAATGTGCAAGTATACAAGGGGGAGAAGAGGTATGAGGGGTAGGGGGGAGGGTTATTTGGGGGGGGCTTGGAAGTGGGGGAGAAGGGGGAGGGAAAGGGAGGAAGTAATAAAAGCGAATGATGTCGATGTTATAGTTGGTTATTGTTAACTTGCGGTTTTGATAAAGTGGATTGTATACAGTACTCAACTGTAATGTAGAAGTGTATTTTGTTCAATAAAAAATTATTGACTATAAAGCAAGAGAATAGTAAAGTTTTTGGAATCCAATAGATTACAGGACTTGAGGCAACATGGTTTCGCTAGATGCAGATCTTCTCAGACAAATCTGATTTATTTCTTTGACTGGGTGACTAGAGTTTTGGATTGAGGGAGAGCACTAGATGTGATGTATTTAGATTTTAGCAAAGCCTTTGACACAGTTCCTCTTAGATGACTAATAAATAAACTGAGTGCCCTTGGTATAGGCCCTAAAATGACTGACTGGGTTAGGAACTAGTTCAGTGGAAGACAACAGGAGATAGTGGTAAATGGAGCTCACTCTGAGGACAGGAATGTTACCAGTCGTGTGCCTCAGGGTTCAATTCTTGGGCCATTTCTTTTTAACATTTTTGCAAGTGATATTGCTGAAGGGCTGTCTGGTAAGGTTTGCCTTTTTGCAGATGTTGGTATCATCTGCAATAGAATAGATACCCCTGATGGTGTGGATAATATGAGAAAGACCTAGCAAAGATTGAAGAATGGTCCAGAATTTGGCAGCTAACATTTAATGCTAAAAAATACAGGGTCATGCATTTGGGCTGCAAAAAATGAGAGAATGATATGGTTTAGAGCAGTGGTTCCCAAACCTGATCCTGGAGGCACCCTAGCCAGTCAGGTTTTCAGGATATCCACGATGAATATTTATATGAGAGAATTGTATGTACTGCCTCTACTACATGCAAATCTCTCATATGAATATTCATTATGGATATCCTGAAAACCTGACTGGTTTGGATGCCTTCAGGACCAGGTTTGAGAACCACTGGTTTATAATGAGAAGAACTTTTGTGCACGAAAGAGGAGAAGGACTTGGGTGTGATCATATGTGATGATCTTAAGGTGACAAAACAGGTAGAAAAGGCAATGGCAAAACCTAGAAGGATGATTGGGTGCATAGGGAGAAGAATGGGAGGTAGGAAAAAGGAGGCGATGATTCCTCTGTATAAGACTCTGGTGAGACCTCATTTAGAATATTGTGTAGAATCCTGGAGACCGCACCTTCAAAAAGATATAAATAGAATGGAGTTGGTCCAGAGAGCAGCTACAAAAATGGTCAGTGGTCTTCATCATAAAGAGTATGGGGCAGACTTAAAGATCTTAATATGTATGCTTTGGAAGAAAAAACAGACAAACAGTGGATCCAAAAAAGTCCTCTCACAAATGGTGTTTTCCTAAACAAGGTCTTTATTTTGGATCAATAAAAGTAACCCGACACGAATCAAAGGCCTGCGTCAAGGTCTATCGATTTCCAATAGAGAATTAATCTTGCAGAACAAATAAAACACAGTTAACTTTCTGCTAACTGAGAAATCGCATACAGAGTCCTGCCCTGCTGTACAACCTTCTCTGTCAACAAAGGGTATGCCAAATTGTGTCGATTACTTTTATTGATCCAAAATAAAGACCTTGTTTAGGAAAACACCATTTGTGAAAGGACTTTTTTGGATCCACTGTTTGTCTGTTTTGGCTTTGGTTTCTCCTGTGAAGAGATCACCCTCTGTTGGTGTTGGCTGCTTTGGAAGAAAGCAGGAGAGGGGAGATAAGATAGAGACATGTAAATATCTACCTTGCATAAATGCACAGGAGGTGAGACTCCTTCAATTGAAAGGAAGCTCTGGAATGAGAGGACATAGGATAAAGGTGAAAGGGGACAGACTCAGAAGTAACCTGAGGAAATACTTATTTGCAGAAAGGGTGTTGAATTCATGGAATGGCCTCCCAGTGGAGGTGGTGGAGACGAAAACTGTATCTGTATTCAAGAAAGCTTGGGACAAGTACATTGGATCTCTAAGGCAGTGAAAGGGAGAGTAGATGGCATAGATGGGCAGACTGGATAGGCCACATGGTCTTTATCTGCCTTCATTTTTCTATGTTTCTATCTATGTTTCTAACTTTGCCCTCCTCTTCTGAGGTTTTGATAAATTCAACTCAACTGTCATGATCATCCCAATGCCATCCCTTCTGGAACAATCCTGTAAAAATACATATTTGCACTAAGCATTGAACTTCGTGTCTGTATATACACATGGAAGGCAGTTTTATAACAGTGTGCATAGATTTAGGCTCCTAGAGAGTTCCTGATTGGAGCATAGTCTATAAAGAAAAACAGGCATCTACTTCTTTTGATAGAACACTAGCATAACCGGGTATGTATTCAGAGCTGTAGTTAGGTGCCAGTACTTGCTTGTGCCTAGTCTCAGAATACTAGAAGTTACACACATATCTCTTATCAGTTATGTATGTAAGTGTGAGTCCCACTCATGCTTCACCCACATGTATACCCACCTATACAATACGTGCTATTGAAAATGTGTACACCTCAATCACTAGCAAATGATTCAGACAAGTTCCACTCGAATCCCACAATGCATCAACTGGTATTCTTCTTAAGAGATTCAGTGCAACAAACTTTATAAATCCATTTTAGTCCATCACAAGAGCATTTCCACTTTTATTCACTTTTACACATTTGGTGACCTCAGCAGTGCTCATTGTTCAAACCCAAAAGCATGGCAATGTATTTAGCACCATGCTAAATACATTGCCATGTTTTTGGGTTTGAGCAATGAGCACTGCTGAGGTCACCAAATGTGTAAACGTGAATAAAAGTGGAAATGCTCTTGTGAATTGAAAATGTGTAGCCAGATTTTTGGCACCTACTTGTGTGCACACATATTTGCCATGTAAATGTTAGCACCTTCTTTATAGCAAAAGCCAATAGCCAAAATAAGCACAAGGAGCTTTCAAAATTGAGAGCGTCTCAGCAATACTTTATTGATCAGACCCGACACGGTCCATGTTTCGGCAACAAATGCCTGCATCAGGGGTCTATATATGATATCTGATGCCAAAGAAACAAGTAATCCATTGACGGAAAACAAACTTGTCTTGAAAAAGACAGGCCCGCTGGAAGCTTTATAAAGAGATGCAAAAAAGTGTGGGAACAAAATATGGACCTGGTAAAACATTCCACACTAAATCATTGCCAAACACTGGCGTGATTACTGCTGAGTAAAAACACCTTCTTTATAGTAATTCCCCCATAATGGGGCTATCTCCAAAAATCATTTTCCTGGATAAATGTCTGCCTGCCCTCACTGCAGGTACATGTACATCTGATGTTTTGTTTTTTTTAATTTAGTATGACCTATTCCTTTGCCTTTACTACAGCTGCTCTTTTCTGCCCCCAGAAGTTGCCACCCTAAGCAACCTCCTGGTCTGCCTAATGATTAAGCCAGTCCTGCAATGGTCATGTATGTTTGATGTAAATACTGACAGGATTAGAGTTGCCTTCAGTCAGGAAGACCATGCCCTCTTTTGGTAAGACTTCCCAAAGCTGTCCTGTTGACTTTGCACTAGATCTGCAAAAAATACACAGACGATAAAGTTGCATATACTGGATTTCTAATGTATGCAAATTTATCTCATACATATTCATTGTGGTTATCCTAAAATCCCAAAGACTGTGGGTTCCCTAGGACAGATTTGGGAAGCCCTACCTTATAAACAGGACTACTTTGCTGCCAAGTAACAAGGGTGGACACTCCACACGTGGTAATCTTTATCATCACTGGATTATGATACTCACATTCTGAAAAAAATCATCTGACCTCAATAGTGAGCATCAGCATTCCTCTAGTGAGCAACACTTTGCAACAGAAACAAGCAAAATAAACTACAGTCTTATAAATAAATCATGAACATACCACACCCACAGAAACCATCCCCAACAGAACATAAAACGCTCTCACAGATTAGAACCTCCCTCAGCCTTCTACTAAACCTGACCCCATACCCTAACACAAATTAATTGATCCTCCAAAAGCGAAACAAAAAACCTCATTCTATCAATCCACTCAAAAAGGCCCGTGATTTGCTAAAATCTCAAGAGTTCCACACATTCCTCTTGACAGCCTGATTCCTGTTCCCTTATTCGTCCCCAACGAACCTCGTACTGTTCCTCAGTATTGACCAGGGCTTTTTTTTGAGGGGGTACTTGGGGGTACTGAGTACCAGCACCTTTTCCATTGTCTACTAAAATTGACCCATGGTCCTCATATTTAATGAAAGAGCTCAGGCTCTACATACAAATTCGGCCTTGTTATAGATTCTGTGACTGATTGCAGAGGACCTGGCTATTGTGGGGTGTGTCTCTCAATGATCACCCCACCTCTGAAGGATGGCCTAGCATTTGAGTACTGGCGCCTTTTTCGCTAGAAAAAAAATCACTGGTATTGACATACAAGAGGACAAATATTCACACAGGGAAATTTTCCTTCTGGAATCCTGCCCAGTGAAAAATAATTTCTAGTTAAGTACTTAAAAATATTACTAGTGTTCCATGCTAATGTGCTGGCTATCTCACTTGAAACTGTATCAAGGGTTTGTTTTCCACTGATAATTTTCATCCTGTGATTTTTGATTGCTGGTAGAGTTTTTCCATCCTATTAGCCTTGCCTTGGCTGCCCACTGAACAATAAGTAAAGTTTATAATTTTGTGTCTGGCTTTTAGAGTATTTCATGATGTGGGACCACTTTATTTAGGGTCCCTTTTACTAAAGCTTAGCGCATGTTAATGGAATTAGTGCACGCTAACCCCTGAATTTTACATAGTGCGACTTAAGTTGCGCACGCAAATACAGTCATATTCTGCATTTGCGCATGCAAGTTAATTAGTTAAGAAGCCAATCAATGCTGATAATTACCAATTAACAAGCAATTATTGACACTAATTGGGAATAATTAGAATTTATGTGCACAACTGGCTACATGTATTTTATAACATGATGCATGTAAGTTCTAAGTCACGTGGAGGGGCATAATCGAATGACGCCAGCTATCTACATGGACGGTCATCTATATGGCCGGCGCCGCAAAGAGCAGTCCCGAACTGTATCATCGAAAAAGATGGCCGGCCATCTTTCGTTTTGATAATATGGTTGGGGCAGAGATGGCCGACATCGGTTTTCGCCGATAATGGAATGCTGGCCATCTCAAACCCGGCCAAATCCAAGGCATTTGGTCGTGGGAGGGGCCAGCATTTGTAGTGCACTGGTCCCCTTCACATGCCAGGACACCAACCGGGCACCCTAGGGGGCACTGCAGTGGACTTCAAAAATTGCCCCCAGATGCATACCTCCCTTACCTTGGGTGCTGAGCCCCCCAAACCCACTCCCTAGAACTGTACACCACTACCATAGCCCTTATGGGTGAAGGGGAGCACCTACATGTGGGTACAGTGGGTTATGGGGGGGTTGGAGGGCTCAACACTTACCACCACAAGTGTAAAAAAAAATAATAATAAAGGTTTACTTTTTCCTTTCTATTTGCTTTATGTATCAATTTAAATTTCAATAAAAAAGGATTTACTGGAATATCTGATGTGGCCACGTTTCAGCCTCAGGCTGTATCAGGAGTAATACATCACACAAAAACGGTAGTTTCAGTAATAAACAATGAAATGGTAAAGGTGGCAGTGAGGACAGATAGCAATGGTTCCGGCAGTGATCTACTGCAAAAAACTGAGGGTACCTTTGGTACCACTATCTGGATCGTTACTTTTTATAGCTTGGTTGTTCACAGCTGGAACCATTGCTGTGTATGTCCATGTAACACGGCGGTTGCCAAACTGTGCACCGCAGCGAAGGGGTGCTTCGGCGCTTTGTTCCCTACTTTTCCCTCCTAAAGGTCCAGCATCTGCCGCTTCCTGCTTCTTCCCCTGCCACCGCTGCAGTGCTCACAGCTTAGATTTTCGGGCCGTCCACAATTCACACAGGCACTGCGGGGACTTCCCTGTGCTGCGTCGGGCCCTCACAACAGGAAGTTGCATCGGAGAGGGCCGGACGCGGCAGACTGGGAAGGCCCCGGAGTGCCTGTGTGAATCGTGGACGGCCCAAAAATATAAGCTGCGAGCACTGTAGCGGCAGTGGAGGAAAGAGAAGGAAGTGGCAGCGATCCTGGACCTGCAGGAAGGAAGGTAGCGAGTGATGCTGGATTTGGGTAAGGCAGAGGGCTGCAGGGAAAGGGAGACCTATGTGGTGGTGGTGGTGGGGGGGGGGGGTGTCTGTGTGCGGAGACCCATGTGGCTGGGGGGAGGGTGTAGAGACCCATGTGGCTAGGGGTGCGGAGACCCATGTGGCCGGGGGGGGGGGGGGGTGCCGTGAACTGAAAAGGTTTGGGGACCCCTGATGAAACATCTCAGCTGTGGTGACCCTTGAATCTTTAACTTTCCCAGAACTAAACATCTTTCCTTTTACCCCTCAATAATTCTTTTTTCTTCTATTGCCACATCTCTTCTTGTGATTAAACTTTCTACCATGGGTTTTCCCTGTTTGCATTGGTTATTGGAGTAAATTGACCTTAAAGATGCTTAGTTAGCTCATAACAGCCATTCCTTTTCCTTTCTGAACAGCCTCTGCCTCCTGGGTCAGTCTAAAGACATCCTCTGTGCCACTACAGCACAGATGTGGGCAACATGTCTGGGTCTGAATAAAGTCAATAGAAATGCTTTGCTGTCTCATCATTACTCCAAGCCAAACATCTGCAGAGAAGCAGAAGGACAGACACTGATACTCCCCAACAGTCTGACTCACATCTAGCACTGAATAAGGGCAAGTGCCAGTAAACATATCCACCCATCAATTACCACCAAAATCTAGGTCAACTATTTACTAGCTGGCTTAATGTGCACGTGAGCAAACTATTAGGTAGGTGAGTTCAGAAAATCTCATGTCATCATAACATAAAGTATGCCATTTCAAACCTGCTGATCAGGTCTCCCTGATCTGATGTGACACTAACCTAGTTTTCAGGTTGCCTTATTCATGCCACCAGCAAGGTCAGGTACTTCAATGGAATGTGACTGCTAAGTGACACGCCCTTACAAAAGTTAGATCGCAAGACAGGAAGCATTCCTTCACATACTGATACTGAGTGGAAGCCAGTGTGGTCCTGGAGTGGCTCTGCTAAATTGAATTATAACACCAACACAATCTCTGTAGATCATACAAGAAAACCAAAGGAAGTGAAGGTGGCCCAAACGAAGACACAACCTCAGGTCCAGATAAAAATCCTTTATTGACTGACCCGACACAGCCGTGTTTCAGCACAATGCCTGCATCAAGGGTCGTGGTCTTGCTGGAAAGCAAATGTCTCTGCCAAACTCATGAAATCCAAAAAACATATGTGTTTGAAATACCAGTTGGTGGTCTCACTGGAAAGCAAATATCTCTACCACACTCATGAAATCCAAAAAACGCATGTATGTTCGAAATACCAGTTGCTCAGAACAGTATGGCCTTCTGATAACAGCCGCTCTGTACGCACTGCTGCAGAGCAGCTGTTATCAGAGTTTCACGTAGTTCTGAGCAACTGGTATTCTGAGTATAAATGAATTTTTTGAACTTCATAAGTGTGGCAGAGATAGTTGCTTTCCAGAGAAATCATAACCCCTGATGCAGGCATTGCCAAAACACAGCCATGTTGGGTCAGTCAATAAAGGATTTTTATCTGGGCCTGTGGTTGTGTCAAATTGAATTATAAAGCAGACAGATCAGTATGCAGACCGAAAGATGAGTATTTATTTTTTAAATACTGGCCCCAGTGTTTAAAAAGAAATAAAATAGATTAAGCACCTCTTTCTGAATAGGCAATGGCACTGAATATATATGGAAAGTTTTTGCCACAGATACTTGTATGTATCAAATTAAACTACTTTTGGATAGTGCCAAGTCATTTAGTGTGATAGGATGCTTACAGTGTAGTTGCTAAACTTAGGTCCTGAAAGCAATGAGGAGAACAAGATAAAAAAGGGTAAATTATAAGAACGTAAGAATAGCCATACTGGGGCAGAATGATGGTCCATCTAGCCTGGTATTCTGCTTCCAGCAGTAGCCAATCCAGGTCACAAATACCTGGCAGAATCCTAAATAGGAGGAAGACTTATGCTACCAATTCTAGGGAAAGCAGTGGCTGCCCCCATGTCTATCTCAATAGCAGACTATGGACTTTTCCTCCAGGAATTTGTCCAAACCTTTTATAAACCCAGATACGCTAACAGCTCTAGCCACATCCTCTGTCAACACATTTCAGAGCTTAATGTTATTTTGCATGTAATTGTTTGTTTTGAATTTGTTTTATCATATTATGTATACGAAAAAATGTAATCCACCTAGAACATTTGCGATAGTGCAGAATACACACTTTTAAATAAATAAATAAATAAATAAATAAATAAATAAATATTCATTGAGTGAAATATATTTCCTCCTATTTGTTTTAAAAGTATTACCAGGTAACACTCAACGTGTAATTAAACTCTGGAATTCGTTGCCAGAGAAAGTTGTAAAGGTGGTTAGCTTAGTGGAGTTTAAAAAAGGTTTGGACAGCTTCCTAAAGAAAAAGTCCATAGACCATTATTAAATGGACTTGGGGAAAATCCACTATTTCTGGGATAAGCAGTATAGAATGTTTTGTACTTTTTGGGGATCTTGCCAGGCATTTGTGACCTGGGAAAGGGGGGGGGGGGGAGGGAATTGGGACTTGATATACCACCTTTCTGTGGCTTTTGCAACTACATTCAAAGTGATTTACATATTCAGGTACTTATTTTTGTACGAGGGGCAATGGAGGGTTAAATAACTTGCCCAGGGTCACAAGGAGCTGCAGGGGGAATTGAACTCAGTCCCTCAGGATCAAAGTCCACTGCACTAACCACTAGGCTACTCCTCCACTCTTGGATTGGCCACTGTTGGAAACGGGATGCTGGGCTTGATGGACCTTTGGTCTTTCCCAGTATGGCAATACTTATGTGCTTATATGCCAATGTGAAGCAAGATTCAAACTGTTAAACACTCAGGGGTCAATATTCACAACAATTTAACCAGGCAGGAGAGGCTCTTGTTTGGTTAAATCATTCTGAATATTGAGCCCTGAGTGTTTAACAGTGTGATTGTATGTGATGATCTTATGGTGGCCAAAAGACAACAGTGAAAGCTAGAAGGATGCTCGGGTACATAAGGAGATGAATGGCCAGCAGGAAGAAGGAGGTCTCTGGTGAGACCTCATTAGAAGTATTTTGTACAATACTGGAGACCGCACCTTCAAAAAGATACAAACAGGATGGAGGCAATCCAAGGGCGCCTACTAAAATGGTCAGTGGTCTTCATCTTTACGCAAATGGAGACAGACTGAAAGATCTCAATATGGATACTTTGGAGAAAGGCAAAAGAGGAGAGATATGATAGAGACGTCTAAATATCTATATGGCATAAATGCACAGGAGATGAATCAATTGAATAGAAGCTCTTGAATGAGAGGATGTAAGATGAAAATGAAATGGGATAGACTCAGAAGTAACCTGAGGAAATACTTCTTCACAGAAAGGATGGTGAATTTGTGGAACAGCCTCTCAACAGAGGTGGTGGAGATGAAGACTGTATTTCAATTCCAGAAAGCTTGGGCAAGTACATAGGATCTCTAAGGGAGAGGAAGGGTTAGAAGATAGAATGGATGGGCAGGCTGAGTAGGCCATATAGTCTTTATCTGCCTTCATTTTTCTATATTTCTATGGCTCTAATCACTTGGCTACTCATGGTGGAGTAGTCTGGTGGTTATAGCAGCAGACTATGAACTAAAGAGACCCGGGTTGAAATCCCACTGATGTTGCTTGTGGCCTTGAGCAACCCACCTAACTCTCTATTTCCTCAGGTGCAAATTTAGGTTACAAAACCTCTGGGACAGGAAAATATGCTTGGTCACTTTGAGCTACCACTTGAAAGGTTTGAGCTAGATACTAACAAAATAAAATTCCTGGGATCAACAGAGTATTCCTTATAGGAGAACCACTGGCATGGTGAGTATTGCTCAGATCAAAGGAAGGTGGCAGGAAGAACGTTGGCGTCAACAGAGATCAAAATGGGCAGCACTGGAGTTTCTTCCCTGCCTGGTACCAAGGAACACTAGAGCTTCAGCACACAGAATTTCAGAATTTATCCAGAGACTTCAGCTGTCAAATAATGGCTGTTGGATCTGAAGTATTAATGGGTGGCAGAAACCGTTTTCTAATCATTCCAATCACATAGATCAGCATTTGGCAAGGGGCAAGAAACAGAATCCCCTGCTTTTTAAGAAGAAGCAAGGGTTTGTGAAATCCATAGCAGCCCAGGAATATCGCCCTGCTTTAACATCTGACTTTTGCTTTCCGACTTCCCAGTCCAACATAAAGACTGGAAGGAAGGTTGCTTTCACTTTTGCACGAGACACGCTAATAGCTGCAGCCACAAGGAGGAAATGATTAAAAACAAAAATCAAACAACTCAATAATCAAACGGGGAACTAGAGAATATTCAAAGCAACCTAAAAGACTTTTGATTAATAATGCATCTTAACCTAAAAATCTTCAAATTAGAAATCTTAATTGGCTATTCTCTTTCTTTTTTTTTCTTTTACTAAAGGTAAATATACTTTTATTTAATTTGTGTACTTGGTTTGTTTACATACTTCTATGCTGCATTGTTATGTTTCGTGAATAGCTTTGGGTTGGTCTATATCCAAGGAAGGCGGAATACAAACATAACATAACATACAGGAAAACCTAAATAGAATCACCCTGTACAGTGACAGAACAACCTTCTTGCCTCAAGGAAGTCCTTTCTTGGGGGGGGGGGGGGGGGGGGGGGGGATGACATCCTGCTGTCCAGGGAGGACCACTGTTACAGGTAACTTCATTTTTCCCACTGTCTCACTTAAAGCATTATTTGAATATCTAGTCTTTCCACACAACAAAACCTTCAACATGAATCCTGTTTTGCGAAATCCAAAACCTAGACATTGAAAATAAATCAAAAAGTAATCCGTGCAAAGCAAGCACTCTTCCAATCAAACTTTCACAGTTCTCCAAATTCAGAGCAGGCTGAGCAGGGCAGCTAAAAGAAAGCCATTCAAACATGGATCTCACAGTGATGGGGCTTTTTTTTGAGGGGTGATCTGAAAAAGTAACGCTTTCATGTTAAAAATATATATTTTATATCTATTTTTAACAATTCCCTACTGTCATGACGAATAAGAGTTTTGAAATGAAAAGGTGAAATCCGTTAAATAGAAAAAATAGCTCAGGATGTTGTTTTTCAACGTCCAGATTTTCAAAAGGAAATTATTATTATTAAATTTTTTTAAGGAAGTAATGCAATGGAAAGAAAAACGATTAAAGCAGGAATGCCCGGAATTTTCTCTCTATGATTTTCAGCTCGATTTCTTTGTGTTTCCACCAAACGAACTACACGTTGCACTATTTAGGGGGCAAGGAAATTGTGCAAAAGGAAGGAAATGAGTTTTCCAAAGGCAAAGTCATCCTTAGCAAAAGCAAGGAAAGTCCAGCAGTAGGCTAAGCCTATTAGATGGAATCCGCAGCAGAAACCCACTTGAGCATGGAGAGACAGTCCCTGCTCGATAGAGCTTACCGAGCAAAGAGAAAGGCTTCCCATTATATTTTGATAACTTTCGCCTGCCCCGGACTCACCTTGGAGATGGACATGGTGAAGTAGACAAAGAGGCCGGTGGTGCAGGCAATCTGCAGGGCGAGGATGGACATGACGGCCATGGCCAGCCAGAGCGGGTTGCAGCCCTTCTTCCTCTTCACCTTGCCCCCAGCCTCCTCTTCCTTGCTGATTCCCACTTGCCCCATCATGCAGGCAGCCGAGTCGGCGCTGCCCGAGCGGAAATACTGCTGATTGCTCTGAGCAGCCATCTCAAAGGATGTGTCACCCACGCAAGTGTCACCTGTCTGCTCCCTCTGTCTTACAAACTACACAGGGAAGCCAGGAGGCAAAAACACTGGCTCTACCCCTCCACGGGTGAAGACAAAGTTAGTTTGTGGGAGGGGAGGAAGGGAGGGAGTGAACTTTGAAACAGGGAACACCCTCTTTCCTGGAGATTAGTGCATCTGAGCCCCAGGCGCAGGCATAGAGGGCGGAGACAGCAGTGGGAAAGTCACAGGTTTCTGCATAAGCGGGGACAGGACGAAAAGACACTTCTTTCTGTGTGTTTGTGCAGCGCTGCGTACGCCTTGTAGCGCTATAGAAATGTTAAATAGTAGTAGTAGTAGTAGTGGAAGGCGGAGTAGCTTGTAGTGAGGGTCTGTCTGGACTGTGTCCCGGAGCTGCGGAGTCACTTCACATTCCGGTCTGTATACATCTGGATCCCTGACTGTGCCTGTGACATACACTGACTAAACTCCCCCTCATTGCAGGAGGAATGCAATTCTTTCCCCACGAAGTCATTCATCATCTCTACGGATTAACAGTTATTGAAGGGAACCGGGGCTGATGCAAGGCTATTAGACACCCTTGGCAAATCCTTAGTCTTGCAGCAGACCTCGATTATCTAGATCCCTAGGCATAACTCTCTTTCCCCGAGGTTTTCAGAATTAAATTCAAAAATCATGATTACTTCAACGTACCAACCTCTCACCGAACTTCAGCTTTCTCAGCATTTTGAAGGCTTGGTACCTTCAGTAAGATAGCTTTTTCTTCAGCTTTTGCGGTGGATAAAGTTTGGAAATATACATACTGCTGTTCTGATAGCACAGCGCTGAACAATTTGGCAGCAAATTATAAGATTCTGTGAGTGACCCCCTGAGGCAGGCAACCTTGGCAGAAACACGGCTCTGTGTTGGGTCTGTTCTAGCCTGGCGCTACATCAATAAACCTCTTGTCTCGGACCTCCCTTCTGGCACCTTGTGGATTTACCATTGTCCTGCCCTTCTTTTTTTGAAAACACACAATTGGACATTCTGCCCCGGATTCTATTAATGCCGTGCAAATGTACGTGCGCTAAGTTGCTCACTATCCTGAGATGTGTGCGCAACTAAATTGGCTAACGAGTCCATTGGCACCAATAATTGGATGCTAACAATCAATTATAGCCGTTACTTGGCAACAATTTGCATTTACTTCTTGCTATGTACTGTAATATAATGATCCCCACACAACTCTTATAGCATGCAGCTCACAAGGGGGTGTGGCCATGGGAGGGACAGGGGTGGGTCAGGGGCATTCACCAAAGATGTATGCAGTATTACTGGATACTAGGGATCCAAGTCTAACTTATGCACCAGGTGTAAATCCGCGTACCCAAAATTTGGCAAAGGAAATTGGCTCTAAGTGCTATTCTAGATATGGCATGCAACTCAGAGCGCTGTTTATAGAATAGCGCTCTGTGCGATTATTTTCAGCACTATTTTTCGATGTCATTTACTGAACCAACATAAACGTCTGATCTCTGCAACACAACAAAACTAAAGTACTTAATGGACATACCACAACTCTTCCGTTATGCGATGCCCTAATGTGAGCTGGGACCGCTGCTTTTTAACATATTTATAAATGACCTAGAGATGGGAGTAACTAGTGAGGTAATTAAATTTGCTGATGACACAAAGTTATTCAAAGTCGTTAAATCACAAGAGGATTGTGAAAAATTACAAGAGGACCTTACGAGACTGGAAGACTGGGCATCTAAATGTCAGGTGATGTTTAATGCGAGCAAGTGCAAAGTGATGCATGTGGGAAAGAGGAACCCGAATTATAGCTACGTCATGCAACCTTCCACGATAGGAGTCATGGACCAAGAAAGGAATCTAGGTGTCATCGTTGATGATACGTTGAAACCGTCTGCTCAGTGTGCTGCAGCAGCTAAGAAAGCAAATAGAATGTTAGGTATTATTAGGAAAGGAATGGAAAACAAAAATGAGGACATTCTAATGCCTTTGTATCACTCCATGGTGTGACCGCACCTCGAATATTGTGTTCAATTCTGGTCACCGCATCTCAAAAAAGATATAGTGGAATTAGAAAAAGTGCAGAGAAGGTCGTCAAAAATGGTAAAAGGAATGGGACAACTTCCCTATGAGGAAAGACTAAAGCAGCTAGGGCTTTTCAGCTTGGAGAAAAGATGGCTGAGGGGAGATATGATAGAGGTCAATAAAATAATGAGTGAAGTGGAAGGGGTAGAAGTGAAGGATCTGTTTACTCTTTCCAAAAATACTAGGACAAGGGGGCATGCAATTAAGCTACAAAGTAGTAAATTTAAAATGAATCAGAGAAAAGTTTTCTTCCCTCAACATGTAATTAAATTCTGGAATTCGTTGCCAGAGAAAAATGGTAAAGGCAGTTAGCTTAGTGGGGTTTTAAGAAGGTTTGGACGGCTTCCTAAAGGAAAAGTCCATAGACCATTATTAAAATGGACTTGAGGGAAATCCACTGCTTATTTCTGGGATAAGCAGCATAAAATGTTTTGTACTTTTTGGGGATTTTGCCAGGTATTTGTGACCTGGATTGGCCATTGTTGGAAACAGGATGCTGGGCTTGATGGACGTTTGGTCTGTCCCAGTATGGCACTATTTATGTACTTATATGTACTTATGATTAGTGCAGTGGACTTTGATCCTGCAAGACTGGTTTTTTTTCCCCACTGCAGTCCCCTGTGACTCTGGGCAAGCCACTTAACCCTCCATTGCCCAGGTGCAAATAGGTACCTGTATATACTATGTAAACCACTTTGAATGTAGTTTTTAAAAAAACACAGAAAGGCAGTATATCAAGTCCCATTTCCCTTCCTGTTTGCTGTGCCTGGCTGCATATTTACCCCATAACTTTTAGCCTTCCAGACAAACCCATCTGCTAGTTTTTGGAAGTTTTTTGACTAATGAAGTTTTTTGACCAATGAAGTAGAATGAGATGGTCCATAGAGAGCAGTCCGGTGGCACAAACATGTGACCTCTCAGATCTTTTTCTCCATCATATTGAGATTATAGCAGATAGTGAAGTTGTTTTTGCCAAATGTTTGCTCTTTGGATTGGATAAGTGTGGTAACTAAATCGAGCAACAGATGTCTTAGTTAGAGTTTCAGTTCTGACAGTTCCCTGATCCATTACATGGCTCCTTAACCTGTGCCCACATGATTTGGATAACAGCTCTATTGAAATTATTAAAGTTGTCTTGGCAAGGATTATTAATTCCTTGTTGTCTGAGGCTATTTTCTCCAACACCTATATCTCCTTACAGAAGAAACCCTCTCTGGATCCCAGTTTGTTAGAAAGTTACCACTCAATTGCCATCCTTCCATTCTTGACTAAGATGATTGAATGGGCTGCTTTAGAGGTTGTTTTGAGTGTTCAATTTGGATTTTGCCATGGCCGCTGTACTGAGACTGCATTATTATCATTGTTGATGACCAATGGATGGATCAGGGTACATCTTCCCATCCTTCTGAATTTGACAGCTACGTTTGACATGAAATGCTCAATTGCTGAAGATCTAGTTGTGGGATCTCGGTGTTGAGGGCAAAGTTAGTGTTCTCTCTGAGGGGTCAATGTAGAAAGCAACTATAGGCTTAGCCATGGGGTTCCTGCAGGCTGACCACGGGTTGTATGCACTGAGTAATGCATTGTCTTCCCTTGGGAGCAAAGTGAGGGTTTGAGCTTGCGTGGGAAGACAGAGTACAGGTTGTATTAAAATGTATGCTAATGAGCTAATTAAGGTATTCTGTATAATGCAGAGAGTATGCCATTCAATTTGTTTCTGTGCACAATGTGATAATTTTTGCATGAGAGTCATGGGTGGCACAGAAGGTTTTGCAGAGAGGATTCTTTCACATTTAAATGCTGGTGTTGTCTTGTTATGCAAGTTGAAGGAAGCTTTAAAGGCATACCAAGGGTGGGGCGGTGGAGGCAGTCCGCCCCGGATGTCAGTGGGTGGGGAGGTGCTCCGCTCCCGCCGCTCCCACCCAGATAGGAGAAGGGGACTGGGGTGGGGTGGAGTGGGGTGGGGAGGGGGTCTCAGATGGGAGGAGACTGGGGTGGGGTGGGGTGGGTGGGGTGGGGAGGGGAGGAGGGCTCAGATGGGAGAAGGGGACTGGGGTGGGGTGGGGAAGGGAGGGGAGAGGGGGCTCAGATGGGAGAACGGGACAGGTGGGGGGCTCAGATGGGAGAAGGGGACTGGAACTGGGGTCTGAGAAGGGGTCATGAGGGAAAATGGGGCATGCCTGGGGCAGGTGGAATGGGTCTGGGGCTGAAAAGGGGGGCCCTAGTACAAGGCATATGGATGAAGGGGGCTGGAACTGGGGGCTGAAAAGGAGGGTAGGTGGGATAAGGGGGCTAGTACTGGAACTGGGGGCTGAAAAGGGGACAGGGAGAAGTGGCTGGGGCTGAAGCTCGGGACGTGAGAGAAAAGGGCTGGGGTTGAAACTGGGTGCTGAAAAGGGGACAGGGAGAAGTGGCTGGGGGCTGAAGCTCAGGACTGGTGGGAGAAAAGGGCTGGGGCTGAAACTGTGGACTGGTGAGATAGTGGAGCTGAAACTGGGGTCTGGAAGGGGGGCAGGTGGGAGATGTGGGCTGGGGCTAGAACTAGGGGCAGGTGGGATAAGGGGGCTGGAACTGGGGGCTGAAAAAAGGGGCAGAGAGAGAGAGAGAGAGAGAGAGAGAGAGAGGGGACAGACCCTGGATGGAAGGGGGAGCAAGAGGGAGGGCAGACCCTGGATGGATGGGAGAGGGAGGGCAAATGGTGGTTTGAAGGGGCAGAGAGAAAGGGCAGACAGTGGATGGAAGGGATAGAAAGGGCAGACAGTGAATGGAAGGGGGAGAGAGAGAGGGCAGATGGGCAGATGGTGGATGGAAGGGGCAGAGATAGAGGGCAGATGTAGATGGGAGAGAGGGCAGACATTGGATGGAGGGGACAGCAGAGAGGGTAGACACTGGATGGCAGAGAGAGAACGAAGACAGATGCTGGATGGAAGGAAGACAGTGAAAAGAAGATGAGGAAAACAGAAACCAGAGACAACAAACTGTAAATAAAATATATATTTTTATTTTTTTGCTTTAGGATAAAGTAGTATTGTAGCTGTGTTAATAAATGTTTATAATAGAACATGTAAATAAGGTAATCTTTTTATTGGACTAATTGTAATACATTTTTGACTAACTTTCGGAGAACAAAACCCCCTTCCTCAGGATAGGATACTGTAACAGCACTATACTGTATTGACCTGAGGCAGAAGGTTTTGGCCTCTGACAGCTAAATGATTAGTCCAATAAAATGATATTATTTGTTTTATTTCTATTTGTTAATTTGTAAAGTGGTGATTGGTATTTGTTAGTTTTTTAAATTTTACATCTGTTGTCTTTATATTTTGTACAGTACTAGGGGACATTTTCTTTTTCTGTGGTGTTGCATTGTATGCAGAGTCTGGCATCGGGGGTTCAGTTTAATTTTTGTCTAAATAGAAAGTTTATTATTACTTATTCTATAGTGGATTAGGGTGTATCTGTGTTTGTGAAAAAGACATGGCTTTCAGTTGGCATTGACTGTGCAGGATCGACGATCTGTATTATTCTGTCTGGTTTCGTTTTACAATAGGTGAATTGATGTTCTAGTGCTCACTGTAGTGTTTAAGATGCTTTCCTTTTCCTTGTGTGATTCGTAGAAATGACTGCTTATGCTATGGTAGAATTGCTCTATAGGTCTTGAGTGTTTTGTATTCTCGGTATGCCTAGTACTGGATTTTGGAGGGGGGTGTTAAAAAATTACCAGCCCCGGGTGTCAGCTACCTTAGGTACGCCACTGGGTAAGTAACAAGCATGTGCGCATGTCTGAACAAAACAGAAAGTGAAAGCACACCTTGGCCCCTGTTCTTCTGTGCCTAAATACGAGCCTCTCAAAAGGTTCAAATGCAATTTGTGGGAAGCTCATATTTAAGTGGAGAAAAACAGGTACTGATGTGTGCTGACACTCATAGGAGCCAACTTTTCAAAATTATCGGGGGTGCTAAGCCCAATGGAAATAACCCCTCCCTGGACACATAAAAGGAATTTTCTCAATACTGAGGGTCCTCAAGCACCCACAGAGTCAGCTCCAATGCTGATACTTTTGGTGTGGACACGTGCACAAGAAGCCATGCTTATCAGAAAACCTTGTGCGCGTGGGTCTGGCATACTCCCCCCACATTTGCCATAGGCTTCCTATGCATGAAATTTGCATGCAGTTGGCTTCTTGTATGATGTGGTATTGTCCTTGTGGTAGAAGCCACGTGCTCAGATATCCATGTGCGGCTCTAGCGCAAGCCATTTTGCATCGGCTCATGAGCGAGTTCAGGCATTGTCCAGGAAGGGTTTTGTCAAGTAATTTATGCAGTAGTTCAGGGGGAGATTCTATCCCCTTCTTTATTTAACATCTCGCTGTCTTTCTCTCTCTCCCTTGTTGGATATTATTAGATCTCATTGTTTCTTGTTTCAGTGAGATGCAGATAACCTCCAGATTTACTGTTCCTGCATAGCTGATTTTCCTGGTCTTGGGAAGAAAGTTAACCTTTGTTTAGCGGATGGGTTCCTAACATTTTTGGTTCCCACACTCCTTTAACTGATCAATAAAACCCTCACACCCTCTTCCTAAACCATGTATCCACTAAAGACAATTGACTGCTACATATATCACTGCTATCCACTAACAGTGCTAAGTGTCACTAAAATTATAGTAGTCCACAGTTATATCATGTTTATGTTTACTGAGTATTTGATTCATCGTCGATTCATGGCAAAGACAAATGTCAGCGATTTATAGAGTTTAAAAAACACAAATTTGAAAGAGCGCCATTTCGGATAGTTCAGGGAAGAGTCAAATGAAAGAGATATCAATATACATACAGCAATAAAACACTGAGCCTGAACTTGATTGCTGCTGCTGGGTGGTGGTGGAGGTGGTAGTTTTTTGGTGTGTTCCTATTTGTGGGGAGATGAGACAATTGGGGTAGATTTTAGGGATGGGGCATTTGGGGGGGTGGTAGGGCAGTTGTGTGGGTAGTTTTGGGGTAATTTGCGGGTGATAAGGCAGTTTGTAGGAGGTAGTTTTTTAGAGATGGGGGCAGTTTACAGGGTGATGAGCAGCCACGGGGAAAGATTTTTTGGGGTGTAATCAGTTTGCAGGTTCGTGGAGAGTTGCAGGCAGGGCTTTTTTTGAGGGGGTACTTGGGGGTACTGAGTACTGGCACCTTTTCCATTGTCTGCTAAATTGACCCATGGACCCCGAGTTTTAATTAAAAAACTCAGACTCTACACACTAATTCTGCCTTGTCATAGATTCTGTGACTGGTTGTATGAGGTCTGGCTATTGTAGGGTGGCCTAGCTTTTGAGTACTGGCACCTCTTTTGCTAGAAAAATGCACTGGTTGCAGGCAACTGTTTTTGGCGATTGGGCAGTTTGCAGCTTAGTGGGATAGCTGGAAAAGAATGGTTTTTGGGGGTTGGACTGATTGTGACTCTGGGCAAGTCACTTAACCCTCCATTGCCCCATGTGAGCTGCATTGAGCCTGCCATGAGTGGGAAAGTGCAGGGTACAAATGTAATAAAAATAAATAAATTACAGTGTGGTGGGGCAGTTTTGGGGTGTTGGGCAGTTTATAGGGCGGTAGGGCAGTTGTCAGGGGATAGGTGGGGTCATTTGGGGGATTGGGAAAGTAGAGAACATGGAAAAGAGGTTTGAAAGTAGGAACACTCTATTGTGTTTCACAGTATGTAAGTTTCAATACTGTAGAAGCTGGAACCGCTCTTTTAGAAATGCACTGGGTCACTTTTTGAAGGGGGGAATGGGACCTTTCCCTTGTACCTTTGGTTCAATTTGTCCCATTTCTGAACTTGATGTGTCTTTTTATTGGGATTTACCACTTGCAAAGTTTCATCCCATTCCATTCCATTTTTAGGGTTATTTTGTCCCCAGATAAACAGACAGATATTTTTAACCCCTTTTAAATAATTCTTTCCAACTTCCAATAGGTTGGAAAGATTAAAAAAGCAAGAGTATCATACTTAAAATGGATTTGATGTTTTACTGTCAATTTTATTTCTCTTGTTGTTCTGAGTTATAGTTACTGCAACTTTGCTCAACCCTTTTAATTACTTGTATCCAACCTGGGGTCTTTTCTAAGTACAAGAAAGTTCGTTTCGTATATACGGTGGAAGATCATTCCAAAGCTTTCATTTTGAAAATTTGTACGAACAGGGAAACATATATATAGCTCTAGGATTTCCCCTATAGACTCACAATATCCGAGAGATAAGGATTAACAAACAAGTTGGAGGTGAGACCTTTTGTTGGACTTATACATCTGTGATAAGCTTTATAAGGTCAGTGAAGAAACTACAGTAACCGGCTGGCTGAAGGTAGCAAGTCGCAGACGTGTAGCTTAAATAAAAAGTTATCACCTGTGACCTCTCTGTTGATCCTTAGTTACACATATCCAACTGGATTAATGTGGCGATTAGCCGGTGGTGGGAGGCAGGGCTGGTGGTTGGGAGGTGGGGATAGTGCTGGGCAGACTAATACGGTCTGTGCCAGAGCCCGTGGTGGGAGGCGGGGCGGGTGGTCGGGAGGCGGGGATAGTGCTGGGCAGACTTATACGGTCTGTGCCCTGAAAAAGACAGGTACAAATCAAGGTAAAGTATACACAAAAAATGGCACATGTGAGTTTATCTTGTTGGGCAGACTGGGTGGACCGTGCAGATCTTTTTCTGCCGACATCTACTATGTTACCATGTCTTATATAAATAAAAGATCATAAAGGTTGTGATAACTGGATAAGGCTTTCTTTGCAAGGCTGTGCCTAGTTTGATATTACAATATAAAGGATGTGAAGAAGCTGGAAAAAGTACAGAGAAGACAATGAAAAATAATTAAAGACCTGGATAATACAAGCTAAATTGCTTCCCTTTTGGGGCCAATGCATGGCACACCTTTCAGACTCAGAAATTAGCTATTCTTTTGAGGTTCTAGAAGGGAGAAATTAGTTATCCTTTTGAAGTTTCTAGAAGGGATTTTTTGTTATCTTTCTTAACCTCTCTCTCAGCTTCTCTTCCAGGGTACTTACAGAGGAGGACCAGATATCAATTTGCTCTTGGTGAATCTCATTAAGCGGGGGAGAGAAGAAAAGGGTACCTTTTTGGAGTTAAAGCTGGGTAGGCAGCGTTGCTGTCTTTTTTTTATTTCTTGCTCTTTTTGTCTCATTTTGCTATAATTATCTTTCACCCTCGCATTTGTTTCCAAGTATGAGTTACTGTTTGAACTACCATCAGGAGACTTTGAAACTTGACTCAAGGGCAATGATCCGTTTGCTTCCCAGAAGTTGTTCCAGCATAGGCTGCGATAGGATTTATTGTAACAAAGCTTGTTTCAGTTTGCATTCTGAAACATGTGGTCTGCAGCCTGTTTAGCTGCTCTTTCTCTGCTTGGGTTTGCCTGAACTGCTGGCAGCCTGACTTAGCTGCTGGCCCTGTACTGTAAACAATGCAAAATAATATAGGAAAGAAGGAATTGAAGCTGCTGTGTTTATTGGCAAAAATCAGACCTATCAACCTTTTCATGCATTCACCTCCAGTCCTGCTGCAGCTGCCAAAAAACTTGGCAGATTTGTAACAGTATTGGAATACCAGACTATACCAGATCCAAAACAGCCTGGATCTGGGAGGGGTAGTGATAGAAAGGCTGAGAGCTGGGCCCCCGGAGGCCTTGAGAAGTTCTGCAGCTTTAGCTGGGCTGGTGCAAAGTACCCTAGGCAAACTGTCAGCTTTGTCCCTTCCCATCCCCAATTAACTGCCAAGTCCTAGCTCTTGTTAACTGAGAATTTGAGAGTTAAACTGTAGAGGGTGACCAAAACCGAAACTGCAGCCAAAATTCACCGCTCGGTTTGGACGGCTTCCTAAAGGAAAAGCCCATAGACCATTATTTGTTTATTTATTTATTTATTGTATTTGTATCCCACGTTTTCTCACCTCTTTGCAGGCTCAATGTGGCTTACAATATGACTTGGGGAAAATTCACTGCTTATTTCTGGGATAAGCAGCATAAAATGTATTGAACTTTTTGGGGATCTTGCTAGGTATTTGTGACCTGGATTGGCCACTGTTGGAAACAGGACACTGGTCTTGATGGACCTTTGGTCTGTCCCAGTGTGGCAATACTTATGTACTTATGTACAAAGCCAAAACAGTTGGACCCCCCCCCGGCAGAGAGCTTCCCACTCCCCCTGACCATAAGCACTACCCTTCCACTACCCATAAGCCCTCCCTGAGCCTACCTTAGAAGCCCTGGTAGTCTGATGGCCTCATTGGGGCAGATGCAATCTCCAGTCCCTTCTTCTCAAAATGACTGCTATGACCTCCTGTGGCAGACTCGCAAAGCTGCTGCAGGAACTCATGGAAACCATTTTGACTATGTTACTGGAATGGGTAAGAGTGACTGGGGATCCCTCCTGTCCTGATGAGGCCACTAGACCACCAGGGCTTCTAAGGTAGGCCCAGAGAGGGCCCACAGGTGATGAGAGGGTAGTGCTGGTAGAATGGGGGTGAAGGGTGGGTAGAGAGTGGTTGTGTTTGTGGTCAGGGTAGGGGGAGGATGCTTTGATTTTAGCCAAAAATGAACTGGCATTTTCAGCCAAAATGCCTGAATCTAGATTTCAGGCTGGCTTCATTGCCAAAGCTGAAATGGACGTCAAACTTTGTTTTGTAAATATTTACATAATGAGAGCTGTTAAGAAATATTGGCACATTTTCAATGTACATGAATGTTTTCGCAACACTAAACTCATAACAGCTGATAGCTGAAATTCAAATTCACAAGAGATCCCATATCCAACAAAAACGTTGGTTTGGGATCACACAATTGATTATAAACAGAGTGGGAAGGGTGGAAAATTTTAAATCTCAACAATGTAGTGTGTGTGATATTACAGAAGAACTGAGTGAATCTGTAAATCCTTATGATAATATCAGCTATATGTTAAGACAAAGTACTTCATGGATTTCAGTGGGGACAATATATGCGATTCACTGCCCTTATGCGAAATTATACATAGACAAACTTCTAGAACATTTGAAATATGGATTATTGAACATAAGAAATTGGAGGCATCTTTAGTACAACATTGTATATCCCAAGGATATGTTATTTTCTTCTTTATGCTTTTGGGTCATTGATCAAGTTCATCAAAATCCCCAGAGAGGGGAACATAAAAGATTACTTCTTTAACGAGAGCAACCTTGGATAGTTAAACTTCATTCATTAGAACCTGTTTGTGCCATTGAGTGGAAACCGTTTTATTAAAGTACCGTAGTATAAGAGTTTGTTTGATTGGATATTATTATAGATCATGTGATTTAAAACACCAAGCCGCCATCTTTGCCTTTCATGATGGGCAGTGTCAGTAGTTAAAAGTATGTATTTCCTCATGTTTATTTATTTGGATTTAGCTCAGACCTTTTTCAGTAGTAGTACCAAAGTGAGTTACATTCAGGCACACTAAGGGCTCCTTTTACCAAGTGGTGGTAAAAGGGTTCCTATGGTGGTATCAATGCGCAGGTTTGCCAGTGCAGAGGTCCCCTTATACCACTGCCGGTAAAAGGCTTTTTGTTTAAAGGAAGGAAATGGCCATACAGTAAGTTAAACACTTGCCTGGCCATTTCCTGGTGGAGCCATTACAGCCTCATATTTAGGATGTGATAAGGGCTCCTGTGATAGTCTGGCTGTAACCAGGCAT
This sequence comes from Microcaecilia unicolor, assembly GCF_901765095.1. NCBI lineage: Eukaryota > Metazoa > Chordata > Amphibia > Gymnophiona > Siphonopidae > Microcaecilia > Microcaecilia unicolor. Next base: position 85,274,741 of record NC_044037.1, on the reverse strand, counting down.
CATGCAGTGCTGCCTAATTACCCCTGGGCGTACCCCTGCTGCTCAAAGAAAAAAAATTCTGACACCGGAAATGGCATGTGGAGCTGAATGGCTGTTCAGCAAGCCTCTGGTAGGCTTGCCACACTTTTATAAAAGGGCTCCTAAGTATTTTCCTGTCCCTGGAGGGCTTACAATCTAAGGGGCCCTTTTACTAAGCAGCAATAAAAAGTGGCCTTGACACGCCTTTACATGGGTCTTCTCTGCATGTTAAAACCATTTTTACCACAACCATAAAAATGCCGTTTTTCTATTTTATATCTTTCTCACTACCCAGCTCCGGACTTTCCTTATTATTTTCCTTATTCAATTCTCAAAGGGTACTAGATATTGGATCCTTCAGATAACCATGCCACCACCATTCAGGCTATATGTATGGGCCAGGCACTTTTTTATGGTGGGCACGTATTCGTCATTGAGCCATAATTTTTAATATTCTCAATATTTAAACTTTTACCCATTAAATTGACTCTTCGATATTATATCTTATAGTCAAAATAGCACTTAGCTTATATGGGGTTTCACTATTTCGTTGTTCCTTTTTTTTTTTATTTTAAAATATTATTCATCTCAGAGACATCATCTGATTCGACATGAAATCATGTTTCGCACTGAATGCTGTGTCAAGAAACGTCTTCTATAGGGTAAAAGATCATAAAGCATCTAACACATTTCTTATTATATATATATAATTTTGGATTTCTTATTATATATATAAAAATAGATCCAAAATCTTCCGTTACCTCTACATAAGCTGGAAACATATTCGTTGCTCTCTGTTTCAAAATGGCCACGGCGTTTACCTACTTATATAATAATTAAACCAACCTCTCAACAGCTGATCTATAGCAGCATTTATGCATTATGGCCGCGCATTAATGCTGCCATTAATGCATTACTCTATGAGCACTTATCACCACCCATTTTGTAGGCAGTAAGGGTTCTCGTGGTATCTGTGCACTAACTAGTTTGGTTGTGACAATGTAGAAGTGTTAACTGGTTAGCACAGGAACACCTACTCTCCACGAGTGGCATAGCTACAGGGGGCCATGGGGGCCTGTGTCCCCTAAATTGGCTCTAGGACCCCTGGTTTAGCTGGTGGGGGTCCCCAACCCCGCCAGCTAAAGTGTTTGTCCAGCGCTGGTCTCCAGCTCTCGCGCCACATTGCCTGCCCTGCTCTTCCCCTCACGTTGTGTGCATGCTCGTTGTAGTGAAACTGAGCATGTGCGACACTTTGCCCATGCTCAGTTTCATTAAAATGAGTATGTATGCGACATGAGGGGAAGAACAGGGCAGGCAATGCGGCGGAGACCAGCACTGGACAAATGTTTCAGCTGGCGGGGGTTGGGACCCCCGCCAGCCAAGGAATGTACGTTGGCAGCAACGGGCGGGTGGGCAGGTCAAAATGTGCTCCCCCACTTTGGGATCTGCGCCTCCCCTCATCGAGGGCTGCTCTCCACCCTTAACATGCCCCCTTAAAAAGTAGAACATTTTTTTAGTGTGGCAGTTGGTATGTGCAGATTTATAAGTTACCTCAGGACACCGGAGCGTGTCCCATGATACTTCAGTTTTTGCTGCATTAGGCGTATGTTAGCTCCTAACCCAACTTAGAAAAAGGACCCCTACGTTTGTACCTGAAGCAATGGTTAAGTGACTTGCTCAAGATCACAAAGAATGACAGCAGTATTTTGAACCAAACTTCCCAAGCCTGAAAAATGTCTGCTGAAACTTAGTATTCTCTACCACTTTTTCATTTTTATCCACTCGGGTTTGGAATTCTTTGCCTGTCCAGTTAAGAACTATTACTAGCTATTGTATATTTAGAAATTTAAAAAAAAACCTTTCTGTTTAGGAAACTTTTATTATGCTAATTTTATTATGCATTTTGTAATTCTCCAAGAATTGTTTAGACTTCTTAATTCTGTAATCCGCGTACAACTTGGTGGTTATTGCGGACTATAAGAATAAATTGTGTTGTATTGTATTGTATTAGCCCAGTGCTCTAAACCACTAGGCTGCTCTTCTGCTGTCTAGTTACTCTTCTCAGGTTAACCCACCTAAATTGCCTATTTTAAATCCTCTCAAGTCATAGCCTTTCTGTTATAGCTTGAATGCTTTGATTTGTTTTCCTGGTTTGTCCTATCTGTCGATCTAAGCTAGGGAGTGTACGTGTCTCTGTACAGTGCCGTGCATACCTGGTTTTAAAGGAGGCGATTCTTCAGCCTTTTTCTCTGAGACTGAGAAGGCTATTCTTGATTTGCCGATGTTTGCACAGTGTTGCGCTTGCAACATTGAGTTTCATATACAAGGTTTTATTCAATAGTATATCACCAGACACATGGTTCTTCCATAGACAATCATAAAAGACTGCAGACACTCCTGGGGCAGGGCCAGTTGACCGAAACACAGCCATGTCAAGTCTTTTGAGCTACATATAAAATTTGGACTTTTTACACATCATCTAGAGACCATATTCTTGTGTCATCTTCACTGTGTCCTGTGTGAAGAAGAAGCTTCTGCCAATTTGCAACCTTTCACTGATTTTCTGAGAATTACTGCAAGAATCTGAATATACTCCATTTTTTAAAATTAGAGGTTGCCACGGTAATGTGTGACAAACCTGCAGGATGCCAGGCAGTGGTGTGCTGGAGCAGGCTCTCACAGGCTCTCGAGAGCCGTTTGTTAGTTTTTAAGAATTTGGGAGCCAGTTCTCCATGGCTACTTTAACAAATGGATCCCAAAATGTGGGCTTGGGCCCCTCCTGAATTCTCTTTTACTTTGCTGGCGAGAGAGAGCCCCCTGTTAACAATTTACCTGCACACCCCTGACAGGGATCATTGATAGGTTATAAGAAATGTAGGACATCATTAACTTACCAGTTCAGGACCAGCCCAACCATTAGGCAAGACTAGGCAGTCACCTAGGGTGGCAGATTCTTGGGAGTAGCAAAGAGCAGCTGAAGTCAAAGCAGAACAATAGATCCTGACAGCCACATAACCTCAAAGAACCATCAGCACATACTTTAATCTGCATTTTTATAAGATTTTTGTGTGATGATTATTGAATATAATTATCAAAATCATTTTTATTTAACTTTATATGTTTATTGAAGTTTAACGGATTCCATACACCAATTGAGTTTACTAAAGTACAATCCCACATTTTTCCAACAATAAAACATCTCGTATCTCCTGACAAGATGCCATGAATTTAAAGGAAGTAGTCACAAAATCTTTTTTCTTGAGGGGTCCTGAAAGTTAATTGGGTTGGGGTAGGATGTAAGGCTGAATGCTTGCCTAGGGCAGCCACTACCCTTGAAACTCTGACCAAGTTACAAACCATAGCACAATTGTTTCCTAGTGTGTGCTCTCCAACTAATTCAATTTCTTGTTATTCAGATTCCAGACAAGATGTTTCTGAAGATCACATACCACAAGATGTCATAAAACACTGGGATGTAATCACAATGTTCCATTTTCAGACAATTAAATCATTTTTCTGACCTTACTATCTGACTCCAGTTTATGTTTTAATTCCAGTTCTTGCATCCTGTCTCTTTTCTCACCATAATTCAATGGGGTCTTCTTACTAAGCTGTGCTAAAAGCAGTGCTTTTTTTGTGCCAGTACATGACAGTATGGCGTACCGGCACCTTTTTTGTGAGGTCCAGCTCACCTGCCCGCTCCCTTTCGTTCGTGCACCCGTGCTCCCCCCCCCCCCGCCCTCCCTCAGCTCCTGACTTTCCTTGAAATCTTTAATTTACCCAAAGTTGCGGTGAACCGGCAGTAAAAACAGCTGGTAGGCAGTCAGGCAGGCTTGCCTCATCGCTTCCCTTCCCTCTCAGGCGCGTCCCACCTTCCTCTGATGTAATTTCCTTTCCGCAAGGGTGGAACACGCTGAGAGGGACGGGAAGCGATGAGGCAATCCTGCCTGCCTGCCAGCTGTTTTGACTGCTGGCCTGCCGCAGCTTAGGGTAAATTAAAGATTTCAAGGAAAGTCGGGGAGCTGAGGGAGGGCGGGGGGGCTGGGGTTTCAATGAATCGCTGGACATGGAGGGGAGAGGGCAGGGGAGAGAGGAGAATTGCTGACATGGAGGGCAGGAGAATCGCTGGACATGGATTTGAGGGGAAGGCAGGGAAGAGAGAATTGGCTGGACATGGATAGGAGGGGAGGGGAGGGCAGGGGAGGGCAGAGGAGAGAGGAGACATGCTGGACTGGATGGGAGGGGAGGGCAGAGAAGAGAGAATTGCTGGATATGGATGGGAGGGGAGGGCAGGGGAGAGGAGAATCACTGGACATGGATGGCAGGGGAGGACAGGGGGCAGAGGAGAATTGCTGCACATGGATGAGAGGGGAGGGCAGGGGAGAGAGGAGACATACTGGACATGGATGGGAGGTGAGGTCAGCGAAGAGAGGTTTGCTGGACATGGATGGAAGGGACAGGCAGGGGAGAGAGGAGAATCGGACATGGATGAGAGGGGAGGGAAAGGGAGAGAAGAGAATCGCTGGACATGGATGGCAGTGGAGGACAGGGGATAGAGGAGAATCACTGGACATGGAAGGGGAGGGCAGGGGAGAGAGGAGACATGCTGGACATGGATGGAGGGGAGGGAAGACAGGAAGGAGATGCACATGGATGGTGAGGGGAGGGCAGGGGAGAGAGGAGAAATGCTGGAAATGGTTGGAGAGGAGAGCTGGAGATAGAGGAGAATTGCTGGACATGGATGGATGGAGGAGTTAGCGGGGAGAGAGGAGAAATGCTGGACTTGGATGGAGGATAGGGGAGAGAGAATTATTGCTTTATATGGATACAGGGGAGGGAAGAGAGCAGAAATGCTGGACATGGATGGAGGGGAGGAGAGAGGAGAAGTACTGGACCTGGAGGGGAGGGATGAAAAAAGAAGAAGATGTACATGGATGGAGATGAGGGAAAGGGAAGAGAGGAGAAAAACTGCACATGGATGAAGAAAATAGGAAAAAGCTGGATCCACGTTATACCTTCCTCCAGTCAATTCCATGGAGGAGGACCCAGCATTTACTTAAGGATGTAGGGCAAGAAATGAAGAAGAAAGGAGGAAAGTAAGAAATATATGGAAAGGAAGCCCTGGAACGGAGTTAAAAGAACAGATAGAGAGCTACAGAATCAGGGACTAGGACCAATATGGATAGAAAAACAAAGTCACCAGACAACAAAGGTAGAAAAATTCATTTTATTTTCATTTTAGTGTTTGGAATATGTCCAATTTGAGAATTTACATTTTGCACTGGTATACTGGAGCTGTAACAGCTTACAGAAATTATTTATAATGAAAAAAAATCACATTATTTTTTTCTCCTACAATAGTATAATATTTTCAATGATGTCTGTTTATATGCACCATGGCTGGTATTAGGCGTGTGGCTATAATAGGGGTGGAGCCATATGTTGTGACCCGCCCATAATGAGTACCGGCACCGTCTTTTTCTCCAAAAAAAGCACTGGCTAAAAGGGCAATGAGCTATGATTAGCGCACGAGTTTCCCCACAGCCAGTCTCCATATTTTAATAACAAGAATTTTAACCCCACAGAGTCCCCCCCCCTCAACTCCCCTCCCCAACCACAACCCTCCCTTCCCCAGCCTTATAACAAATAGGCCTAAAACTCCCTTTCCCTCAACAGAACAGAATTTCAAAAAGGGGTCCACACCAGTTCCCATCTGTGCAAAGTCTCCCTTTTCACTGCTGTCAGACGTTCCATCTCACATACTGTATATACCACAATTTAGAAATCCATCGTGCCAACATAAAATTTCCCAGGGATGGCTATGCGATTTCTTCTAAATCCTTTATAGCTTTACTCCATACAGTTCAAAACATATCTTTAAACCTTTATCATTGTGGCTTTCTGTGTAAACAGCTGTACACAGGGTCTGCTTAAAAAAAAAATCATTAGATAGGCACACTTCATTTATGAAAAACAAATTACTTCTAGAACATGAGCATCCTAATTAACAGTGCAAAACATTTTAAAATATAGTGCTATATTTATGAATTTACATGATTTCAAACTATTTGAACACCTTATAAAATTCTCAATACTTCACCTTCGGTAATTATCTTTGGAACTATAAATAAGTCAGACAATAGTCTTTACATTTTACTAGTGGCTGCATACATATAATTATAGCCTCTGTGATAATCTCCTTCACTTCTTGACTGCCAGATTACCCATTATATACTGGAGTTATACATTTCTCACAAGTCAGGATACAAATGACTTACAATGCTTTCCTTTCCTAAAGGACTTTATGTCAAATAACAGTATACTCTGGTATTCACGTTTATGATGGTGAGGTAATGCACATTCAGCAAAGGGTCAAATGTAGGTTAATTAGTGGTATACCATATTCTAGTTTAATAACAGGAGCTACTAGTATTTTATTAATTTTATTTATAACAATTTAATTTACAAGCACTAAAATAACTTGCCTGAAATACAGACAAAATAATGCAAAGAATCATTTCAATCATGTAATTCTATACTCTTCCTTAGGCCACAAAATAGGGAGAGTGAAACAAGACAAGGAGATCAATTAAACAACAGTAAACAAAGAAAATGTGGTATTAACCTGATTATCCCCAGTTATTATTTATCTGAATCATTATTCCACATTGATCGTCTGGTTGGCTTCTTCAAACCCAAAACGGTGCATAGTCAATTTATTTAGTTGGAAACACACTTATTGTCCAATATTAGTGGAAATAATACAACTGATTTCATTTTTTTTCTCTTTTAAAACCAGAAATTATTTAACAATACAAACACTTGAGTCTCTAATCCAATTCCCACTGATTAAGGTAATCCCAGTTTCACAGGCTTCACTCGTTTTGAATAAATATACTAAGAGGAATCATTTCAGAGGAAAAAACTTTAGGAGTCATACCCGGAACTCTGGGAAAACAACAATCTCGATATTAATCATCTGTAATAATATTCATTTTGTTCAGATTTTTCTGGTCTATTATCATCTTCAAAATCTTAACCATTTCCTACTCCTGTAGAACTTCATTTGCCGTATCAATTTTCATTCTCAAAGGGATTCGATTAGATTATCCATGTGGCTCACTAATAAGATTATATCAGAAGCAAACTTATTTACTACCACCGTTAGGTCCTGGAGCGCCTTCCAGATGATATTCAATGTAACCTCCATGGGAGCCAAAAACTCCAAGCTGATAGCTCTTGCAGGTTTAGGAGTGCACCGCCGACACGGGTTCAGCTGTAAACGACTTCCGTTTCAGCATACACTCCAAACTCACTCCTCCACTCCTTTGGACATGGTGGTTAAATGATTCGGGAGCGATGAAGTTGTTTCCAGGTCCAAAAGCGTTGACGCTCCATCGCCGCGCTAATCAAAGGACTCACCAACCCAATCATCTGTGGGCAGCTCATCAGGCAGCGGTCCCACACTTGCTGCACAGGGGACAAAACACTGGCCATTGGCGGCTGAACCTTCGATTGTCCCCTTCCTCTCAGTTAAGGTAACAGCAATTGCAGAGAGGAAATTTCAAGTAAACAAAGACAGAACTTCAGAGGTCAGCTGGGGCCGTTGAGCGTACGAGCTTCAGGTCACCATCTTTCCACTCTCCCTAGTTTGGGACACTCTTTGATTTCTCCTCAGAGGCCTGTCTGATATGGGTAACCCTTCAGCATAGCCCTCTGAGTCATTGAAACACAGAAGCCCCTCCACCACTACAAGGTGGTGTCCCTTCGGAGGGGACAAGTATATTTCTAAGGTAGAATTTTTTCCAGTTCCACGGTTCCAGCCTGGGGACTGAGGTTTTCCTCCCACTGTTTTGAATTTGTTGTTGGTAAAATTGTTTTTGATTAATTGTTCTGGTTCATGCACAGTGGTTGTTGTGATTTGTTTGATTGTTGGTCCAGTTTCATTTTTTCTTTGATAAGAACAGAGGACCCCTAGATGCAAAGCAGGGGCATAGCTAGACATCCAATTTTGGGTGGGCCTGAGCCCAAAGTGGGTGGGTATGAGAATCCCACTCCCTGCCCAGCATCTCTCCCTCTCTTCCCCTCCCGCCCAAGGGGATTGGGGGTCTCTTAACTCCACTTCCTCAACACCCTATTATGTTTTAATTCCTTTAGTTCTTCACCAGAACCAAGCAGCGACTCATACCTGCTGCTTGTGCCAGCCGCAAGTTTTTCTCTCTGATGCAGCTTCCTGGTCTCATGAACAGGATGTTGCGTGAGAGGGAAAGCTCAGAGCCGGCATGAGCAGTGGGTATGAGTCACTGCTCACTGCTGGTGAAGAACTAAAGGATTTAAATAGTACTAGGGGTTGTGGGAGTGGAGATAGGAGAACCCTAATCACCTAAGGGATGGGAGCGGAGGGGGAGTCTTCAGCTGGCAGGGCTTGGGGATCCCTGCTGGCCACATCACTCTGGCTGTGTGCTGCTGGGTGGGCCTGAGTTCAAAGTGGATAGATCTGTGCCCACCCAGGCGCATATGGCTATGCCACTGATGCAAAGGAGTGAAGGAAATGCAGGAGAGTAGCTGGGGTGTGTGGCACAGCCCCAGGAATGAAATTGTATGATTCTTATCTCTGTTTTTATGACAATATCACATCTCCTGCCAACGATTTAATTTCCTGCAATTTCTGGAAGGAAAAAAAAAATTACAGAAACAAAACTTTTGAACTTCTACAGAAGGCAAGTGGAACTTTTGCCCAAGCCTTAAATTTGCAAAGTGCTACAGCACGTTTTGCAGAAGTCTTACTTGCACAACATTTTCTGTGGCTCTTTTTTTTTTTTTTGCCTTTCCTTAGGTTGCAGAAAAATACAAGTGTATATTATTTATTGCATTTGTATCCCACATTTTCCCACCTATTTGCAGGCTCAATTTGGTCACATAGTAATAGGCATGAAAAGGGGTTGAACGGGCATGAGTAAAAACATGTGAGCACTCTGAAGGAGCATGCATTCAGAATACACAGCTTGTTCTGATCCAAGCATGAGATTAGGGAATGTCAGATGTATTTCCACTTTAGAGTGATTTCTTTGAGGTCTTTTCAAAGCAATTTACAGGGACAAGAAAGCTTCCTGGCCATTTAAATTGCCGTTGCCTGCCTAGCTGCTGATATTCGGCTGCATTTAACTGAACAGTGACACTGAATAACGGCACTCATCAGCCATATTGAAAACGGGTAGGTGAGGAGTGGTATGGGGGGGGGGGGGGGGGGGGGGGGGGGGCGGCAGAGCAGGGAGTGATGCAGTGCCAGCATTAGCTAACTGGGCATGTAGAACCACATAAAAATCAGTCCTAACTTTGCCCAGTTAGCTTTGTAGGTCCCAGCCTGCAGAGTACATGTGCTTTCCTCCTTCCCTTTCTTCCCACCCACCCACTCTGGCAAATTCTAGTCACCCCTCTCAACTCCCCAATATTCCCTGATTGCCCCTTGCATCCCCTTACAAATCTCAGCCTCCCCCCGACACAATAGTCCTTGGTGGTCCAATGGGGGCAGGAGCAAACTCCAGGTGCTCTTGCCCCTAGTGGCTCCATTGTAAAAATGGCTATTGTGACCTCTGGTAAACTAAAGGAACTGTAATGGGGGCCACTATGGTCCCCGATCTTGCAAACCTTTATGTAGCTTCATTTGAGGAAAAATTGTTAGTGTTTTAGGGTTCTTAATTTTAATGTTTATATTAAATATATTTACATGTTTATGTCTATGTGATCTGTTTGTTGGGGTTTGTGTACATCTAATAGCACTATAAAACTGATATATTCATGTATTTTGGGGCCCTGTAATTTCATCTTTCTCCAGGCTCAGTTCTTTATTTATATTTAGCTCACACTTTTTTTCAGTAGCTCAAGGTGAGTTACATTCAGGTACAAAAGTATTTCCCTGTCCCCAGAGGGCTCACGAGGTAAGTTTGTACCTGAGATGATGGAGAGTTAAATGACTTACCTGAGATTACAAGGAGATGCAGTGAGATGTGTACTGGGCTTCCCTGTTTGGGAGCCTGATGCTGTAACCATTAGTCTATTCCTCCCTTTGGAAGGGGTGATGTGATCCTGGTGCCAAGGCTGTTCATTTGCAAATACCTGAGTGTTCCATATTCTTCCCCTCTCATGGCTTCTTTTTTCTCATTCCTTCCCACTGGACCTCAACCGTAGGCAAAATCAGGCTGGATTGAAGTACTGTGACCTAACTTTATGGCTCCCAGTTCCAGGAAGGAGACTCTTTGTCAATGTCAATGTATCACTTATATACCGCAATATCTGTTTCCAGGTTCACTGCCGTTTACAAAAGAAAGTGAATTATATAGACACATAAGTCACCCAGAATTACATACAAAACAACATTCCATAATTAGTTTTCAAACAAGGAGGTTTTCAATTTCCTTTGAAATATTAAAAAGGTGCTCTCCAGTCTTATAAGAGAGGGTAGAGAGCTCCATACAGAAATTACTGCAAAAGGAAGCCAGGCATTAAAAATGTTTAGAAAACGTACCCCTCTAGTGCTAGGGAAACCAAACAACAAGGTATCTATTTGAGAGTACTGACTAATTAAAAAATCAGAGAACAGGTTACTCAACATATCCGATATATACTTATAAATCACTTGAAATAGCACACAGGCTGATTTAAATTTTGCTCTCTTATGTAAAGGGAGCCAGTGCAATGCCATCAAGCCGGAAGAAATGCTGTCAAACCTCATGTCTATGAATCAACTGGGCTGCAGTATTTTGAATAAGTTGTAACTTATTCAGTAACTTAGATGATAACCCTGAATATATGACATTACAGTAGTCCAAGTGAGGAAGGATCAACATTTGGATTACGAGCAAAAGAAGATTTGTTAAAGAAGCTCCTCGCCAATCATAATTGGTCTCATTTAAAAAAAGGTTTTCCTGGCGTAATGATTTATATAGGCTTCAAACAATAGAGAAGAAGTCGATAATAACTCCAAGCACCCTAGATTTTTCCTCAATCAAAAAAATTTTACTTGAAGCTAATGGTATAGTGTTGGGGACCTGGACATTTGGGTTTGTAAACCACGACATTTAGTATTCAATTTTAATAAATTACACACGGCTCATTGTTGAATTTGGTCCATGCAAGATGACAGACTATTGACAGTATCTGCAAAGTCACCATCAGCAAGTACCAACATAAAAGTGTCATCAGCATAAGATACAACTCATTCGTACATAATTTAATAGAGCCCAATGATGACTTAAACAAATCGAAAAGCAGTGGAATCAGAGAACCCTGTGGTACACCACAGCCTGGAAATCAGAACTGAGAGACCTCATTGTTATTTCGAACACAATAGCTTTGATTCATTAGAAATTCACTAAACCGGAGATTCAAGATGGCCGCCTAGAGCGAACGTGTGAAAGCAGTGCTCTCAGCGAGTTTGTCCTAGCCCATCGCAATGCCCAAGCGAAGGGGCAAATCGGCCGGCTCGGTGTCTTCAGGCCGACAAGCAGTCCCGGTGACCTATGGACTTATTCGTTCAGAACCAGCAAGGAAATGGGTCTGTAAGTGGCACATTGGCATTGGTCAGAGCAGTTGGAGGCCCTGAACCGGTGCCGGTGCTCGAGACAACTTTAAGCCCGTACCAGAGGATGCCACCCCCGCAGCCGCAGCGTGCGAACACCCCTTTGATGGCGTCTACCACGGAAAAGTTGGTTAGACTCGAGACAACCGGAACAGCTTGGGGTGAGCTCGGAGAGACCCACAATTGTGGAAGTTGGAGTCGCTGCGAAACAAACAACTATACTGACGGGGCAACTCCTTGGCTACGAAAGGTGAGATAAGTACTCCTTAAAATCAAGTTTATCTATGCAAATGTTTGCTTCATTAGAAGCACCATCTGAAGTAACTCTTGAATCACTGTGGGCCTTGAGTGCTTCTTTTGGAAAAGGTTTTAATGCCCTCAAATAAATCAACTAGAGTCAAAAATTCAAACTTTAACCGAAGATACGATAAAACTAAAGAGTGATGTAAAGTTATTAGATATGAGAAAATACAGAATTTTGATCAAAAAGAAAAACAAGTTCAAGATATTCAAGCAACAACGGTTAAAGACTTGATAAGCTTGCGCAGGAAAATTGAAGTGCTAGTAAAAACATCAAAGAAGTAATAACCTCAGGTTTATTAACTTTCCAAGGACCAAAACAAATGTCTCCTAAAGAAATGCTACTAAAATATATGAAAGATATACTTCAAGTTCCTGACGATGCAGTTCCTTCCTCCGTTTTACAAGTATATTACTTGCCGGTGCAAAAACCAGCTGAGGGCATGAATCCTTAGAATCCCCCTTGGATGTAACAGCACTACTAGAATCTTCGGATTCTGAAAAAGTTTTTCCTTCTACATTGATAGCTACGGTGGTGCTGGCACCTGATAAAGGATGGATAATGCGACTTTTCTTTAAAAATAGAAACAAAGATTTTCATGGGTTAAAAATAAGAATATTTCCAGACGTGACAAAAGAGACCCCAAAAAAGAAGACGTCAATTTCTTTTAAATAGACCTGGAGTACAACAGTTGGGTGCTTCTTTCTTTTTGCATTACCCATGTAAATGCATAGTTAGACTACAATCCACTAAGTATATATTTTTTGAACCTAAACATCTCACTGATTTTTTGTTATCCAAGAGAAATGAAAGAGAAACTCAAGCGCCCTGAAAAGTAATATTTCTTGCCTCTTCACATTTTTTCGCGTGTTTTTCCTTTAATAATGATGTTAATTGACCTTTAAATCTCCAAATTGTAAATCTTGAATCGTATTTGTGGACTTTAGTGGTTTAATATAAATAGGGGTATGAATCTGTTTGATCTGTATTTATTCCCCAGCTAATGCTATTATATTTGCTTTAAATTGATCTGTATTTAACTACTCTCTGTACAAACGTGTTTGCTTGGATTGTAATTTAAAAAAATTATAAATAAATAATTAAAAAAGAAATTCACTAAACCATTTAAAAACTGAACCTGTTAAACTAATCTCATTCAATTTCTGTAACAGCAAAATTGTGATCGATGGCATCGAAGGCCACTGAAATATCAAACTATAATAAAATAGATTGCTTACCTTGGCCGAAATAAGTCTTAACATAAGAAGTTATAATAAGCAGGCAGGATTCGGTACTATGAGCCGGCCTAAAGCCAAATTGTGAAGAATGAAGACATGAAAGTTTATGGACGTATATGGCAAAACTATCTACTAACTTACTTCATCCCAAAGCAGTGTGGTATTAATAGTCCATGATCCTGCCCATTGAAATCATTGCTGCAGGACCATTCGTGCACCAGGATGGAGGTGTTAGAAATCCAGAACTGGCCTAAAATGTCCCTCCTGGGTCTAGGCAACTTGGCTGTTTTACCTTAGTACTGTGGTTGCAGGCCTGGGGATGGGGGGGGGGGGGGGGGGGGTGTCAGTGGGCAGATAGTGCAGGGACTCACTGAGGCGCATATGTTTATAGGCCCTGCCCCCTTCTGGATTCGAAGGAGGCCTGTGAGTCTGCATGGGCTCAATGAGTCCCCATCCTGCCAATGCTACAACGCAGAGAGCCAGGAAGTCTAAACTTCTGGTGTTGTTTGGTTTGTGTATGTGTGTGTAGGGGAGGGAGAGGAAGCACTTGGCCCTCCCACTTTTAAAAAATTGGGATTGATATGAATTTACTCCTCCCTCATTTATATCTAAAAATGTCAAACCACCTTTTGTCAGCAAAACATGGAATAGGAAAGCCATGAAAACCCAATACACTTCTCTATCTCAGGTTATTACCCTACTTGTAATCTTTATAAGTCAAGGCTAGCTACATTTTTCATTTCTTATTATACCATAAATTCCTTGATGTCAAATTAAGGCCAATTTCTTTTTGCCAGAGGGGAGTGGAAAAGAGAGGGAGGTGAGGTGGCAGAGAGACAGGGATCGTATTAGGAGAATACGTTCAGAAATTCCTGGTGGTTCTAGGATTGAAAACAGATGTTGGACAGGAGGAAGCTGGGTGGGTGGGGGGTGGGGGGGATCATCCTGGATGAGTGAAGAAAAACGTACGCTGCATATACTGCACACATAAGTGAATGCACAAGAATGGACCTGAATTAACACAAACTTGAATGTTGTGAGCAAGTGAGCCTGTTATCAAGTCTTGAACATTAATTCTTGACTATTTGGGCTTCTCTTATACACAAGGTTGATGAAGTTGTGAAAATAAAGCTTCCATTCACTCGTTAAAGAGTTTGAAGAAGGATAGTGCTGTTTTTTTTTCCAGGGCTACCTTAGGAAATGTAAATGCTTGCAGGAAGAGGGAGTTTGCAGGGAAATGCACTGGACCACAGAAGGAGGTAATGGATGTTTGAGGAAAAGCAGGGTTCCCCCTCCCCCATCTTTAGAAGAATATTCTGTGAACTATATTGACTGCAAAATGTTTTGGTCTTTTTAGCTAGTGTTGTTTATAAAATTAGTTTGAATATGTGAAGTTAGGGAATGTATCGTAATATTTTCAATGTACAGTTGTAAGTTATTCTGAATATTTTGGTTTTTTTTTGTATATTTGTAAGTGCATGCAAGCTTGACATGTAATATTTGTGGCCTCAACTAAATTTTACACAGTAAGGGGGTCCTTTTACCACGCTGTGCTAAAAAGGATCCTGCACTAGCGCAGAGACCATTTTTGTCATTTCGCTAAGGGCCTTTTACCACAGCAGGTAAAAGGCCGAAAAAGGGACATGGCCATGCGGTAAGATTTCACTTACTATGTGGCCATGCCGGGGAAGCACTTAATGCCACCCATTCAGGTCGTAGTAAGGGCTCTGCACTAACCCGACAGTAATATCTGCCCGCAGGGCCACTGAGAGGGGGGGCAGGGGGGACAAAATTCCCCGGGCACCAGGCCTCCAAGGGGGGCCCGGCGCCACAGTCCCCTCCACCCACCCACCCCCCTCCGACCACCACCGAGGGCCAGGACACCTGAATTCAAATCATATGCGCCTCACCTCGACCTCGATCCATGTGAAAGAAGCGCAGCAGCAGTCTGCAGATTGCCTCCCTTGCGGCCTTCCCTCCCTGTGTCCCGCCCTTGACTGGCGTAACTTGCGTGAGGGTGGGACACAGGAGGGAAGGCCCAAAGGGAGGCGATCTGCAGACTGCCCGCTGCTGCACTTCTTTCACACGAAGCGAGGCCGAGGTGAGGCGCTATGATTTGAATTCAGGGGAGCCCGGTCCGGTGGTGGATGGAGGGTGGCGGTGGTGGTGGGGCCCCGGGGGCGGCCTTGCCCCGGGTCCGGCCCAGTCTCTTGGTGGCCCTGACTGCCCGATTATGCCATAGTGCTGTAAATTGTGCGTGCTGGGGTCAGAACTACTGCTGGTGCCTACGTCAAGCAGGTGGTAGCCCCAGGTTGGCACATGGTAAACCTGTGTTGGGCTTACTGCCACGTTGTAAATGGGCCCCTAAATGAGACACACACTTAACTGATGTGCACTAAACTGATGTACGCTTAACTGAAGCAGTTGCCTGAAGTGATGTGCGCATAAATGGCGCAGTTGTTATGTATCGCTCGCATTAAATGTCGCACGCTAAAATGTCAGAAGAATAAGTGCCAGGGCAATTGCTAATAACAGAAAAATAGAGAGAAAATCATAAATCCCTCATTCTATTCTATTGTATTGATGTTTTATATACTGCCTGCTTTCCGGCAAGGATTCGTAGCGGCTAACAAACAAGACAACCTCCACAATTA
The DNA here is from genome assembly GCF_901765095.1 of Microcaecilia unicolor. Lineage (NCBI taxonomy): Eukaryota > Metazoa > Chordata > Amphibia > Gymnophiona > Siphonopidae > Microcaecilia > Microcaecilia unicolor. Next base: position 85,258,952 of record NC_044037.1, on the reverse strand, counting down.
AGGGATGTACAAGGATATGCAATCAGCCAATTAACACCAAATGACTATTCCAATAAAAACATTTTCATTCTACAGCTTTAGCGCTCAGGATATCACCAGTGGCGTGCACAAGTTTTGGAATACTAGCACTTGCATGCGTGATTATTACAGTTATTCATGTCTGTGCTGCCATGTGCTTAGCGTATTCTATAACATTGTTGGTCAATCTCATTGTTAGGCATTTATAACCTGCTTAATCCCAAAGATTTGATTTATAGCAACTCACAATGAAATAGTGCAAATATTGACTTTACAATGGAAACAAAAAAAAAAAAAATCTAGTATTATGTATGTCAAACTCCATTACACTAAATATTTTTGGAAAAGGAAAGTATCAAGTGTTTACGAAACAAAGAATAGGGTAGGTTTTTGTTTGACAACAACAGAATAATGTTCCAAATTTGGGCAGCTGAAAAAGGAGAGAACTCTTAGATCAAATACCCTTGCATGAGGGAAAATACAGTAATACAAATCAATTGCTAGAAAAGTTTCTTACTTGTTGTTTATACACCAAATGATTAAATAATAGGTGGCTGCTCCAAGCTATCATTAATGTGCAAATGGATGTACACATGGGCGGGGCAAAGGCAGGGCTTGAGCAGGGTATGGGCAGGTCCCTCATCTTTACATGTGTAACTTTTGGGAAGTACTAAGGCAACTGGCAAGTGCAGAGCCTGACATGTGACGGGGTGAGCTTCACTCGATGCCGGCATGGCGACCATGGCGGGCTTCGGGCGAGGTTTTGCTCGCCCAGGCCGGAGTGGGAAGGGCGTGCTGAGGGGCATCCTGGGCCAATAGCGGCAGGGCCCACAGTGGCCTGATGGGCCATATTTGAAAATGCCTCGGTGGCGGAAAGCTGCTGCAAATGGGCTGCTTAATCAGTTGGGGAAGGAGGAATGTGTTGGGGAGCTTAAATGGGTGCAGGATTCTTCCTGCTCCTTGGACAAGTCTTGTTATCTGCTTGCCCACCCTGGTGATAATTGGCTTGGTAGGGTGGACCTGAGTTAGGAGTAACTTCAAAGGAGATCCTGTGGTCAATGTTGGGCCTATGCACCCAAGTTCAGGACTGCAGGTCCAGGCTTGGCTGTTTCCTCCTTGCTGTAGCTGGCATGGCGGCCTAAAGGGTTTTCTTTGTTTGTAAGTTGACACTGGATGCCTTGCTGCCATGGCAGGTGGACTGTGTCTTTGGGTGTTTACAAATGGTTTATAGCTCAGGTAACATTTTGGACCACCAATAAAGCGAAGCTGCCAACCTTGTTTTTCTAACCAATAAATACTTTAATGTTAAGTGGATGTTGCTTGAGTTTAATTATAACTGATGCTGGGGAGGAGTGAAAGAGTCTCACATCTCGGTTATACGGTAAGTTACAAGCTAAAGCATTGCATTTAGATGCCATCTATATACCTGCCACTGACATGCTGTAAAAATGGGGCATGCTGAAATGTTGGTCTGTAAATGTTACCTTCTGCTAGTATTAAATAATCGAATCTGGACATCCAGGTGACATTTTAGAATTAGTGCTTAACGCTCTGCATATTGGCATCCTTTAAAGAATTGCTCCCCCCAGCCCCAAAGTCCCAGTGATGCTGTTGCAGTAATGCAGTCATCCAGACAGATCACATAACCAGGAGTCAATAGAATCAGACCTCACCCACAAAGTTTTGAAATGTTCATCCAGGCCACGAACAAACTTATCAGCTATTGTTTTCTCCTGAGCTTTCTTCCGACCTATTTTGCAAGATGGGTGGAGGGGGAACATGGTGCGGGCACGTGCATGTGAAAGTTAAAAGTTTGCTGGATGCAGCTCCATGAGACGCTGTTGAATATAATCCAACAGCCGATTTAAAACATGGCTTCATGATGGAAAATTCATCCTTTAGGGATAAGAAAAGGAAAAGAGACCCGAATATTTATGTGTTCTTAGAAATCTGGTAGACAGTTTCAGAAAGAAGATTCGACCCAAATCTGTGGATATAAAGGCTTAACAGATTGGCACGGACTCTATAAGCAACAGCAACCAACAAACAAAAGGCGAACAAAGAAAAACAAACAAGTGGGTCAGTGTTCAGAATTTCTGAAATATAAACACCCCCCACTTCTTCCATGTGAGGGTTTTATGTATATATAAGAGGTATCATATAAACGAATGGTGACCTCCATACATTGAAGGGGCCCACAGGGTGTGATCATATACTTCAGAGAGATTCTCATGTTATTAGATAAAGTTGTTTTTTTTTTTGTTTAACTTTAAATAAGATTTTATTTAAAACCCTTTTAAAAGTCATTTGAAATACTATTTGATGTCCTAGAAATACTTGTTCTTGGATGCCAGGCTTCAGACTTCCCTTCTCTCTCAGCTCTGGTCCTGCCCTCATGGAAACAGGAAATGAGGGCGGGACCAGAGCTGAGAGAGAAGGGAAGGCTGAAGTGGAGCCTGCTCGCCTTTCACTGCTGGCCGCCGGGACCGAGCAAGGAAATAGAGTTTTAAATTCTGGCGACAGGAAGGCGAGGATGAAGGACTGTTGAGAAGAGGACAGACTAGTAGACTCCAGCTGCTACTGCTCCGGCCCCAGCCTTGATGTGAAAACTTCACCGGTTGTTGCTGCTCCAGACCTCAGCCTTTGCCTCATGGCACAGACATGGCTGTCCTGGGTGCCAGCCACTGAAATAGACACCAATTTGGTGCCACATACTCTCTAGTTTACCCCTTAAAGGCAGAAGGGTCATATGCCAGCCCCAGCTTCAATACACATGAAACCATTGTGCCTTTAGGTTGTGAAGTTAAAATGTCTTTCCTCCTGTATCATACTGGTCAGCACCACTACAGTCTGGATCACCAGCCCATCAGGGGATGCTGATCGCTTGTTAAGACAGTTCACCTCTGGATCTGATAGGCAATTGTCAAAGACAGCTCTATGAGTAGTGGTTTCAGTACCCAGCACAGAAACTAGATTCAAAAATAACTAGTCCCACATAAAACACATTACCAAATCATACACATTTATCACATAAGACATTGAGGTGGATTTCTTTTCTATGCCACTGAGTAAGAAAAATACATTGTCCAAAATATCACATTAGTCAACAATTTACTAAGAAAACTTTATCTTTTTTTTTCTAAGAGAAGTAGTCAAATATAATAATTAAGCCTGGAAAGACCTATAAGAATGTCACAATATATAATGTAACAAATCATATCTATTATTCAGTTTTATTACTTACCAGAGCACTGGGTAGGAAGAAATATACAGAAATTACTTTAAAATATGTAATAAATAATATATTGTCCCTCTGCCCGATAACTACTAGGGAAACCACAAACACACAAGTACTCTTCTTGAACTACAATATTTTTGTTTCAAGTTTTGATTCTATTAGCCAAGCTCCTTCTGTTGCACATGTGTAACAATAAGATGACCTTTAAACATTTTAGGCCATTCTCGGAAGAACATGGTTTTTCCAAATGAATTCATGTCCACAACTACATTTTTACAGATTAAGCATCTCTGTGGATCAGTGAACACAGATCACTCTTCCTGCTTGCTGACTCAAAAAAATCTCATATAAGTAGAAAATGCAGATACAGATTCTTTTTCACTTTCATTTAAATAAATACAAAAGTTAGATAAAAGGTGCCATATTTTTAATCAAAATCAGTGCCAGTTTTTAAAATCAAAGTAATTGATCTATTGATAAATTTTGGGTATGAAGACATAAAGAAAACTGCAACTTTACTGGAACATTTTTATATTTTTTCATTTTTATAGCTTTTCTTATTTTGCAAGGACAACAGAAGCTTACCACAGCTTAAAATGGCTTACCGCGGGACTCACTCAGGTGTCCTGTGGCAACTTCAAAATCTGTATGTGGTACCCGTGTGCTATAAAAAAAGTTTGTTGGGGGGCATGTCTGGGGGCAGAGAGTAGGCATTCCTACACTAATCAGCGCATCTGCTTTACCACGTGCTAAACTGGGTTAGCGTAGGTTCACCATGAGAGCCTTACTGCCTACAAAATAGGTGTTTAGTAAGTGCTCCCTGTAGTAAGTGCTCCTGTGGTAATTCTTTTATGGTTGCATGCTAATAACAACATTAGCACATGGCCATTAATGTGAAAAATAGAAAATTGGCCATTTGCCAGCTGCTGTAAAATGGCCTTTGCGTGCAGGAAAAATCTGCATAAGCATGCACTATGGCCAGTTTCTAACATTCAGTATTGTCTTCGTTGGTTAACAGAAGGTGTAGGTTGGAACCTGAAACAAAACAAAAGCACATAATACGCACAAAGAGAAAAACAAAGGCAGTCTCTTTGTTGTCTTCTTTTTCTACTCTTTAAGCTAGGAAAAATGGTTCAGAATCAAATGCCTCAGTCCATGAGTCACTGATGGCTGAAGTCTATCATGATGCAATGGATCAGATTTATTTATTTATTTAAAAATGTATAACCTGCTCTATCCACACAGGAGCTATTTCACATACATAAACTAATATTATAAATCATAAAAATCAAACAAAATACATCAGAAAAACATAATTCTCATCCTTTCCTAAAATATTACTCAGGGATCAACCACCAAGGTGGAGAAACTAGATCCACTACGAAAGGAGCAATTCAACAACAGGGAAATAGCGTGATCAACAAGACTCTTCCAAAAAGCCAATGTAATGGGATGAAGAGATATGACCTTTATTTGATAATAAAGATGGACATGACACGGCACTGTGTTTCAGCAACAGCACCTGCCTTAGAACTCTGTATATAGTTGTAGCTCATGGATGTATAAAGAAGAAATAAGCCAGATCAAGTCTTTAAAAAGACTGATGATAGGTTAGGCGAGTGAATGCAACAGCAGTAATGCATATCTCTTCATCTCGTCTCCTTGGCTTTTTGGAAGAGTCTTGTTGATCACGCTACTTCCCTGTTGCTAAAAAGTTACTCAACATTGAATGTCCAGGTTCCCTATCATCCCCAGTGCCTCAAGTGATTGAGCAAAATCCTAATGATTCAAGTATTTACATCTTGGCATATAACATCAATGCTGGATAATAGCAGGGTTTCCCATGGTATGATTATATCTAAAACTAAACTATTATGGATCTAATAAGTTGTTGTTATCAATGAATTCCAATGATTGAGTCAGGACAGCTTTCTCCAAGACTTTCATCAAGAAAGGAAGAGAAGAAGTTGGCATAGAATTTGATAATACAGGATCCAAAGAACCCTTCTTAATCATTGGTCAATCACTAACAAATTTCCAGCAGGAGTGGAACATAACCTAATCACAGTGAAGAGTTAACTAACCTTGGGGCTCTTTTACTAAGCCGCGGTAGGGCTAATGCACGGGTAGCGTGCGCCAAATTGAATTTACCGCTGGGCTAGCATGGCATTCCCGGCAGTAATTGGCAGCACAGCCACATTGCCGAGTGCTGCCTGATTACCGCAGGAGTAGCTCGTGAGCCCTTACCACCAAGTAAATAGATGGCATTAAGGGCTCAGGCAGTAAATAGCTGCATGCTACTTTTCATATTAGTGTACGGCCATTTACTGCCTCTTTTAAAAAAGTCCTTTTTCTCAACTGTGGTAAAAAATGTCCCAGCGTGCGCCAATTTCATGTGCTCACTCAGCGCACGCCACTTAAAAGGATCCCCTTGTTTATTAATGGTAAATGCATCTTTCAGGATCATGGCACTGAAATGTTGTTTGTATTCACTGGGCTTTACTTACTGGACACAGTGTTTTATAAAGGACCTTCTCATTTCCCAGACCTGGCAGTGCTTCTTAATGAGACTGAAACATTTGGTGACCTATGAATACTAAACTATAGGACGGGAACTCCTTCACAAGGAGATGAACTCCTTCAACATCCCTGGGCTAGGGCTATCTTTGCCTGAGAACCTTCTTGTCTGCTCAGGATCCTGATGGGTAGTCATTAATATCTGAGTGCTGCCTAAGAAGCCCAGAAGCTTTTTTTTTTTTTTTTTTACCTGAAGTGCTTTGTTCTCCTATACCCATCTCTTTGCAGTTCTTCTAGGATGGCAGCAATGGTCACTGTTGCTTCCAGACATTTTGCTGATAACAGTGATGTGCTTACTGATCCATTCTGAGCACTTTGGGTATGGGGGCATCTACAATCTTGTCCTTTTTCTTCCGGTCTGGCTACTCCCCATTTGAACCAATTGACTCCCATCTGCTTCCCTCTAAAGCAGTAAGTGGTTTTGGTTGAGCTTATCTGAATCTGGGAGCATAGTGCCAACCTCTTTTATGAATGGTTATAAAGACTATAGTTGGGTACAGTATGAATAAGTGGAGTCAAAGACCTGGACTGGCCAGAATCGCCCTGAATGGATTGGGAGCTAATCAAGTGCTGCATGCCAGTGGTCCACAGCTCAATATTTGTTGTGAGTTACATTGAGAAGAGTCACTAGGCAGATTCTAGTTATCAAGCACAGGCTGAACCGGGCCTGATTGCAGCATGTTGTGTGCTGAGGCTTGCAGTTCTTGCTCTTCTTAGAGAGAGTGGATTAATAAGTTGACAGACACACTTGGGGCTCAGCCAGTCTTTGCCTGTAAAAAACCACCTTGTAAGGCGAGGCACATGAAAGAGGATTGCCAAGTAGCTCCATGTCACAAGAAATAGGCCAGTTCATTCCATGCTCTGCCCCACCTACAATGCTGACTGTCCCACTGATTTCATATTAAAACCAATTGAAATGGAATAAAATAAAACATAGAAAATAAAATAAGATGAAATCTGATCTGATGAAGAAGGGCTACCTTCAAAAGCTAATCAAAAAATTTATTGTTAGTCCAATAAAAAGGTATCATCTTATTATCTTTTCTATGTTTTATTATATTCTATTTCTATTGAGTACCTTTAAAATTGGACTAACACGGCTACCACATCTCTCTACTCTATGAAAACCAGAATCATAATCCATGCATGCACCTAGGAAGATGCAAGACTGGACCAGCCTTCTTGCGGTTATAAAGAGCCATTCAGCAGCTCTTAACACCAGAGTCACCCAGAGTTTGTGCAGTAAAACAGACTTACTCATCACTGTAGAGCAGCCAAATTCCAAAATAATATGTGATAGAGGATATAGGAAACAAACAAAAATGTTAATCCTCAAATAATTCCATAGTATGAATAGAATAAGAAATGAAGCCAGGTTAACAATTCAGGAGCAAAGAGTTTGTAAGCTAAAACAGTGTGAGGAACCCCCCCCCCCCCCTCAAAATCCTTACATGATACGTTGAAAACTTCTGCTCAATGTGCTGCTGCAGCTAGGAAAGCAACTAGAATGTTGGGTATCATTAGGAAAGGGATTAAAAACAAAAATAAGGATATTATTCTGCCGCTGTATCGCTCCATAGTGCGACCGCACCTTGAGTATTGTGTTCAATTCTGGTCGCTGCACCTCAAAAAAGACATAGTGGAACTAAAAAAGGTGCAGAGAAGGGCGACAAAGATGATACAGGGGATGGGACGACTTCCCTATCAGGATAGGCTGAAGAGGCTGGGGCTCTTCAGCTTGGAGAAAAGGCGGCTGAGGGGAGATATGATAGAGGTCTATAAGATAATGAGTGGAATGGAACGGGTCGATGTGGAGCGTCTGTTTATGCTTTCCAAAAATACTAGGACAAGGGGGCATGCGATGAAGCTGCAGTGTGGTAAATTTAAAACGAATCGGAGGAAATTTTTCCTCACTCAACATGTAGTCAAACTCTGGAATTCGCTGCCGGAAAAGGTGGTTAACCAGCTCATTTTCGAAAGAGAAGGGCGCCCATATTCCAACACAAATCGGGAGATGGGCATCGTTCTCTCACAGGCGGCCAAATTGGCATAATCGAAAGCCGATTTTGGTCATCCTCAACTGCTTTCTGTCACAGGGACGGCCAAAGTTCAAGGGGGCGTGCCCGCAGTGTACCGAAGGAGGGACGGTGGAGTGGTTAACAGATGGCCGTCCTTGGCCGATAATGGAAAAAAGAAGGGCGTCCCTGACGAGCATTTGGCCGACTTTACTGGGTCCCTTTTTGTTTGTGACCAAGCCTCGAAAAGGTGCCCGAACTGACCAGATGACCACCGGAGGGAATTGGGGATCACCTCCTCTTACTCCCCCAGTGGTCACCAATCCCCTCCCACCCAAAAAAACTAATTAAAAAACATTTTTTCCAGCCTCTATGCCAGCTTCAAATGTCATACCCAGCTCCATCACAGCAGTATGCAGGTCCCTGGAGCAGTTTTTAGTGGATAGTACAGTGCACTTCAGGCAGGCGGACCCAGGCCCATCCCCCCCTACCTGTTACACTTGTGGTGGTAAATGGGAGCTCTCCAAAACCCACCCGAAACCCACTGTACCCACATCTAGGTGCCCCCTGTTACCCTTTAAGGGCTATGGTAGTGTGGTACAGTTGTGGGTAGTGGGTTTTGGGGGGGCTCAGCACCCAAGGTAAGGGAGCTATGCACCTGGGATCAATTTGTGAAGTCCACTGCAGTGCCCCCTAGGATGCTCGGCTGATGTCCTGGCATGTGAGAGGGGACCAGTGCACTACGAATGCTGGCTCCTCCCACGACCAAATGGCTTGGATTTGGATGTTTTTGAGATGGCCGTCCTCAGTTTCCATTATAGGCGAAAACCGAGGTCATCTATCTTTAAGGTCGACCTAAATGTTGAGATTTGGCCGTCCCCGACCGTATTATCAAAACGAAAGATGGCCGCCCATCTTGTTTTGATAATATGAGATGCCCCGCCCCTTCGCCGGGGCGCCCTTAAAGATGGGCGCCCAGTTCGATTATGCTCCTCCACAGCGGTTAACTTAGCGGACTTCAAAAAAGGGTTGGACGGCTTCCTGGAGGAAAAAGCCATAGGATGTTATTGAATGGACGAGGGAATAATACAGTATTTCTAGGATGGGCGGGACAAATTGCTTGTTCTTTTGGCTGCTGTCGGTGACAGGGTGCTGGGCTCCATGGACCCTTGGTCTGTCCCAGCATGGCGATGCTTATGTACTTATGTACTTATGCCTTGGAATAAAAACCAGGACTTGCTTATTTCTGATGGCGTGAATCCTGCAGCACCTGCTTCATTCAAATCATTCCATGGGAAAGACACTTGGGATGAAAGCAGGAGTCTGAATCTTATTCACTTTATACAATGATTTAGCAATCCCATAAGAACATAAGATAAGCCATGCTGAGTCAGACCAAGGTCCATGGAGTCAAACATCATATCTCTAGCACTGGTCAGTCCAGGTGACAAGTACCTGGCATATCCCAAAAATTTGATCAACTTTCTCATGGCTCTCCAAAGTCTACCTAGCTAATACATTTTTATGGATCTTTCTTCCAGGAACTTGTTCAAACCTCTTTAAACCCCACTATGTTAGTTACCTGGACCACATCCTTTGACAGCAGATTCCACAGCTTAATGAAATATTACATGGAAAAATACTTTCAATGATTTGTTTTCAATGTGCTGATTTTTAGTTTATTGGCATGTCCTCTTTCTAACCTACGTGCCTGTGTGGGCAGTTGTCACCTGAGCCAGGATCACTGGACACCAACCCTCCCATTGGATAGGACTAGAAATTGGCATGAATGGTTTTCCCAGTGGTAGAGGCAAGGGAATGGCACTATAATAAAAAAAATAGCAATTAATGACAATATATAAAGTGTAGTTGGGAGTGGGGAGAGGAAAGCTGTAATCAACAAGAAAGAATGCTAAAGTGTCATGGGGTGGAAGTAAAGGCATGACTTAAAACACAAATCAAATTAGGAAAAAGGCAATTCTTTACACTTTCAGTATTTGCAATATCAGCTTGCCAAGATCACACTTTGCAGTTGTTACCACACTATTAACTCTAGCAGTAACATCAACAGTGTTCACTCAAGATTTCTGGAACTCCAGATATATCCTAACTCCAGAAGAAAGTCTTTTAATTCATGGAGTATCTCTTGGCTGTACTAGCACAGTGTCTCTCCCCATGGCAGAGTTACCCCACACTGTCTAGATGTAGTGCCTTCAGTTATATTACTATCATGTATTCTATTACCATGCAACCCAAAATCCTTCTGTAACAACAAATGTCTTTTCTCTTCTCGTTTCCATTATCCATGATGTATTGTAAGCCACATTGAGCCTGCAAAGAGGTGGGAAAATGTGGGATACAAATGCAATTAAATAAAAATAAATAAATAAATCCTGACTCCCAGAATTAATGTGTACTGGGGTACCCCAAAGAGTGTGAGTGTCCAGGATAAAAAAGAATGAGCTCATGTGTCATTGGGGCCCTTCTACTGAATAGTGTTGATGTAGTCTGGGTGGCTCCTCAGCTCTTCTTTCCCTGATGTGGATCCCTCATTGTGGATCTTCTTGAGACCTTTGCCTCTCACAAAACCTGTCTCCCTAACTTAAGAACTCAAAGGGAGAGTAAACCCTAAGCACCCTGAATTTCTTCTTGTAAGCTATGTGTAAACATTCTCTACTATGCACTGGAAACTTGGAATACTTTCAGGCTTATTTTCGAAAGAGAAGGGCGCCCATCTTTCGACACAAATCAGGAGATGGGCATCCTTCTCCCTGGGTCACCCAAATCGGCATAATCGAAAGCCGATTTTGGGCATCCTCAACTGCTTTCCTTCGCGACAATGACCAAAATTCCTGGGGACATGTCAGAAGCACAGCAAAGGTGGGGCTGGGGCATGCTTAACACGTGGGCATCCTCGGCCGATAATGGAAAAAAGAAGGGCGTCCCTGTCGAGCACTTGGCCGACTTTACTTGGTCCATTTTTTCTTGAGGCCAAGCCTCAAAAAGGTGCCCGAACTGACCAGATGACCACCGGAGGGAATCAGGGATGACTTCCCCTTACTCCCCCAGTGGTCACCAACCCCCTCCCACCCTAAAAAAAAATTTTTTTTAATATTTTTTGCCAGCCTCTATGCCAGCCTCAAATGTCATACTCAGCTCCATGACAGCAGTATGCAGGTCCCTGAAGCAGTGCACTTCAGGCAGGCGGACCCAGGCCCATCCCACCTACCTGTTACACTTGTGGTGGTAAATGTGAGCCCTTCAAAACCCACCAGAAACCCACTGTACCCACATGTAGGTGCCCCCCTTCACCCCTTAGGGCTATGGTAGTGGTGTACAGTTGTGGGGAGTGGGGTAGGGGGGTTGGGAGGCTTAGTACACAAGGTAAGGGAGCTATGCACCTGGGAGCAATTTCTGAAGTCCACTGCAGTGCCCCCTAGGGTTGGTGTCCTGGCATGTGAGAGGGGACCAGTGCACTACGAATGCTGGCTCCTCCCATGACCAAATGGCTTGGATTTGGTCATTTCTGAGATGGGTGTCCTCGGTTTCCATTATCATCGAAAATCGGGGACGACCATCTCTAAGGATGACCATCTCTAAGGTCGACCTAAATTTCGCGATTTGGGTGTCCTTGACTGTAATATCGAAACAAAAGATGGACGCCAATCTTGTTTCGATAATATGGGTTTCCCCACCCCTTTGCCGGGACGTCCTGCGAGGTCGTCCTCAGAAAAACTTGGGCGCCCCTTTCGATTATGCCCCTTCACATGACACTATCCCCCTCATTCTATCACCTGGCACCTACATTTATGCACCAACCCCTAATTCTATAAAAGTTGCCAAAAATTGTGCATTTGCCCAATTTGTGTATGCAATTTAATTGAATAATGAGGTTAGTGCTAATCAAGCTTGTCCTAAATAAGGCTGGTTAGCTATGCGGGTACCAGCTCTGAATATCGGGCTGGCACCCGCATAAGTTTTTCTTTTCTTAAAAAAAGCAACTCCCTCCCCCTATCTCACCCCATGTGACCCCCCCCCCCCCACACACAATGATGAAGATAAACCCCTGGGCTTACCTACATCCCTGGTGGTCCAGCAGGTTAATTGGGGATAGGAGCGCAGCCACCTCACTCCTGCCCCTTGTGGTGTCTCTGTAAAATGGCTGCCACGACCTCTAGTACCACGAGCTGCTACAAGAAGTCATGGCAGTCCTTTTACAGAGGTGCCACAAGGGGCAGGAGTGAGGAGCTGTCTTGCGGGGAGGGGGGGTCTTCTTAATGTGGGCTAAGGGGAAGGAAGCAGGGGACATTGCTATGGGGGGCAAGACGGGGCTCGGGGGCTGATGCTTTTTTTTTTAAACAAAACAAGGTTATGCAGGTCCTGGCCCAATATTTGGCCAGATATTCAGCCCAATATTCAGCCAGACCTGCATAAGCTCCAGGTGGCCAGGCCACCCAAAATTACCCCCAACATTCAGTGTTGGTGCCCGGACATAGCCCGGCACTGAATATTGGGTGATAATTTAGCCAGTAACAATCAGCATTTTAAAAACTGCCTCTACACTTCTCCCACTCTTGTTTGCTACTGGGCCAACAAAAATAGGAATACCAAAAAGGTGAATAGTAAGAATTAAATGAGAGAATGAGATTAGTGAAGAAGAAGTGAAAGAGATGGGAGAGGAGCAGATATGAAACCACTTCACAAAGGTGAAAACAAACAGGAAGCAAAACACTACAGATTTTCTAGCTTAAAATCAGTGGTAGGTAAAGTAATAGAAACATTACTGAAATATAGAATAGTGCTGTATGTTGACATTAGTGGCTTACAGAATCATAGACAGCATGATTTCACCAAGGTTACTTACGTCAGAAGGGGGTGGGCCTAGGACAGAGAAGGAGAGACGTCATGAAGACTCGGCGACGAACAGATCTTCTTCCTGCCTGTGCAGTGCCTTCAGACAGAGGTGAGAGGCGCTGCACGGGCCCGGTAATGCGGAGGGGGGTCCTGGTGGAGGGGGGGAGCGGCGGCAATGACCTCAGGGGGGTGATGGGGGCGAGGCACGGGGCGGAGGATGACAGGAGGCGGAGCTTTGGCAGAGAAGAGAGAAAGGAACAGGAAGGGAGGGGGACCGGGGCTGCTAAAATTAAGATTTTGGGGCTGCTAAAATTAAGATTTTTCGTGCAGGGGGAAGCAGGGAGCAGCGTGGGGGGGGGGGGGGGGGGGGGAAGGCCGTCCATGCAGGACGCTCCTGATGAGCGCCCTTGCCCCCTCCCGATCTATTTCGATTTTTGTTTTATTTTTTTCTAGTGCAGGGGGAAGCGGGGAGCCACGTGTTGTGGGGTTTTTTTTGTTTTGACATTTGTGGCATGCGCAGAGCAGCCAGCATAACGCTTGGCTGCTCTGCGTATGCTTTAGGGGCCGATTATCGACGGGGATTAAGAATATTTAATACATTGTATTTTCAATACCGCACCGAACGTGTGCAACTTGTTTTTTTGGTGCATTCTACGTTTTTTCAAATTAGTTAGGACTTTTACGTATTAGTTTTTTTTTACGTTTGATTGATGCATCTGGGCCTGAGTTTGACATCCTGCACCTACAACGTGCAGGACGTCAGACTCACAGAAACAGAACGAAGCCTTGCGATATGTAGGGCTTCGTTCTGTTTCTATGAGTCTGACGTCCTGCATGTTGTACATGCAGGACGTCAGACTCAGTCAGAAACCAAATGAAGGAAGAAGACTTCGACTGGCGGGGGTTGGGGTCCCCCGCCAGCAAAGGCAGCAGTTGGTGGTGGGAGGGGGTCCAGGGCCAAATCTATGGGGGCCCAGGCCCCCGTGGCCCCATAGCAGCTACGCCCCTGGTTTGAACTATGCGGTACCTGTCCCCTGGCACTGAGCTCTTGGTCTCATTCTCTTGAAAATAGTATGAGTACACGCACTACATAGCTCAAACATACTGAGAGAAATAAGGTGCTAGAAGGTAGAGTAGCCTGCCTAATGGTTAGCCCAGTGGGTTGAGAACCTGGGGAACTGGGTCTGATTCCCACCAGTGGCGTAGCCAGACAGCCAATTTTGGGTGGGCCTGAGCCTAACGTGGGTGGGCACAAAATTATCTCTGCCCCGCCAAACCTCCACCTCAAAATATAAATACTTTAGCTAATGAGGATCCTCAAGCTCTGTTAGCTGAAGACTTTCTCCGAAGGCAATTAATACCAATCGGTCCACCACTTTTCTCTCTTCCCCGCCTCCAGTCCCCGGTCTGGCACCTGTCCCTAGCTCCACCCCATTGACAATTAATACCTTTAATTAAATTTAGATATTAGATATGTATCAAATGTCAAAGAATTTTAGATATTAGATATGTGTCATATGTCAAAGAATAAAGTGGTTGCTCAAAGCATATACTAACCACAATCGCTCAACTGCAAAACACTATGCACAAATTTGTGCAAAAACACACTCAGAACCTTACTGTATCATAAATATTACACTGGGCAGAACCTAATACACCAATATACCACCCATACGGAAAATGCAGACCGTCAACAATATGAAACAAGGGATCATATCACAATTCTCATGTAGAGCCACTAAACACCTTTTTAGGGTGGATAGTGTTCACAATGAGCTCCTTTTATTAACGACCATATTTTATAACGATCCTTCAAGAGGTAGTGTGTCATGATTTAGGCTCTACACCATTTCTGATGTTTTGGTGCCACCTCAGTAAGGCCAATACACAATCTCTCCACTGCAAAACACTATACACAATCTTGTGCAAAAAACACACTCATAACCTTACCAAACCATAACAGCACTAATTCCAAGGGCAGGACGAGCTACAACCTTATGCGTGGAAAGGCAGCACTATAATTACACCGGGCTCTAAAACACCAGTACACAACCTAGTGAAACAAAAAACAAAACAAAACAAAAAAGGCTGCAAATACTACACGCTAGCAGAATACTGCACCTTGATCACACATGAAAAACACATGACAACAGTGTAGCACTCTAGAAATGTTAAATAGTAGTAGTAGTAGTAATATGAAGGCAAATTTCTGAACTGGAAAGTTACCTCAAGAAGTCAGACTCAGCATGCAGCAATACTAGAAAAATTGAAACTTACATGCAAAATATCACAGATGCACATTTCCAAAAGCTGACATATTCCAATTAATAAATTCTGAATTAAAAAAATGTTTTCTACCTTTGTTGTCTGATCATTTAGTTTTTCTATTCACGTTGGTCCCAGTGTCTTCTGTTTTATGCAGTGTCTTCTTTCTATTTGATATTTTTCACTCACCATGTCCACCATCCTCCTGTGTCCTTATGTTCTCTCCCCCTGCCCTCCCCTCTCCTCATCCATGTCCAGCAATTTCCTCTCTCCCCTCCATCCATCCATCCATCCATGTCCTGATGTCCAGCAATTTCCTGTCTCCCCTCCCCTCCAGCGATCCGTTCTCTCCCCACCCCGCCCTCCTCTCCACGACCAGCGATCTGTTCTCTCCCTCTTCCTCCCCCTGCCGTGATGGCCAGCGATTCTCCCTGCCCTCCCTCAGCTCCCCTCTCCCTGCCATCCCATCCCATCCATGGCCAGCGATTCTCCCTCCCATCCCATCCATGACCAGCCATTCTCCCTGCCCTCCCTCAGCCCCCCAACAGCCCTCAGAGTACTCTCCGTTCCCCCCTCCCCTCCCCTCCCATCCATGGCCAGTGATTCTCCCTGCCCTCCCTCAGCTCCCCAACAGCCCTCCGAGTCCTCTCCATTCCCCCCTCCCCTCCATGGCCAGTGATTCTCCCTGCCCTCCCTCAGCTCTCCAACAGCCCTCCGAGTCCTCTCCGTTCCCCCCTCCCCTCCCATCCATGGCCAGTGATTCTCCCTGCCCTCCCTCAGCTCCCCAACAGCCCTCCGAGTCCTCTCCATTCCCCCTCCCCTCCCATCCATGGCCAGTGATTCTCCCTGCCCTCCCTCAGCTCCCCAACAGCCCTCCGAGTCCTCTCCATTCCCCCCTCCCCTCCCATCCATGGCCAGTGATTCTCCCTGCCCTCCCTCAGCTCCCCAACAGCCCTCCGAGTCCTCTCCATTCCCCCCTCCCCTCCATGGCCAGTGATTCTCCCTGCCCTCCCTGCCCTCCCTCAGCTCCCCAACAGCTCTCCGAGTCCTCTCCATCCACCCCCCCCGCGCATCGAGTCCACCATCCGCCCCCCCCCCCGCATGCACACGAGTGTGTTGAACCTGCCCTTTTTCTTTCAGTAGCAGCGAGCGACGTGAAGGAACTGCAAGTTCGCCAGCTTCAAGTTCTCCCTTTCCTCTTCATACAGTGTCGGACCCACCTTCGCGGAAACAGGAAATACGTCATCGTAAAGGCGGGACCGACACTGTGTGAAGAGGAAAGGGAGAACTTGAAGCAGTGTCTTGACGTCACTTGCTGCTACTGAAAAGAAAAAAGAGTAGTTACTTACCTGTAACAGGTGTTCTCCGAAGACAGCAGGCTGCATATTCTCACAAGTGGGTGACGCCACGTCGGCCCCGGAGGATTTTAAAGCAAAATCTAAAATCTCTTCTACGGCGTTCCGTCGCGCGAGCGAACGCACTGCGCATGTGCGCACACCTCTTCCCGCTCGCCGTGCGGACACGCCCCTCAGTTAAATCCAAAAGATGGAGGAGACAACTCCAAAAGGGGAAGGTGGGAGGGTTTGTGAGAATATGCAGCCTGCTGTCTTCGGAGAACACCTGTTACAGGTAAGTAACTACTCTTTCTCCAAAGACAAGCAGGCTGATATTCTCACAAGTGGGGTATCCCTAGCTTCCAGGCTTACACAACACAACAAACAGTGGTCAATTGAGTCTCGCAATGGCGAGGCCAGAATAAAATTGACCTGAAAAGAAGAAACATCTAAATGAGTGTAGCCTGGAACAGAACAAAAATGGGCTTAGGAGGGTTGGAGTTGGATTCTAAACCCCAAAGAAGTTCTGCAGCCCTGACTGCTCAAACCGACTGACGAGTCGGCTATTGCTGAAGGCAGTAGTAAGATGTGAATGTGTGGACTGATGACCACGCCGCAGCTTTGCAGATCTCTTCAATAGTGACTGATCTTAGATGAGCCACCGACTCAGCCATGGCTCTAATTTTGTGAGCCGTGACATGGCCTTCTAGAGTCAGTCCAGCTTGGACAAAAATGAAGGAGATGCACTCTGCTAGCCAAGAAGAAATTATGCGGTTTCCGACAGCAACTGGCATTAAAAGAAATAAACAACTGGGCGGACCGTCCGAGGGAGCTCGTCTGCTCCACGCAAAAAGTGCGGAGCTTGCTTTCGCCAGTGAGGGAGAAAGAATGTTGGCAAGACAACTGACTGGAGCAGATGGTACTCCGATACCAGCACCAGTAAGAACTTTGTCTGCATGCGGAGAACTACTTTGTTAAGATGAGAAGTAAGGTAAGGCGCTTGAGCTACTAGAGACCGAAGCTCACCGACCTTACGAGTTGAAGGAACAGCCACTAAGGAAAACGACCTTCCAGGTCCAATACTTCAGATGGCAGGAATCCAGTGGCCCGAATTGAGCTTGCAGCAGCTGGATGAAAACGACATTGGGACCCCAAGATACTGGATAAGGAGTGATAGGAACTCTAACCGAAGCATAAGAGCCAACTGTCAAAATTATTGTGGGTGCTAAGCCCAACAGAAATAATCTCCCTTAGACACATACAAGGAATTTTCTCAATATTGTGGGAGAAATAAACCTCTCGTGAAGTGGACAGCTAAAGGCTGACCTTTCACACGTTGATGATAAGCTCTTATTGCACGAAGATGAATACTGACAGAGTTGGTCTTGAGACCAGACTCAGACAGGTGTAGAAAGAACTCAAGCAAGGTCTGTATAAGACAAGATGCAGGATCTAGGGCCTTGCTGTCACACTAGACGGCAAACCTCTTCCATGAAAAAGAATATCACCTCTTTGTGAAATCTTTTCTGAAAGCAAGCAAGAGTCGGGAGACACTCTGGAAAACTCAACGAAACCCCACTCTCAACATCCAGACTGTGTGAGCCAGAGATTGGAGGTTGGGATGTAGAAGTGCCCCCTCGTTCTGCGTAATGAGAGCTGGAAAACATTCCAACTCCAGAAGAAGAGGGAATCCTATCTGACGCAGCTAGAAAAGAGCAATCAGAATCATGGCTCCACAATCTTGCTTGAGAAACAGCGAAGTCTTTTCCACCAGATGTATGGGAGGATACGCATACGGAAAACCTGTCTCCCAAAGAAGGAGAAAGGCATCCGATGGTAGCCTGCCGTGAACCTGCAGCCTGGAACAGAACTGAGGGACTTTGCGATTGGACTAAGTAGCAAAAAGATCCACTGAGGGGTCTTTCGAACTATAGGCATGCTCAACTGTAGCATTATCCTGCTCAGCCTGTCGGCCAGACTGCTGTTTACGCCAATTAGATAAGTGGCTTGGAGAAAACATGCCGCATTGCGGGCCCACCGCTACATCTGCATGGCATCCTAACTCAGAGGGCAAGATCCAGTACTCCTTTGTTATCGAGTACATCACAACCCGATTGTTTGTTGAATTAAAATAATTTGGTTGGATAGCCAGGAGGGATGCAACCTTCGTCAGCAGCTTTTGACTGAGTAAGGTGCCTCAGAATCAAAATAGAGAGAATTAACCACCTCTGAGGGGAATACCGAAGACTGGCGGACAGTCGGGTAACATCCTCTAGATACCCTAAACTTGATACCACTGGGAAGCTAGGATGCACTGAGTGGATGTCATGTGCAAAAGTGCCATGGGAGTTACGTGAACTGTGGAAGCCATGTGTCAAGAAGTCTCAATATGTACTGTGCTGTAATCTGTTGAGACGGGCAATCATCGTGTTAAGGGAACACATGCACTCTCAGTCCATGAAGATACGCTGCAACAACAGCCAGGCACTAGGAAAAAAACATACTCTGGATGCAAAGAGAGTATAAGTATCCTGTAAATCCACAGAGCATAACCAATCGTTTTCCTGAAGTATGGGAAGAAGGATGCCCAGGGAAAGCATCCTGAACCAAATCTGTTTAGGCCCCTTATGTGTATGATGGGACGCAACCCACAAAGAAAGACCTGGAATAGAATCTCAACCCTTCTTGCCCTGGTGGAACGGGCTCGACTGCATTGGCGCTGAGAAAAGCAGAGAGTTCCTCTGCAAGTACTCACTTTTGATGGAAGCTAAAGGATTAAGCTTCCAATGAACAATGTGGAGGGTTTGATTCCAGATTGAGAATGTATCCTAACCGGACTAGTTGAAAAACCCCACCGGTTGGAGGATAAAAGAAGTCACCTTTGGTGGAGAAAATGTAAACTTCCCCCCCGACAGGCAGAATGGCCGGTACGGACATTTTTTTTATTTTTTTTTTATTTTTTTTTATTTTAGTGGCTATACTGAATTGGAGCCAGTCAAAAACCCCTCTGTTTCCTGGGGAATAGGTGCAGGGGCCTGATTAGGTGCACGCCGCTGACTAGAACGAGCGTGCTGAGGCATAGCCCGAACCGGCTGTCGAGAAGTAGGAGTATAGGTACGACCCCTTAAGGCACAAGGAAAACTACTCCTCTCTCTAAAGAACTTCCAAGATGAGGAAGTGTATGCACAGCATATCTACAGTTTTCTGCTGAGTCTCCTCCTCCAGGAGAGAGGCACACAGTCATGAGAGTCTGTGCATCACTGTACCTAGAGCAGAAATCTAGGTGTTACATTACAAGTGTCGAAAATGCCCTTGGACAGGAACCTGCGACACACCGTGTGCTACCTGACCACTTGGTGAAAAGGTTTAGCCTACTCCGGTGGGAATGCTCGTAAAGATCTGACAAGACTTGATTTGGAATGCGATCATGCCAGCCTGGTACGCCATTCTCCAAAAGAGGCTAAGGATGTATGCTCTGGCCCCGGGGGCGCCGAAATAAGTTCTTAGAACTCCTATCTGTTCTGAGTGCAGAAGACTCAGGTGAAGATAGTAGTCCAGGACCTCTAGCATCTGGGCATTGGGATTCACAATCTCCACTGTAATGTCAGATGACCATCATTGAACTGAACTAACTACTCAAACAGAGCAGCTCAGATCCAAACGCGTCCGATATGGAGGCTACTATGGGTCGAGAAGTTGCCCCAGTAGGGTGCGAACACCCATACCAGAGGCAGCATCGGTGAAGGAGACCAGGTGAAAAGCCAGATGCCGCAGGAGGCGGTAGCACCCATGGCATCCAATGGTACCCATGGTCCCGAAGCCAAGGACAAAGTCTGGAAATGCAAGGGAATCGAAACCAGACTGCTAGACCATGGCACCGACGGTACCGATGATACACATGGTACCGATGGACCCCGGTACCAATGGTACCCATGGTACTTGGTACCGATGATAGTCATGGTATCTGGTATCGATGGTACCCATGATACCTGGTACCGATGGTAGCCATGACATGTGGTACCAATGGTACCCATGATATCCGGCACCAACAGCACCGACGGTACCGATGGTACACATGGCACCGACGGTGCTCATGACACCTGGTACCAATGGCACCCATGGTACCTGGTCATGATATCTGGTATCGATGGTACTCATGTGCCGACGGCATCCATGATACCTGATACCCATGTATCCACGGTACCGACGATACCTGATACTATGGTACCGATGGCAGTCATGATACTCGGTACCGATGGGCGATGATACCTGGGACCGATAGTCGATGGTGCCCATGATACCTGGTGCCGATGGTGCCCATGATTCCCGGTACCGACAGCACCCATGGCACCGATGACACTCGGCATCAACGGCACCCATGGTACCGATGATACCCGGTGCCGATGGGACCCATGGTACCGATGATACCCGGTACCGACGGGACCCATGACACCGACCATGGTACCAATGTAGTTGGTATCGATACTCCTCGGTACCGACGCACCGATGATATTCGGTACCGACAGTACCCATGGCACCGATGATACTCGGTACCGACGGCACTCAAGGCACCGATGATACCCGGTACCGACAGCACCCATGGCACCGATGACACTCGGCATCGACGGCACCCATGGTACCGATGATACCCGGTGCCGATGGGACCCATGGTACCGATGATACCTGGTACCGACGTACCGGTGCATCGACGTCCAATGCCAGGATACCTCCATAACAGAGGGAGCAACGCTCTCGGCACCGACTGATGTCTGAAGCCCGGATACCTCCATAACCGAGGGAGCAAAGCTCTGGGCATCTCCTTTGGGCATCCCTGGCAGAGTAGAATACGTCTCGTTTCTTTGAGACACTACTTGCGCTTCACAGGGAGATGATCCGGCCCAAGACACATCCGCCGATGCGCCCGAATGACCTGCCAAGCAGGAGGCGCCGAGGCAGGTGGAGACCTATTCGATGCATAACTATACCCAGCGTGCATCGGTCTCTGTCGGACTCCAGAATGATCTCCTTTGGGCATCCCTGGCAGAGTAGAATACGTCTCGTCTTTGAGACACTACTTGCGCTTCACAGGGAGATGATCCGGCCCAAGACACATCCTCCGATGCGCCCGAATGACCTGCAGAGCAGGAGGCGCCGAGGCGGGTGGAGACTCACTTCAAAGGTTACACCACTGATATTGTGTCACCAGGTTGCCCATGCAGTGGCTGACCAGGGATGCACCTGCTTAGGTTCCTGGTTTTTCCTGTGACATACACCTTCACACTTGTGGGGCTTAAAGACAGTGGTGTGCTGGAGCAGGCTGTCATAGCTCTGGAGAGCCATTTGTAAAGTTTTAATAAATGGATCCTAAAAATGTGGGCTTGTTTAGTTTGCTGGCGAGAGAGAGCCCACAGATAACAATATGCCAGCATTTTTATAAGAAAAGAGAAGCTTATATGCTTTGTTTTCCTTTCAGGCACAGCCCCTTGTGACTCTGGCAACTACTTAACTTTTCCTTGCCCCAGGTACAAAAAAGTACCTGTATATATAAGCCACAATGAGCCTGCCATGAAAGGATCAAAAAATAAAAAGATTTTACTCCGAGGACCTGAAGAAAACACGAAGCACTAACGAACTCCGTGTCTCCTCAGACGCGGAAAAAGAAAAACTGAGGGGCGTGTCCGCACGGCGAGCGGGAAGAGGTGTGCGCACATGCGCAGTGCGTTCGCTCGCGCGACGGAACGCCGTAGAAGAGATTTTTAGATTTTGCTTTAAAATCCTCCGGGGCCGACGTGGCGTCACCCACTTGTGAGAATATCAGCCTGCTTGTCTTTGGAGAACAACAGGTTCAATGCTCTTGCGTGGGGGGGGGGGGGGGGGATGGAACGGAATGGAGGAGGAGGAGCGGAGGAGGGCTGCTGGTCGGGCTGAGGGAGGGAAGGAGGCGCGCCACGCGGGGCCTCTTACAGAGCGAGGCCCTGTCACCCGTACCGCCCTAAGACCGGCTCGACTCGGGGTGCACCATTCCTGGGTGGGCCCCGGGCTTAAGTGGGTGGGCCTGGGCCCACCCGTGGCTACGCCCCTTAAGAAAGTACCTGATTGTAAAAAAAATGTAAACAGCTTTGGTTGTACCACAGAAAGGCAGTATATCAAATCCATGACCCTTTACTCTTTTACATCAGCTGTTCTGGGGTTATGCAGGAAGACTGCAGTGACAGATCTACTAATTAGACCCCATAGCTTTTGCACCCTTTAATCTTGGAAGCTGCAGGACTATTGGAAATTCTGTGTATCATGGAAATTTTGCACAAATACTGCATTGTGCAAGTGTGCAGAATTCCCCCAGGGGAAAACTCTCTGCGGGTATCTTTCAGAGACTGCCACTTACCATGACATGTTCACTATCACCTAGGCTTGAACACTTTTTCCTTCTGCACAGAAGCTAGAACTCACCAGTATAATCCAGGGGTGTATCTGGACTCTGGCGGTAGGGGGGGCCAGAGCCAGAGGGAGGGGGCACATTTTAGCCCCCCCCCGGCACCACCGATCCCCCCCCGCCATTTCCGGACCCCCCGCTCGCCACCAATGACACTCTCCACCCCCTCCCGCCGCCGCCAACCCTCCCCCTCTGCTGTCACTTACCTTTGCTGGCGGGGGACCCCAACCCCCGCCAGCCGAGGTCCTCTCTTCCATGCAGGCTGCGCCGCTGCAAGTTGCAATGCTTCCTGTTCTTCTGAGTCTGACGTCCTGCACGTACAACGCGCAGGACGTCAGACTGAATTCCAAATTCTGAGTCTGACGTTCTGCACGTTGTACGTGCAGGACGTCAGACTCAGAAGAACAGGAAGCGTTGCAACTTGCATCCTGCACGGAAGAGAGGACTTCGGCTGGCGGGGGCTTGGGGTCCCCCGCCAGCAAAGATCGGCAACGGGTTGGTGGCGGGCAGGCGGGAGGGAGGGGGAAGTGGAGAGGGTCTGTGGTAGGGGGGTCCAGGGCGAAATCTGCGGGGGCCCAGGCCCCTGTGGCCCCACGCAGATACGCCCCTGGTATAATCACAAATAGGTTTACAACTGCATCTTACCTCTCTTGAATTACTAGGACTCCTGAAGCAAAGTCTGCATGAAATAACAGGGACATTTCTAGAAAGGGTGAAATAACAGGGACATTTCTAGCAAAATGGTCCGGTGACATACCTTGCACAAAATAGCAGGACTTTCTAGAAACGTAGCAGAGTGTTTTTCTAACATACTTAATTTGAAACAGCAGTGGCTTTGTTAAAGTAGAATGTGTAATAGAGTTAGCAGAACGTAGCAGGAATTTTGTAAAGTGGGGGAGGGGTTAGTATAGTCTCTTAAATGAAATAGCAGTGAAGGGTTCAATTTTCTTGCAACATATCTGCCTTGAACCACTTCAACAGTGTCTCTGTGGGAGGCCTGAGCAATCCTTTATGTAAGAAGAGAATATGTTTGGCTTTGCAAGCATATGGAACCTCCAGGGGGGTTTATAATAACATACACTGATGGCAGTCAACAGAGCAAACAAACCCTGATCCCCAGGATGCAGCCATTCAAGAATGAATTCACTTATGCTCAGTGCCTGGGAGAGGAATACCTCAGTGCTGGGGTATGCTATTTTAATCAGGTTCCTTGCTGGAACTTCCCCTTATTTATTCCTTTTCCCAATGTGTGGGTTAGATAAGCCTGCGATTTTCCTAAAGATATTTTGTTCACTTTGAAAAACTTGGCGGGCAGGTCTAGGTTAAGGGGCCAGGCTTCAAATTGATGAGTGTGTTTGGGGGGATGCAAGATACACCGGGTAACGGTTGTATATTGATTGGAAGAGAGGTGTTTCATCTTGTTTAACTCTTTAGTCAGTGAAGGAGAAGGAGAGTTTTTATGCCATCCGTTTTTCTCATGTAGTTATGAGTTTTTGCGTTTGGTTTTTTTTCCTCTTCTTTCTCCTCACTGGAACCAGTGATAGTATTCTACTCCTTCATTAAAATAGTGGACTAAGCAATTGTTGCAGTGTGTTCCCTATGAGGAGGTTTGAGGTTCCTTGTTGATTTATTAGAAACAATCCCGATTGTGGAATTTTGGAGTTACAAGGTGTCACACCTTTAATATTACTATTTCAAACTAATTTGGGTAATTAGAACTTAAGAAGGTTTGGAATTTCCCAGTTTTTTATATAGAGTATTTGATAAAAACACAGGCAATTCTTTACTTATTTTCCTCAGATTTACATAGTGTCCGGAAAAAACAGGAGCCTCCAACATTTTTCCAAATAACCTAAAAACAAATGTGCTATTATAAAAAAATTGTGACTATTATTGACAGATATTCTGCAAGATGCTGTAAAAACTGGATGATCCCTGTTTTCAAAATGGCATCATTCAGAAAGTTACCATTAAGATCTGTGTTAGCAAAATGGTGTTCAGCAAAGAAGATAAAACTGTGATTAAATTTTTGTGACAAAATGAGGTATACGATGCAAAGCATTTGCTAAGGGAGTTTCCTAATAAAGGTTGGACTACTGTATTTTCAAAGGCCATGCTAAATGTTAAAACAATTGCAAAGTATTTTGAAACCATGTAAGGAATCTCTTTTTTCCCCAGAAACCAGTAGAACACTCCCAGGCATTACAACATACATGTGTATATTCAAGTATATTCTGATACATAAACATGAATTCATATACACCTACAGTACTCTTATGTACATGGTTTCCAAGATCAGTATTAAACATGCTGTGGCCCTGGGCAAAAATTTGGGTGAGAACCCCAAAACCCACCATCAGGCTGTATTTTATTCAGATTCAGACAAAACATGGGGACCCCAGAACAACTATCTCTTTGCACCCCTCTAAGGCCAGCCCTGATGGTTTAAGATGAAGTGGAGAAGTAGCCTAGTGGTTAGTGCAGTGGACTTTGATCCTGGGGAACTGAGTTCAATTCCCACTGCAGCTCCTTGTGACTCTGGGCAAGTCACTTAACCCTCCATTGCCCCTGGTACAAAATAAGTACCTGAATATATATAAACTGCTTTGAATGTAGTTGCAAAAACTTCAGAAAGGCAGTATATCAAGTCCCATTTCCCTTTCCCTTCTGACACACTCACACTTGTGCATGCACATATCTATAGATACATTCACAATTACACATACCATATTCATAGATAGCAGCCCCCCTTCCCCCCAAAACCAGGTTTCCTGTGTTAGCTGGCAGCTAAATTCTGTTGCCTTGCCCTCTTTCCTTATCCCTCTCTATTGTTGGCATTTGCTGCTACTGGAAAACTCCCAATGCCCCCAAGCCCCCCCCCCCCCTCATGCAACTGTGGAGTATGCAGTGCCAGTACCATCTGATTTGACCAGAGACAGCATTAGCACCCTAAATTAAGAAATACAGCCATTGGTGCCAGGCGCAGCAAGAGCTTTTGAGTAGTAAGCTGGGGAGGCTGTTTTTGACAGCTACTTGTGAGAGGAGGGAAAATCACAGACAATAGGGAGCAGCTGCCAGCTGTAGAGATGATGAGAAAGCAGAAACATAGAAAATGACAGCAGATAAAGACCATATGGCCTATCCAGACTGCCATCCATACTGTCTACTATCTCTTCCTCTCCCTAGTTCCCAGGTGCTTGTCACAAACTTTGTTGTATTTAGTTACAGTTCTTGTCTTCAACACACCCACTGGGAGTTCATTCCACACATTCCTTTCTGTAAAAATATTTGCTTAGATTACTCCTGAGTCTATCCCCTTTTAACTTCATCTTAAGCCTTATCATTCCAGAGTTCCCTTTCAGTTGAAAGAGACTCACCTTCTGTGCATTTATGCTACAGAGATATATAAATGTCTCTATCATATCTCCTCTTTCTTGTCTTTCTTCTATAGTATACAGTACGTGGCGATCTAAGTCTGTCACCATATGCTTTTGTGATGGAAACCACTGAATATTTTAGTAGCTGCTCTCTGAACTGACTCCTTCCTATTTATACCTTTTTGAAGGTGCGGTCTCTAGAACTATACCCAGGATTTTAAATGGGGCCTCATCAGAGACTTATACAGAGGCATTATCACTTCATTTCCCTATGCACCCATGGCTTTGGCTGTCACCTTAAGATCAACACCTATGATGACATCCAAATCCTGCTCTTCTTTTGTGCACAGCAATTCTTCATCCCCCTAAAATGTACTGCTCCTTTGTGTTTTTGCAGCCCAGAATTTTTTAGGATTAAATCTTAGTTTGGTGTACAGTAGGTTTTAGGTGGGTTTGGAAGGCTCCCTATAGAATATAAGCAGGTAGCGGTGAGATGTGTACCTGGGACCTTTTTTTTTTTTTTTAATGTGAATTGGGTGGCAGAGCCGTTGGGGGAGGCGGGGCTGGTGGTTGAGAGGCGGGGCTAGTACTGGGCAGACTTATATGGTCTGTGCCCTGACAATGGCAGATACAAATCAAGGTAAGGTATACACAAAAAATATCACATATGAGTTTATCTTGTTGGGCAGACTGGATGGACCATGCAGGTCTTTTTCTGCCGTCATCTACTACCTATGTTACTATCAAGCTTATTTTCGAAAGTGATTGCCGGCCATAAATCGGGAGATGGCCGGCGATCTCTCAAAAGCGGCCAAATCGGTATAATCGAAAGCGGCTTTTTTGACAGTATTGCCGCTTTCCCGTCGCCTCGCTGGTGAAAGTTCAAGGGGGCGTGTCGGCGGCGTAGTGAAGGCGGGACATGGGCGGGCATGGGCGTGGCTACCAATTTGGCCGGCTTTCGCGGATAATGTGAAAAAAAAGCGGCGTTCAGCAGTATTTTGCCGGGTTTACTTGGTCCTTTAATTTTCACGACTAAGCCTCGAAAAGGTGCCCCAACTGACCAGATGACCACCGGAAGGAATGGGGGATGACCTCCTCGTACTCCCCCAGTGGTCACCAACCCCCTCCCACACTAAAACAATAAAACTAAAAACCTTTTTTGCCAGCCTCAAATGCCGTACCCACCTCCATGACAGCAGAATGTGTTCTATCCTCTGACAGCCTTTCCCTGGTTGTGATGTGGCTGTCGGGTGAGTGTGACACCTTTTCTGTTAGGTGTGTTACAAGAAATGATTTATTTGGGGAAAAGAGCTCTAGAGAGCACTCGCTACTGTTTATAATTTAAGAGCAGGTGCTGTATTTATAAGTTTTAGGATATTAATTTCTCCACCAATCACCAAAGGTGATAATTGCAATAAATTAAATAAATTAAGTATATATAAAGGATACCATATACTCAGAACACAAAGAGACCGTATTTTTAGCTTCAAAAAGGTTGATTTAATATACAATTGCACACGAGAGGTAGGTTTTAAGAGATCTTTACAGATAATCTGTGCTTAAGTAAGGTAAAGTAGCAGGTCTAGATCAAAAGTTATAACTTACAAAGCAGTCTGTTGCAAAGCATTTTGTGGTCCATTGAAGAGCCATGAGGCAGGTGAACTGCAGATCAGGAGCAAGGCATCTGGATTGGTGCTGAAGAGAGAATCTCCTGGAGGGAGAGTCTTGAAGAGAGAGCCCCTGCAGTGAGTGGATCTGAGTTGCTTGCAGTTGAAGAGAATCTGAATCTTGGGAAACAGCTTTTGCTTTTATACCTTGCAAGCTGCAGGAGGATATGCCATGTGGATCTTTGTCCTGGTTTCCACACAGCCCTTGGGCATTTGCAAAGCATTGTGGTATCTTGGTCTCATGTCTGCACACGACCCCTGAGTCTTGGTCTCATGTCTTATGACATCACGAGACTTGCTGTCTGGATTTTGCTGGCAAATGGTCTTTTGATGTGAAAAGGCTTCCTGCTCAATCTCTGGAGCAGATACACATTACAAGTCCTTCCTTTCTGCACATGTCTGAAAGCTGATGAGAGGGGCAGGTATACCTTTGACAAGCAAATGTCCTGTTTATGCTTTTCCTCTGAGTTCTTTGTTTTCAATGGGGTATTCAGGTGCCCACCTTAGTCATGCTTTTGTTCAGTGGGAGGGCAGAGGAAGCTCTTTTGTGTTTGTTAAGTGTTTGTAATTAACTATCCCTGCTCTCAGAAGTTCCCAGAAAAAGGGATGAGGAGAGAGGGGCTTGAAATGAAACTATTCTCTCTGCTGCAGTGTCAAATATATAAAAGCTGCACAAATATATTGGTGTATATATAATCCAGCAAAATATCATGCTACACATTTAATTCTGATGATTGGCTTATACCATAACAGGTGCACTGCAGAGTCACATCAGCAATGCATTGTGGTGGGTGTAGGGTAGTGGGCTCTACTCCCATGGTGCTTTCCCCCCTGCTAACTGGGTCAGAGTGTGTCCAGTTTTGTTTCCGGTAGTCCATGAGGTGGTGGCCATTTTTGTCAGCCAGTTTTAGATCCCTTTCATGTGTTACCCACGTTAGAGAACTTAGTTATTACCTTGAATGTTGCTGAAAGAGGGCATTGTACACCATTCTGCCAGCTCTGACCTACTGCTAATCTCAGTACCAGGAAGACTCTTTGTCAGTGGGGCACAACCTCTGATCTGCAGTTAACTGAGAGTAAACATGCTTATTCAAATAAAGGACTTTTTCAAAGAGATTAGTCTTCAGGTCTCAACTGGTGTGCCAAGGTTATACAGCAGCAACAAGTCCTAGAGGCCTGCGTGTATGCAGGTCCTTGGAGCACTTTTAGTGGGTACCGCAGTGCACTTAAGGCAGGCGGACCCAGGCCAATCCCTCCCCCACCTGTAACACTTGTGCTGGTAAATGGGAGCACTCCAAATCCCAGTGTACCCACATGTAGTTGCCCCCTTCACCCCTACGAGCTACGGTAGTGTTGTACATTTGTGGGTAGTGGGTTTTGGGGGGGGGTTGGGGGGCTTAGCACCCAAAGGGAGCTTTGTATGTGGGAGCTTTTTCTGAAGTCCACCGCACTGACCCCTAGGGTGCCCAGTTGGTGTCCTGGCATGACAGGGGGGCCAGTGCACTACAAATGCTGGCTCCTCCCATGACCAAATGCCTTGCATTTCGCCGGGTTTGAGATGGCCGGCAGTTTTTTCCATTATCGCTGAAAAACAAAACCGGCGATCTCAACCACGGCGAACTCTGGCATTTGGCCGGGCTAAACCATATTATTGAAAAAAAAGATGTCCGGCCATCTTTTTCGAAAATACGGTTCTGGCCAGCTGTTGCGCCGCCGCCAAAATAGATCGCCGGCGACGTTCGATTATGCCCCTCCACGTTACTATGTTAGTTGCCAGTTTATGGACCATTCTTCATGCTTCACTAGATCCCTCCTCATGCTATCCAAACCATCAGGGATGTTTACTCTATTACAGCATTTGGTATCGTCCACAAAGAGGCAAACCTTACCAGACAGCCCTTTCACAATATCACTCACAAAGATCTTTTAAGAAGCTGGACTAAGGACTGATCCCTGTGGCATACCACTGGTAACATTTTTTTCCTCAGAGTAAACTCCATTTACTACTACCCTCTGTCTCTTTCCACTTAACCAGTGTCTAATCTAGTCAGTCACTTTAGGGCTCATACCAAGGACACTCAGTTTATTTATCAGTCTGTTTCTCACAAATCTGCGGCAAGAGAAAAAAAATATGCAGCATTAGCTGTGCAACTGCAGGAAACTGTTGATGAAAGAAGTGGGATCTGAACATTTGTTTCCTTGGTCCTTAACATGTTGCCCTAAGTACTATATATAAATTACAGGAAAATGCTTTCACAAATCATACCATTAGATTGTCAAATACATTTATTTATTTATTTCCAAACAAATCTTTTTTTTTTACTCCTCTTACCAAAGTCCCTTTTCTATACAAAAGCACATCAAAACTATCATAACCAATCTAAAACATATCCCCACATTCATTCATTCGTTACCCACGTTTGTAACAAATTTAAAAACCTCATCCAGAGTTTAGGAGTCAGTCCGTGATGAAAGTTTTTCTTCTCATTAAATCACCAGTCCTCCAGTTGAACCCACATCCGGTTCCACCCGTCACATGGTCCCAGTTTTTAATCACGGAAGTCTTCACAAACTCCTCAATTTTCAGCTGGTCCAGAATCAAACACTCTTTCTCCCCTAAAAGATAGTTTTAGATTGGTTATGATAGTTTTGCTGTGCTTTTGTATAGAAAAGGGACTTTGGTAAAAAAGAAGAGTAAAAAAGATTTGTTTGGAAATAAATAAATGTATATGACAATCTAATGGTATGATTCGTGAAAGCATTTTCCTGTAATTTACATGAGTTTATTATTGAGGAAATTTTGATTGTTAGATTCCTGAGTGGGTATCGTTGATGCCCTAAGTACTATGCCATGCCATTCTTCCCTGAGCCAAATCTATTTTTGGCAGTTTGGTTGGTGTGGATCTTTTTCATGCCGACTATTCTGCCTCCTTAATACCAACCAACAAACATGGTGGAGGAATGTTCCAAAGAATGAACAGGAGTCAATAGTCTTCTGAAACAACTCTATACTAAAAGCCAACTGATGAAAATCAGTACTTACATTTCACAAGTTATCATAATAGACAGTTGAAAACTAACTTTCCATACTATCAATTTCTAAGACTACATAGATTATGCACTGATTCAATAACCAATCAGAAAATTTAGCACGAAGGTTCCAACATTGGGGCTATCCACAACAATGTTATGGAGCAAGTTATATTAAAGCTAAAGGTCAATGAAGAGAAGATCTCTTAAAAACAGGGGGACCAGGTGATTCACGTGACTTTTCAAGGAGAATAAAACTTTTGGAAGACTACAGACTCCTACTCGTTCTTTGGAACATTCCTCCACCCTGTTTGTTGATTGATTGCTGTGGCAGGACTCTCCCGCTCTTTTGATTTTCCTTAATACCAACACCAGATATAGCAGCGTTATGAGAGCAAACCTAGATATACACAGACAGTACACGAGTATAACATCACATCAACGACAGAGTTTATAGCACAAGGCTCTCAGTCACCTGAAGTTTGTTGTTGTGCCTTTTAGCTTTTTTATTTTTGCTCTTTTGGTCCCAGCAGGGCTAGCGGGGAACAGAAACAGACAGTAAGGTAACACGGCCACTATGGTTCTTATCATTAAAAGGTGAACTTGTACACACAGAAGCAAAGAGCATCGATGAGACTGTGTGACACTGGATGCTGATGGGAGGGAGACGTTCGCCTGTGCTACAGGTTTTCAAGCAGCCAATCCAGCACTGGTCTTGGAGTCACATTCTCCTGGCTTGGGGTCAGCTGGTCTTTCCAATACCTCAGAATCACTTGAAGAAGACTTCCCACCTTAATCTCTTTCTCTACAGCCTTCTTCATCACCAGAGGAAGCTGTGAATACAAAAGTCAGTGGCATTCCATTAAGTGGAGAAATAAGAATCTGGTATAAATTGCTGCAATCTTCCTAGCCATGAGTGGAAAAAAGGAATATTTAACGCATGACCACCATGCTTATTTATTAGGACTAATTAGCCACCTTATGAAGAGAGTCACCCAAGGCAGTGTACAACAGGTATAGCATGACATAAACAATTGTGGGGTCCTTTTACTAAGGTGCACCGAAAAATGGCCTGCGCTGGATGTAGGCATGTGTATTGGACGAGCGCAGGTCTATTTTTCAGCGTGCCTGCAAAAAAGGCCTTTTTTTGTGGCCGAAAATGGATGTGCAGCAAAATTAAAATGAGCCCGCATCCATTTTGGTCCTGAGACCTTACCGCCACCCAATTACTTAGCGTTAAATGGGCGGTAATCATTAGTACGTGCACACTGCCGATTACTGCCCAGTTAGCGCTACGTGGTAGAAAATAGAAAATATTTTCTTCCCCACATTTTGGACGCATGTCAAAAATAGAATTACCGGCCAGGGCACGTGGTAGCCAGGCGGTAGTTCTAATTTGACATGTGTTGGACGCACATAGGCGCCTACATGCCTTTAGTATAAGGGCCCTTGTGGTAACAGCATAACAATGGTAAAGTGACCAAATTTAAGCATAAAATACAATCTATGAGATAAACCTGGAGACAGGCATATTAAATCCTAGTAAAAGCAATGGCATAATACAGTATCAGAAATATACATATTAAAACAGCACAGTACATGTAACAGAAATATCATAAATGTCAGTAGAATGCAAATGATGAACTTCTTATTAATACACTGTCAGCTTCCATGTTTGGCCCTTCATCCCAGTTAAGAAATCAACTAACTTTAGCACCCCCTTGTCTTAAAAATGTCCGTTTTTTAGGAGCTGCTAATTCTACTTTTGCTTCCATGGTGATTCAACTTTTGAATTCTTTTCCTAAATCGTTTCAAGTTTATTATTCATTTACTATCCCGCCCTATGGAAGGCCTTCTGAGCGGCTCACAATCTAAAATAAACGAGAAACAAGAAGGTAATGAAACTAAGACATGACTTACAGGATAGGGGTAGAACTACAATAATAAATAGGGCAGAAGTGGGCGTGGAGGAACAAAAGGAAATGCCACAAGTATCCTCAAGGTTCTCCTGGGAACCACTAGGAATGCATATAAAGATTAGTGGTATGCATTATTGAAAAGAGGGGTCTTTAGGTCTGTTTTAAATTTCTCAAGTGATAGCTGTAGGCGAAGAGAGATGGGGAGATGTTTCCAAAGTTGGGGTCCTTGTACGCTAAAGATAGCATGTCTAGTGTACTTGTGGGTGATTTCTTGGTGACTGGGTACTACTAATTGATTGTGTTGTACTGGGCAATAAGGAACGAGGTGGCGGAAGAGATAAAGGGGTTGTCCAGCTTACAAAGTTTTAAAAACGAGCAGCAGGATTTTATAGGTAATACGATGGGTGACAGAGAGCCAATGAGACTCTAGAAGATATGGAGTGACATAATCATATTTCCCGCTACCTTGGATGCCCTTATCACCCTCTGTGTGTCAGGTTCTCAGGTTCAGAGCCCGCGGGGCCGGGCTCTGGAGCAAACGTGAGCCCTTGGGCTGCTGCCGAGGAGCGACAGCAGCAGGCAAAACCCACCAACCAACACTGGGTAAGCACACCAGCAGGGACTGCAGGCACTGCCCAGCGAACCGGAACACCTGGACTGGAATCCCCCGGACTGGAGGACACAGGACTGGAACACTGGACTGCAATCCCTCGGACTGGAACACACACCGGACCGGAACACACTGGACTGGAGCACACCAGACTGGAACACACACCGGACCGGAACACACTGGACTGGTCCCCCGGACTGGAGGACACAGGACTGGAACATGGGACTGGAGCACACTGGACTGGTCCACACAGCTTCACCTGCACTTAGCTACTAAGCCCCCCAGAAGTTGAGCTCCTGGGTTCGAGTAGCCGACAGGACTTACTGGATACCGGATGACATAGGGACCAGGACTGGAAACAGAAGTGCTCCTAAACCTAAACTGATCTACTTGCTCCCAAGCCCTAAACCAGCAGGAGTGTTCCTAACAGTAAACTGACAAAAGGACTTCCTAAGCCCTATACTAAAACAGGAGCTCCTAATCCCTGCTCAAGAAAGGGACTTCCTAAGCCCTAAACTAACAGAGCAGGGAACTAAACACAAAGCTAACACAGGTGCTACTAAGCACCAAGCTACAAGCAGAGCTTTACACTAATAAGCTAAACACAGAACTAACCAGCTACCTAAGCACTGCTCTAGCAAGCTAGATACAACTAACAAGGTGCTTCCTAAGCACTACTCTGGCAAGCAACCAGAAGAGCTCCTAGCACTAAAAGGGAAGACAGGGGAGCCACAAGGAAAAAGCAGGGAAGCTAACACATAAGCCAAAAGTGATTCTAAATCACCAAACACCAACAGCAAAGACTGCAATGCTCCCAATAGCACAAACACCAGAAGTACTTCTAACAGCAAACTCTGCAGTGTTTCTAACAACACCAAACCCTGAAGTACTTCTATCAACAACAGAGCTTCCAAAGCCCTACACACAGCAATGCTTCCAAAACCAAGAGGGAAAAGCAGGGGGACCAAACACACAAACACCAGTGCACACTGCACTAACACTAACCTGGACCTTAGCAAAAGCAAGCAGGGAAACTAGACACAACGTCAGAAGTGCACACTGCACCACCCTACCTACAGCAAACACCACTGTTGCAAAGGCCCTGAAGGAAACAAGACCACTTCCTTATCAAGGCCCTCCCTGATGATGTCACACTCCCTAGACCTAGGCAAAAGCACACTGACCCAGAGATGCCCAACCCACACCAATGCAAAACCGTGAAACACTTGAAGCCAGTACACCCAAAGAGAGTTAGAGCAACTCAGGCAACACACACACAGCTGTAGTGAAGTGAGACAATTAACCCCATGCTGCCGGAAGCTGCCAGCACAGAGAGACAGAGCCAGCTCAGAAAGGAAAGAGAAAAGAAACAGAAGCCAGCTAAGAAGCTGACCCCCAGGAAAGAGGTAAGTTTGAGAGGGGTTCAGACCCCAATCATAACACTGTGTCTGCATTGACATCCTCTTTTAGGAGAGATCACAAGAGCGTACCGCTTAACGTTCTACAATGCAGCCTACCCCTTGGCCGGCACGGCCTATTTTTCCTAGAGGAGTGACAAGTTCCCTTGCAGGTGTTCCCGAGGAACCTATGATGATTGGACGACAGCGCCTCTCCGAATCTGAGAGGTCCCATCAACGGACCAATAGACTCTGTTTATACTGTGGGCAACCTGGTCATTTTGTAAACTCCTGCCCTAATACTACTACTTACTACTACTACTACTACTTAACATTTCTAGAGCGCTACTAGGGTTACACAGCGCTGTACAATTTAACAAAGAGAGACAGTCCCTGCTCAAAGAGCTTACAATCTAATAGACAAGTGAACGGTCGGTCCGATAGGGTCAGTCAAATTGGGGCAGTCTGGATTCACTGAACGGTAAGGGTTAGGTGCCGAACGCAGCATTGAAGAGGTGGGCTTCAAGCAAAGACTTGAAGACGGGCAGGGAGGGGGCTTGGCGTAAGGGCTCAGGAAGGTTGTTCCAAGCATAGGGTGAGGCGAGGCAGAATGAGCGGAGCCTGGAGTTGGCGGTGGTGGAGAAGGGTACTGAGAGGTGGGATTTATCCTGTGAACGGAGGTTACGGGCGGGAATGTAAGGGGAGATGAGGGTAGAAAGATAGTGAGGGGCAGCAGACAGAGTGCATTTATAGGTAAGAAGGAGAAGCTTGAATTGAATGCGGTATCTGATCGGAAGCCAGTGAAGTGACCTGAGGAGAGGGGTGATATGAATATATCGGTTCTGGCGGAATATGAGAGGTGCAGCAGAGTTCTGAACAGATTGAAGGGGGGATAGATGGCTAAGTGGGAGGCCGGTGAGGAGTAAGTTGCAGTAGTGCAGGCGAGAGGTAATGAGAGCGTGGACGAGAGTTCAGGTGGTGTGTTCAGAGAGGAAAGGGCGAATTTTGCTGATGTTAAAGAGGAAGAAGCGACAGGTCTTGGCTATCTGCTGGATATGCGCAGAGAAGGAGAGGAGTCAAAGATGACTCCGAGGTTGCGGGCAGATGAGATGGGGAGGATGAGGGTGTTAACAACTGAGATAGAAAGTGGAGGAAGAGGAGAAGTGGGTTTTGGTGGAAAGACGATAAGCTCGGTCTTGGACATGTTCAGTTTCAGGTGGCGGTTGGACATCCAGGCAGCAATGTCGGATAAGCAGGCCGATACCTTTGCCTGGGTCTCCGCGGTGATGTCTGGTGTGGAGAGATACAGTTGGGTGTCATCAGCATAGAGATGATACTGGAAACCATGAGATGAGATGGTTCAGTGGGAGGCCAGTGAGGAGTAGATTGCAGTAGTCAAGGCGAGAGGTAATGAGAGAGTGGATGAGAGTACGGGTGGTGTGCTCAGAGAGGAAAGGGCGAATTTTGCTGATGTTATAGAGAAAGAAGCGACAGGTCTTAGCTGTCTGCTGGATATGCGCAGAGAAGGAGAGGGAGGAGTCGAAGATGACTCCAAGATCGCGGGTAGATGAAACAGGTAGGATGAGGGTGTTATCAACTGAAATAGAAAGTGGGGGGAGAGGAGAAGTGGGTTTAGGAAGAAAGACAATAAGCTCAGTCTTGGCCATGTTCAGTTTCAGGTGGTGGTTGGACATCCAGGCAGCAATGTCGGATAAGCAGGCCGATACTTTGGCTTGGGTTTCAGTAGTGATGTCTGGTGTGGAGAGATAAAGCTGGGTGTCGTCGGCATAAAGATGATATTGGAAACCATGAGATGAGATCAGAGAGCCCAGGGAAGAGGTGTAGATTGAAAACAGAAGGGGTCCAAGGACAAATCCCTGAGGAACTCCAATAGAGAGCGGGATGGGGGTGGAGGAAGATCCATGAGAGTGTACTCTGAAGGTTTGGTAAGAGAGATAGGAGGAAAACCAGGAGAGAACAGAGCCCTGGAACCCAAGTGAGGACAGTGTGGCAAGAAGTAGATTATGATTGTCAGTATCAAAAGTGGCGGATAGGTCGAGGAGGATGAGGATGGAGTCGTGACTTTTGGATTTGGCAAGGAACAGGTCATTACAGACTTTAGTGAGTGCCGTTTCGGTCGAGTGTAGAGGGCAAAAACTGGATTGATGTGGATCAAGGACAGCATGACAGGAGAGAAAATCAAGGTAGCGGCTGTGAGCGACACGTTCAAGTATCTTGGAGAGGAAGGGTAGGAGGGAGATGGGGCGGTAGTTGGAAGGACAGGTAGGTTCTAGTGACGGTTTTTTGAGGAGTGGTGTGACTACAGCATGTTTGAAGGTGTCAGGGACAGTTGCAGTGGAGAGAGAGAGGTTGAGGATATGACAGATGGGGGGTGACAATAGGAGAGATGGTGTTTAGTAAGTTGGTGGGGATGGGATCAGAGGAACAGGTGGTGCATTTCAAGGAGGAAAGAAGGTGGGCGGTTTCCTCTTCGGTGATATCAGGAAAAGAAGAGAAGGAGGCCTGAGTTGGGTGGTTGAGGGAGTGGGTTAAAAGGGTGAAGAGGAGGAGGTGGCTTGGTAGTGAATTCGAGGTTGATCTTCTGCACCTTGTCGGGAAACGCCAGAACCAAGGCCCCGTGAGGGGGGTGACCTTGAGTCGATCCTCGCCCCTCCAAGATAACCTGATCTCAATTCCCATCACCTTGCGTTGGCAAGATCATTGTATCAGGACGACTGCTCTGTTGGACTCAGGAGCAGGAGGGAATTTCATTAATGCAGATCTCCTTGATCACTTGCTATGTAAGCCCACTCTGCAGATAACCTTCATTCAGGGATCGACCCTACCGCAACTCATCACTCAAGACACGCCACCCTTGCGGATGCAAGCCGCGGTCTTGCACCAAGAAGAGATTCAACTCTTGATACTGTCCCGAGCTATCCACCCAGTGATTTTGGGCCTGCCCTGGTTGCGTCTCCATGCGCTCAGCATTGATTGGGTCCATGACGAGGTCAGCAGATGGGGGGCCCACTGTTTTCATTCGTGCCTCTCACCAGTTAACCCTCCGTTAAAGGTCATTCCGGCTCTCCCCGGAGTCCTCCACCCTTGTGAGGCTTCTTTACCCGAGGAGTACCAGGACATCAAGGACGTCTTCATCGCACAGGAAGTGGATTCTCTGGCCCCACATTGACCTTTCGACTGCCCTATTGACCTGCTCCCGGGCAAGACTCTCCCAGAGGCCGACTGTACACTCTCTCCCGAGAGGAATCCAGGACCATGCGTTCTTATGTTCATGAGAACCTCCAGAAGGGGTTCATTTGACCCTCCTCTTCCCCTGCGGGAGCAGGGTTTTTCTTTGTATCAAAGAAAGACGGTTCTCTGCAGCCTTGCATTGATTATAGGGGCCTGAATGACATCACTATCAAGAACCGGTACTCTCTTCCACTTATTCCTGAACTTTCCTGCAAGGGGCGGTAATTTTTACCAAATTGGACCTCCGGGGAGCTTAAAATCTGATCTGCATCCGTCAGGGTGATGAATGGAAGACCGCGTTCAATACCAATGAGGGGCACTGAGTACCTGGTAATGCCTTTTGGACTTTGCAACGCCCCTGCGGTCTTCCAAGATTTTATTAACTCAGTCTTTCAGGATCTCCTGTACTCGTCTGTAATTGCCTACTTAGATGATATCCTGGTCTTCTCTTCCTCCGTACAGGAGCATGTTCACCACGTATGCACTGTCCTCCAACGGCTGGGGAAGCATCACCTTTTTGCTAAACTGGAGAAGTGAGCTTTTCATCAGCGGGTTATTCCCTTTCTAGGGTATATTATCTCCCCAGAGGGACTCCAGATGGACCCAGCCAAACTCAGGGTGATTCGGGATTGGCCGGTGCCCCAGAGTCTCAGGGCCTTGCAACGTTTCCTGGGGTTCGCCAATTATTACCGGCAATTCATTCAGCAGTATTCCCTGATCACCGCTCCTCTGACCGCCCTTACTAGGAAGGGGGCGGATATCAAGAATTGGCCTGTGGAGGCCCTTGAGGCCTTCACTACTCTGAAGAAAGCCATGAGCGCTCCAGGCTCCGCAGTCCAGATATTAAGAAACCCTTCATCGTGGAGGTTGATGCTTCTTCAGTGGGAGCCGGGGCAGTGTTATCTCAAACCACGGCCTCTGGCAAGCAGCACTCTGCTTCTTCAGTGGGAGCCAGGGCAGTGTTATCTCAAACCACGGCCTCTGGCAAGCAGCACCCATTTTTTTTTCTCTCGAAAGTTCTCTCCCGCTGAATGCAATTACACCGTCAGGGATCGGGAATTGCTGGCTCTGAAACTCGCCTTCCAGGAGTGGCGGTATTTACTGGAGGGGGCCGCGCATCCGAGCACTGTAATTACGGATCATAAAAATCTCCTCTATCTGCAAGAGGCCAAAAGATTGAACCCACGACAGGCGCGCTGGTCACGCTTCTTTGCCAGGTTCGACTTTCGTCTGGTTTTCTGCCCTGCGGAGAAGAATGTTCAAGCCGATGCGCTCTCCCGAGCCTTCGAGCCAGTCGAGGATCTTGAAGAACCTTACCCGATGTTGAACCCAGCCTGTATTCCGCCCATCATCACAGCCTCGACCTCCCTGAAGATCTCCGTGCCCCTGTGGTCCCGGAAGAGGGTGCTCCAGTGGACTTTCGCTGGTCATTTTGGATTCCGGAAGACCTTCCATCTTATCTCCCGGTACTATCAGTGGCCACGCATGGCACAGGACATCCTGCACTTTGTTTCCTCCTGTCCTGTCTGTGCCTGGAATAAGTCTGCTGCTGGCAAACAGTGGGGAGATCTTCAGTCCCTACCTGTTCCTTCACAGCCGTGGCAGAAACTCTCTATGGATTTTATTACTGACCTCCCTCGCTTTCAGGGTCACACTGTTATCTGGGTGGTGATAGACCAATTTTCACGAATAGCCCATTTTGTCCCTCTGAAGACTCTGCCATCTGCTGCGATGCTAGCCTCCAACTTCATCCAGCATATACAGTATTTCGCCTACATGGCCTTCCACTGCGAATTATCAGTGACCGAGGGCCTCGGTTTATCTCTAAATTTTGGAGGGCTCTTTGCTCTGCATTTGAAGTTACTATGCACTTCTCCTTGGCCTACCACCCCCAGACTAACGGGATGGTGGAAAGAACCAATCAGATTCTCAAAACATTCCTACGGGTATTTACCAACAATCGCCAGGACAACTGGTCCTTGTTGCTTCCCTGGGCTGAGTTCGCCTACAGTAACAGTCTCCACTCCGCTTCCAAGATGTCTCCTTTCTTCACTGTAGATGGACGAAATCCTCGTTTACCTCCTCCGATTCCTACAGATCAATTCTGCAACTCCAGCACACCCTTACTAACATTCAGGAGACCTGGAGCGAGGTCCAGCACCATCTGTGACAAGCAGCAACAAAGTACAAGCATTTTGCCGACCTGAAGAGACGAACCGCCCCTATCTTTCAACCTGGACAGAGGGTCTGGCTCAGCACCAGGTATCTAAAACTTTGTCTGCCTTCCTTTAAGTTTGCTCCTCGGTTCATTGGTCCATTTCTTGTTCAATCCTGAATAGGATCAGTCACCTATCGCCTGCAACTACCTGGCAACTTCCGAATCCATAATGCCTTCCACGTGTCACTACTAAAACCATTTGTGATATCTAAGTGGCACCCTGAGCGGAAAAGAGATGTCATTCCCGAGACCGAATCAGAGCCTGAGTTTGAAGTGGAGGAGATCTTAGACACCAAACGTCAGAGGGGCCGACTCTTTTACTTGATATCTTGGAAGCACTTTGGTCCGGAGGACAATTCCTGGGAGCCGGCAGGTAATGTCCACTCACCAGATCTGGTCCACGAATTCCATACCCGCTATCTCTCTAAGCCCGGACCGGGAAGGAGAGGGGGTCTTCTGGGGAGGGTACTGTCATGCTCCTCTGTGTCGCGCTCCTCCTTACCTCCGCTCCCGAGCTGGGAGTGCACCCGCCTTCTGAATGGAGCCGGCGCCTCCTGAGTCACGCTGGTCAGCTGAGCGAGCCACCGCTCCGATTTGGGCCTCTGTGGGCTGGCTGGCGGTGGGCGTGCGCGCCCTGTTGCATTCCTGGCGGATGTTGCGTGCTCGGCGGATGGCGAGCCTACGCAGTCTGGGAATGCCCTCACCCCGCCTCCGGCTTCCTCTAATTGGAGCCTCATTCCCAGGCTCCGCCTCCACCGGCGACCACCCAATTGAGAACCTCTTGGGCCAGCTGATTTCTGTTCCCGTGATGGTGGGGTCTGCCCTCCACTTGAATGCTTCGGCTTCTACTTTGATAGGATTGCTTGTGCTTCTGTGTGACCTTGTCTACTATTCGCTTGCTGTCTACCTCGTACCTGACCACTGCTTGAACTCGGATACTCTCTGCCTGCTGCCTGACCTGACCACTGCTTGAACTCGGATATTCTCTGCCTGCTGTCTGACCTGACCACTGCTTGAACTCGGATACTCTCTGCCTGCTGCCTGACCTGACCACTGCTTGATCTCGGATACTCTCTGCCTGCTACCTGACCTGACCAGTGCTTGATCTCGGGTACTTTCTGTCTGCAGCCTGTCTCTGATCTCTGCCAGAACACAGACCTCTCTCTGCCTGCTGCCTGCGGCCATTTGACACCCGTCTGCATCTGGAAGCCCTGTCGACCGCCAGCACCTGAGGGTTCAACTCTCGGGGAATGGCGGTTTCCACAAGTGAAGCCTCGGGGTTGCTCAACTGCCCAGCAGAGCGCAGGTACGAATCTTCGTCTCCGCGCCTTGCCTGGGCTCAAGGACTCACAAATGCGACACCATGACTCTGGACAAGTCACTTAACCCTGCACTGGCCCAGGTACAAATATGCATGTTTCATCCCAGTGATATCAGTAAGCTGACGCTTAAAAATCTTGAGGGAGTGATTCTTGAGACAGCTGGGACGACAGCATTAAAAACAGCTTAAAGATGATTATGGTTTAAATTATTTGAATGAAGTCTGTTATGCAGTAAAGCTTGGGATAAAGTAAAGTCATACAAAAGAATATATAGAATAGTTGAAAATAATCTATAAAAAAAACCACTGGCTGATCAGTGAGGAGGTGGGTGCTGTAATTCTTATGGGTGAAACAATTATATCCACAAGTTGCACCGCTGAGATCGGCAGTAAAATAGTTAAGTCACTATGGTGAGTTAGTTATGGTTGTATATTGGCAGCGACTATATAAACCTGCCTTATTGGTATTTTTAAGTTATAAAATGAACATAAGAGTTGTAAGAAGTGTCTAAGTCATTTTCAAGACCACAATTAGGCCTATTCATCATCATCGTTAAACAAACTGTTTATATAATCTGCTGTAACACCTTCATAGTCCATGTAAAATAGATTGTTATCATCTTCTGACTCGTCATCACTGTTATCGTGATCTTCTATCTTGGCATTCATTGCAGCAGGGACAGGTCTCTTATGGAATTGCATCATCTTCAGTTCCGTCCACTACATTAGAGATAAGCATTTTACGGATCCATTTTACTGATGGTGGGATCCAAACCATGCCAAATATCAAGAATCCACTGCATAATCTCTTGTATTATGGGTGTATGCATACGACCACCAGCTGTGAGCATGTGCTCACCCTCAATCAGCCATGTGTTCCAACTTCCCTGTAAAGTGACCTTCATTGGTTTATTCACCATTATGTCCAGTGGTTGTCAGAACTTTGACATACCACCAGGTATGATGGCCAAGTCAGTTCAATCATGCTCAAAACTGTTTTTACTGAAGGCATTCAATGGTATTGAAATGCATCCAGGACCAGCAGCAATCGCTTCTTTATCAGGCCACCTGGTCTCTCCCATACTATCTTCAGCCAATCCAGCATTAATGCTTCATCCATCCATCATTTAGGATGGACTCAAATGTGTACATCATGTGGAAATTCAGTTCCTTTAGGAAGGTTTTTTCGCTTAAATATCAAGAAAAAAGGCAATTTTGTTCCATTAGCCATGCATGCCAGCATGACCGTAAACTGGCTTTTTTCATGGCCTGTACTGGCAAGAGATATTGTTTTAGTGCCTTTCACATCCAGTGTGTGATCATAGGGATTATCAAAAGTTAAAGGTGTCTGATTGTGTTTCCAATCAAGGATAGATCATAGTTGAAGATTTTTCACTTTTTGGAACTGCAGCATTTTGCATCTAAATCATCAGGTAATTTCTGTGCAATTGTTGTGCGACATCTTACCAATAGATTGTTGCACCCCATAAATCTACATGCCCACCTGAAGGAAGCTTTAAATGCTCCCATATCTGGCATTGCTTTTGCCATTCCTAGGGTCTTAGTTAGCACTTCAAATCTTAATTCACTCTATGGTCCTCAGTAATCTAGACTATTGTAATGCTCTACTTCAGGGAATACAAGTCAAAGATATACAACAGCTACAATTTATTCAAAACACATACATAAAACTTATAAGTGGCACTAAAAAATTTGACCATGTGACCCCTTTACTTAAGACAGTTCACTGGCTGCCTATGTGCCCCTGGATCACTTAGAAACTCTTATTACTTGTATTTATGATCTACCACTCAGTCTCCCATATTTCCTTTCATGCCTACTGATCCCTTATACCTCCACACAAGAACAGAGGCCAACTGAATTTTGGTTTCATTTTTTTTCTCAACGTTAATACTGAGCTGAAATCCAAATTTGGCCTTGTTTCGGTTTCAGAAGAAAATGCCAGTATATGTTCAGATGAGACTGAAACTCTGCTGGGTACCCATAGTGTTTCCACCAGAACTGCACTCTCTTCCCTCCCCCTCCCAAATACGCACAACCCAACCCCTTCCTCACTCCCAGTCCCTCAACGAACAGCAGTACCACGCACCCTGGACCGCTCGTAGGCCACCCCTCCCAAGGGCTTACCTTGGAGTCTCTGGTGATTTAGTTGCTAGTCAGGGCAGGAGCAATCCCCAGTTGCTCCTGTCCATGCCATCTCTGAAGTCAAAATGGCTGCTGCAAACTCCAGCAGCAACCATTTTAAGATTGGAGCCAGCATGGGCAGGAGCAACCAGGGATGCTGCTGCCCATGATGGCTCCAATCTCAAAATGGCTGCTGCAACCAAGGAAGGCCTGGAGGGATGGGGAGGAAGAAGTAGAGACTACCTTTGTTCAGGAAGAAGAGAAGGAAGGGAGAGAGAGGGAGGAGGGAGTGGAGGTTGCTACAGTTTGGGGGCACAGCGTAGTTACTGTTTTGGCTTCAGCCGAAACTGAGGGGTGAATTTTGGCCACAGATTCATTTTGGTTGAAACCAGAAAAAATCCCGGTTATGGTCACCCTCTACACAAGAACTTAGATCCTCTCAACAAAATCGGCATGTAGTTCCAGTTTTTTTTTATGTATAAGTAATTTTCAAATTTTACAAGAAAACTCTTGAACAGAAAGATATGAAATCTCGTTAATAAGGAGTAAATGTTCTCATAAAAAAAAGAAAAAAACCCCAAAATATATAATTAATACAAACCTAACTAATCCTCCTTATATATCTCACAAAGAACTAAAGAAATATACAAAAAAAGAGAATCATATCTAAAGTCCACAATTAATGGAGTGCAAGGCACAATTAAAAGAAATATTGTTATAAAAAATGTAGTCCCAGTTTTCAGGCAATTTAGGTAAGATACCACCTGAAACACCATTTTCAGTATTATGCGCCCCACACTTTGGAACACCCTCCCACTTCATCTACGACTAGAGACGTCTCTAGATAAGTTCAAAGTAAGCCAGAAGACCTTTCTCTTCAATGCTGTTTTTGCCTAAGCAGCAACTGCTTCAGTAATGTCTCAGTGGCATGGGATGAGTGACTGGAGTCTGGGATAAACGGTCACTCAGCCTTTCTCTCCTTTCTATCGCTATCAAAAATTGTAGTCCCCTCTCCTACTTTCTATTTCTCTCTTCTCCATTTTTCCAACCTAAATTTGTATTCTGTAAGACACCCAGAAGGCTCCCCGATGGGTGGGATAACAAATGCTGAACAAACTTGAAACTTAATGCAGCTCCGCTTTCTGATGTCATCTTACAAATATTCTCATTAATCAAACACTTTGGGCTAAGCCTTCATCAAGGGAGAAAGTAAAAAAT
This sequence comes from Microcaecilia unicolor, assembly GCF_901765095.1. Classification (NCBI taxonomy): domain Eukaryota; kingdom Metazoa; phylum Chordata; class Amphibia; order Gymnophiona; family Siphonopidae; genus Microcaecilia; species Microcaecilia unicolor. The sequence goes on along the minus strand of NC_044037.1, from coordinate 85,214,064 downwards.
GCCCTATTGTCTTTTATGAATAATGTGATCATGAGATCTGTTTAGTCACATCATTCTATTATTGAGTAATGAAGGGCCAGTAAAAAGCATCTTTCCTGCTTTCAGTCAGTGCCTCTGGAAGATCCTGCAGCACATGGACAGGCTCATTTTCAAAGCACTTAGCCTCCCAAAGTTCCATAGAAACCTATGGAACTTAGCCTCCCAAAGTGCTTTGAAAATATGCCTCTTGAAAGTCTTTAGAGGCTCTGAAACTGGCAAGAAAAGTGATGCCTCATTATGACCAAAATACAGCACCACCAAATAAGTTAAACAGAATAATGTTTGAATAGCAGGGTCGTCCCAAGTGCATATGTACCTTAGATAAACCTTCAGCTATGCACTCCCTCCTCAAGGGGTAACTCCAGGTCCTAGTCCCACTCCCCACAGTCCAGTACCTCTGCCTGTCCAATATCACCCTTTTCTGTCCTGACCTCCCCCCTTATCTTCAGCATCTCCTCTCACCTTTACCCCCCCCCCCCCTTGCGCACACACACAGACACACACATGTCTAGCATCTTCCCTTCTCTTCCCCAGTGGCCAGCAACTCCCCTTCTCCTAACCCTTTCCTCTCTCAACCCTCCCCACCCAAGTTGTCCAACATGCTCCCTTCTTCTCCTTACCCTCTCCCCCTAGGTAGCCAGCATCTCCCCTTCCTCTCTCTAACCCCCAAAGATGTCCAGCATCTTCCTTTCTGCTCCCTACCTCCCACAAGTGTCCAGCTTTTTCCCTTCCCCTCCCTTCCCCCCAACAGGTTTCCAACATGTCCTTTCCCCCTCCATACCTCCCCTCATAGGTATCCAACATCTCTCCTTCACCCCCTCCTTCCAGTTTCCAGCATCTCATCTCTCTTTCTCTTTCTTTTCCCCAACCCCCATTTTCAGCATCTCCCCATCCTTCCCTTTCCCATAGTATTATACGTGCTGCCTTCTTTCCTGTTCTGTACTTCTATGTTCTGTGTTACCTGTAGGGGCATCCTGTCCTTTTGGGGTGTAATTTTATAAAGGATTTTTCACTCATAAAAGGGCTTCTTTAAAATTACACCAGGGTTATGTGCATAAAATTATGTACTATGAAAAGAGGGTGTGTTCAGGATGTATTTTGGGCACAGCATGGGTGGAGTTACGATTTATGCAGGTATTTTATAAACTATATGAGTTTACATGTGCTTTACAAATGTATATTTATGCCTGCACCTGAGTAGGCATTAATGTCTGTCCCTTCAAACTGGGTGCCCTTCAAATCTAAAGGTGACCTGTTGTAAAGTGTCCGCGCTTTCAAACTGGGTGCCTTCTCGTCCTATGAATTTAGGTGACCTGTTATAAAATTTCCCTCCACATGCTTTCTAACATCTGGCACAATGTCTCTCCAAATATCTGCCACAGATTCACTCAAAATGGAACGCAGGAAGAAAAAAAATATCTTGGACAAACTTGAAAACCAGATAAGTCAGGTCAGTGTTTTCAGAAAAATATCATCCCACCCTTCAAGCACACTGGCATAGAGCAACACAAGCAGACGGAAGATAAGGAAAAATGCCTGAAGCAACTGGCAATCAATGGCACCGTACGTATTTTCAAAATCACCTCCTCCAACTTCCAAAGTCACACGCATTCTAACACCCTCCACCTGCACACCCAGCTTTCCTACACAATACACATCTACACCCACACCAATCACACGCAACCACACTCATCCAATGCCCCATATACCTCAACTCCCTTGCCACACACATACACCACACACACACTCAATCCAAACATGCATGCACATACACATATTCCCAGGGCCAGCTTAACCATTGGACCAGGTGAGGCACTGGCTCAGGGCACCAAAATTCCTAGCCTCTGATGTCACCTGGTCTAATGGTTAAGCCTTCTCTTCCTCATCCTCCCCATGGGTCTGGTATCTCTCCCTCCCTCTTTCGGTACAGCATCTCTCTCCTTATCTCACCACCTACCCCTTGCCTAGTCTTTTTCTATCTGCCTTTCGTAGCCCTATCCCTGTGGAATTTCTCCTTCTCCTTTCTCCCAGGCCCTGGATCCTTCCTCTGAATTGTCTCATCCACAAGAAATTGCATCAGTCTTCAGGCTGCTGCTGCTGGCAACTTGCACACAGTTTTCAGGACTGTGGGAGGTGGGGGTGGAGAAGGACAGAGGAGAAGGAACGATGCCAGACTCATGGGGAGGGGGATGCAGAGTGGGGAGAGAGAGACTAGGCTGGGGTGGGGAGAGAAGGGGAGAGACACTGGAACAAAAGTGGAAGGGAGAGATGCTGGACCCACAAGGGAGAGAGCAAAGTGGGGTTGCTGAGGCGGGGAGGGGGTGCGTGCCAATGCAAGCTGGCTCAAGGTGCCACTATCCTTTGAACCAGCCCTGCATATTTCCCAGACATGTGTGGTGCCCTTTGGGGCAGGTTGTAGAGGCTGCTTTTCTCTGTCTCCTTCCGCTGGTGGATGGACATGGCCCATTCATCTGGACTGGCCTGGCATGACTAAAGGAAAGAAAATTATCAGGTAAGACATAATTTTTCCTTCTATTTGGTTATTTTGCTATTGTTATGCTGTTAAAATTGTAAATTTCATGTTAAACTGTAACTGCTGTATACCACCTTGGGTGAATCTCTTCTTAAAGGCGGTTAATAAATCTTAATAAATAAATAAATATACACACAACCTCCAGCTAGCCTCACATATAACAAATTCCCATACACAATCCACCTACATCCCCCATAAAATAGACAACCCCCATGTCTCACACACCACATCCACTCATACCTCATCTATAAATCTATGTTGGACACAAGTTAAATTAACCGTTGTAATTCTGCTACAAGTTATCAATAAAAATTGAATAATTAAAAAAATATATATGTGTTGGGAAGCACTCCTGTATCCATGTCTCTGACTCTTTCTATCTTACCTGGCATACTGCTGTTTTGCCTCCAGGGGAGAATGTACCCCACAGGGGCATAGGAAGAACTCACAAAACTCCCCCCTCCCACCACCCTAAAAAGCATTGGAGCCTTTTGAGCCTTCCTCTCCTCCTGGGAAGTGGTAAACAATTAAAAAAAAGTTTTATTTGCAAAAAAGAAAAAAAAACCAATCATTATTTTGGAGCACATTCTGTATCCTTTGTGGGTTTCCCTTAGGTTAAGTAGTGTGTGTACATGAATGATAGATGTGAGAGCATTAGGGTGAACAGGTTTGTACAAGGTAAATCCAGATAGTGTACACTTGTGAAAATCACTGTAGGATTAAGTAAGATTTGAAGGAAGGTGCAGAAGAGAAAGTGGGCATGTATAGTCAGTACTTTAGGATGTTTGGCCACTACACATGATCATGAAAGGTACTTTTAAACACAAAAACATAGAACATGACAACAGATAAAGACCATACGGCCTATCCAGTTTGCCCATCCACACCAACTGCTCAGTTGTGAATTCCTGTGGTGAATGCAGTACCGTCCCTTTAAAAACAGCAAGGCACAACTCAGAAATAGGATTTATTCCAATCTCTTACCTACCATGTTGTTCCCCTATTCCATACCAAAAAGCTTAAAGGAAACATGGTTGCACAGCTCATGATTTTCCATGGGAGGAATAGTAATAAAATCAGCATGTTTCCTCTCACAGGGGAAATGTATTATATGTGGCCAAAACAGAGGTCACCAGACTTATTCCTGCTTTGAGCTGGACATATATTTGAGACTGACGCTTCAGAGAGGTGAACAAAAACTGCAAAATGACACTGGTGAATAACCATTTTTGGGGGATGGGGCCTAGAGGTAACCCAGCAAGCATTCATGAAGTGTCTAAGGTGGCTTTGTCTCCTGTGCACTCTGCATAATTTTACTGCTCCTGGTCATGACAAATAGCCAAGGAAAGTTTCTTTTTATTTCAGGGAATATTTGGGAAAACAGGAAATTTAGTGACTATTCGCCAGCTGGATGGCCAGATTTTACTATTTGCCTTTACTGCTTCTGCTGGCAGGCTGTTATTTGAATATTTTTCTGTCTGTTATAGTTGTTTCAATATGGAATTGAATGCAAGCAATAATTATTTAATTACTATTATATATGATTATTAATGCAGTTTGATATATAGTGGGGTGATATTCCTTTAGGTTCTTTCTGTAGTGAGGAAGAATTCGTGTGACAGGTCACCATATAATATGTAGTGACCTATCACACCCGTAGTTTCCTCACATGTGATCTGTTACATCTGTGAGAGAACCTGTCATACCTGTGGCTCCCTCACCACAGAAAGAACCTATAGGGATATCACCCACTTTCCACTCAAACAACAATCAAGTCATTTGTGACAAAAGAACCAACTCCTGGGGATGGTTCAATGGACTACATGGGGGAGAACTGGAACCCCAAAGAACAAGTTTTATGGTTTCTTTCAACTTTCTATACCGCCCTTCCTGAGACCATTACAGGGCAATTCACAATCAAATTGCAAATAATTGGAAATAAAATAGGAAAAGGAATGCCAAAGGATCATAGAAAAAAAAACACACAATCTAAGAAAAAGAAAGAGAGAGAAAAATGTATATATATAAAAAAACAATAAGCATTTCAAAGTTACTTAACCACATTTTCTGATGAACATTATTACATGCAACTCAATATGTCTGGTTCATTACATGCTCCTGTATTACAGTGTTGTATCTTTTCATAGTTGTATGCTTGCTCTTATCTCAGGCTTGAATCTTGCTTACGATGTTGTCTGTTATTCTTAGAAACATGTTAGGCTTCAATGCAAAAATGTAGTTTAAAATGCTTGATGAAACGCTGTAACAACATTTATTGTGATGGAATAAATGTACTGTTGCTCACTTAGCTAGTGTTTCAAGCTGTCCAACTCCCCCTTAGAGCTGAATACTTGAAGGGGGGGGGGGGGGGGGTGGAATGTAGGACCAATGCAAGCACCATTATGAGTACTATGCCCAGCTGTCCATGTGACCATATGGAAACACATACAGAGGGGCATTTTTGATAGAATGTCTAAATCAGAATTTGGACATTTTACAAAAATGTCCAAATTCTGAACAGGAAAGAAGTTCATTTTCGAAGAAGATAGACGTCTATCTTTTGTGTTTGAAAATGCTATGGGTGTCTTGTGATTTGGGTGTTTTGTGATTTGGACATCCTTTTTTTTTTGGTCTATTTTCAAACAAAAGATGTCCAAATGCAAGCTGTCCAAAACAGAAGAGGAGCGGCTTAATGGTTAGTGCAGCAGGCTTTGATCCTGGCAATGTGTTCAATTCCCACTGCTGCTCCTTGTGACTTTGAGCAAGTCAAATGCACAAGGGGCATTTTTGGATATGACATGTAAGTCTGAATTTGGACATTTTTTGTAAAACATCCAAAATCAGAATAGGAAAGGTAATTTTCTACAAAAAAAAAAAGTTCATCTTTTCCTTTTGAAAATGCTGTTTGGAAAAATGTTTTGTGATTTGGGGGAGTAAGGGGAGGTGGTCCCTGGTTCCTTCCAGTGGTCATCTGGGGCACTTCTTGTGTGGAGTAAAGGAGTAGCCTAGTGGTCAATGTAGCAGACATTGATCCTGGGGAAGTGGGTTCAATTCCCACTGCAGCTAGTTTTATAAAAACAGGTTTACACAAAACATCTAAGTTTTAGTCTTGGGCATTTCTGTTTTGTTCCATTATGGCTGAAAGACGTCTAAGTCTTAGGAATGTCCAAGTCCCACCTTGAACACACCCCTGGCATGCCCCCTTGAGATTTAGATGGTTGTAAACCCTCTATTTGTTCAGCAATCCCACAAAGATGCACTCCATTTTCCAGCTCCTATTTCCTTTGCATCGTGTGCCACACGGGGGGCACCAACTGATAGTCTGCAGGGGGGCACCAGAGACCCTAGGCACGGCCCTGTTTGTAGCCACAGTGTCTGGTTACCATGTACTTTGTTTATGTTATCCAAGAGCAGAAAGTACATTAGCAGTACAGATAAGGCTCCCAATTTAAAGGAGCTCTTATTAGAGATTGTGTGTGTGTGTGTCAACACACTGACATCTGAGGAATTCACTGATATTTGAAGGACAGCATCAGATTTTATGTGCCATGTATCTTTGTGTATAGTGCTCTGGGGTTTATAGTGACTCTTTGTACTTCAGAGTCTAGCTAAGGATTTACATGAGTTTACTCTAAGCTATTTCTGTAATAGGATTGTCTTTGGTTTTTATTCCTGTCTTCTTTATAGTATTTGTTGCCATTGTAAATAAAATAATACTCTATTTTTATAATATTTGAGTGTGGAGTTAGTTCCTTTTATTATTTTGGTGCAATGGGCTAGGATCTAGGGATAAGGAGTGATAAAGTACATAAGTAATGCCACACTGGGAAAAGACCAAGGGTCCATCGAGCCCAGCATCCTGTCCATGACAGCGGCCAATCCAGGCCAAGGGCACCTGGCAAGCTTCCCAAACGTACAAACATTCTATACATGTTATTCCCGGAATTGTGGATTTTTCCCAAGTCCATTTAATAGCGGTTTATGTACTTGTCCTTTAGGAAACCGTCTAACCCCTTTTTAAACTCTGCCAAGCTAACCGCCTTCACCACGTTCTCCGGCAATGAATTCCAGAGTTTAATTATGCATTGGGTGAAGAAAGTTTTTCTCCGATTTGTTTTAAATTTACTACACTGTAGTTGCATCGCATGCCCCCTAGTCCTAGTATTTTTGGAAAGTGTGAACAGACGCTTCACATCCACCTGTTCCACTCCGCTCATTATTTTATATACCTCTATCATGTCTCCCCTCAGCCGTCTCTTCTCCAAGCTGAAAAGCCCTAGCCTCCTTAGTCTTTCTTCATAGGGAAGTCGTCCCATCCCCATTATCATTTTAGTCGCCCTTCGCTGCACCTTTTCCAATTCCACTATATCTTTCTTGAGATGCGGCGACCAGAATTGAACACAATACTCAAGGTGCGGTCGCACCATGGAGCGATACAACGGCATTATAACATCCTCACACCTGTTTTCCATACCTTTCCTAATAATACCCAACATTCTATTCGCTTTCCGAGCCGCAGCAGCACACTGAGCAGAAGGTTTCAGTGTATTATCGACAACGACACCCAGATCCCTTTCTAGGTCCGTAACTCCTAACGTGGAACCTTGCATGACGTAGCTATAATTCAGGTTCTTTTTTCCCCACATGCATCACCTTGCACTTGCTCACATTAAACGTCATCTGCCATTTAGCCGCCCAGTCTCCCAGTCTCGTAAGGTCCGCTTGTAAATTTTCACAATCCTGTCACGAGCTAAAGACTTTTAATAACTTTGTGTCATCAGCAAATTTAATTACCTCGCTAGTTACTCCCATCTCTAAATCATTTATAAATATATTAAAAAGCAGCGGTCCTAGCACAGACCTCTGAGGAACCCCAATAACTACCCTTCTCCATTGTGAATACTGCCCATTTAACCCCACTCTCTGTTTCCTATCCTTCAACCAGTTTTTAATCCACAATAGGACTTTTCCTACTGTCTCATGACCCTCCAATTTCCTTTGTAGCCTTTCATGAGGTACCTTGTCAAACGCCTTTTGAAAATCCAGATATACAATATCAACCGGCTCCCCTTTGTCCACATGTTTGTTTACTTGTATATCTAGGAAAGCAAATAGAATGTTGGGTATTATTAGGAAAGGTATGGAAAACAGGTGTGAGGATGTTATAATGCCGTTGTATCTCTCCATGGTGCGACCGCACCTTGAGTATTGTGTTCAATTCTGGTCGCCGCATCTCAAGAAAGATATAGTAGAATTGGAAAAGGTGCAGAGAAGGGCGACTAAAATGATAGCGGGGATGGGACGACTTCCCTATGAAGAAAGATTAAGGAGGCTAGGGCTATTCAGCTTGGAGAAGAGATGGCTGAGGGGAGACATGATAGAGGTATATAAAATAATGAGTGGAGTGGAACAGGTGGATGTGAAGCGTCTGTTCACGCTTTCCAAAAATACTAGGACTAGGGGGCATGCGATGAAACTACAGTGTAGTAAATTTAAAACAAATCGGAGAAAATATTTCTTCACCCAACGTATAATAAAACTCTGGAATTTGTTGCTGGAGAAAGTGGTGAAGGCGGTTAGCTTAGCAGAGTTTAAAAAGGGGTTGGAAGGTTTCCTAAAGGACAAGTCCATAAACCGCTACTAAATGGACTTGGGAAAAATCCACAATTCCGGGAATAACATGTATAGAATGTTTGTACGTTTGGGAAGCTTGCCAGGTGCCCTTGGCCTGGATTGGTCGCTGTTGTGGACAGGATGCTGGGCTCGATGGACCCTTGGTCTTTTCCCAGTATGGCTTTACTTATGTACTTCTTCAAAGAATTTAAGTAAATTGGTAAGGCAACATTTCCCCACACAAAAGCCATGCTGACTCGGTCTCAGTAATCCTTGTCCTTGGATGTGCTCTGTAATTTTGTTTTTAATAATAGCCTCTACCATTTTCCCCGGCGCCAACGTCAGACTCACCGGTCTATAATTTCCCGGATCTCCCCTGGAACCTTTTTTAAAAATGGGCGTTACATTAGCCACCCTCCAATCTTCGGGTACCACGCTCAATTTTAAGGATAAATTGCATATCACTAGCAGTAGCTCTGCAAGCTCATTTTTCAATTCTATCAGTACTCTAGGATGAATACCGTCTGGTCCAGGAGATTTGCTACTCTTCAGATTGCTGAACTGCCCCATTAAGTCCTCCAGGTTTACCGTGAAGTCAGTAAGTTTCTCCGACTCGTCCGCTTGAAATATCATTTCCAACACTGGTATCCCACCCAAATCTTCCACGGTGAAGACCAAAGCAAAGAATTCATTCAATCTCTCTGCTACATCTTTATCTTCCTTGATCACCCCTTTTACCCCTTGGTCATCCAGCGGCCCAACCGATTCTTTTGCCGGCTTCCTGCTTTTAATATACCGAAAATTTTTTTTACTATGCTTTTTTGCCTCTAATGCTATCTTTTTTTCGTAATCCCTCTTGGCCTTCTTTATCTGCGCCTTGCATTTGCTTTGACACTCCTTATGCTGCTTCTTGTTATTTTCAGACGGTTCCTTCTTCCATTTTCTAAAGGCATTTCTTTTAGCCCTAAAAGCTTCTTTCACCTCACTGTACTTACTAATGTTAGTCTTGTTTGGGACCCATTTTTGTTATAATTTATACTGTGTCAGGTACCCCAATAATACCCCAAAAAAGAATGCTGTTTTGCACCCACAAAACATAGAAGTGGGTCAGTGGACTCTCAGCGTATTACCACAGGTTGATAAATTATCACTAAATGCTTTTTGAAAAAGTTATGTCTTACAGGCAGTACAAAATTTAAAATAAGAAAGTTCCAATTGAACGTAGGATGGTAGAGCATTCCACAGGTATGGGACTAAGCAAAAGAAAGCACTTTTCCATGTCTGGTCAAGGAACATAGACCTAGGTGAAGGAATGTGAAGATGTTGGTCATTCAAGGATCAGAGAAGTCTTGGAGGGCCATATGAAGTGATAAGGTTTGCCAAATAGTGAAGAAATATGTTAGCCTTGCTAGCCCTTGCTCTCAGTAAAATACAGGCCAATGGCTCATAATAAGAGCTAGGCTTCTTAAAATCAAAATCATCTCTTATACAAAAGAGAGCTAGCTTGTAAGAATCAGAGATCACCTTTGACACAGTTACATTTCACTGTAGCAAGTGCTGAGCTGGCAAGGGAGGGGGGTTTTGCTCTTGGAAACTTTCCTGGGACTGGCACCTGTGAGAAGTTACGAGCAAAGCTGTTAGGGCTAATGTACGTCATTAGAAGGTCAGATGCAAGGGGGGGGGGGGGGGGGTAAGCACACCAAGGGAGGGGGTGGAATGGAAGAGGGCAACATGACCTGTGAAATCATCTTACAGATGGGCTCTCAAGAGATTTTGTTTATATTTGGGGTTTGAGAACATATGAAGTCATTCTAATTAAACTGATAAGGGCTAGGAACCCTGTTGAGACAGCTGGGGTCCATTGGAATCAATGAAGTCAAAATTGTATATAAGCAGCAGTCTGAGGGGTATTAGAGGAGAAGAAGACAAGAGAAAGAAGACTCCAGAAGGCTAGAGAGAGAGGACGTGCCATGATGTGCTGCTCCACTATGTGAATGCTTGACTTGCCTGTACTACCATTGGTAAGATTGTAATAAACTTTCTTATTATATCTACTGAATACTGGATTCCTTTCTAATTATAGACCTAGCTACAGCTTAGTCTGTGCTGAACTGCCATGAGCAGATACAGGGTTGGGGTAATTAAGTATCTAGAGGGGATTTGCAGTTCTTTCTAGGATAGTACAGAGAGCCCATGGCTTCCGCTGCCCAATGGGTGAGGCAGACCTAATCATTACAATAGGAAGGGGTACCAGCATGAAGAGCTTTACAGGTGAAAGTCAAGATTTTAAACTGGATACAGAAAGCTATAGGGAGAACCCAGCTGGTGCTTGTGAAAACCGTGCTGTAATGCAAGAGGAGCAGCCTATTGACCATTTCCTCCCCGGTTGTTGCATTGGGCAACCTCAAATGCCAGTTTTTATTCAACCCCGGACCATGAAGCTTCAAAAACATTGTTTAATCTGGTAAGATCTGTGATTTTTAGATAGGAAATTTGGAAAGTAGAAGTGGCTCTGTGTCAGAACCTATCTGCTCAAATGTCCCAAAGTACTGGAAAGGTATCAGATTTGGACACTGGACAAACAAGAAGCCCAGCTATCATTAGTACAAGATAGAATTGACAAATTTGAGACTGGGGTAAAAAAATGAAAACTAAGATCAAATTTAATATTTTAATGACACACTTATCATATTCAGCCTGGACCAACTGCTGACATGGGCAATGTGTCACAGTTGGGGAAGGTGAGCCCTTGGACTGTGACGAGGTTGGTTCTTCCTGTGAGGCATCAGCACAGCACAGGTCCTCATTGACAGTTGCTGATGGGACCACCTGGCAAAGTCCAGAAGCTAGAGAAAGCAGGACAAGACTTGGACTGGCTGGAGCATAGGACTAGGTGGCATCTAGCAGACTGGCTGGAACATGACTGGAACAGTCTAGAGGCTGGCTCTTAAAAGAGCCCTTGAGGGCATCCTGACAAGTCAGGGCAGACAGAGACTCTTAAAAAAAGCCATTGGGTAAAAGGAGGACAGGAAGGCACACTGGACACAACAAAATGGGGATAGATGGATTGGACCTCAGGATCAGGGCAGGGCAGGAAATCAGGGACAGAGGAAATCAGGAACACAAGAATGGCATGGCTGGAAGCAGAAACATGCAGGGTGGGACTGGAACAAGCAGGGCTGGAAGACTGAAACAGCAGGGCTGGAAGACTGAAAGAAGCGGGGCTGGATGCAGGAACAGGCAGGACTGGAACTGACAAGGCAAGAAACACTGGAGTAAGCCAAACTTTAGAAGCCTTTTGCCAAGGTACTGGTGCAGTGTAGAGCACTTCTTTAAAATTCCCTAGCCAGGAAATGAGATCATCTGACAGCACCTCATCTAGGACTATAAAAGGGAAGTGCAGCAACCAGGAAGGAAAGACTCACAAGACTCTAGGCATGGTATACTGCAGGACTCTAGCGGTTTTCTGAACCAGGTGAGGGGTGTGACACTATGTTTCGCGGTCTGCTTCAGGGAATGGTCCTGTGAAGAGATATCCAAATATTATACCAAATACTGTAAACTAATTATAGTATCCCCTAATCTACTCAATGAAATAAAACCTTAATTTTGTTTAATGCACACCGATACCTGAATAGTGCCAATTCACTCTTAATCTCCTGCCTTTACAAAAGGCGATGTTGGCATCTGAGCATGCCTCTTAAGTAGTGCTAAGAGCCAATCAGCATCCAAAATGTGTTATTTTTATTTTAAATGTGTTACCAGTTCATTGAAATCAAATAAAATTAATGAAGCCCAATCTAAATCTAAACTTAATCCCTTTGGGACCATTTCCTGAAGCAGACCATAAAACATTAACCCTGTTAGTTCAGGCTGATTAGTGTGCCATTAAAATATTAAATTTGAGTTGCGATAGTAATCATTTGAATCATTGAATGTTGAAATTAAATTCATGATTAAAATTAACATTAGAAGTAGCAAACTTTATGTCACAATTAGTACAGAACCAATGTTGAGCAAAAGGGAGGCATTGGTGTACCGCTCATGTTAAAAGAGTGGCTGCTGAAGGTTCTTATTGCAGTTTACTCTAACATTATAGTATGGTGTTGGAATATTTCATTAGTTGGGAGATTGCAAGGCAGGCATTTTAGAGTGGAGGAGTAGCCTAGTGGTTAGTGCAGCAAACTCTGATCCAGGGGAACTGGGTTCAATTCCCACTGCAGCTCCTTGTGACTCTGGGCAAATCACTTAACTCTCCATTGTTCCAGATACAAAATAAGTACCTGTATATAATAAGTAAACCACTTTGAAAGTAGTTGGAAAAACCACAGAAAGGCAGTATATAATTCCCTTTCCATTATGCTTACCTATACAGAATGGAGATCAAGCATGCTAAGCAGCAGTTTTATAGGATATGCTTTGAGTGACCAGGTAAACATAATGTCAAAGTGTTTAGGGCAGGGGCGTAGCCAGAGAGCAGAGCAGGAAATCAGGTATTTGAAATCCACATAACTGGTCCTTTCTGCTTCACCATTACCCACAATGCTCATTGCTGCCACCAGCCCCAACTGGAAATGTTGCAAGTCTGCTCTTCCTCACTCAGCAGTCACCACCTTTCTTTGCATTATTTTCAGCTACAATGAATGATATATAAGGAAATTTTTTTTAGTTCAGCCATGAACTGTAGTGTTCAATGTGTAGCGGGTGTGAACATCATCTATCAAGTGAGTCACTTCTAACGCGTGCAGGTAAAAAGGGGGTGGTTATAGGCAGTGTAAATGGAAGTTTCGTGAGTGTTATGAAATTTACAGGCATAGTTAAAGAATATAGGCCAGTGCGCAAAAATCTATGTGATGATGTTTAATGTGAGCAAGTGCAAGGTGATGCATGTGGGAAAAAAGAACCCGAATTATAGCTACGTCATGCAAGGTTCCATGTTAGGAGTTACGGACCAAGAAAGGGATCTGGGTGTCGTCGTCGATAATACACTGAAACCTTCGTCTCAGTGTGCTGCTGCGGCTCAGAAAGCGAATAGAATGTTGGGTATTATTAGGAAAGGTATGGAAAACAGGTGTGAGGATGTTATAATGCCATTATATCGCTCCATGGTGTGGCCGCACCTTGAGTATTGTGTTCAATTCTGGTCGCCGCATCTCAAGAAAGATATAGTGGAATTGGAAAAGGTGCAGCGAAGGGCGACTAAAATGATAGCGGGGATGGGACGACTTCCCTATGAAGAAAGACTAAGGAGGCTAGGGCTTTTCAGCTTGGAGAAGAGACGGCTGAGGGGAGACATGATAGAGGTATATAAAATAATGAGTGGAGTGGAACAGGTGGATGTGAAGCGTCTGTTCACGCTTTCCAAAAATACTAGGACTAGGGGGCATGCGATGAAACTACAGTGTAGTGAATTTAAAACAAATCAGAGAAACTTTTTCTTCACTCAACGCGTAATTAAACTCTGGAATTCGTTGCCGGAGAACGTGGTGAAGGCGGTTAGCTTGGCAGAGTTTAAAAGCGGGTTAGATGGTTTCCTAAAGGACAAGTCCATAAACCGCTACTAAATGGACTTGGGAAAAATCCACAATTCCGGGAATAACATGTGTAGAATGTTTGTATGTTTGGGTAGCTTGCCAGGTGCCCTTGGCCTGGATTGGCCGCTGTCGTGGACAGGATGCTGGGCTCAATGGACCCTTGGTCTTTTCCCAGTGTGGCATTACTTATGTACTTATTTTCTGGCGCGCAGAGTGGACACGCATACAAAATGGAATTACCGCCCGGGCCACACGGTAGCTGGCTGGTAATTCCAAACTGACATGCATTGGTCATGCGTAGGCGCCTATGCGGCTTAGTAAAAGGGCACCTAAGTCTTTAAACATCTACCGACAGTCCCGTGGTAGTCAGAGGCAATATTCGGCAGCACTAAACTTCTTAAGTGCTGATAAATATTGGTGGATGGCCAACTCAATGGGAGTTAAAAGGACAAGAGCCTCTCCTGCTTGGTAAAAGCCTTCTGAAAATCCAGCCCTTAGTCTTTTTTAGTGACTGGTTGTGTTTGCTGGGTGGGTGGCTGTTTTAGGATATTTCTTTGCTAATGTACCTTGCATATTTTTGTTTGTTGCTTATTATGTATGTTTTACTGTAACCCGCCCTGGACTTATTGGAAGGATGGGCTAAATAGAGAAAGAAAGAAAGAAAGGGATTATAGTCTCGGTAATTGTAGTTACTCTTATATTTCAATTATTTTTATTAAAGTTCACACAATCAGCTGTTATATTTCACATTGCATAATTGTTTCCACAATTACTGTTGACATACCATCATATTTGTATTTTATCTTTTTATTCCCCCCCCCCTAGACTACTCCCCATTCCTTATCCCCCTTCCTCCCCCAAACCCTCTCCTCCCTCCCCTTCTATGTCCAATAACAAGCAGAGGCAGCGTGAGCAGCAGCATCTAGGATTATAGGTTCAGTATCTGGCTCCGGGCTATTGGGGTCAAAGTGTCCCAAAAGGGTGCCCATCTGCATTCAAATTGTTTCCTCAGCTGAGGCTGGTTCCGCACTTCCAAATGTTCTGTACGTAAAAGCATAAGCATTTGAGTTCGCCAGTATTGCAGTGATGGTGGTTTATTCCCCAGCCACTCCTGTAAAATTGCTTTTTTTGCTACCACTGCAGATCTTTGCACAAAATCTGCAAGTCCTTTCGGCGTGGGCTTGCTTAGCCTTGGATCATAGTTCCATCTTCGAGACCAGAGCTCTGTTACTTGCCTTAGTATGCTTCTCCAAAACCAGGCTACTCTTGGACAGGTCCAAAACATATGAGCCAACGTGGCCCCTTCTTGATGGCACTTCGCACACGTTCCATCCGGTGATGCTCCCATATGGAACGCTCTTCTAGGTGCCACGTAAATCCTTAATGCGAATTTATATTGCAATTCCCAGTGCTCTGCCAGTTTTGTAGTCTGCCAGAATGTCCGCACATGGTCCTTGAACATAGTCTCTGTTATCTGGCTTCCCAGATCTTGGCTCCATTTTGCCGCATAGCCTGCATAGCAGTGGCGTAGCTACGTGGGGCCTGAGGGGGCTGGGGCCCCCGCAGATTCGCCCCCGGACCCCCCTCCCGGCGAACCCGCCCCCGCCTACCTTTACTTTTGCTGGCGGGGGATCCCACTCCCCGCCAGCCGACGTCTTCTCAGTCCTTCCTGCTCTTCAATTTGTTTGCTGACGTCCTGCACGTT
This sequence comes from Microcaecilia unicolor, assembly GCF_901765095.1. Taxonomy (NCBI): domain Eukaryota; kingdom Metazoa; phylum Chordata; class Amphibia; order Gymnophiona; family Siphonopidae; genus Microcaecilia; species Microcaecilia unicolor. The sequence goes on along the minus strand of NC_044037.1, from coordinate 85,198,640 downwards.
GTACGTGCAGGACGTCAGACTCAGAGAACAGTTCTGTTCTCTGAGTCTGACGTCCTGCAGACGTCAGCAAACAAATTGAAGAGCCGGAAGCGACTGAGAAGAAGACGTCGGCTGGCGGGGAGTGGGATCCCCCGCCAGCAAAAGTAAAGGTAGGCTGCAGCGGCGGCGGTTTCGCGGCGGGAGGGGGGGCGGCAATGTCAGCCGGGGGGGGCAGCGCTGGGGGGAGGGCTAAAATGTGCCCCCTCCCCCCGGGCTCTGGACCCCTCCCCCACGGGAGGCTGGCTACGCCCCTGCCGCATAGTCTGGTTCTGGCATTGTATCTCGGATATGGCAGTGGTGGTAGGCCATTGGTACTTTCAATTGCGCCCCCAGCGATATGGCAGATGCCAGTTCCTCCCTCACGTCCTCGGTGAGGTCTGTCCAAGGCAAACTGGATACATACCTATGAGGCTCATTTTCAAAGCACTTAGCCTCCCAAAGTTCCATAGAAACCTATGGAACTTAGCCTCCCAAAGTGCTTTGAAAATATGCCTCATAGTGTTTTAGCTGATAGTAATGGAAATAGTCCACTGAACTTATTTTGAACTGGGCTCTCAATTCTGAGAACGTTCTGATATGTCCTTCGTCTGTGAGCACATGATGCAGGTATTCTATCCCCTTTGCCTTCCATTTGTTGAATACTGCAAAGCTTCTCCCAGGTTCAAAACCTGGGTTACCACAGATTGACAAATAGGGGGTAGCTATAGTTACTCTTATGATTCAGTCTCATTTATTTTATTTTATTATTTTTCTGTTCAGAAAATAAAAATAGAAACCCTACTGTGGAATGAAGTGTCTGAAATAAATGATTTTGCTTATGCTAACTCAGAGGTTTTCAACCCTTTCCTGAGAACCCTGACTGGATGGGTGTGTCCTGAGGACTGGGTTGAAAATCTCTGTAATAATAACTGAACTAAGATTACTTTCCGCTATTAGCGAAGCTGCATTTTGTTTCTCAATCTATTTCTTAGCATTCATCTGTTAGTCAGTATTCAAATCCCCGAGGCTAAACTCTTTTTAATTACTAAATAACAATCCCAGAAATCATGCTGGAATTCTCCGGAATGATAGGAGCCAAGAAAGTACTTAAGTTCCCTTTTGCTGAAATTAGGTCATTCCTCCAGAGATGCACTGACATTTCCTTTACCTTTTCACCTCACACTGGTCAGAAATGATGAGAATAGGGACCAGCTGTTGGTAATCACTGCACTGGCTGGATCAGTGAGCCTTCAATGGTTATCAGCTCTGTCATCATATGGAATCAATTCTGCACTCTCTCAGTACCCATATTAAATAACCCCCCCCCCCCCCCACACACACACACACACACACATACACACATTGTTTTAACCACATCAATTCCAGGTCAGGGCATCATTTCTCAAAAACTGTCACATGGTGCTCACAGCTGGTGCTAGGAGGTGTGAAATAGATGTCAGAAGAGGCCCTAAGCCAACCCAAAACTGAAGGTAGCACAGTCAGCTAGCAAGATTGCGTCCTCCTTGCATAAACAAATTTATGCCCTGGGCTCCAGTATCTCTAACACCAGCCCTGATGGTTCTCCAGTACTGAGGGGTAGATGCATCAAGCAAACGTAAAAAAATCAGAAACGTAAAAACCTTTACCGAATCTCAAATAACGAAGCATGCTCCAAAAACACAGCCCCAAAAAGTTTGGTGCGGTATTGGAAAGAACGATGCACTAATCCCCGTCGGTAATCGGCTCGTAAAGCATGCGCAAAGCAGCCAAGCGTTATGCTGGCTGCTCTGCGCATGCCAGAAACATAAGAAAAAAAAAGAAAACACAAACACGTGGCTCCCCACTTTCCCCTGCATGTCTCCACAAACATTAAAGGATCGGGAGGGGGCAAAGGCGCTCATCAGCAGCGTCCTGTATGGATGGCCTTGCCTTGCCCCCCCCCCCCCCCCCGAAGTCCCCGCTGCTCCCCGCTGCTCCGTTTGAGAAATAAAAGCTTTTAAAAATAAACCTTTGCAGTTGCTGGGCTCCCCCTCCCTTCCTGTGTCTCTCTTCTTTAGTCGGCAATGCTCCGCCTCCTGCCCTCCTCCACCTCCGTGCCCCGCCCCCCCCGATTTCGTCCCCGTTGCTCCCCCCCCCCACCGGACCCCCCCTCCACCACAATGGCCGGTGCAGCGCCTCTCACCTAAGTTTGAAGGTGCTGCACAGGATGGATCAGCTATTCTTTAGCTCTTCTGTCTCCTCCGATGTCTCCTTTGTCTTCCTGTGTCCGCCCTCCTCTGACGTCAGTTATCTACGTAGATAACTGATGTCAGAGGAGGGCGTACACAGGAAGACAAAGGAGACATCGGAGGAGACAGAAGAGCTAAAGAATAGCTGATCCATCCTGTGCAGCACCTTCAAACTTAGGTGAGAGGCGCTGCACCGGCCATTGTGGTGGAGGGGGGAGCAACGGGGATGAAATCGGGGGGGCGGGGCACGGAGGTGGAGGAGGGCAGGAGGCGGAGCATTGCCGACTAAAGAAGAGAGACACAGGAAGGGAGGGGGAGCCCAGCAACTGCAAAGGTTTATTTTTAAAAGCTTTTATTTCTCAAACGGAGCAGCGGGGAGCAGCGGGGACTTCGGGGGGGGGGCAGGCAAGGCCAAGCCGTCCATACAGGACGCTGCTGATGAGCGCCTTTGCCCCCTCCCGATCCTTTTTTAATTTAGTTTCCTTTTTTATTTTAGGCACAGGAAGCAGGGAGCCACCTTTCTTTTAAAACATGCCAGCAATTTGGTTTTTCATCGTGCAGGGGGCAGTGGGGAGATGACAGCTCAGGCTTTAACGACAGGTCTGAGCTGACGTTAAATTTCTGGTGGTAAGTGAATCGTTCCTATCGTCGGTATGGTTAGTGCATTCCAAATTGTCTACATTTCAATGGTAATTTCTCATTTGCATTCCAGTTTCGTTAGCTGCTACTACCGTCGAAAAATAGGCTTTAGTGCATGGAAAGGATAGGAAATTCTTCCTTAAGGGCTCATTTAACGATGAAAAACGTTTAGTGCATCTCCCCCTGAGAGCTGTAGCAGTCTGTGCTGATGTATGGGGTACACACAACATAGCGGTTAGCTTAGCAGAGTTTAAAAAGGGGTTGGATGGTTTCCTAAAGGACAAGTCCATAAACCGCTACTAAATGGACTTGGGAAAAATCCAAACAGAAAAGTGGGCACAAAACCAGGAGTCCCAGAGACTGGATCACAGTAAAGCTAAAACCAAATTTTATTAATTACCGTATTTTTCGGACTATAAGACGCACTTTTTTCCCCCAAAATTTGGGAGGAAAATGGGGGGTGCGTCTTATAGTCCGAAGGTAGCGAGTTTTGGATCGCCGTCCCCTACTTACGCGATGCCATGTTCCCTGGTGGTCTAGTGACGTCGGGGCAGGAAAGAGAATCTCGGCGGCCATTTTGAATCTCGCCGAGACCGTCAGGAAGCAGTCAGGAGCACGGAGAGCAGTGCGATGGGCAGGAAAGAGGGGGCTCTTTCCTGCCCCGACGTCACTAGACCACCAGGGAACATGGCATCGCTTAAGTAGGGGACGGCAATCCAAAACTCGGACAAGACGCACCGGAGCACCTAGGTTTTAGAGGAGGGAAAAAGGAAAATTTTTTTTTTCCTATTTCCCTCCTCTAAAACCTAGGTGCGTCTTATGGTCCGGTGCGTCTTATAGTCCGAAAAATACGGTAGTATATTTGACTCGACACAACCGTTGTGTTTCGGCCAAAAGGCCTGCATCAGGAGTCTACAAATAAAAATAACATGTATAGAATGTTTGTACGTTTGGGAAGCTTGCCAGGTGCCCTTGGCCTGGATTGGCCGCTGTCGTGGACAGGATGCTGGGCTCGATGGACCCTTGGTCTTTTCCCAGTATGGCATTACTTATGTACTTATATGTACTTAGTTCTGTGGTTCTCAACCCAGTCCTGGGCAGCCAATGTGTTTTTTTCAGAATATCCATAAGGAATATATTTTATTTAGATTTTGCTCACACCTTTTTCAGTAGTAGCTCAAGGTGAGTTACATTCAGGTACTCTGGCTATTTCTCTGTCCCAGGAGGGCTCACAATCTAAGTTTGTACCTGAGGCAATGGAGGGTTAAGTGACTTGCCCAAGATTACAAGGAGCAGCAGTGGGATTTGAACCGGCCAGTTTTGGATTGCAAGACTAGTGCTCTAACCACTAGGCCCCTCCTCCACTCCATGAGAAAGATTTACACATAATGGAGGTAGTGCTTGCGGATCTATCCCATGCATATTCATTGTGGGCATCCTGACAACCTGACTGGCTAGATGTGTCCCGAAGGTAGCGTAGCTATGGGGGGCCTTGGGGGCCTGGGCCCCCCTGGCATGCACATGATGTGAGGGGAAGCAGGACAGGCAATGCACAGAGAACAACACTGGGGAAAGGCTTCAGCTGGCGGGGGTTAGGGACACCCGCCAGTCAAGGTATGTGGGGTTGCAGCGGGGCAGGGGATGCGGCAGTTAGGCAGGCCAAACTGTGCCCTCCCTTCACACACTTTGGGCGCCGGAGCCCCCAAACGTTGAGGTCTGGTTATGCCCCTGTGTCCCAAGGACTGGGTTGAGAAGCACTGAGTTAAATAAAGAAAAAAATGTTTAGCACTTCCCTTCAACTTGTTCAAAATAGTCTGTTTGTTTGTTTGCTTTTTTTACAGTCCCCTTTAGTGGGCAGGGACATGAAACAATAGCATAACCTTTTTTTATTAGGATATCTACCACCTTAAAATGAAGAGACATATAGCCCAGGTCACTAAAGTGCTATTTTAATCTATGTCAATATTTTTGTGCATGTGCATACAATACATAATAATTTAAAAACTTTCAAAAGCCAGGTAGCCTGTTTGGATTGGTTAATTTCTAGAAAATGAGGTGGGATGATGGGGACAAAAAAACAAACAGCACATAGCAAGGCTTTTCTTTCTCAATCCTCCAGGAATAAAATGTGAAAAATATTATTTGCTAAGTAAAAGAGGAGAACAGTGTTCATGCTATCTATTATATATCATTTTAAAAACAAGTAAGGTGCAGGTGCATTGTCTAAGCAACAATGAATCTGGTTTTTCGGTTTGATTGAAGGGTCGGCCGTTTGCTGTCTAGTTAGCCAGGGCTACAGGTGCTGTGGGGTAGAACCCATCACTCTGATGCAGCCATTCCCAACCCAGTGCTCTGGGCACACCTAGTCCCATTGGGTTTTCAGGATATCCACAACGAATATTCATGAGCTAGATTTGCATGCAATTGAGGCAGTGCATGCAAATCTCTCATGCATATTCATTGTGGACATCCTGAAAACCTGATGGGTCTATACGTGCCCCGAGGACTGGGTTGGGAATGGCTACCCTGATGGGATGAGAAGGAAGTATCAACCAATGCTCAATAGCAGCACCTACAGGCCAGAAATACGGTGCACAGCTTTCAGAAGGAATCATAGACTTTGACTCCAAGGACAAGACCCATCACTGGAAGGGAGGACTATGGGAAATTATGTAAAAGCAATCAAACTACAATGCCTTGGGTGGTTGTGAACAGAGGCTCATAGTACAGCCACCCAATAAAGTCTAGTTCTGATGGAACCGGAAGCCTAAAGTAGCAGAAGAAAACTGCAGGCCAAAATAATGATAATAAAAAAAACAACAGGTCAGCCAGAACCCCAGTTATTTGGTGAGATGGAGAGGGGGCAGAAGAATTCCCAGAATAGGGGTATATGAATATGGAAGGGTATATGAAGTGAGTGTTGGAGCAGATTATGTCAGGAGCAGCAGAGTTAGAGAGACCCCGAAGCCGGGTCCCACTTGGAGGCCCGAGTCTAGGGAATCTTGCCCCACTTCCACCCCCTCTCTGTGGCCCTGGAGCAGTGTGGGTGGGAGTAAGCGTGAGTATGTGGGTGCATATTGTTTTCAAGTATGGGGGGAGATAGCTTTAAAAATGCCTTTTGGCATCATTCTTAGTCAGCTACTTTATTTTTCCCTGTCTCCATCTGCTTGTGTTGTTGGAGGTGTTTTTGGAATGGAGCAGGGGTCACCATTCTTCAGCTTCTAACAGTTTCCCATCAAAAGCAATGGGAATTTTTATTTGGAGGCCCAGTTCTCTGCAGATGCTGATCCAGCATTTACGTTTTTCAAACTTGTCCAAGATATTCATATTTTTCCCTGCAAGCCAAATTTGGTTAATTTCCATCTCTTTTTTGGAGAGTTATTCTGCCTACTGACAGAGAGAGACAGGGATATTAACCCCTTTTATATAATTCTTTCCAACATTCCATTCTCTGGCAAGCATAAAAATTGTACCTACAGTGTATAATTTAAAACACTCAGATGTCACAATACAATATTTAAATTGAAAATAAACTTTTCCCTACCAGTGCTCTTTTTTTCATCTCTCCTGCCTTCTTCCATCTCACACCCTTGTCTTTTATGTCATTTCTCTGACATTTTTTCTTCTATTTCTATTATATTTTCACTTTTCTTTCTCTCCTGCCCATCATTCATCTCCTGCTCTATCTTAAGCTTCTATACTTTCCCACCTCTATTTCTTACCTCCTTTCTCATCCCAACCTTCCACATGCTTTTTTTTTTTTTTTTTTGTATCTTCCATTCTCTTAGTTCTAATCTCTCCTCCTTCTTTCTCTCAACTTCCTCCTCAGGCCTCTATGTTCCTCATATTTCATCCACTCCCCAAACCCTCCATCATGCCCTTCTATCCCCTTTTCCTCTCCTTTCTTCTTCCTGTGTGATCTCTCCTCTTTCCTCCTGTACTCTTTCTTCTCATTCCTCCTTCTCTATCCCTCTCATCTGCTCTTCTTTATACATTTTTCCTTCCCTATAGCTCATACCTTTCTTTCATTGTCCCTCCCCAAACATCATATCTTGCTACCTTCTTCCCCATTCTTGCCACTTCATTCTTTTCCTCTTAGCCAGTTTGGTTCTCATCTCTTCCCAGAAGCCCAGCTCTGCTGTTGGTACCTCACCTCTCCCCCAACCAGCTCAGTCCTTCATCCTCCTTGCCTCCTGACTGTGCCCCCCTTCTTCTCACCTTTCGTCATCTGTAGTCAACAACTTCCTTACAGTTCATTTTTATTTAGTTCCACCCCCCATTCCTTTTCTTTCCATCATACCCACTGACTAGCATAATTTCCACTACTCTATTTCTTGCCAACTCAGATTGTACTTCTCCCTGCTATCTTTCTCCCCATTCATTCATGCTCCACCAAATCAGTCTCATATTTGATTGTCATTACCACCACTATCAGAAGAACAGAACTTCTTAAGTGCATCAGTTCTCCATTACTGTAAAGTTCTACAAGTGAAGTGTGAATTTCATACATGGCTGTTTTGGTACATGTGGGTACCAATGACATAGGAAAATGTAGGAGGGAGACTTTGGAAGACAAATTTACCCCCCTGTTTACTAAGCTGTGTTAGCGGCTACCACGCAGCGATGCGAACACAGCCCATTCAAAGTGAATGGGCTGTGTCGCCATTAGCGCACTGTAGATGCTAGCGCAGCTTAGTTAGGCTTTTAGGTAGAAAGTTTAAATCCAGATCCTCCAGGGTAGCATTTTCAGAAATGCTCCCCATTCCATGTGCAGGGCCCAAGAGGCAGGCAGAGCTCCTAAGTCTCAATGCGTGGTTGAGACAATGGTGCAAGGATGAGGGATTTAGATTTGTTAGGAACTGGGCAACATTCTGGGAAAGGGGGAGTCTGTTTTGAAAGGATGGACTCCATCTTCACTGGGATGGAACCAGGCTGCTGGCACTAACATTTAAAAAGGAGATAGAGCAGCTTGAAAACTAAAACAGGGGAGGGGGGGGGGGAGGGAGGGGAGCTGACAGTCACCCAAGCATGGTTCAGTGTGGAGGATCCTTGAAGGATACTATTGAAACAGGATCTAGAGAATCCCAATAGAGAGGTTTCAATAATGGTGAAAGAAAGCCAGGAATGTTTAATGGGAGAACAGAGTAAAGAATGCAAATTATCCCCGTCAACTTCAAAGCAGCTTTTGATGCAGGGAAGAAACACAATTTGAAGTGTCTCTATACAAATGCTAGAAACTTAAAAAATAAGATGGGAGAGTTAGAGTATATAGCACTAAATGAAGAGGTAGATATAATAGGCATCTAGGAGACCTGGTGGAAGGAGAACAGCAATGCTGAAAGTTAGCCAGGTGTGCTTAATAAGAGAGCAGGATAAAGGATGTACATTATCCCCTTCAACTTCTAAACAGCTTGTAGGTCCAAGGAAAAAACACAGTCTGAAGTACCTGTATACAAATGCTAAAAGCGTAAAAAATAAGATGGGACAGTTAGAGTATATAGGACTACATGATGAGGTAGATATAATAGGCATCTCAGAGACTTGGTAGAAAGAGGACAGTCAATGGGACACTGTGTTAATATGATACAAATTGTATTGCAATGATAGAGAGGATCAAATGGAGGGGGGGGGGGGGTTGTGCTATATGTTAAACAGGGAATTGAGTAAAATAAAATAAACATTCCACATGAAACAGATAGCAGCATGGAATCATTATGGATAGAAAGTCCGTGTGTGATGGGAAGGAGTATTCTTGTAGGGCTGTACAGGGCATAGTGCAAGAGGTGGTGAAAGCAAGATTGAAGAGCCAAGTCTTAAGATCAGTTTTAAACTGTTTTAAAGAATATTCGGCACAAAGTGTTAAAGGTATGGAATTGGGCAGGTGCAGCAAAATAGAAAGCTCGATGTCTGGTAGATTCTAGAATTGCCTGTTTGGGATTTGGGAGGACAAGGCGATGATCATTTAGAGAACAGAGGGGGCGCGAAGGAGCATAGGGGATTAGTAAGGGAGGATAAGTAATCAGTGTAGCCTGTGCTTAGCTACAGGGTATATGACTAGGATTTAGGGCTGTTAACTTTGGACTAATTTATCTCTTGAGGTTTCATCACATGACCTGTAACATTAAAGATTGACTTTACTGAAACTCATATTATGGTGAGCACAGTTTACTTGCTGGAGCAAACATGCATTAGTGTGTGTGTGTGTGTCTGTGTGTGCATGACTGTGTCAGATTTTTCACATGCATGCAAAGTTCAAGCGTGTTCCAGAAAAAGAAAAAAATCTGAAAATAATTACTCATAAAACTGGGAAATCATTTAAAAGTTGATGAGGTTTATTTTACTTTTACATGGTATGAGTATATTAATTCTATTCAATTCTTTAAAAGAGAATAGTACAATGCCACAACATGGCCAACATCCCAAATGCATATAGTAGACTGCAATAATATTAATAAACATTTATCACAAAAGTGGAGTCCTATAATTGATTGTCTTCACTCATTCGTCTTTCTTGTTAGACCTTGATATTGCAAACGCAGGCTGGACTAGTCTCCAATTTGGTGGTCTAGGTTGATTAAACAGGCCCATCCAGTCTTGGGTTTGCCCCGTTGCATGTACGGAGTTTCAGTTCTATCTTTCTCTGGAAAAATCAATGGGACAATTGGTACTTCAACCTCATGCATATAGTGGGTGAAGGAGAAACACAGTCTGTGCAGTTGATCTGGGGTTAGTTGGCAGCCGTAGCTGAGAGGAATTTGAAATCAATAAGGAACAGCTAACAGGATGAGCCTTATTTTGTGAATTTTGATGAGTTTTGACTGTTTTCCGCATGCATAGGAGCCAACTTTTCAAAATTATCGGGGGTGCTAAGCTCAATGGAAATAACCCCTCCTTGGACAAAAATAAGGATTTTTCTCAATATTGGGGGTGCTCAAGCACCCACAGCACCCACAAAGTCGGCTCCTATGTCTGCATGTTCTGTGTTTCTTGTAAATGTTTTGATTTTGCTGCTGTGTGCTTGAAACGATGGCCAATGTTCTTGTGCTTGCTACAGTGAGTGTGTTCCTAGTGCAGAGGCACAGCCAGTCATTGAACTGTGGAAGCTTGAGCCCATGAAGGAGGTTTTATACAGGTGTAGCGGGCAGCCTGGAGATAGACTGTGCATTGGATCAAACCAAATATGTGCTACAGTTGAAAACAGGCATTGACATGGGTTTGGTAATCAAGTACAGAATCTTGAACATCAAGGTGTCGGCATGCTGTTTCAATGTCCAGTCTGGAAGTGCTAAGTGAGAAGGATGGCTGTGCTAATGAATTCTGATTGCCACTGCTGTGGATTGTAGTATTTTCAACCAGTCCTCACTTGCTGTGGGATAGCAGGTGGGGGTTGAACATTGTGGTCCTCCACTTGACTATATTGGAAAGGTTGAAGTGTGCAGCAGAAAAGTTGATATCTACTGTAAATATTGGATAGCAGAGAGTGCTCACGACGAGAACTGCAAATCTGTTTTGTATCTGCCAATGCTGACCCAGAAGGACTCTGGATGCCCAATGGAAGGAGTTGGTCTCTGGGGCAGTTTCTAGAACAATCTTTAAAAAGCGAGTACTCAAAAGAGGGAAAATCAGCACAAAAGCCTACCAGTACTGATTGGAAAGTCAAGGTAGAGACAGCTCAGAGGGAGTCAAGTTGTGTACATACTCAAGTTCCCCTGGTAAATGGGAAAGGCTGTACTGCATCTCTTCATCATGTGAAGGGCAGTTCTACAACACAGTACACACATGTACACACCACTTGAGCATATAAGTGTACAGAATACTAATGCTTTAGCATGTAGGTGGCAACAACACTCCTAAGCACTATTCTGTAAGAGCAAGCGTAAGTGGCATATAGTGTGTAAATGTAAAGGAGCATTCACATGGATGGAGCATCGGAAGGACATGGGTGGGGCTTCCACTTACGCGCTTAGTTTACAGAATACAGTAAGTTACACTCAACCTTGCCATATATTGGCACCAACTGTTACACCAGTTGGTGCAACTGCAGACACCTAAATATAACGGATGCCGTTATTGGGTTACATTAATATTCTATAATAGAATCTGGGCACCCAGATGCCATTATAGAATAGGCTCTTACCATGTGTCATCAAGGTGCCTAAATGGAGGCAGCCACTTAATAGAATTGGCCTCTAAATGTGTGGAACCATAGCTGCACAAACGCTATTGTTCATCACTACAATCTGCCATGTGGGGTAAATTCCATCCATGCAGACCTGGGGTGGGGGAGGGGAACAAGAAAGAAAAGGGCTCAGCAGCCCTGGAACAGTTCAGAACCTACCCTTGGTGTGGAGCATCTGGTGCTGTGGCAGTACTATCTGTAAAAGTCAGCATGGGGGGGGGGGGGGGGGGGTCTATGATGCATCTGATCACAGGGCCTCCATAATTCCTGCCCCCTCCTTCTGTACAGGTTTCCCATCAGCAGGGAGATACATGCAAGGGCTGGGAACAGTGCAGGGTTTGTGAGTATACTTTCATCAGCCCTGCACTAACTTTTGCAGATATTGTTGCCATATAGGCAAATTGCTCTAACTAGATGACCCATGGGAACCCAGTGCCTGGTGGTACTGCCTGCAAGGCCTTTCTGCTATCACTGCTGCCTATCCCAGTGCCTGTTTTATGGCTGTCAAGCCAGAGCTAGGTAGGAAAGAAGTGATGGATACTGACAGATTCAGAGACAGAGAGTACAGATGAGTCGAGTGGGAGCAGATCTGGGAATAGGTCATGGTGGAGGGAAGACAGCAGGTAGGAAAGTAGAAATTGCTATATCAACAAGGAGAGAAGGGGGTCCCCAATCTGCTCACTTCTGGATCTCCAGAGGTAACTTGGGGACCAGCGCCACTCCAAGATCAGAACAGGAAGATCATTCCTCCTCTGCCCCAGGGAACTCTTTGCAAAATTTTTGACTGGGGATATAGAATTTGAACTTAAAGCATTGCCTCTACCCTAGTTCATCCTGGTTTGTGGGAGACAAGGCCAATCCTATACAGTTCAGGTACACTTGACATTAGTTATATCAAACACTGCCAGGGCCAGCTTAAGGATATCTACCACCCTAGGTGAACCATCAGCCATGTGCCCCCAACCCAACTCTGACCCACCCCACCCCTCCCTGCCCATAATTCAGCATCTCTCCTTCCCTTTCCTAACCTTCCCCCCAGGTCTCTAGCATCTCTTCTTTCCTAGTTCCCCTCTCCTTCTCCTTGTGTCCAGCATCTCTCTCCTTTCTTCTCTCCCCTACCAAAGTGTCCACTACTTCCCCCCTCTTTCATTCCTTGTGCCATCACTGTTGCTGCCCTTGCCACTGGAGTCAAGTTGGGAGCCTGCAGCTGTGGGCATTTCTGCATCCTCGTGAACACTGAAAGCCTGCCATGTTCCTTCCCTGTCTCTTAAAGAGGGCAGTATGCCACAGGTCTTAAGTGTATGCGAGTGGATGCTAAAAGGTGGCCTGCTGATAACAGCTTTAAAGGGATGCCTTTGCCGCCCCTCAAAAGCTTATCACCCTAGTCTGCCTAGTAGTTATGCTGGCCTTGGATACTGCTCAGAGGTATTTCCAAATGGTTGTCAGAAGGGGCATTAAGCCTGTTTGAATATGAGCAGAAAGAGTAACACTTGGAAAGCTATTATGGAGGCTGACATGACTTTGCCTCTGAAATCAGCTAACCAACTAAAGACGGACCTTCTGTGGAGCTCAGAAGGCCAGACAAATTTCAGCTGATCCACTTGACTAAAGCTAACCATCTGATGAAGCCAAAAGACTTCAACATCTGGGAAAAGCATTATTCATAAGTCCAATTAGGGATGAAGAACAAAGCTTAAGTTCTCAGAAGTCAACAGTTATGTGATGCTGTAATTGGCAAACTCAAGGAAGATCATGCCTACTGACATGTGGCAGTGATTTGTTTCAAAATACAGTAGAAAAATCACACATTATCTGGGAACCTGGGAGAAGCATTTGGAAACAAAACATAAAGGGCATTGTATAAACTGGGCCCTTACATTTACATGCATGTTATGTGTGTAAATGTACAGAATGCTGACATTTATGCATGTCTGTAAGCGTATACTCGCGTTAAATGTCAATAATCGCCATAAGTGGTATTCTGTAGTTATCTGCTCAACTTACAAAAGTGGGCATTTGCAGGGGGGCATACAGAGGGGAGCAGCATGCTTCATTTAGGTGCCCATATTTACTACAGCTGGTGTAGATACCAGGTGATGCTAGTATTCTATAAAGCAGTTCTTCTCAACCCTCTCCTTGAGGAACACCTAGCCAGTTGATGTTTCAGGGTTATCAGAATGAATATATATAAGATATTTGCATATAATGGGTCTCTGTTATATGCAAATTTATCTCATGCATATTCATTGTGGTGATCCTAAAAATCTGACTGGTAAGGTGTACTTCCAGTAGAGGTTTGGGAACAGTGCTATAAAAGAAACTACGTACATGCCAGGCTTCTACTGCATGCCCTCGGGTTGCCAAATTGGAGGTACCCACTTACAGAATTATCCCCATACCCCCTCATGCACCAACTGTGCATGCAAATGTATAGATTATTAGCAGTAAATGGAACTGGAGTTACTAAACTACAGCTGGGTCTGGAACCTGTTTTAAAGACTGTAATTACTCTGTTTAAAAGTTCAAATTGAAAAAGTAAAGTTAAGAAGATGTGAAAGGCAGATCTATAAGCTGGTGCCTAGATTTAGGTGCCAACAGTACAGCGTTGCCCCCCCCCCCCCCCGGGTGTAGCATCGTTCCCTCCCCGGTGCATCACCTCAAGACACCCCCCCCCCCCACCCGAGTGTATTGCCTCTTTCCTCCTGAGGTGCTAGGAACAGCCATGCGGCTGTCGGCTCCGGCGGTTCCCTGCTCCCTCTGCCCCAGAACAGGAAGTAACATCAGAGGGAGCAGGAAACTGGCAGAGCCGACAGCTGCGTGGCTGCTCCTTGCACCCCCCCCTTGCAACGTGCACCTGGGGTGGACCGCCTCCACCACCCTGCCCTCGTTACGCCACTGCTGGTTTAAAGACCAGTAGTGCTGATGTGTGTGATTGGCACCAGTAATTGGCAATAACACATTTAAGCGCTAGGTACTATTTTATCAACAAGGCACCTAAATTGGTTAGTGTGCAACTGTTGGGAGGGGGAGGTACATGTGGGTAGAGCATAAGCATTTCATGAGCGCTGAAGTGTAGCTACAGGTGGGCCCATTTTTGGCTCAGGCGCACCAGCATTGGCACCACACTCGCCTCTCTCCTCCACCGGTGGCACGGTACCTGCCCCAGTCTCTGAAACCCCCTCCTCAGTGTACCTCAGCGGTGGCTGCAGTGCTAAAAGTTTATGAAATCATTTATGTATTTGTTACATTTGTATCCCACATTTCCCCACCTATTTGTAGGCTCAATGTGGCTGTGCACAGCCTCCGGAGTAAACAAATACAAGGTGTTGTTGTGGTAGGATATGGTTCATGTGGTAGGATCACTAGGAGGGGCATAATCAAACACGAACGCCCATTTGTAAAAACATCCATCTCCGAGAACGGGTCTGTGAAGGGGCGGGCTGAACTGTATTTTCGAAAAAAATGGACGTCCATCTTTTTTTTCGAAAATACATTGGATTAGGGCGTTTTTTGAGCTGGGCGTTTTTGTTTTTTAGCGATAATCGAAACCGAAGCGTCCCAGCTCAAAAACGACCAAATCCAAGGCATTTGGTCGTGGGAGAGGCCAGCATTCGTAGTACACTGGTCCCCCTGAGATGCCTCTATGCCAGCCTCAAATATCATACCTAGCTCCATGACAGTAGTATGCAGGTCCCCAGAGCAATTTTACTTTAGTTGGTGCTGTGTGGGACCCATGCAGAGAGGAAAAATCGGAAGAAAAAAAAAAACAAGCAAGCAAGTGCAGTCAGGGACGTCCAAATTAAAAGATAGTAAAAGGGGGAATTAAACCAGCAACCTTTTGATTACAAGCTCAGTGCTCTAGCCAGTGCACCACTGATTAGACGTCCTTCCCTTTCCATTAAGTCTCTCCAAGTTTCTGTCAGCCAATCACAGCTCATTTAGCTGACATCTGTGTCAGCTAAACAGCGGTGATTGGCTGACAGAAACTTGGAGGGACTTAATGGAAAGGGAAGGACATCTAAGCACCTGAATAATGTGGCTTACTGGCTAGAGCACTGAGCTTGCAATCAGAAGGTTGCTGGTTCGATTCCTCCTTTTACTATCCTGGTAATTTAGACGTCCCTGACTGCGCTTGCTTGTTTTTTTTTTTTTTTTCTTCCGATTTTTCCTCTCTGCATGGGTCCCGCACAGCACTAACTAAACTAAAATTACTTCGGGGACCTGCATACTGCTGTCATGGAGCTGGGGATGACATTTGAGGCTGACTTACAAGTTGGGAAAAAAGTGTTTAACATTCGGTTTTTTTTTTGTGGGAGGGGGTTAGTGACCACTGGGGGAGTCAGGGGAGGTCATCCCCGGTTCCCTCCGGTGGTCATCTGGTCATTTAGGGCACTTTTTTGGGACCTGTTCGTGAAAAATACGGGTCCAACAAAAGTGACCTAAATTCTCTCTGAAAACGCCTTTCTTTTTTCCATTATCGGCCTAGCATGCACATCTCTGCTCAGCCGATAACCACGCCTCAGTCCCGCCTTCACCAAGCCTCCGACACGCCCCCGTCAACTTTATGCGTTCCCGCGACGGAGTGCAGTTTTGAAACGCCCAAAATCGGCTTTCGATTATACCGATTTGGGCACCCACAAGAGAAAGACATCCATCTCCCGATTTAGGTCGGAATTTGGGCGTTTTTCTCTTTCGAAAATAAGCCTCAAAGTGATCCTACAACGGGAGAAATTGTGTAAAGACTATGACGAACTTTAGTGTTGTTGTGTCACAGAGATCAAGCATTTATGTTGGATCGATAGGGTATGCCTTTTTAAACAGGTGGGTTTTAAGTGTTTTTCTGAAGTGTAAGTGGTCGTTCGTGGTTTTCAAGGCTTTTGGTAGTGTGTTCCACAGTTGTGTGCTGATGTAGGAAAAGATGGATGCGTAGGTTGATTTGTATTTGAGTCCTTTGCAGCTTGGGTAGTGGAGGTTTAGGTATGTTTGTGTTGATTCGGATGTGTTTCTGGTTGGTAGGTCGATCAAGTCAGTCATGTATCCCGGTGCTTCACCGTAGATAATTTTGTGAACCATAGTGCAGATTTTGAAGGCAATGTGTTCTTTGATGGGGAGCCAGTGTAGTTTTTCACGTAGGGGTTTTGCGCTTACAAATCGTGTCATGGAACAGGTAATCTAACTTAAGGAGACCACGATTTACATGGTGTGGGGATTAAAACATAATCCACTAATTAAATAGTCCCTAACACCTAGTGTTTAAATCATTTTTAACTATAACCAATATTTTTCACAGTATCTTTTTTCGGGGATATTCAGAATTTTTAACAGCGCAACCATCCAATCATTTTTCAATATAGTGATGGTGCTGTTTAACTCGTCATAATTCCACCCGTTTTCTTATTACTTTTTAATTAACCAAATCTAAAAGTCTTTATATAGTAAGTTCAAACTTCTCAAATGATGAACTGCAAATCAAATAAATCAAATAAATCAAATAAATATAAATATAACTTAGCTTTTAAATAGCTGTATGTAACATTGATTCTCCAACTTCAAACCTCCGCCCGAATTTTCTTCATCAGGGAAGAGGTTTGCTGAGAAAAAAGCACAATCTATCAAAAAGATTATCCCCAAACAATCTTAAAATTTCCTAATATTTACTCACTATAAAGTTACCATCTTAGATATTATTTCGGCATCAAAATAAAATGGCTGCGGCGTCTCTTCTGCCTCAGCAATTTAAATAGCCACAGCTGAAAACTATCAGCCAATTATACTGCAGACACGTCATATCCAGACCCACCAATCAAAGTGAAGGGAATATAGAACATCCAAAATTTAAAGGTGTAGATCAAATCAAAGACCACCAATCTATTTCAGAATTTAATCCATGAGGAAACAATGAATGCAGATAAAAAATCCACCTTTGTTCTTTGTAGTTTAATAAAGATTCAGGGTTTCCACCTTCCCATCCTAGCTGAATGTGATCTATAATTCGCCACCTAATGTCTTCAATCTGATGATTTTTTTCAATCCAGTGTTGGACTATAGGAGCAGACAATACTTTATTTTTTATCCGTGACTTATGTTCATTAAGTCTGATTTTAATCGGGCGGCTTGATCTACCTATATAGATCAGATGGCATGGACATTCAATAATATATATACCATTATGTGAATTACAATTAGTTCGAGCTCTTGCTACTATCGGTTGTGTAGATCTGGGAGGTGTCCAAGATGTCCCTTCAATTGCAAACTGACACCATTGACATGAATTACATTTAAAGTGTCCTACAGTCATCGGATCCAGTGCAATATAGTCCAATCTCTTATAAGTCAGCATCTCTCCTATCGTTTTCCCTCTTTTAAACGCGCAGATCGGATGATCTTCAAAACAAGTATGTATCTGTAACATCTTCCAATAATGATGTATAGTTCTATTAATATTCGAACTTAGAGCAGAATATGGAATAACCAAAACCAGTTTATCGTCAGTTTGTTGCATATTATATTGTAACAGCCAGTCCCTACAGGCATATTTTGCTCTACGGTATGCTTTTTTAATAACCGTATAAGGATATCCTCTATTTAGAAATCGCGTTGTCATTTTACAAGCCTGATCTTCAAACATCACTTCTTCAGAGCAAATTCTTTTGATTCTTAGGAACTGGCTGATTGGTAAACTGGCTTTAAGGTGATAAGGATGAAAACTCGAAAAATGAAGTAAAGTATTACGCATAGTAGGTTTCTGATACAGATTAGTGCATAAAAATCCATGGTTTTTATATACCCAGACATCCAAAAATTCAATGCCTGTTAGATGTGACTTAAATGTGAATTTTAAATTACTTTGAAAAGAATTCAATTTTCCCATAAATTTTTGCAAAGACTGAGGAGTGTCATTCCAGATGAAAAAAATGTCATCTAAGAAACGTTTCCAAAGCGAAATCTGATGGAATTCTCTTGAGGAATATATAAAGGAGTCCTCGAATTTGGCCAGGTAGAGAGTTGCAATTGAGGGGGCTAAAGATGCCCCCATCGCCACACCTTGAATCTGTTCAAAAAATTCCTGTTGAAAAAGAAAATAATTTTTTTCAATCACAAATTTTGCTAATTGCATCAAAAAATCTTTGGAGATGCGTTGAGGAGGTAAACGCATGTCCAATATGTCCGCAATAATTTGTAAAGCTTCTCTCTGAGGAATCACCGTATATAAAGAGGTAACATCTACCGTCACTAAGATGGAATCCTCAGTTACTTGCACAGTTTGCAGAGAACGCAAAAAATCTGTGGTATCTTGAAGAAAAGATTTAACTCTACTGGCCGCAGGTTTTAAAAAAACATCCAAAAACTTTGATAAAGGTTCAAGAATAGTATTACAGAGAGCCACAATAGGACGACCAGGAGGATTATTCATATCTTTATGTACTTTTGGTAGAAAATAGATCCTAGGAATATTAGGATATTCCTTCAGGAGGAAACGAGCCTCCCTTGGTGTCAAAATTTGTCGTTCTACTGCTTCAGTAACTAGATCCTTAATAAGTTTTTGTAACGAAGGAGTAGGATCTGATACCAATTTTCTATATGTCATTTCATCACCTAATTGTCTTTGTCCTTCATAAAGATATTTTTGCTTATCCCATATCGTCACAGCCCCTCCTTTATCAGCTCGTATTATAAGTACCTCAGATTGATTTTGGAGAGATGTCAATGCCTCCCGCAATTCTCTAGACAAATTCTGAGATTTAAATCCCAATTTATATTGACGTTCCATGATTTCTAATTCATGTAAAATACATCTTTGAAATGCTACTATACTGGGATCCAAATTTTCATAGGGCATCCAGGTGGACTTAGGTTGAACTATTGAAATATCAGGGATACTCGGATGGTCATGGAAAAATTTTTTTAAATGCAGTTTTCTGAAAAATTTATATAGACCCACCCGTGTCTTAAAAGGATCATAGAACACAGTGGGGACAAAACCCAGTCCGAGATGTAAAAGTCTATCTTGAGCAGATGTCAGTTGCACAGATGATATGTTAACAATCACTGATTCTGATTTGATCGAGCTCTGGTCTGATAATATCGTCCTGAACCCGGAGGATTGTTGTAATATTCTTGTTGTTGAAATCGTACCTGTCGGGGTTTCCTCCCTCGATTGAATGGGCGTCGATTCTCTAAAAAAGATTGCGGTCCTTGTGAAGCAGCTGCACGTGGTGCAGATCTTCCTACACTCTCTCCGCTCGAATCGCTATCCGAGGGAGGACCACTAAACACTGTGTCCGGCCTAGTTTTCATAAATCGCTCATTTTGCATCCAATAATAAACGTGATTAGTAGTATAGTCTTTCTCATCACGCTTAAATTTTTTAATCTTAAATTGCTTAATCGATTCCCGAGTAGATTTAAGTTTGTCAGACATCTCCTGTTGAAATTTTGAGTATTCATCTGGGGGGGTCTTCTGTTGAAGTTGTTCCGACAACTCTAACACTTTAACTTTAAGATCCTGTTCCACTGATGCAGTAGTTTCCACTATTAGTAGCATAAGATCTCTACTGCATCTATTTAGGATCGCATTCCACTTCTTAATGAAGTTGTCATCATAGGTAAATAGCGAAGGTGCTTTTTGAATTCTTAATCCTCTAGGGATCATATGACTTTTAATATATTGCACCATTGTATCCCCATGAAGTTCTGCTTGTATGAGACGTTTGTTAATGTTCTCTAATTCTAACCAGGATATACCCCCCAGATCTGCTCTACTATCCTCTAATATTGCCGTACGTTGAAGCAATTTAGACATTTGATCATCCGAGTATCCAAATGTATCTAAGTCAGGTGTCGTTGCCATCTTTACAGCTGTGGTTAGGTCAATATTCAAACAATCTAACTTAAGGAGACCACGATTTACATGGTGTGGGGATTAAAACATAATCCACTAATTAAATAGTCCCTAACACCTAGTGTTTAAATCATTTTTAACTATAACCAATATTTTTCACAGTATCTTTTTTCGGGGATATTCAGAATTTTTAACAGCGCAACCATCCAATCATTTTTCAATATAGTGATGGTGCTGTTTAACTCGTCATAATTCCACCCGTTTTCTTATTACTTTTTAATTAACCAAATCTAAAAGTCTTTATATAGTAAGTTCAAACTTCTCAAATGATGAACTGCAAATCAAATAAATCAAATAAATCAAATAAATATAAATATAACTTAGCTTTTAAATAGCTGTATGTAACATTGATTCTCCAACTTCAAACCTCCGCCCGAATTTTCTTCATCAGGGAAGAGGTTTGCTGAGAAAAAAGCACAATCTATCAAAAAGATTATCCCCAAACAATCTTAAAATTTCCTAATATTTACTCACTATAAAGTTACCATCTTAGATATTATTTCGGCATCAAAATAAAATGGCTGCGGCGTCTCTTCTGCCTCAGCAATTTAAATAGCCACAGCTGAAAACTATCAGCCAATTATACTGCAGACACGTCATATCCAGACCCACCAATCAAAGTGAAGGGAATATAGAACATCCAAAATTTAAAGGTGTAGATCAAATCAAAGACCACCAATCTATTTCAGAATTTAATCCATGAGGAAACAATGAATGCAGATAAAAAATCCACCTTTGTTCTTTGTAGTTTAATAAAGATTCAGGGTTTCCACCTTCCCATCCTAGCTGAATGTGATCTATAATTCGCCACCTAATGTCTTCAATCTGATGATTTTTTTCAATCCAGTGTTGGACTATAGGAGCAGACAATACTTTATTTTTTATCCGTGACTTATGTTCATTAAGTCTGATTTTAATCGGGCGGCTTGATCTACCTATATAGATCAGATGGCATGGACATTCAATAATATATATACCATTATGTGAATTACAATTAGTTCGAGCTCTTGCTACTATCGGTTGTGTAGATCTGGGAGGTGTCCAAGATGTCCCTTCAATTGCAAACTGACACCATTGACATGAATTACATTTAAAGTGTCCTACAGTCATCGGATCCAGTGCAATATAGTCCAATCTCTTATAAGTCAGCATCTCTCCTATCGTTTTCCCTCTTTTAAACGCGCAGATCGGATGATCTTCAAAACAAGTATGTATCTGTAACATCTTCCAATAATGATGTATAGTTCTATTAATATTCGAACTTAGAACAGAATATGGAATAACCAAAACCAGTTTATCGTCAGTTTGTTGCATATTATATTGTAACAGCCAGTCCCTACAGGCATATTTTGCTCTACGGTATGCTTTTTTAATAACCGTATAAGGATATCCTCTATTTAGAAATCGCGTTGTCATTTTACAAGCCTGATCTTCAAACATCACTTCTTCAGAGCAAATTCTTTTGATTCTTAGGAACTGGCTGATTGGTAAACTGGCTTTAAGGTGATAAGGATGAAAACTCGAAAAATGAAGTAAAGTATTACGCATAGTAGGTTTCTGATACAGATTAGTGCATAAAAATCCATGGTTTTTATATACCCAGACATCCAAAAATTCAATGCCTGTTAGATGTGACTTAAATGTGAATTTTAAATTACTTTGAAAAGAATTCAATTTTCCCATAAATTTTTGCAAAGACTGAGGAGTGTCATTCCAGATGAAAAAAATGTCATCTAAGAAACGTTTCCAAAGCGAAATCTGATGGAATTCTCTTGAGAAATATATAAAGGAGTCCTCGAATTTGGCCAGGTAGAGAGTTGCAATTGAGGGGGCTAAAGATGCCCCCATCGCCACACCTTGAATCTGTTCAAAAAATTCCTGTTGAAAAAGAAAATAATTTTTTTCAATCACAAATTTTGCTAATTGCATCAAAAAATCTTTGGAGATGCGTTGAGGAGGTAAACGCATGTCCAATATGTCCGCAATAATTTGTAAAGCTTCTCTCTGAGGAATCACCGTATATAAAGAGGTAACATCTACCGTCACTAAGATGGAATCCTCAGTTACTTGCACAGTTTGCAGAGAACGCAAAAATCTGTGGTATCTTGAAGAAAAGATTTAACTCTACTGGCCGCAGGTTTTAAAAAAACATCCAAAAACTTTGATAAAGGTTCAAGAATAGTATTACAGAGAGCCACAATAGGACGACCAGGAGGATTATTCATATCTTTATGTACTTTTGGTAGAAAATAGATCCTAGGAATATTAGGATATTCCTTCAGGAGGAAACGAGCCTCCCTTGGTGTCAAAATTTGTCGTTCTACTGCTTCAGTAACTAGATCCTTAATAAGTTTTTGTAACGAAGGAGTAGGATCTGATACCAATTTTCTATATGTCATTTCATCACCTAATTGTCTTTGTCCTTCATAAAGATATTTTTGCTTATCCCATATCGTCACAGCCCCTCCTTTATCAGCTCGTATTATAAGTACCTCAGATTGATTTTGGAGAGATGTCAATGCCTCCCGCAATTCTCTAGACAAATTCTGAGATTTAAATCCCAATTTATATTGACGTTCCATGATTTCTAATTCATGTAAAATACATCTTTGAAATGCTACTATACTGGGATCCAAATTTTCATAGGGCATCCAGGTGGACTTAGGTTGAACTATTGAAATATCAGGGATACTCGGATGGTCATGGAAAAATTTTTTTAAATGCAGTTTTCTGAAAATTTATATAGACCCACCCGTGTCTTAAAAGGATCATAGAACACAGTGGGGACAAAACCCAGTCCGAGATGTAAAGTCTATCTTGAGCAGATGTCAGTTGCACAGATGATATGTTAACAATCACTGATTCTGATTTGATCGAGCTCTGGTCTGATAATATCGTCCTGAACCCGGAGGATTGTTGTAATATTCTTGTTGTTGAAATCGTACCTGTCGGGGTTTCCTCCCTCGATTGAATGGGCGTCGATTCTCTAAAAAAGATTGCGGTCCTTGTGAAGCAGCTGCACGTGGTGCAGATCTTCCTACACTCTCTCCGCTCGAATCGCTATCCGAGGGAGGACCACTAAACACTGTGTCCGGCCTAGTTTTCATAAATCGCTCATTTTGCATCCAATAATAAACGTGATTAGTAGTATAGTCTTTCTCATCACGCTTAAATTTTTTAATCTTAAATTGCTTAATCGATTCCCGAGTAGATTTAAGTTTGTCAGACATCTCCTGTTGAAATTTTGAGTATTCATCTGGGGGGGTCTTCTGTTGAAGTTGTTCCGACAACTCTAACACTTTAACTTTAAGATCCTGTTCCACTGATGCAGTAGTTTCCACTATTAGTAGCATAAGATCTCTACTGCATCTATTAGGATCGCATTCCACTTCTTAATGAAGTTGTCATCATAGGTAAATAGCGAAGGTGCTTTTTGAATTCTTAATCCTCTAGGGATCATATGACTTTTAATATATTGCACCATTGTATCCCCATGAAGTTCTGCTTGTATGAGACGTTTGTTAATGTTCTCTAATTCTAACCAGGATATACCCCCCAGATCTGCTCTACTATCCTCTAATATTGCCGTACGTTGAAGCAATTTAGACATTTGATCATCCGAGTATCCAAATGTATCTAAGTCAGGTGTCGTTGCCATCTTTACAGCTGTGGTTAGGTCAATATTCAAACAATCTAACTTAAGGAGACCACGATTTACATGGTGTGGGGATTAAAACATAATCCACTAATTAAATAGTCCCTAACACCTAGTGTTTAAATCATTTTTAACTATAACCAATATTTTTCACAGTATCTTTTTTCGGGGATATTCAGAATTTTTAACAGCGCAACCATCCAATCATTTTTCAATATAGTGATGGTGCTGTTTAACTCGTCATAATTCCACCCGTTTTCTTATTACTTTTTAATTAACCAAATCTAAAAGTCTTTATATAGTAAGTTCAAACTTCTCAAATGATGAACTGCAAATCAAATAAATCAAATAAATCAAATAAATATAAATATAACTTAGCTTTTAAATAGCTGTATGTAACATTGATTCTCCAACTTCAAACCTCCGCCCGAATTTTCTTCATCAGGGAAGAGGTTTGCTGAGAAAAAAGCACAATCTATCAAAAAGATTATCCCCAAACAATCTTAAAATTTCCTAATATTTACTCACTATAAAGTTACCATCTTAGATATTATTTCGGCATCAAAATAAAATGGCTGCGGCGTCTCTTCTGCCTCAGCAATTTAAATAGCCACAGCTGAAAACTATCAGCCAATTATACTGCAGACACGTCATATCCAGACCCACCAATCAAAGTGAAGGGAATATAGAACATCCAAAATTTAAAGGTGTAGATCAAATCAAAGACCACCAATCTATTTCAGAATTTAATCCATGAGGAAACAATGAATGCAGATAAAAAATCCACCTTTGTTCTTTGTAGTTTAATAAAGATTCAGGGTTTCCACCTTCCCATCCTAGCTGAATGTGATCTATAATTCGCCACCTAATGTCTTCAATCTGATGATTTTTTTCAATCCAGTGTTGGACTATAGGAGCAGACAATACTTTATTTTTTATCCGTGACTTATGTTCATTAAGTCTGATTTTAATCGGGCGGCTTGATCTACCTATATAGATCAGATGGCATGGACATTCAATAATATATATACCATTATGTGAATTACAATTAGTTCGAGCTCTTGCTACTATCGGTTGTGTAGATCTGGGAGGTGTCCAAGATGTCCCTTCAATTGCAAACTGACACCATTGACATGAATTACATTTAAAGTGTCCTACAGTCATCGGATCCAGTGCAATATAGTCCAATCTCTTATAAGTCAGCATCTCTCCTATCGTTTTCCCTCTTTTAAACGCGCAGATCGGATGATCTTCAAAACAAGTATGTATCTGTAACATCTTCCAATAATGATGTATAGTTCTATTAATATTCGAACTTAGAGCAGAATATGGAATAACCAAAACCAGTTTATCGTCAGTTTGTTGCATATTATATTGTAACAGCCAGTCCCTACAGGCATATTTTGCTCTACGGTATGCTTTTTTAATAACCGTATAAGGATATCCTCTATTTAGAAATCGCGTTGTCATTTTACAAGCCTGATCTTCAAACATCACTTCTTCAGAGCAAATTCTTTTGATTCTTAGGAACTGGCTGATTGGTAAACTGGCTTTAAGGTGATAAGGATGAAAACTCGAAAAATGAAGTAAAGTATTACGCATAGTAGGTTTCTGATACAGATTAGTGCATAAAAATCCATGGTTTTTATATACCCAGACATCCAAAAATTCAATGCCTGTTAGATGTGACTTAAATGTGAATTTTAAATTACTTTGAAAAGAATTCAATTTTCCCATAAATTTTTGCAAAGACTGAGGAGTGTCATTCCAGATGAAAAAAATGTCATCTAAGAAACGTTTCCAAAGCGAAATCTGATGGAATTCTCTTGAGGAATATATAAAGGAGTCCTCGAATTTGGCCAGGTAGAGAGTTGCAATTGAGGGGGCTAAAGATGCCCCCATCGCCACACCTTGAATCTGTTCAAAAAATTCCTGTTGAAAAAGAAAATAATTTTTTTCAATCACAAATTTTGCTAATTGCATCAAAAAATCTTTGGAGATGCGTTGAGGAGGTAAACGCATGTCCAATATGTCCGCAATAATTTGTAAAGCTTCTCTCTGAGGAATCACCGTATATAAAGAGGTAACATCTACCGTCACTAAGATGGAATCCTCAGTTACTTGCACAGTTTGCAGAGAACGCAAAAAATCTGTGGTATCTTGAAGAAAAGATTTAACTCTACTGGCCGCAGGTTTTAAAAAAACATCCAAAAACTTTGATAAAGGTTCAAGAATAGTATTACAGAGAGCCACAATAGGACGACCAGGAGGATTATTCATATCTTTATGTACTTTTGGTAGAAAATAGATCCTAGGAATATTAGGATATTCCTTCAGGAGGAAACGAGCCTCCCTTGGTGTCAAAATTTGTCGTTCTACTGCTTCAGTAACTAGATCCTTAATAAGTTTTTGTAACGAAGGAGTAGGATCTGATACCAATTTTCTATATGTCATTTCATCACCTAATTGTCTTTGTCCTTCATAAAGATATTTTTGCTTATCCCATATCGTCACAGCCCCTCCTTTATCAGCTCGTATTATAAGTACCTCAGATTGATTTTGGAGAGATGTCAATGCCTCCCGCAATTCTCTAGACAAATTCTGAGATTTAAATCCCAATTTATATTGACGTTCCATGATTTCTAATTCATGTAAAATACATCTTTGAAATGCTACTATACTGGGATCCAAATTTTCATAGGGCATCCAGGTGGACTTAGGTTGAACTATTGAAATATCAGGGATACTCGGATGGTCATGGAAAAATTTTTTTAAATGCAGTTTTCTGAAAAATTTATATAGACCCACCCGTGTCTTAAAAGGATCATAGAACACAGTGGGGACAAAACCCAGTCCGAGATGTAAAAGTCTATCTTGAGCAGATGTCAGTTGCACAGATGATATGTTAACAATCACTGATTCTGATTTGATCGAGCTCTGGTCTGATAATATCGTCCTGAACCCGGAGGATTGTTGTAATATTCTTGTTGTTGAAATCGTACCTGTCGGGGTTTCCTCCCTCGATTGAATGGGCGTCGATTCTCTAAAAAAGATTGCGGTCCTTGTGAAGCAGCCGCACGTGGTGCAGATCTTCCTACACTCTCTCCGCTCGAATCGCTATCCGAGGGAGGACCACTAAACACTGTGTCCGGCCTAGTTTTCATAAATCGCTCATTTTGCATCCAATAATAAACGTGATTAGTAGTATAGTCTTTCTCATCACGCTTAAATTTTTTAATCTTAAATTGCTTAATCGATTCCCGAGTAGATTTAAGTTTGTCAGACATCTCCTGTTGAAATTTTGAGTATTCATCTGGGGGGGTCTTCTGTTGAAGTTGTTCCGACAACTCTAACACTTTAACTTTAAGATCCTGTTCCACTGATGCAGTAGTTTCCACTATTAGTAGCATAAGAT
The DNA here is from genome assembly GCF_901765095.1 of Microcaecilia unicolor. Classification (NCBI taxonomy): domain Eukaryota; kingdom Metazoa; phylum Chordata; class Amphibia; order Gymnophiona; family Siphonopidae; genus Microcaecilia; species Microcaecilia unicolor. The sequence continues at coordinate 85,171,605 of NC_044037.1, read as the reverse complement.
CTCTACTGCATCTATTTAGGATCGCATTCCACTTCTTAATGAAGTTGTCATCATAGGTAAATAGCGAAGGTGCTTTTTGAATTCTTAATCCTCTAGGGATCATATGACTTTTAATATATTGCACCATTGTATCCCCATGAAGTTCTGCTTGTATGAGACGTTTGTTAATGTTCTCTAATTCTAACCAGGATATACCCCCCAGATCTGCTCTACTATCCTCTAATATTGCCGTACGTTGAAGCAATTTAGACATTTGATCATCCGAGTATCCAAATGTATCTAAGTCAGGTGTCGTTGCCATCTTTACAGCTGTGGTTAGGTCAATATTCAAACAATCTAACTTAAGGAGACCACGATTTACATGGTGTGGGGATTAAAACATAATCCACTAATTAAATAGTCCCTAACACCTAGTGTTTAAATCATTTTTAACTATAACCAATATTTTTCACAGTATCTTTTTTCGGGGATATTCAGAATTTTTAACAGCGCAACCATCCAATCATTTTTGAATATAGTGATGGTGCTGTTTAACTCGTCATAATTCCACCCGTTTTCTTATTACTTTTTAATTAACCAAATCTAAAAGTCTTTATATAGTAAGTTCAAACTTCTCAAATGATGAACTGCAAATCAAATAAATCAAATAAATATAAATATAACTTAGCTTTTAAATAGCTGTATGTAACATTGATTCTCCAACTTCAAACCTCCGCCCGAATTTTCTTCATCAGGGAAGAGGTTTGCTGAGAAAAAAGCACAATCTATCAAAAAGATTATCCCCAAACAATCTTAAAATTTCCTAATATTTACTCACTATAAAGTTACCATCTTAGATATTATTTCGGCATCAAAATAAAATGGCTGCGGCGTCTCTTCTGCCTCAGCAATTTAAATAGCCACAGCTGAAAACTATCAGCCAATTATACTGCAGACACGTCATATCCAGACCCACCAATCAAAGTGAAGGGAATATAGAACATCCAAAATTTAAAGGTGTAGATCAAATCAAAGACCACCAATCTATTTCAGAATTTAATCCATGAGGAAACAATGAATGCAGATAAAAAATCCACCTTTGTTCTTTGTAGTTTAATAAAGATTCAGGGTTTCCACCTTCCCATCCTAGCTGAATGTGATCTATAATTCGCCACCTAATGTCTTCAATCTGATGATTTTTTTCAATCCAGTGTTGGACTATAGGAGCAGACAATACTTTATTTTTTATCCGTGACTTATGTTCATTAAGTCTGATTTTAATCGGGCGGCTTGATCTACCTATATAGATCAGATGGCATGGACATTCAATAATATATATACCATTATGTGAATTACAATTAGTTCGAGCTCTTGCTACTATCGGTTGTGTAGATCTGGGAGGTGTCCAAGATGTCCCTTCAATTGCAAACTGACACCATTGACATGAATTACATTTAAAGTGTCCTACAGTCATCGGATCCAGTGCAATATAGTCCAATCTCTTATAAGTCAGCATCTCTCCTATCGTTTTCCCTCTTTTAAACGCGCAGATCGGATGATCTTCAAAACAAGTATGTATCTGTAACATCTTCCAATAATGATGTATAGTTCTATTAATATTCGAACTTAGAGCAGAATATGGAATAACCAAAACCAGTTTATCGTCAGTTTGTTGCATATTATATTGTAACAGCCAGTCCCTACAGGCATATTTTGCTCTACGGTATGCTTTTTTAATAACCGTATAAGGATATCCTCTATTTAGAAATCGCGTTGTCATTTTACAAGCCTGATCTTCAAACATCACTTCTTCAGAGCAAATTCTTTTGATTCTTAGGAACTGGCTGATTGGTAAACTGGCTTTAAGGTGATAAGGATGAAAACTCGAAAAATGAAGTAAAGTATTACGCATAGTAGGTTTCTGATACAGATTAGTGCATAAAAATCCATGGTTTTTATATACCCAGACATCCAAAAATTCAATGCCTGTTAGATGTGACTTAAATGTGAATTTTAAATTACTTTGAAAAGAATTCAATTTTCCCATAAATTTTTGCAAAGACTGAGGAGTGTCATTCCAGATGAAAAAAATGTCATCTAAGAAACGTTTCCAAAGCGAAATCTGATGGAATTCTCTTGAGGAATATATAAAGGAGTCCTCGAATTTGGCCAGGTAGAGAGTTGCAATTGAGGGGGCTAAAGATGCCCCCATCGCCACACCTTGAATCTGTTCAAAAAATTCCTGTTGAAAAAGAAAATAATTTTTTTCAATCACAAATTTTGCTAATTGCATCAAAAATCTTTGGAGATGCGTTGAGGAGGTAAACGCATGTCCAATATGTCCGCAATAATTTGTAAAGCTTCTCTCTGAGGAATCACCGTATATAAAGAGGTAACATCTACCGTCACTAAGATGGAATCCTCAGTTACTTGCACAGTTTGCAGAGAACGCAAAAAATCTGTGGTATCTTGAAGAAAAGATTTAACTCTACTGGCCGCAGGTTTTAAAAAAACATCCAAAAACTTTGATAAAGGTTCAAGAATAGTATTACAGAGAGCCACAATAGGACGACCAGGAGGATTATTCATATCTTTATGTACTTTTGGTAGAAAATAGATCCTAGGAATATTAGGATATTCCTTCAGGAGGAAACGAGCCTCCCTTGGTGTCAAAATTTGTCGTTCTACTGCTTCAGTAACTAGATCCTTAATAAGTTTTTGTAACGAAGGAGTAGGATCTGATACCAATTTTCTATATGTCATTTCATCACCTAATTGTCTTTGTCCTTCATAAAGATATTTTTGCTTATCCCATATCGTCACAGCCCCTCCTTTATCAGCTCGTATTATAAGTACCTCAGATTGATTTTGGAGAGATGTCAATGCCTCCCGCAATTCTCTAGACAAATTCTGAGATTTAAATCCCAATTTATATTGACGTTCCATGATTTCTAATTCATGTAAAATACATCTTTGAAATGCTACTATACTGGGATCCAAATTTTCATAGGGCATCCAGGTGGACTTAGGTTGAACTATTGAAATATCAGGGATACTCGGATGGTCATGGAAAAATTTTTTTAAATGCAGTTTTCTGAAAAATTTATATAGACCCACCCGTGTCTTAAAAGGATCATAGAACACAGTGGGGACAAAACCCAGTCCGAGATGTAAAAGTCTATCTTGAGCAGATGTCAGTTGCACAGATGATATGTTAACAATCACTGATTCTGATTTGATCGAGCTCTGGTCTGATAATATCGTCCTGAACCCGGAGGATTGTTGTAATATTCTTGTTGTTGAAATCGTACCTGTCGGGGTTTCCTCCCTCGATTGAATGGGCGTCGATTCTCTAAAAAAGATTGCGGTCCTTGTGAAGCAGCCGCACGTGGTGCAGATCTTCCTACACTCTCTCCGCTCGAATCGCTATCCGAGGGAGGACCACTAAACACTGTGTCCGGCCTAGTTTTCATAAATCGCTCATTTTGCATTCAATAATAAACGTGATTAGTAGTATAGTCTTTCTCATCACGCTTAAATTTTTTAATCTTAAATTGCTTAATCGATTCCCGAGTAGATTTAAGTTTGTCAGACATCTCCTGTTGAAATTTTGAGTATTCATCTGGGGGGGTCTTCTGTTGAAGTTGTTCCGACAACTCTAACACTTTAACTTTAAGATCCTGTTCCACTGATGCAGTAGTTTCCACTATTAGTAGCATAAGATCTCTACTGCATCTATTTAGGATCGCATTCCACTTCTTAATGAAGTTGTCATCATAGGTAAATAGCGAAGGTGCTTTTTGAATTCTTAATCCTCTAGGGATCATATGACTTTTAATATATTGCACCATTGTATCCCCATGAAGTTCTGCTTGTATGAGACGTTTGTTAATGTTCTCTAATTCTAACCAGGATATACCCCCCAGATCTGCTCTACTATCCTCTAATATTGCCGTACGTTGAAGCAATTTAGACATTTGATCATCCGAGTATCCAAATGTATCTAAGTCAGGTGTCGTTGCCATCTTTACAGCTGTGGTTAGGTCAATATTCAAACAATCTAACTTAAGGAGACCACGATTTACATGGTGTGGGGATTAAAACATAATCCACTAATTAAATAGTCCCTAACACCTAGTGTTTAAATCATTTTTAACTATAACCAATATTTTTCACAGTATCTTTTTTCGGGGATATTCAGAATTTTTAACAGCGCAACCATCCAATCATTTTTCAATATAGTGATGGTGCTGTTTAACTCGTCATAATTCCACCCGTTTTCTTATTACTTTTTAATTAACCAAATCTAAAAGTCTTTATATAGTAAGTTCAAACTTCTCAAATGATGAACTGCAAATCAAATAAATCAAATAAATATAAATATAACTTAGCTTTTAAATAGCTGTATGTAACATTGATTCTCCAACTTCAAACCTCCGCCCGAATTTTCTTCATCAGGGAAGAGGTTTGCTGAGAAAAAAGCACAATCTATCAAAAAGATTATCCCCAAACAATCTTAAAATTTCCTAATATTTACTCACTATAAAGTTACCATCTTAGATATTATTTCGGCATCAAAATAAAATGGCTGCGGCGTCTCTTCTGCCTCAGCAATTTAAATAGCCACAGCTGAAAACTATCAGCCAATTATACTGCAGACACGTCATATCCAGACCCACCAATCAAAGTGAAGGGAATATAGAACATCCAAAATTTAAAGGTGTAGATCAAATCAAAGACCACCAATCTATTTCAGAATTTAATCCATGAGGAAACAATGAATGCAGATAAAAAATCCACCTTTGTTCTTTGTAGTTTAATAAAGATTCAGGGTTTCCACCTTCCCATCCTAGCTGAATGTGATCTATAATTCGCCACCTAATGTCTTCAATCTGATGATTTTTTTCAATCCAGTGTTGGACTATAGGAGCAGACAATACTTTATTTTTTATCCGTGACTTATGTTCATTAAGTCTGATTTTAATCGGGCGGCTTGATCTACCTATATAGATCAGATGGCATGGACATTCAATAATATATATACCATTATGTGAATTACAATTAGTTCGAGCTCTTGCTACTATCGGTTGTGTAGATCTGGGAGGTGTCCAAGATGTCCCTTCAATTGCAAACTGACACCATTGACATGAATTACATTTAAAGTGTCCTACAGTCATCGGATCCAGTGCAATATAGTCCAATCTCTTATAAGTCAGCATCTCTCCTATCGTTTTCCCTCTTTTAAACGCGCAGATCGGATGATCTTCAAAACAAGTATGTATCTGTAACATCTTCCAATAATGATGTATAGTTCTATTAATATTCGAACTTAGAGCAGAATATGGAATAACCAAAACCAGTTTATCGTCAGTTTGTTGCATATTATATTGTAACAGCCAGTCCCTACAGGCATATTTTGCTCTACGGTATGCTTTTTTAATAACCGTATAAGGATATCCTCTATTTAGAAATCGCGTTGTCATTTTACAAGCCTGATCTTCAAACATCACTTCTTCAGAGCAAATTCTTTTGATTCTTAGGAACTGGCTGATTGGTAAACTGGCTTTAAGGTGATAAGGATGAAAACTCGAAAAATGAAGTAAAGTATTACGCATAGTAGGTTTCTGATACAGATTAGTGCATAAAAACCATGGATTTTTATATACCCAGACATCCAAAAATTCAATGCCTGTTAGATGTGACTTAAATGTGAATTTTAAATTACTTTGAAAAGAATTCAATTTTCCCATAAATTTTTGCAAAGACTGAGGAGTGTCATTCCAGATGAAAAAATGTCATCTAAGAAACGTTTCCAAAGCGAAATCTGATGGAATTCTCTTGAGGAATATATAAAGGAGTCCTCGAATTTGGCCAGGTAGAGAGTTGCAATTGAGGGGGCTAAAGATGCCCCCATCGCCACACCTTGAATCTGTTCAAAAAATTCCTGTTGAAAAAGAAAATAATTTTTTTCAATCACAAATTTTGCTAATTGCATCAAAAAATCTTTGGAGATGCGTTGAGGAGGTAAACGCATGTCCAATATGTCCGCAATAATTTGTAAAGCTTCTCTCTGAGGAATCACCGTATATAAAGAGGTAACATCTACCGTCACTAAGATGGAATCCTCAGTTACTTGCACAGTTTGCAGAGAACGCAAAAAATCTGTGGTATCTTGAAGAAAAGATTTAACTCTACTGGCCGCAGGTTTTAAAAAAACATCCAAAAACTTTGATAAAGGTTCAAGAATAGTATTACAGAGAGCCACAATAGGACGACCAGGAGGATTATTCATATCTTTATGTACTTTTGGTAGAAAATAGATCCTAGGAATATTAGGATATTCCTTCAGGAGGAAACGAGCCTCCCTTGGTGTCAAAATTTGTCGTTCTACTGCTTCAGTAACTAGATCCTTAATAAGTTTTTGTAACGAAGGAGTAGGATCTGATACCAATTTTCTATATGTCATTTCATCACCTAATTGTCTTTGTCCTTCATAAAGATATTTTTGCTTATCCCATATCGTCACAGCCCCTCCTTTATCAGCTCGTATTATAAGTACCTCAGATTGATTTTGGAGAGATGTCAATGCCTCCCGCAATTCTCTAGACAAATTCTGAGATTTAAATCCCAATTTATATTGACGTTCCATGATTTCTAATTCATGTAAAATACATCTTTGAAATGCTACTATACTGGGATCCAAATTTTCATAGGGCATCCAGGTGGACTTAGGTTGAACTATTGAAATATCAGGGATACTCGGATGGTCATGGAAAAATTTTTTTAAATGCAGTTTTCTGAAAAATTTATATAGACCCACCCGTGTCTTAAAAGGATCATAGAACACAGTGGGGACAAAACCCAGTCCGAGATGTAAAAGTCTATCTTGAGCAGATGTCAGTTGCACAGATGATATGTTAACAATCACTGATTCTGATTTGATCGAGCTCTGGTCTGATAATATCGTCCTGAACCCGGAGGATTGTTGTAATATTCTTGTTGTTGAAATCGTACCTGTCGGGGTTTCCTCCCTCGATTGAATGGGCGTCGATTCTCTAAAAAAGATTGCGGTCCTTGTGAAGCAGCCGCACGTGGTGCAGATCTTCCTACACTCTCTCCGCTCGAATCGCTATCCGAGGGAGGACCACTAAACACTGTGTCCGGCCTAGTTTTCATAAATCGCTCATTTTGCATCCAATAATAAACGTGATTAGTAGTATAGTCTTTCTCATCACGCTTAAATTTTTTAATCTTAAATTGCTTAATCGATTCCCGAGTAGATTTAAGTTTGTCAGACATCTCCTGTTGAAATTTTGAGTATTCATCTGGGGGGGTCTTCTGTTGAAGTTGTTCCGACAACTCTAACACTTTAACTTTAAGATCCTGTTCCACTGATGCAGTAGTTTCCACTATTAGTAGCATAAGATCTCTACTGCATCTATTTAGGATCGCATTCCACTTCTTAATGAAGTTGTCATCATAGGTAAATAGCGAAGGTGCTTTTTGAATTCTTAATCCTCTAGGGATCATATGACTTTTAATATATTGCACCATTGTATCCCCATGAAGTTCTGCTTGTATGAGACGTTTGTTAATGTTCTCTAATTCTAACCAGGATATACCCCCCAGATCTGCTCTACTATCCTCTAATATTGCCGTACGTTGAAGCAATTTAGACATTTGATCATCCGAGTATCCAAATGTATCTAAGTCAGGTGTCGTTGCCATCTTTACAGCTGTGGTTATGTCAATATTCAAACAATCTAACTTAAGGAGACCACGATTTACATGGTGTGGGGATTAAAACATAATCCACTAATTAAATAGTCCCTAACACCTAGTGTTTAAATCATTTTTAACTATAACCAATATTTTTCACAGTATCTTTTTTCGGGGATATTCAGAATTTTTAACAGCGCAACCATCCAATCATTTTTCAATATAGTGATGGTGCTGTTTAACTCGTCATAATTCCACCCGTTTTCTTATTACTTTTTAATTAACCAAATCTAAAAGTCTTTATATAGTAAGTTCAAACTTCTCAAATGATGAACTGCAAATCAAATAAATCAAATAAATATAAATATAACTTAGCTTTTAAATAGCTGTATGTAACATTGATTCTCCAACTTCAAACCTCCGCCCGAATTTTCTTCATCAGGGAAGAGGTTTGCTGAGAAAAAAGCACAATCTATCAAAAAGATTATCCCCAAACAATCTTAAAATTTCCTAATATTTACTCACTATAAAGTTACCATCTTAGATATTATTTCGGCATCAAAATAAAATGGCTGCGGCGTCTCTTCTGCCTCAGCAATTTAAATAGCCACAGCTGAAAACTATCAGCCAATTATACTGCAGACACGTCATATCCAGACCCACCAATCAAAGTGAAGGGAATATAGAACATCCAAAATTTAAAGGTGTAGATCAAATCAAAGACCACCAATCTATTTCAGAATTTAATCCATGAGGAAACAATGAATGCAGATAAAAAATCCACCTTTGTTCTTTGTAGTTTAATAAAGATTCAGGGTTTCCACCTTCCCATCCTAGCTGAATGTGATCTATAATTCGCCACCTAATGTCTTCAATCTGATGATTTTTTTCAATCCAGTGTTGGACTATAGGAGCAGACAATACTTTATTTTTTATCCGTGACTTATGTTCATTAAGTCTGATTTTAATCGGGCGGCTTGATCTACCTATATAGATCAGATGGCATGGACATTCAATAATATATATACCATTATGTGAATTACAATTAGTTCGAGCTCTTGCTACTATCGGTTGTGTAGATCTGGGAGGTGTCCAAGATGTCCCTTCAATTGCAAACTGACACCATTGACATGAATTACATTTAAAGTGTCCTACAGTCATCGGATCCAGTGCAATATAGTCCAATCTCTTATAAGTCAGCATCTCTCCTATCGTTTTCCCTCTTTTAAACGCGCAGATCGGATGATCTTCAAAACAAGTATGTATCTGTAACATCTTCCAATAATGATGTATAGTTCTATTAATATTCGAACTTAGAGCAGAATATGGAATAACCAAAACCAGTTTATCGTCAGTTTGTTGCATATTATATTGTAACAGCCAGTCCCTACAGGCATATTTTGCTCTACGGTATGCTTTTTTAATAACCGTATAAGGATATCCTCTATTTAGAAATCGCGTTGTCATTTTACAAGCCTGATCTTCAAACATCACTTCTTCAGAGCAAATTCTTTTGATTCTTAGGAACTGGCTGATTGGTAAACTGGCTTTAAGGTGATAAGGATGAAAACTCGAAAAATGAAGTAAAGTATTACGCATAGTAGGTTTCTGATACAGATTAGTGCATAAAAATCCATGGTTTTTATATACCCAGACATCCAAAAATTCAATGCCTGTTAGATGTGACTTAAATGTGAATTTTAAATTACTTTGAAAAGAATTCAATTTTCCCATAAATTTTTGCAAAGACTGAGGAGTGTCATTCCAGATGAAAAAAATGTCATCTAAGAAACGTTTCCAAAGCGAAATCTGATGGAATTCTCTTGAGGAATATATAAAGGAGTCCTCGAATTTGGCCAGGTAGAGAGTTGCAATTGAGGGGGCTAAAGATGCCCCCATCGCCACACCTTGAATCTGTTCAAAAAATTCCTGTTGAAAAAGAAAATAATTTTTTTCAATCACAAATTTTGCTAATTGCATCAAAAAATCTTTGGAGATGCGTTGAGGAGGTAAACGCATGTCCAATATGTCCGCAATAATTTGTAAAGCTTCTCTCTGAGGAATCACCGTATATAAAGAGGTAACATCTACCGTCACTAAGATGGAATCCTCAGTTACTTGCACAGTTTGCAGAGAACGCAAAAAATCTGTGGTATCTTGAAGAAAAGATTTAACTCTACTGGCCGCAGGTTTTAAAAAAACATCCAAAAACTTTGATAAAGGTTCAAGAATAGTATTACAGAGAGCCACAATAGGACGACCAGGAGGATTATTCATATCTTTATGTACTTTTGGTAGAAAATAGATCCTAGGAATATTAGGATATTCCTTCAGGAGGAAACGAGCCTCCCTTGGTGTCAAAATTTGTCGTTCTACTGCTTCAGTAACTAGATCCTTAATAAGTTTTTGTAACGAAGGAGTAGGATCTGATACCAATTTTCTATATGTCATTTCATCACCTAATTGTCTTTGTCCTTCATAAAGATATTTTTGCTTATCCCATATCGTCACAGCCCCTCCTTTATCAGCTCGTATTATAAGTACCTCAGATTGATTTTGGAGAGATGTCAATGCCTCCCGCAATTCTCTAGACAAATTCTGAGATTTAAATCCCAATTTATATTGACGTTCCATGATTTCTAATTCATGTAAAATACATCTTTGAAATGCTACTATACTGGGATCCAAATTTTCATAGGGCATCCAGGTGGACTTAGGTTGAACTATTGAAATATCAGGGATACTCGGATGGTCATGGAAAAATTTTTTTAAATGCAGTTTTCTGAAAAATTTATATAGACCCACCCGTGTCTTAAAAGGATCATAGAACACAGTGGGGACAAAACCCAGTCCGAGATGTAAAAGTCTATCTTGAGCAGATGTCAGTTGCACAGATGATATGTTAACAATCACTGATTCTGATTTGATCGAGCTCTGGTCTGATAATATCGTCCTGAACCCGGAGGATTGTTGTAATATTCTTGTTGTTGAAATCGTACCTGTCGGGGTTTCCTCCCTCGATTGAATGGGCGTCGATTCTCTAAAAAAGATTGCGGTCCTTGTGAAGCAGCCGCACGTGGTGCAGATCTTCCTACACTCTCTCCGCTCGAATCGCTATCCGAGGGAGGACCACTAAACACTGTGTCCGGCCTAGTTTTCATAAATCGCTCATTTTGCATCCAATAATAAACGTGATTAGTAGTATAGTCTTTCTCATCACGCTTAAATTTTTTAATCTTAAATTGCTTAATCGATTCCCGAGTAGATTTAAGTTTGTCAGACATCTCCTGTTGAAATTTTGAGTATTCATCTGGGGGGGTCTTCTGTTGAAGTTGTTCCGACAACTCTAACACTTTAACTTTAAGATCCTGTTCCACTGATGCAGTAGTTTCCACTATTAGTAGCATAAGATCTCTACTGCATCTATTTAGGATCGCATTCCACTTCTTAATGAAGTTGTCATCATAGGTAAATAGCGAAGGTGCTTTTTGAATTCTTAATCCTCTAGGGATCATATGACTTTTAATATATTGCACCATTGTATCCCCATGAAGTTCTGCTTGTATGAGACGTTTGTTAATGTTCTCTAATTCTAACCAGGATATACCCCCCAGATCTGCTCTACTATCCTCTAATATTGCCGTACGTTGAAGCAATTTAGACATTTGATCATCCGAGTATCCAAATGTATCTAAGTCAGGTGTCGTTGCCATCTTTACAGCTGTGGTTATGTCAATATTCAAACAATCTAACTTAAGGAGACCACGATTTACATGGTGTGGGGATTAAAACATAATCCACTAATTAAATAGTCCCTAACACCTAGTGTTTAAATCATTTTTAACTATAACCAATATTTTTCACAGTATCTTTTTTCGGGGATATTCAGAATTTTTAACAGCGCAACCATCCAATCATTTTTCAATATAGTGATGGTGCTGTTTAACTCGTCATAATTCCACCCGTTTTCTTATTACTTTTTAATTAACCAAATCTAAAAGTCTTTATATAGTAAGTTCAAACTTCTCAAATGATGAACTGCAAATCAAATAAATCAAATAAATATAAATATAACTTAGCTTTTAAATAGCTGTATGTAACATTGATTCTCCAACTTCAAACCTCCGCCCGAATTTTCTTCATCAGGGAAGAGGTTTGCTGAGAAAAAAGCACAATCTATCAAAAAGATTATCCCCAAACAATCTTAAAATTTCCTAATATTTACTCACTATAAAGTTACCATCTTAGATATTATTTCGGCATCAAAATAAAATGGCTGCGGCGTCTCTTCTGCCTCAGCAATTTAAATAGCCACAGCTGAAAACTATCAGCCAATTATACTGCAGACACGTCATATCCAGACCCACCAATCAAAGTGAAGGGAATATAGAACATCCAAAATTTAATATTTATAGTGAGTAAATATTAGGAAATTTTAAGATTGTTTGGGGATAATCTTTTTGATAGATTGTGCTTTTTTCTCAGCAAACCTCTTCCCTGATGAAGAAAATTCGGGCGGAGGTTTGAAGTTGGAGAATCAATGTTACATACAGCTATTTAAAAGCTAAGTTATATTTATATTTATTTGATTTATTTGATTTATTTGATTTGCAGTTCATCATTTGAGAAGTTTGAACTTACTATATAAAGACTTTTAGATTTGGTTAATTAAAAAGTAATAAGAAAACGGGTGGAATTATGACGAGTTAAACAGCACCATCACTATATTGAAAAATGATTGGATGGTTGCGCTGTTAAAAATTCTGAATATCCCCGAAAAAAGATACTGTGAAAAATATTGGTTATAGTTAAAAATGATTTAAACACTAGGTGTTAGGGACTATTTAATTAGTGGATTATGGAACAGGTAATAGCACAAAAAGAAGGCAAGAGGATAGTGCATGAAACTACAATTACATTGGCTTCCTATAGACTTTAGAATCAAATTTAAAATATTGACTCTCACACACAAATATATTCTGTAGTAACAAGCCTGGTTACTTATCATCACTGATCATTCTGTACACTCCTCTCAGGACTCTTACATCTCTTACAGACAACAGACTTGTATTTCTTCATCCATCCAAAGCCAAATGGGAGTCAACAAGATCCAGCACTTTCTATTTTTTAGCACCTGCACTATGGAACTCTCTGCCAAAATATCTTAGATTAGAGAAAGCCTATACATTTTTCAGGATGCCCTGAAAACTCATTTATTTCATGTGGCATTTGACAACCGATGATCCTGTAGCTGGAGTATATGTGGTGGGGGCAGTGAGTGGCGGTGTTTGAGCGAATAACCTCTTGATGTCACCTGATGTGTGTGTTGCCTTTCAGTGAATGACCTCCGGATGATACTTGATGTGTGTATTGTTCTGTCCTATCAAAAATGGCATTCTTTTTCAAAAATCTCAATAAACTGGAGAGCAAAATATGTACAGAAACGAAATCCAACAATCTAAATTTGCTCTAGAATTGACTCAAACTCAAATGTTTTTTTTTCCATTGGAGTTGTTTTCCTTGCAGTTGGGTTCAGAGGATTTCTGAAACCAGTGATAGCATTAAAAAGGCGGTTAGCCATTGCTACAGGCACCCCAGGCAGCTGAGGTTTCATTTTGTTAAATTTTGGTTCTTTTTCAAAAGCCTTAATGTTACATTTTTAGAATTTTATGTAAACCGCGAGGTACAAATGTAACAATAAATAAATAAATAAAAAACCGCCTTGACTCATACATGAAAGAGGCCGTATTTCAAAAAGAATATAAGATTTGTGGGATCTGTAAGGTCATAATTTAAGGCAAGAGAAAGTAATATTATGTTTTGGGTGAATGGACGTGTTAAGCTTTACTGGATTTAAAATTTCTTCTAAGTCTCATCTCCTGAGTTTATAATGGACTCCTCCCACTTTATGTGGTGGTCTAATACAAAGATGTAACTTTATTTTTCCTTTCATTTTTAGACTTCTAAACATATATGTATCTGCTTTTCATGATCAAGATGTTAATGCTTGTAAAGATTATAAATATGCAAAAATAAAAAAAAAGAGGCCGTATATCAAATTAATAAACGATAAACTAATGGCCAGCAAATTGAAAATAAATGACAAAAAGTTTTTTTTTTCATGCAGTGCATAATTAAACTGTAGAACCTGTTGTTGGAGGATGTGGTCAAGGTGACCAACATAGCAGGATTCCTGGAGAAAATGTCCATAAAACATTATTAGCCAGGTAGCCTTGGAAGAGCCATTGTTCATCCCTGGAAATTAATTATGGGAACTAATCAGTGAACAGTTAGCAGGGTAAACCTTTGACTTGGAAAACGTTTCTCTACTGAATGGTTAAAATTGGTCTTCTGAAGTTAACAGGATGCATAAATTTAGGGTGACTGTCATACAAACATCTAGCCTCCTAGGTTCCCTGGGTAATTTGCCAAACAGACCCAGCTACATGAGCCCCTGCATTTCTGCTAGGACTTCTAGTTATTCTGTACTTGCAGTCGGCCAGACAGAGCCAAAACTGCTCTGCAATTCTGTTATCACAACCAGTTGAATTTTCTTCAAGGAAAATGTTCTACAAATTACATTACATTAAGGTACAGTACTTGTATTCTGTAATCACCTGCACAGTTCTGTGCTTATTACAAAATAAGAAAACCAGGCCATTCCTAGGAAAACGCCACATTTCACAATACTAGTAGGATTAAACATTAACAGATAGAATCATTACATAGTAACATAGTAAATGTCAGCAGATAAAGACCTGCACGGTCCATCCAGTCTGCTCAACAAGGTGGCCAGAATCGTATCTGGCACTCTGCACAGGTTCCACTTCTTCATGGTTTAACACTGATATGTTTAATCTCTGTCTCTTCCTGCCAATTTTCAGGCATCGACCGTAGAAGTCTGCTCAACACCGGTCCTACTTCCCAACTTCTGGAGTTGCCATAGAAGCCCACTCCAGCCTTGATCCTGATCTGTTTTTCCCATTAATGGGACCCAGACCATAAAAGTCTGCTGGGCATTGGTCATGCTTCCTAACCTCTGAAGCTGCCATCAAAGCTTACTTAAGTTATGAGGTCATTTAAGTTTTGCTTTAATTGGATTCTATCCTTTTACTATGTAGTGTTTCTCTGCATTTATCCCACACATTCTTGAATTCCACACCATCTTTGTGTTCAAAAGCTCCTACAGGGAGGGCATTCCAGGCATCCACCACCCTTGTAAGCCGCACTGAACCTGCTATTGAGTGGGAAAGAGCGGGGTATAAATGCTACAAATAAAGTATTTCCTGACATTGCTCCTAAGTATCTCACCTTGCAACTCAGCTCATGACATCTAGTTCTACAGATTCCTTGTCTCTGATAAAAATTAGTTTGCAAATTAATACTTTTTAAATATTTAAATGTCTGTATCACATCCTCCCATCCCTCCTTTCTTCTAGGGCTTTCATGCCCCTTACCTGATTCAGGAAGCTGCTAGAGTCTTGCAGCATGCCATGCCTAAGAGTCTTGTGAGTGTTTACTTTCTGGTTGCTGCACTTCCTTTTTATAGCCCTAGATGGGGTACCGACAGATGACCTCACTTCCCGGCTCAGGATATATAAGGAATTGCTCTACATTCCTCCAGTGCTTTGGCAACAGACTTCCAGAGTTGTGTTTCTCTACTGTTTGTTGCCTAGTTAGTTCCTGGTTCCAGCCCTGTTGTTCCTTTCTCCAGCCTTGCTGTTCCAGCTACTCCCTGGTCTCGGCTCTGTTGGGTCAACCCCCAAGGGCTCTTTTAAGAGCCAGCCCCAAGGACTTTCTTAAGAGCCAACCTCTAGACAAACCCTGTCATGTTCCAGTCAGTCTCTTAGGCACTGCCTAGTCCTAGTCAGGTCCTGCCTTCTCCAGCTACCAGACTCTGCCTGATGGTTCCATCAGCAACCATCAATGAGAGCCCATGCAACACTTACGCTGCACAGGTAGAACCAACCTCATCCTAGTCCAAGGGCTCACCTTCCCCAACTGTGACAAGGGTATACATATTGAGGTCTTGATAAACTAAGAGTGAGATAAAACAAACTTTTGAGGGGGGCGTGTCAAGATGGCGGTGTGAAGGCGTTTGGTGAGTGAATGCCGGGCTCCTGCTGGATTTTTAAAACTAATTCCTGAATTAAGATGCCTTATACCAAAAGAAAAGGAACACTGAGGTTTGTTCCCCCACCTACCTCGACCTCCTCTCCAGTCCAACAAAGCCTGGATCACTTCCTTGCCGGAGTCTCTTCAAGGGAACTGGGGGCAGCAGGGCCCGCTGCGGAGATACCCGGAGGAGCGGAACCTCTGCTGGGTCAGAAAACATCTCTATCCCCGCCCTCAGAATCCAGCATCCCTCCATGTCCAGCATTAACAGCGGTGTTCAGAGACATTATTCACGGTACCAGAAGTGTAGATGGTGAGCTCTCTGGTGCGGGCCTTGTGCCATGACAGAAACGTCTGGAAATAGAGGCCCGCGATTCAATCGGAGCCTCAGGAACAACCATGGAGATAAGTCTTGAAAAAATCTGGTTTAAACTGAATGGAATGGATATTTCTCTTCAAAAGTCTTCAGGTGAGATATCTGCTTTGTCTCTCAAATTTGAAGATATGGTAAAAACAGTGGAAGTAGTCAGAGCCGGTCTTAGCAAGTGCGGGGCCCTATGCAGACCAATTTGGTGGGGCCCCACCCTAGCCCTGCCCCGCCATAGCCCCGCCCCACCCTAGCTCCACCCCCACCCTAGTGCCACCCCAATGTGTACTCCTCCAGTGCTGGACCAGTGAGTGCAGGGGTTGGGGGGACTGGAAAAAGATGAATGGTATCTTTGTACATGGAGGAAGGAGGGGGACTGTAAGGTGGATAAAGTGTGGGTGCAGGCAGGAAGGGAGGGAGGGAGGGAGGACTTGAAAAAATAAATATGGATGGTATCTGTACAGGGAGGGGGGGCTGTAAGATGGATGAGTACAGGGAGAGGGGGACTGGGAACAAAGGTGGATGGCAAAATTATTGTTTAAAAAATGTGCAGAATTTTGTAGAATTTGCAAATGTTTTGAACATAATTTCAAATTATTTGGCACAGAATTATGGCAGGAGTAGGTTCCCCTGATTCTCAGGCTGCTGCTGCACTAACCATTAGGCTGCTCCATTTTTTTCTGCTTGCTTTTTTTTTAAGCAGTGCAGAGTTTCCAGAGTTGTCCTGGTTCCAGAGAAAACTAAATTCTTTGCAGGCTATGATACCTACTGTTGAACCAACAGTGACAATGTGTTTTCCAGACCTTTCAGGATCATACTGAAGAAGGAACGTCACGTGGGTGGACTGGAGACAGTTTGGGAAACCCAACTGATCTCCTTAACAATTAAGAAGGTTCTTCATTTCTCCAGCGAACCCTCCCTCCAGACAGAAAGGTCGATTTTGCCCGCTTACACTTCGACAGTTTTTCTAATTTAAAGAACTACCAGTCCAATTCCTTTTCTCTTGGATGGCTGGCTTTGGCTGCTCACCTTGCTCTAACCATGACGAACGACGCTCCAGCTCCTTCCCGATGGCTGCTCACCTCCGACCACACTCTCCAGCTCCTTTTCCCTTCCCGCTTAATGACTCCCGCCTGCCCTAGTTGCGGAAACAGGAAGTACCTCATCATCGGAAGGCGGGACATTGAGTGGGAAGGCGGAAGGGAAAAGCTGGGGTGAGCAAAGCCGTAGTGCCTGTGGCTGCTGCAACTGTCTGTCTGTTGGGTCGGGGCGGGCCGTCGCTACGCTGCAAGTTGCTTGCAACTGTCGTCGTCGTCCTGGCCTCTTGGGAGTGGGACTGGGAGGTGGGAGCTGTCGGTGGGCTTAGCAGGGGGGGTGGCGGGAGCAAGTGATGATTGCGATCCGGTCTGGAGCGACGAGCGAGCAGCGGGATCGGATCATTGCTGGATCATGCGGTTGGTTGCGGTCCGAGCGAGTGGAGGTCGGAGAGGCAGAGTTGATGTGCGCCGCGCGGGGCTCCTTAAGCGCGGGGCCCTATGTGGCCGCCTCGGTCGCCTCTGCCTAAGACCGGCCCTGGAAGTAGTGAAGGAAGATTTATCATCTCGGGTCAATTTAATTCAACAGTGGTTAGAGATAAGGCTCTTCATAGAAAAATTGAGCAGATAGAAAATTATAATAGTCGTTTGAACCTTCGTATCTTGAATTTCCCAAAAGTACCAGGATCATTACCTGTAGACTTATTTAAAAGGTACTTGTTTGAAAATTTAAAAATTCCTCTGAATGCTAGTCCTCCGATTAATAAGATTTACTACCTTCCTAAAAGACCTGGGAAAAATGATGGAGAACCCAGACCCGAAGTTGAAACTATTGACTTGAATAATATATCTGCAATTCTGGAACAATCGATAGATAATGCGTCAGAGAGAGCTACATTACTAGTCTCCTTTGTATTTGAACAAGACCATAACAACATCTTAAGACTTTATTTTAAACATTCTAAAGAACTGTTTGGAGGTGGTAAAAATTGGATTTATCCAGACGTTACTAAAGTGACTCAAGAAAGGAGAAAGATTTTCTTGGCTATGAAACAGCAAGTGTTGCATCTCAGGGTCACATTTTTTCTTGCTTATCCATGTAAATGTTTGATAAAATTAGGAGATACTAAGTATATATTTTATACACCAGAACAATTAAAAGTTTTTCTAGATTTGAAAAGACTAAAATAATGTTGGATAAGTAATAAGCAGAGTCTCCACACGTAGTCTTAAATATGTTAGAATTTCCTAAGATACTCCTACATTTCTTTCTCAGGTCCCTCTAAAAGTGGTCTAAGAAAGCTGAAGTATACATATATTTCTTATTTTTGTAATTTTCCTTATTAATATTTTCTAATGCTGTGTTGCTGTTAACAAGTGAATGACTTGTAAAGAGATGTAAAAAATTACTATAAATAAATAATTAAAACAAACTTTTGAAAAAAAAAAAAAAAAAGTAAGTTTTCAATGCTTTCCAGAACTGCAAGTAAATAAATGGAGGAAGATGAAAGGCTGAAAGGTATGATGGATAACAGCAAATGTTTGGTAATGATAGGTAGCAAGAGAAGAATTAAAACAAAAGGAATAGTCTGTTCCCTACCCATGCAGATACACATGGTACATCAGCTTTTGCTCTCCTGCTGCCGTCACTACTACTACTACTACTACTATTTAGCATTTCTAAAGCGCTACAAGGCGTACGCAGTGCTGCACAAACATAGAAGTAAGACAGTTCCTGCTCAAAGAGCTTACAATCACACAGCACTCTTTGATCCTTTACTCCACCTTGGCTTTGCCTGTATGGGGGACCCATAGGCCGGGCCTGGCTTCTCTCACAGCTGACAACACTTATTTGCAAAACGTGGGAACCATGAGTCAATACATGCTCACAGTGTCTGCAGTGTCCCTTTTCTCTTCTCCTCTACTGTTATGTGGCAACATAAATTATATGCCCATCTTGTTCTGCACAGTCACACTGGATGACCGTACAGGAGCAGCAGAAGCAAAGTGTCACCACTGACCTATCCATCCTCATGCCTGCAGGCTGTATTTAATGACTGTGGGGGAGACGGGTGTCTGATTCACACAAGTACTGGCTCCCAGCCAGTTGATGACCAGTGTTGCCAGGGCTGCGGGTTTCTCACCCAATTGGGCTCCTTTCCGCGAGCTGCTGCGGCTTTTTCACGCCGCATGCGGGTTGCGGGATTTGGGGCGGCTTTTTTAAGCCCCGCTGGTGTTTTTTTTGCCCACCGTGGTTTTTTTCCCTGCGGCCGTGGCCAATAGAAGCCCCACAGAGTCGGGCTTAATGATGCAATTTGTATGCAAATAGCCTCATTAATATTTATTAACGCTGTCATTCATATGCAAATTGACTTTGTGCAGGTTTTGGGCGTGACAAATTTTTTTCCATCTGGCAACACTGTTGATGACCTTTTTAGGAAAGAATGGAAAAACAGGAGCAGATTCATAGAGCTTTTGTGCTCTACACACGTCTATATTGCTTATGCTGTCTTTCGTCCTGTTAATAGCACAGACACTTTTTCTGCAATGCCGCAAAGAGATAGCAGGAGGCCAGGGGCAGGGAAGGGAAGGGAAGGGCAGAGCTAGCCACAACATGAGAGGATTTGAATTTTGAAATCCAGGTGTACCAGTTAAAGCCGCTAACTTTGCGCCTATTGCCAACATGTGCAAATTCTGTGGGTGTTAAAGTAATACCGGCACCAGCCAGCTCTGGCTGTCACAGGGAAACTTGTGTGGAAAGTTTCCCTTTCTACTCACAGATCTGAAAGCATATTTTCTAAGTGTCCAAAGACCTCCAAGTATCCTCTGGGGTTTCACAATGGTTCCATAGAACTTGATTATTTTACTTTGCAAAATAATTGGGGCATATTTTTAAGAGGAAGTGGGCACAGGCTGTGATTTGCCTCCTTGAGATTAACAATGCAACCCTAGGCTGTCTGTGACACTTCTGTTGCTAGAGTTAATCCTTTCATCCTGGAAAGTAAAGGGGAGAGTAGCTTTGAAAAGGTGTGAACGGAGAGAAGAGGGAGAAGGGAAAGCTGCATAGGCAGGGAGGAGGAGAGAAATGGAAGGAGAGGTGGGAACAGGATATACAAGGAGAGAAAGAGAGGAAGATGCAATGGGAGGTTAATAAGGTGACCACATAGCTCCAAGTCCAGAGTACACCCTGAGTTAGCCCCAGTTTTATGTGACTGCATGCATAGAGATGCCCTGTTTTTTTTTTTTAGGGAACTGAATAGGAATCTAAATTATATCTTAAATGCATGCAATGGGATTTAAAAAAAAAATCAAAAACAAACTAGGACCATCTCAACTTGATCTCCTAGACATGCAACTATGTGGAGGGGCATAATCGAACGGGGGCGCCCAAGTTTTCCTGAGGGCGTCCTTGCAGGACGTCCTCGCGAAGGGGCAGGGAAACCTATATTATTGAAATAAGACGGGCTTCCATCTTTCATTTTGATAATACGGTCGGGGACGCCCAAATCTTAACATTTAGATCGACCTTAGAGATGGTCGTCCCCAGTTTTCAGTGATAATAGAAACCGAGGACACCCATCTCAGAAACGACCAAATCTAAGCCATTTGGTCATGGGAGGAGCCAGCATTCAAGGTGCACCTGTCCCTCTGACATGCCAGGGCACCAACCGGGCACCCTAGGGGGCACTGCACTGGACTTCAGAAATTGCTCCTAGGTGCATAGCTCCCTTACCTTGGGTGC
Source organism: Microcaecilia unicolor (assembly GCF_901765095.1). Taxonomy (NCBI): domain Eukaryota; kingdom Metazoa; phylum Chordata; class Amphibia; order Gymnophiona; family Siphonopidae; genus Microcaecilia; species Microcaecilia unicolor. The sequence continues at coordinate 85,150,649 of NC_044037.1, read as the reverse complement.
TGAGCCCCCCAAAACCCAATAACAACTGTACAACACTACCATAGCCCTAAGGGGTGAAAGGGGGCACCTACATGTGGGTACAGTGGGTTTATGGTGGGTTTTGAAGGGTTCACATTTACCACCACAAGTGTAACAGGTAGAGGGGGAATGGGCCTGGGTCCGCCTGCCTGAAGTGCACTGCACCCACTAAAACTGCTCCAGGGACCTGCATACTGCTGTCAGGGAGCTGGGTATGACATTTGAGGCTGGCATAGAGGCTGGCAAAAAATATTTTAAAAGTTTTTTTTAGGGTGGGAGGGGATTAGTGACCACTGGGGGAGTAAGGGGAGGTCATCCCCGATTCCCTCCGGTGGTCATCTGGTCAGTTCGGGCACCTTTTTGTGGCTTGGTTGCGAGAAAAAATGGACCAAGTAAAGTCGGCCAAGTGCTCGTCAGGGACGCCCTTCTTTTTTCCATTATCGGCTGAGGACGCCCACGTGTTAAGCATGCCCCAGCCCCGCCTTCGCTGTGCTTCTGACATGTCCCCAGGAACTTTGGTCATCCCTGCGACGGAAAGCAGTTGAGGACGCCCAAAATTGGCTTTTGATTATGCCGATTTAGGCGACCCTGGGAGAAGGACGCCCATCTTCCGATTTGTGTCAAAAGATGGGTGCCCTTCTCTTTCAAAACTAAGCCTGATAGTCACCCTAATAATGGAAGGGGTAAAACTGAGAGATGGAGAAAAGAGGATGATGTAGAGGCAAGAGATAGGCAGCAGAGTGATGTGAAAAGCCCCTGAGAAACACACATATGGAAGGGGGGGGGAGAGAGGGAGCAGTCTGGCCTGAAACAAAACAAAGTTTAGGAACAGTCTCGGGGAGGAAAGGAGATGGGGAACAGTTCTCGATGACCTGAAATGGAGTCCTAGAGAGGAAAATCACTCACTATCCAAAAGTTGAAAAACCTATGTTCCCTTACGTCTTCTGAGCATAGGCACTCCGCATAAGAGGCTTGGGTAGGTTAAGCCTCCCCAGCCCCAACCGCAAACTGTGCCAGACCCACTGCCTCTCCCATCCTGTCTTACCCCATTTCTCTCTCTCTCCCCTTTCATCCACCCACCATGCAGCACAATATCCCTCCCATTGCATTTCGCCGGGTCTGCGCTAATAAGCAAGCAAGGCAGAGGAACGGGACCATGGCTCTCTGTCTGCCGCTACTGCTTCCTATGCTGGTCTCGCCTCCTCTGAGATAAACCTCCAAGCCTGCATAGGAAGCAGTAGTGGCAGGCAGAGAGCCATGGTCCTGTTCCTCTGCCTTGCTTGTTTATTAGCTTGGACCTGGTGAGGTGCAATGGGAGGGATATTATGCTGAATGGCAGTGCTGCATGAAAAGGGAGGGAGAGAGAAATGGGTAAGACTGGAAAGGAGGGGAGAAAGAGTGCAATTCTAGATGGGGGACAGAGATAGACAGTGCAATACTGGATGGTGAAGGAGGAATCCTGGATGTGCTGGAAAGCAAGAGACAGCAGAGAGGGGCACTACTGCATAGGAGGGGGAGAGAGGGGCAATTCTGGATGGGGGGAAATAGAGCATGGGCAATGCTAAATGTTCGGGAAGGAGGGGAAGAAGAGAGACAAGTGCAGTGCTGCATGCCAGAGGGAGACAGGAAATGCTGGATGGGCTGTAGAGAGACAGCGGAGAGGGGAAATACTACATAGGAGGAGGAGGGAGCAATGCTGGATGATGGGGGGGGGGGGGGGGGGGGGAGGGTAAGGAGAGACAGAAGAAATACTTCAAAGGGGGAGCTGTCTGATCTGACGAAGAAGGGCGACCTTCGAAAGCTAATCAAGAAATGTATTAAGTTATGTCCAATAAAAAAGGTATCTTATTTTCTTTTCCATGTTTTATTTTGTTTGATTTCTATTGATAACCTACAAAGGGGGGGGAGAGAGAGAGAGACAGGGCAATGTTTGATGTGCGGAGAGAGAGAATAGAGACACGGCAATGCTGAATGGTGCAGGCGGGAGAGGAGATGGGCAATGATGCATGCCAGGGGCAGAGAGAGACAGACAGGTGCAATGCTGGATGGTGGCTGCAGAGCAGACAGAAATAGAGAGGAGATACTGGACGGGTGAGAGGGGGACAAGTAGTGCTATAGAAATGATTATTATTAGTAGTAGTAGTTATAATTGATTCCTGAGGCAGGTGCATTGTGTGCCAAAATGCAGACTGCGTCGAGCCCTTTTTAAACTGCTTTTAATAAACCACTGATTGGGAACTTCATTGGTCTATCCCCTTCTTTTGTTTTTATTTCTGTGTTGTGACTGCTGTTTGGGGGTTTGTTCTCCTTTTTTCTTGCTGAATCCAGATTTACCATAGCAGTACATACAGGATCCTTTTTGTTTTTTTTAACAGGTCTTGCACTAATTTTACCATTAGCAAATAGGACTTGCAAAAATAATAATAGTAATAATATGGGAGCACTTAGGGAGTTGTATAACGGCATTTTTGTATGGAACTCCCATTAAAGAATACTAACTTAAGTCCATATTTTTGTACCCAACTACTGGAATTTAGGAGTGTAAATGCAAGTATTCTGAAAAACTGTGCCTACCTGCTGGGCAAACACCTGTCACACCCATGCCCCTCCCTTGGCCACACCCCCTTTGGAGTTGTACACTAGAGAAATTGGTTGTGTTGTTTATAGAATAGGGAAATACATTATTTTCACATGTAAGTACTAATTAGTGCTAAATAGCACGTATTACGGCTAATCCTATATAATAATTCTCACCACCAACGTTCTAATGTGGGACTGCCTGTGTCCGTAGCTCCTGGAGTTGCTGAGCTAGGCTCCGTAGCCAGGATGACGTCACTCACAGCTGATTACAAGGCAAGGGGAGGAGTAGGGAAACACGCTCTGCATTTATGGGCATTTATGTACAGGAAGAGAGCCTTTTTCAAATGAAGGAGAGCTCAGGAATGAGGGGGCATACAACAAAGTTAAGAGGGAATAGGCTTAGGAGCATAGGCGCCGACTCCGTGGGTGCTGTGGGTGCTGGAGCACCCCCAATATTTTTCAAACCTGTCCTCCTTGCCTTCCTGCCGCTCAGCCAGTGCTTAAACTCATTTTACCTTTCTGAACTGCACTGCAGTGAAAGAAGCAGAGTACAGCCGGCTCCATCTTCAGCAGCTTTCTCCTTCCCTCTCAGCTGTGGTGGTCCCACCCTCATTTCCTGTTTACACAAGGGTGGGAAGCTGAGAGGGAAGGAGAAAGCTGCTGAAGACGGAGTCGGCTGTACTCTGCTTCTTTTACTGCAGTGCAGTTCAGAAAGGTAAAATGAGTTTTGTGGGGAGTGTATTAGCCGGTTTTTCTGCGGGCCTCCGTGGATGTTTTCTGCGTGAGTTTTCCTTGTTGTGGATAGAGGGACGCTCACTAGTTTTGCAGGACTGACAGAAAGCTTTTTTTTTTGGGGGGGGGGGGGGGGGTTGTTGTTTGGGCTGGAGATGTGAGCCTTTCTGCGTTTGAAAGGTTTTGGGCTTGCTTGCTGGGAGTTGGTGCTGTTAAGAATGACGGAGAGGTGACTGCTCTATCCACAGAGTTAAACTTTCCTCATCCTAAAGGGAAGATTTCATAAGCGTGGGGAGGGATACTCTGAAGATTGCTCCCAACTTCAGCTGTCTTCCGTGGATATTAATCCTTTTCTTGAATAAATATCACCCTAGACTTTTCTTTCCTTCTCACGGGCTCCCCTGGAAAGGAAGCTGGCAGGGATTTCTAATCTCAGGCATAATGATAACTTGCCAATGAAACCAATTCTGCGTTTTCTGAAATAGGAGGCTAGTATCATGGGTTCAAAGATGAAAGATCTGTCCTTAGCTTGTTCCTTTCGTAAGCAATATGAGGAAGGTTTTCTTTTGCAGATGATACCAAGATCTGTAACGTCATGGAAGGCATGGGTAATGTACTAATGGAGGTCAAGTGAAGCTTGACAGTCTAGATTTTGGCTGCTAAGACTTAATCCTAAAAAAATGCAGGTTCTTGAATTCAGGTTTTCGGTGCAGTACATGGGATGAAGCATTGTGTACAAAGGAGCAGGATCTATGGGTGATAATATCTGATGAGTTTAAGTGGCTAAGCAAGTAGATAAGATAATGCTTAGGTATAAATGGTCAGGGGTAGCAAGCAGAAAACAGGAGGAGATGGTAAAAGTTTTTAGTAAGACTTTACATGGAGTATTGTGTGAAGTTCCTTTTAAAAAAAGGTAAAAACCAGATGGGGTCCATCCAGACTCTGGTTACTAAAATGGTCAGCAGCCTTCATTATAAGTGGTATAGTAACAGTTAAAAAAATACTCTGGAGGAAATGCAGGATGAAATAAAGACAGACCTGTTCAGAAGAGCATACCCCACCGACCCAACATAAAAATACCTGGACACTTGCGACACAATGTAACCAAAGACCATAACGGACATTACCTGACTCTTCTTCCCCCTTTCCCTCTCTAAGTTCCCCCCAATTGTACCTACCATACATGTACCTCATTGTACCACAATATCACTTTGAGGCTTATTTTCAAAGCACTTAGCCTCCCAAAGTTCCATAGAAACCTATGGAACTTAGCCTCCCAAAGTGCTTTGAAAATATGCCTCTTTGTATTCATTCATACCATGTATTTGTTCAGACCGGAATCGGCTAACACCGTTAACAGTAATATGTAAGCCACATTGAGCCTGCAAAAAGGTGGAAAAATGTGGGATACAAATGTAACAAATAATAATAAATAATAATACGGTCTGTGCCAGAGCCGGTGGTGGGTGGCAGGGATAGTGCTGGGCAGACTTATACGGTCTGTGCCAGAGCCGGTGGTGGGTGGCAGGGATAGTGCTGGGCAGACTTATACGGTCTGTGCCAGAGCTGGTGGTTGGGAGGCGGGGTTGGTGGTTGGGAGGCGGGGATGGGGCTGGCCAGACTTATACGGTCTGTGCACGGAAGAGGACAGTACAAATAAAAAAAGTAGCACATATGAATTTATCTTCTTGGGCAGACTGGATGGACCGTGCAGGTCTTTTTCTGCCGTCATCTACTATGTTACTATCCAGCTTATAATCGAACGAGAATAACGCCCAAGTTCCGACCTAAATCGGGAGATGGGCGTTCTTCTCACAAAAACAAATAAAGCGGTATAATCGAAAGCCGAACTTTGGACGCTTTCAACTGCACTCCGTCGCGGGTGCGGACAAAGTTGACGGGGGCGTGTCGGAGGCGTGGTGAAGGCGGAACTGGGGCGTGGTTATCGGGCGAACAGAGATGGGCGCCCTTCGCCGATAATGGAACAGTTTTGAGCTAGAATTTAGGACACTTTTCCTGGACCCTGTTTTTTCACGAATAAGGCCCCCAAAAGTGCCCTAAATGACCAGATGACCCCCAGAGGGAGTCGGGGATGACCTCCCCTGACTCCCCCAGTGGTCACTAACCCCCTCCCACCACAACAAATGATGTTTCACAACTTTTTACTTTCACCCTCAAATGTCATACCCTCCTCCCAAGCAGCAGTATGCAGGTCCCTGGAGCAGTTGTTAGGGGGTGCAGTGGACGTCAGGCAGGTGGACCCAGGCCCATCCCCCCCCTACCTGTTACAATTGTGCTGCTTAATGCTACTAATCGTCCAACCCCCCCAAACCCACTGTACCCACATGTAGGTGCCCCCCTTCACCTCTTAGGGCTATAGTAATGGTGTAGACTTGTGGGCAGTGGGTTTTGAGGGGGATTTGGGGGGCTCAACACCCAAGGGAAGGGTGCTATGCACCTGGGAGCTCTTTTACCTGTTTTTTTGGTTTTGTAAAAGTGCCCCCTAGGGTGCCCGGTTGGTGTCCTGGCATGTGAGGGGGACCAGTGCACTATGAATCCTGGCCCCTCCCACGAATAAATGTCTTGGATTTATTCGTTTTTGAGCTGGGCGATTTCATTTTCCATTATCGCTGAAAAGCAAAAACGCCCAGCTCACACCTTGACGAATAAAACATGGGCGTCTTTTTCTTTTAAAAAATACGATCCGCCCCGCCCCTTCACGGACCCGTTCTCGGAGATAAACGCCCATGGAGATAGGCGTTTCTGTTCGATTATGCCCCTCTATGTTACTATGTAATAAATAATAAAAAGAGGGGAGAAATCGCTGAAATTGGATGCAGGGCAGGGAAGAGGAGAGAAATCGCTTAACATGGATGCAGGGGAGGGGGCAGGGAAGAGGGGAGAGTTGCTGTACATGGATGCAGGGGAGGGCAGGAAAAATGCTGGACATGGAGTGGAGGAAAGACAGGAAGTAGATGCACATGGAGGAGAGAGGAGAAATGCTGGACATGGATGGAGGGAAGGGAGGACAGGAGGAAATATACATGGATGGCAGGGAGAGAGGAGAAATGCTGGACATGGATGGAGGGGAGGGAAGACAGGAGGAGATGCACATGGATGGAGGGGAGAGAGGAAAAATGCTGGGCATGGATGGAGGGGAGGGAAGAGAGGAAGTGAAATGCAAATGGATGGGAGGGGTGGAGAGAGAGAAAAAATGGTGGACATGGATGGAAGAGAGGGAAGAGAGAGGAAGGAGTTGCATATGGATGGAGGGGAGTGAAGAAAGAGGAAGGAGATGCATACTGACAGATGAGGGAAAGGGAAAAGAGGAGAAAAACTACACATGGATGGAGAAAATAGACGCTGGATGGAAAGAGGGAAGAGAGGGGGCAGACGATGGAAAGGAGAGAAAGAGGGGTCAGATGCTGGATGGAAAGGGGGGAAAGTTAAAGATCGAGGAAAGAAGAAACAAGAGACTAGGACCAACACAATTAGAAACAGTAAACGGCCAGACCACAAAGGTAGGAAAAAATGAATTTTATTTTTAGTTTAGGATAAAGTAGTGTGGTAGCTGTGTTAATAAATACAGAAAATGGAAGTAAGGTGATATGTTTACTGGACTAATTTTAATACATTTTTGACTAATGTTTGGAGACCAAACCCTCCTTTCTTATGTCAGAGCAGAATACCATAACAGCAGTATACTGTCCTGACCTGAGGAAAGAGGTTTTGGCCTTTGAAAGCTAATTGAAAAATGTATTTAGTCCACTAAAATGATATCATATTTCCATTTTTTTGTTTTATTTGTTAACCTATAGTATAGTGATTGAAATATGTCAGTTTTTGAAATTTGCATCTCTTTATATTTGCACAGTACAGGGGGATTGAGGGGTGGGACTGTTCAGGGAAGAAGTCCTGGTGCAGGTTGCAGGCAGCCTATGAGTGGTGCTGCCACTGCCCAGGGGAAGACTGCAACAGACAGGATTATAAGGTATTGAGGGGGCGGGACGCACTGCCTGTAAAAAAAAAAAAAAAGTTTCAGCACCCCCAATCATTTTGAAAAGTTGGCTCCTATGCTTAGGAGTAACCTAAGGAAGTATTATTTCACAGAAAGGGTGGTGGAGGTGTGGAATGGCCTCCCGGTGGAGGGGGTGGAGTCAAGGACTGTTCCAGAATTTAAAAAGGCATGGGATAAGCATGTGGGATCGCTTAGGAACAGGAAGAATTAGGGGTTACAGAGGATGGGCAGACTGGATGGGTCATATGGCCTTTATCTGCCATCATGTTTCTATGTAATCGGGCATCACTGCGTGCTGCCCAGTTACTGCCGGGTTACTGTGGGAACTCTTACCGCCACCTCAATGAGTGGCGGTAAGTGCTCCATGCCATATGGCCACACAGTATGAGTTATCTTCCCCCATAGCCATTTTTTTGGGAGGGGCTTTTTACCTGCTGCTGTAAAAGGACCCTGGCGCATAGAAAAAACAGCCCCACTGCTACTACAGGGCCCTTTTTCCCCACAGCTTAGTAAAAGGACCCCTTTATGCGGTAACCCATAGCTAGTTAAGTTCTGAATATCACACTTAACCAGCTATGTGTTAGCCGGCTCTAGAAACCCAGAAATTCAATGCTGGTGCCCAGACATGGCCTGATATTGAATTTCCGGGTTTAATGGCGGCGACGGACAGCACAACACTGATTGCCATCAGCTGAATATCAGGCCCGCAAAGTTTAATATTTAAAAGGATGATGTCAAGTTATGCATTTTTACAGGATTGTTGTGGGAGGCTTGGCATTGGGATGTAGGTTTAGAAAAAGGGGAGGTGGAGTTGTGATTTTTTTTTCTAGGGAAATGTTTGATTTTAAGATGATATGTGCTGAAGTGAATGAATATGAGGAATGTATGGTGATCGGTTTATTTTCCCCCAGGAGTAATTTTATCTGATTGCCTTTTTTAGTGCATTTTTTTAACTGGGTTGGCTATTGATTTTAGTAAGCTGTGTATATATTTCAATGTTCCTTTTGAATGAGATTAACCCATTTTTATTAATGAGGAACATGCAGCTAATAAGTGCAATCTCTTTGGTTCAGATAGTATCTGAAGCAACTCATTCCGCAGGGCATGTTTCAGATCTAATTTTTCTGGGAGATGCTATAGTGCTTGGTTTGGGTGGGGACCCAGTAATCTGGCCTGTGGGATGGTCTGACCATTCTTTGATTTCTTTTAAGCTGTCCTTTTGGAACACAGTTAAGGTTGTTAGTTCTGTGGAGAGAGAAATTGAAATTCGTTCCAGATTTGATGTATCGGATCTGTGGAAGGAATGGCCACCTAGACTGAAGTCCGATGATTATTTGTCTCTAGATGAAGCTATGGATGTTAGGAGAGATACATTAGGTCAAGCTCTAGAAGTGGTTGCTCCTAGGAGGATAGTTAAGATAAAATCTGATCATAGATTTGTCCATGGAAAACTTCCTCCCTTATACAAGTTAGATGTGAATAGAGGCAAGCGGAGACAAAGTAGAGGAAGTCAAAAGATGTTGATGATTATGATGGTTATAAGATATGTTTGATGGAATATTTATGGCTGTGTGAGGATGAGAAAAATAAATATTTTAAACAAAGAGTGGATGGTGTGTTAAATAAACCAAAGGAACTGTATCACAGTTAAGTTTTTGCAGGAAGCTTATAAAACAGGTCAGTGGGGATGAGGGACTGGTGCCAATGTGTTTGTGAATTTTTTTGATTGGCAAGATGCATAATTTAGGAGAAATAGTGAAGGGGCAATCTTGTTCTGTGATGGTGAATCCATTGTTTACCGCTAATGAACAGTGGACACAGTTTGCTTTTGTGGGAGATAAGGAAGTTGAAGCAATAATTTGTTTTGTTAAACAAACGCAATCTTTGTCTGACCCCTGTTCTTCAGGAGTTTTGCATTCCTTGTCATAAGGGGTTGCACTGGCAGGACAATGGCTGGTTAATATATCTTTGAAAGAGAGATTGTTCCCTAAATCTTGTAAGCAACCTACTGTGAAGCTCTGTTAAAAAAAAGGTAGGGCTAGATAGAAAGGAGTTAGGCAACTATCGTCCCATTTCTGTTAGTCCCTTTTTGGGTAAATATATTGAAAAGGTTCGGTATTATCTGCATTATTATTCAATATTTACCTGGCATCTTTAGGGCCCTTTGAATCGTTAGGAATTTATTATCGGCTATATGCCGATGATGTCCAGGTTTGTTTTCTCATAGTTTCATGGGGAAAAGTTTTGGATTTGCAGTTGAGTACGTACATGGAAAAAGTAAGATCTTGGATGATTACTATTGATTTGGTATTGAATGTTTCTAAAACTGAAGTGCTGATTGTGGGAAGAGAGGAACAGGGTGTGTGGCCTGAAATGGTCTGCTTGGCAGATAGGTCCATTCCAGTAAAAAAGAGCTGAGGTTATTAGAGGTTACATTAGATGACAAGCATAACATGAAAAGTCATGTTTGTAAGGTAGTTCAGGCTGATTTTTATCATTTCCATCTTTTGCAGAAATTGAAACCTATGTTGTCTACTCACAATTTCAGACTTGTTGTTTAAAGCTTGGTATTGTCATGGTTGGACTACTGCAATGCTTTGAATCTTGGTATAGCTTCTCCAGCTCTCAAGGCATTGCAAATAGTCTAAAATATGGCAGCCCAATTAATTACAGGTGTGTAGCCGTTTTCTCATGTAACAGCAATTCTTAAGCAGTTACACTGGTTACTGATGATTCAACAAAGTCAGTTTAAAATGTTGACAATTATTCACCATAAATGAGTTTATCTTGTTGGGGGGTGACTGGATGGACTGTACAGGTTTACTATGTTACTGAATTACCAGACTCTTTATTCTGATGCACCTCTTTACCTTCAGCAAGTTTTAAAAGTGTATCATCTGACGAGGGCTTTGTGATCTGATAATGCCATGAAACGTCCTTTGGATCCTATCGTGCAAGCATGTTATGCAGAGACAAGGGTGTCTGTCTTCACGGTGGCAGGAACTGTGTTATGGAATGCGCTTGTGGGACACCTAAGTCTGTGTGCAAGGAGCCAACTTTTCAAAATGATTGGGGGTGCTGAATATATATATATATATATATTTTACAGGTGGTGCATTTCCTGTTTCCGCAAGGGCGGGACCAGAGCTGAGAGAGAAGGGAAGGCCGAAGCGCCGAGTCTGCTCGCTTTCACTGCTGCCGAGACCCGAGGTAAGATGAGTTTTAAATTCTGGGTAGCAGTAAGGCGAGGACGGAGGACTGTTGAGGGAGAAGAGGGCAGGCAGGTCGGGCTGGCTGGGCACTTCCGGCGGGTTAAAATATTGGGGGTGCTCGAGCACCCACAGCACCCACGGAGTCGGCGCCTAGGTCTGTGTGGTAATGTGGCAGCATACTTTTGAGAGTTTGTTTTACAGGCTTAGGAATGAAGAAATATATTTTTATGTATGATTACTTTTGTCTTATGTATTGTATAAGTTTTATTATGAGTGTATTTTTGGAAACCACTTAGGTTTTTGGTGGTATACAAATTTTTAAAATAAATAAAATCATGACTGCTGAGTTTAACTATCAAATTTTGGAGAGGGGGAGTGCATAAGGTGAGATTTTGTCTAGGGTAGGGCAGTTCAACCTGAGTCCTCGAGGGTCACAATCCAGTTGGGTTTTCAGGATTTCCCCAATGATTATGAGATCTATTTGCATGCACTGCCTCCATCGTATGCAAATAGATCTTATGCATATTCATGGTGTTTTGTGGATGCAATACCGCTCATGTTTGATTTATTCTTACTGTACACTGTCTTGAGTGAATTCTTTCAAAACGGCAGTAAATAAAACCTAATAAATAAATAAATAAATTTTATATATACTGATATTTATGATGAACCTGGGTATCTAGATATAATTTATTAAAATTTCACTCAGGATTGCATTGATATATTTGATAAAATTAGTTTCATTATTTTTTGTGGAGTTAAAGGTTAAGAGAAAAGTGTGGTCTGGTAGGATGGGGCAAACCAAGCAAGGCTAGAAGAGTGTTAACCAGTAAGAGAGAGTCACAACAGCCAAGACTAGAGACTTAGAAGAAGAGAATGACGGCATGAAACCAGGAAAGAGATTAAGCAGGAGAAAAGAGCAGCATGAGCACAGGAGAAGGGTATAGTCCAGGAGGAAGATATAGCAGCATTAGACCATAAGAAAGACCCAACTGGAGAGAGCAACTCTCATTGGAGGGTGGCCAATGTAATGTCAATTTTTTAAAAAGGTTCCAGAGGAGATCCGGGAAATTATAGACCGGTGAGTCTGATGTCGGTGCCAGGCAAAATGGTAGAGACTATTATTAAGAACAAAATTACACAGCATATTCAAAAGCATGGATTAATGAGACAAAGTCAACATGGATTTAGTGAAGGGAAATCTTGCCTCACACCAATCTACCACATTTCTTTGAAGGGGTGAACAAACATGTGGATAAAGGTGAGCCAGTTGATATTGTGTATCTGGATTTTCAGAAGGCGTTTGACAAAGTACCTCTTGAAAGACTCCAGAGGAAATTGGAGAGCCATGGGATAGGAGGTAGTGTTCTATTGTGGATTAAAAACTGGTTAAAAGATAGAAAACAGAGAGTAGGGTTAAATGGTCAGTATTCTCAATGGAGAAGGGTAGTTAGTGGGGTTCCCCAGGGGTCTGTGCTGGGACTGCTGCTTTTTAACATATTTATAAATGACCTAGAGATGGGAGTAACTAGTGAGGTAATTAAATTTGCTGATGACACAAAGTTAGTCAAAGTCATTAAATCGTGGGAGGATTATGAAAAATTACAAGAGGACCTTATGAGACTGGGAGACTGGGCGTCTAAATGGCAGATGACGTTTAATGTGAGCAAGTGCAAAGTGATGCATGTGGGAAAGAGGAACCCGAATTATAGCTACGTCATGCAAGGTTCCACGTTAGGAGTCACAGACCAAGAAAGGGATCTAGGTGTCGTCGTTGATGATACATTGAAACCTTCTGCTCAGTGTGCTGCTGCGGCTAAGAAAGCAAATAGAATGTTAGGTATTATTAGGAAAGGAATGGAAAACAAAAATGAGGATGTTATAATGCCTTTCTATCGCTCCATGGTGTGACCGCACCTCGAATATTGTGTTCAATTCTGGTCGCCACATCTCTAAAAAGATATAGTGGAATTAGAAAAGGTACAGAGAAGGGTGACAAAAATGATAAAGGGGATGGGATGACTTCCCTATGAGGAAAGGCTAAAGCGGCTAGGGCTCTTTAGTTTGGAGAAAAGGCGGCTGAGGGGAGATATGATACAGGTCTATAAAATAATGAGTGGAGTTGAACGGGTAGATGTGAAGCATCTGCTACTACTACTACTACTACTATTTAGCATTTGTATAGCGCTACAAAGCGTACGCAGTGCTGCACAAACATAGAAGAAAGACAGTCCCTGTTCACGCTTTCCAAAAATACTAGGACTAGGGGGCATGCGATCAAGCTACAATGTAGTAAATTTAAAACGAATCTGAGAAAGTTTTTCTTCACTCAACGTGTAATTAAACTCTGGAATTCGTTGCCAGAGAATATGGTAAAGGCGGTTAGCTTAGCGGAGTTTTTGGACGGCTTCCTAAAGGAAAAGTCCATAGACCGTTATTAAATGGACTTGGGGAAAATCCACTATTTCTGCGATAAGCAGTATAAAATGTTTTGTACATTTTTGGGACCTTGCCAGGTATTTGTGACCTGGATTGGCCACTGTTGGCAACAGGATGCTGGGGTCGATGGACCTTTGGCCTTTCCCAGTATGGCAATTCTTATGTACAACTGAGGAAAAGAATTCAGTGGACTGAGAGTAGCAGTGTGAGATTGGGACTATAGTCTGACTGGCAGGAGTAAACAGTAATGTAAAGCTAGAGAAGCACAGTTTGTCAGGAGAAATGTCACAATGTGAAACTAGGAAAAGAGTGCAGCCTATTAGGAGAACAATTCGAAGAGTGAGATACTACAAAAGTGTACCTTGATTGCTTTACAAGGGCTATCTACTGATTTGGTTATTGGATAGGAGCTATAATGAGCCCAAGACCTGGCAGAGATGAGACAAGATGGGAAGGGATGAGAAAGACACCCCATTATAAAATTTGTAGAAGAAAGTCTGTATCTGCCTCAGATCTGTGGAGATTAGAAGAGCGTCATGTTATAGGTATACCACAAACAAGGAACCCGGGGACTTTTTAGAGTGTTAACCAGGACTGCTTAGCCAAAACCTTCAGTAAAATTTATATTCATGGCAGGGGACATTAAATACCGATGCCATAATCAAGAAACATATGGTTGACCCCAACCAGTCACTCCTAGGATTAGATACTGGCCCAGTAGAGAATTTTTCTATTTTAGCTATAGTTTGAGATATGTGACACCTTCCTTACCTGTGACAGAACCTCTGCATCTGCTTCTCTGAAATGGAGCAAGGGGATGTTGAGCTGGGAGGCAGCTGCCCACTGAAGCAGAGCCTGTAGTTGCTGGGTGTTCGTTTTGCCAGAGGAATTCAGGTTTATCGCCAGCACTTCAGGGGTCTCTTGTGCAGACGCTGCAGCAATGATTTTAATTGACCATCCTTTCCTTGTCTCCGTATCCAGTGAACAGCTATACTCCCCTGTTTCTGTATGCACGGTTCCAGCGTCCTTCAGACAGTCTATTAACTCCTGAACCCCTGCGGGGACCATCTGATTGGATGCATTTTCTGGTTGAGAGACAGAGCATTCTGATAGATTGGCCCTGCTACGCTCAAGATTTGGATCACAGGTTGGAAAGGGCAGATTTTTCTCTATTTCTTTTGCTACCGCTTGGCACCATTTACTGTCACTTTTGCTAAGTACATCTTTCACAACGTAGTGCATCAACTTGTGAATACATTCCATTGTATCCCCCTTTCGGGAGGCCTGTGGTGGTAGTTTGGGACTTGGAGTGGGGAATGTTTTTGCTTGGTCTGGTGGGACTTGCTCCAGAGCCTCACTGTCTTGTTTCTGTTGCTCTGCCAAAGGTGCCTGGGAATCAGGGCCCACACTGCTGTTTTGCACATGAGTTGGGGTTTCCTGGGAAGTTCCATGGCCACTTCCATCTGCATTGACTTTCTGATTATTTACAACATTGGGGGATTCTGGACTATTTGGAGTCCCTGAAGATTCTGTCTTCTCACCTGCTTTCGTTATAACTTTCCAAGGTGTTTCATTACATATTTGTCCCCGCTGTGACAGGAGCATCATTGCACGTACAATCTGACCACGCAGTTTGTTTGCATAAAGCATTAGGAAGAACCTTGCCAGATCTTCCTCTTTACTAAATTCAGACTTTAAAATGGGGTCTTCACATTTTTCCTCCTCTTCTGCATCACCATACACCAGACTATACAAAATGGAGTCTACCAAATCTGAAGCAAACTGCTTGATATATTCTATTAGCCCTAGCCTTAGCAGATAAGCATACTCTGCAAATGACAATTTGAATTCTGTGGCCTGGTCCATCCAGTTTTCTCGTATTGTAGGTGATGAAATGTCCTCCACCATCAATGCATGTACATAGTTCTTCCTGCCTTTGGAGGTACTTTCCTGTTGATTCTTTAATGTTGAAGGATGGGACAATGACTGAAAATTTTTTTCCAGCTTGTCAGGCTGGCTTGTCCCTTCTATGGCCTGAAACAAAGTGGATGAAACTGCAGTCTGCTTGTCTGAGCCACCCACCTTCTCACTAGGGTGATGATCATTAGGCATGGACTGCTGGGAACCTGTTTTTATCTTCTGGACTTCCTTCTCACTTGAGAAGTTCAGAGATTCTGATGAGTCATCTTCCATCAGTTTAACGCTAGCTTCAAAGGTGCCCTCATCAACAACGTCCTTTGCCATTTGTGTTGCAAATTCCAGCGCATTAGAATTAAGACTAGAATCAGCTGCTTCTTGCTGTTTAGAAGAGGGTGTCAGCTGAGGGACAGCATTTTTGCTGCTATCTCTCATTGCTTTGATCTCTTGGCTGACATTGTAAATAACGATGGAGGTGAGCAGAGTTGCATAGATGGGTACTTCATCCACAAAGTTTTCCAAACCGCTCAGCAGCCCTATCATATCCCACACGTTCAAGAAACAATAATCCTGGCTGGAGAGTTCCGCTTTTTCCGATATCTGCATTAAGTGTTTCAGTATGCAGAGTAGAGCCTTACTAGCTGGCAGATTGGCATAGTTACAAAACATGCTGTTGTTCCCCAAATACATACTGGTCATTGGGTCCCTTGAGGTGGCATTGCTCCTCCATTTAAATCTGTAGCATACTTGATCTATCACGTGGCGGAATCCAAGTGCATACTTCTCCAGGTCAACAAACAAAGAATTCAAGCCAAGATTCTCATCTGTGGCTGGTCTCATTAGAAACACTGCCCCATCAGCTGCACCCTATAATTAGAAACAAAATACATTACTTACAACAATTCATTCTCCCCTTCCTCACTGCCTCTCTCCACCCATTAAGCAGGCTTCCTTTCCAAGGCTGCAGGTCTAATGTAGTTAACTGTAGTACATGGGTATATGTTAATGTGAAATACTGGTGAACAGTGGTCATGATACTATTCAAAGATTCCAAAAGGTCAAACAATTGTCAGTATACCTGATATTTAGGGGGGGGGGGGGGAGAAAGGGAGGAGGTGATATTTGATGGAAGGATATCCAGTTAATTGGGCATCCAGTAGACTTATCCAGTTAAATTGTACCATTGTATATCCTGGTTGAAGTTAGCTAGATAAGTTATGTGGTTAACTTTAGGACAGGTATTTTGGCATGCGCCCGCATACTGATAAATTTTGTCCCACCAACAAGTTAACCATGATAAATCTGTCCTACCAACAAGTTAACCAGGCAAGCTTTAACAAGTTTAGGGGATGGGGGAGGGGGCAATTTGTAATATCCAAAATGCGTCTGAGTAAACCCCTGAAATTACCTGGATACTCTTTTTAGTATCAAAGTGTCAACCCCATGGAGGATAAGGAAATAGAGAGGAAAGACTGGAAGAGAGAGAATTTAGAAGGGCATGTGCATGAATGTTCAAAGTCTACAGATCCAAATGTGGAGGTTGCCCCTTGTCACTATCAAAGAGGTATAGTAGAATGAGAACCATGGATGGAATATAGTCACAATGAGGGGCATAATCGAACGGGGCACCCAAGTTTTCCTGAGGGCGTCCTCGCAGGATATTCCCGCGAAGGGGCGGGGAAACTCGTATTATCGAAACAAGATGGGCGTCCATCTTTTGTTTCGATAATACGGTCGGGGATGCCCAAATCTCAACATGTAGGTCGATCTTAGAAATGGTCGACCTAAATGTTGAGATGGTCAACTTCAGAGGTGGTCGTCCCCGGTTTTCAGTGATAATGGAAACCGAGGATGCCCATCTCAAAAACGACCAAATCCAACTCATTTGGTCGTGGGAGGAGCCAGCATTCGTAGTCCACTGGTCCCCCTGACATGCCAGGACACCAACTGGGCACCCTAGGGGGCACTGCAGTGGACTAAGTGATGCATTAACTGAACGGAAAAAGCCCTTCCCTTACCGATCCCTTAGTGATTCGGAAAGGAACGGGAATGCATGAAGGAAATCGCATGTAAATGAGCTGCTCACTGTTAGCTTATTTGCATACGACTTCCTTCCTAAGGAGGGGAAGCCAGTGCAGAGCAGCCAAGCATTATGCTTTAAGCATTAAGCATTATGCGTGGCTGCTCTGCACATTCCAAAGACGACTTCATACATGCAGACAAGCTGCGTATATAATAGCCATCTACAACCTTAAATAAATTGCCATCTACAACCTTAGAAAAATACAAGTCCAGGTGAAAACATCCAAGTGCTCGTCAGGGACGTCTTTTTTTTTTTTTTAGAGTACGGGTGAAGGACTAAAATGTGGATGTTTCTGTGAGAAGGACGTCCATGCCTGCTATACCATTGACACCCCCTTTATTTATTTGGATTTTGGATCACAAGTAGCAGCAGTGGGATTTAAACTGGCCACCTCTGGATTGCAAGACCAGTGCTCTAACCACTAGGCCACTCCTCCACTCCACTTTACTCCCTTGAAATTTGGCCGTCCCTGTGGGGAGGGGGCAGTTCAGGACGTCCAAAATGTTTGAAAGAAGAACGTCCACGCCTTCGCTATGCCTCCCCTCCCAGGGACCTGCATACTGCTGTGATGGACCCGAGTATGACATTTCAGGCTGGCAAAAAATGTTTTTAAAGTTGTTTTTTTCAGGGTGGGAGGGGGTTAGTCACCAATGGGGGAGTCAGGGAGGTCATCCCCGATTCCCTACGGTGGTCATCTGGTCAGTTTGCGCACCTTTTTGAGGCTTGGTTGTAAGAAAAAATGGACCAAGTAAAGTTGGCCATGTGCTCACCAGGGACGCCCTCCTTTTTTCCATTATCGCTCGAGGACACCTATCTGTTAGCCTTCGCTATGTCTCCGACATGCCCCCGGGAACTTTGGTCGTCCCCGCCGATTTTGGCGACCCTGAGAGAAGGATGCCCATCTCCTGATTTGTGTCGAAAGATGAGCGCCCTTCTCTTTTGAAAATAAGCCTGATTGTGCCTCACTCTGGTCAGAAAAGACATGATAGGTAGGAAATGGAAAGGAGTGGTTCTTTATGAGATGAATAACATGGAAGCAACCAAAATACAGTGAATATGAGGAGTAGGAAAGGCACTGTAGAAGTGTAATGGCAATATTCATAGTGATTTAGAAAGCTACTGACCGGTTAAATTGCTTGGTCAAGCTGGGCACTAATTTTCAGTGGCACTTAATCAGATAAGTGCCACTGAAATTCACAGTTAGCGCCTAACTCAAAGCTGGCTATGTTGGGGGCATTCCGGGGGTGCAGTCAGCATTTGGCTGCTTAAGTGTTGATATTCAGCCCTTAAGAGGCCAGGTTTAGCGCATAAATGGGACCATATAAGAGTATGTCCTATCTTTATGTGTTTAAGTGCTGAATATCGACTTAAGTGGCTATTTGTTAGCTAGCTCAAAAATAACTGGATATTGAAAGCCCAAGCCTGGACAGGGCCTGCCTTTGAATATCCAGAAATAACCCTGTCGGCAGTGAGCAAAACACACATCCTCGCCAGCTGAATATTGACCCAGTAATTTTTGCTGAAGGATTTAAAGACATTACTCTGCATTGTCACAGTGTTAAATGCAAGCATGTATTCTGCATCCACACAAGCCTTCCTCATGCAACAATGAGTGCAGAGCTGAACTAAAGCATTTCCCCATAGAATTCACCATACAAAATAAAATCTGATTTTGGTTTCATCTCGGTATCAGCAACATAATCCCTCTCTAGCTGACATACTGGGCTTGATATTCAGCTGGCGGCAATCAGTGTTTTGCCGACCGTTGCCGGCTTTATTCCCGGATATTCAATGCCAAGCCATGTCCGTGTGCCTGCGTTGAATATTCAAGCATGCGTGGCTGGATAAAACAAAGCTTGTGTGATACCGGCTAGGATGAACCGCATTAAGATAGTACTGTGTTTGATGCGGTTATCCTAGCAGCTTAAATGCTTTATCCCCCTTACAACTCACCATACAAAAATATTCAAATTGTGATCACCACCTCAGGAACAGCACCAGCTTAAAGCAGATGGGTTTTTGTTTGCCCCAGAGCTTGCTTTCAAATAAGGGAAGGGAAAGGGAAATGATATACCGCCTTTCTGAGGTTTTTGCAACTACATTCAAAGCGGTTTACATATATTCAGGTACTTATTTTGTACCAGGGGCAATGGAGGGTTAAGTAACTTGCCCAGAGTCACAGGGAGCTGCAGTGGGCATTGAACTCAGTTCGCCAGGATCAAAGTCCACTGCACTAAACACTAGGCTACTCCTCCACTCCAGACACTTTATGAAATAACACAAAACCCTGCAAAAAGACACTCAAAACCTATACTGAAAACTTACACATAACAGCCCTAACCCACCTATGAAAAGAAAGTGCTATTACACTGGACCCTAGAGCACCAACATACCTGTTACTGGAAAACGGGAACAAGCTGGACTTTTACACATTCCTCCACAGACACTACACTGTAGCACAATCCGTCAGCTCAGTTACACATGCAGAACATGGACAGACTCTCACTTGATACAATAGGAAACCACAAAAAATATGCACACAAAAACTGATATAGATCCCCTTAAAGCCAGACTCTGTAAGCAGTGCAAATACTGGTAAAAGAGAAACAGAAATATATTTTGTCCTGTACTCTGCAGAATACAAAAATAGAAAAAAATGTACATTTCACAAAGCAGGCACATCTTGGTCCTTAAAAAGTATTAAATAAAAACAATTTGATCTTTTCTACCTTTGTTGTCTGAGCATTTTATTTTTCTAATTGGGTTTGTCTGTCTTTTTTCCACTTGCCATGCCATGTGTCAGTCTTCTCCTAAATTTTATTTATTTTTATTTAGTTATTTAGATTTTGCTCACACCTTTTTCAGTAGTAGCTCAAGGTGAGTTACATTCAGTGGCGTACCTAGGGTAGTTGACACCCGGGGCCTGTCATTTTTTAAACCCCCCCCCCCTCTCCAAAATCTAGTACTAGCCATGCCGAGAATACAAAACACTCAGGACCTATAGAGCAATTCTAGCATACCATAAGCAGTAATTTCTACAAGTCACACAAGGAAAAGGAAAGCATCTTAAACACTACAGTGAGCACTAGAACATCAATTCACCTACTGTAAAACAAAACCAGGCAGAATAACACAGATCGTCCATCTTGCACAGTCAATGCCAACCGAAAGCCATGTCTTTTTCACAAACACAGATACACCCTAATCCACTATAGAATAAGCAATAATAAACTTTCTATTTAGACAAAAATTAAACTGAACCCCCAAGATGCCAGACTCTGCATACAATGCAACACCACAGAAACAGAAAATGTCCCCTAGTACTGTGCAAAACATAAAGACAGCAGATGTAAATTTGAAAAAAACTAACAAGTACCAATCACCACTTTACAAATTAACAAATAGAAATAAAACAAATATAGAAAATAAAATAATACCATTTTATTGGACTAATACATTTAGCTTTCAGAGGCCAAAACATCCTTCCTCAGGTCAATACAGTATAGTGTTGTTACAATATCCTATCCGGACCTGAGGAAGGGGGTTTTGTTCTCCGAAAGTTAGCCAAAATGTATTAAAATTAGTCCAATAAAAAGATTACCTTGTTTACATGTTCTATTATAAACATTAACACAGCTACAATACTACTTTATCCTAAAGCAAAAAAAATAAAAATATATATTTTATTTACAGTTTGTTGTCTCTGGTTTCTGCTTTCCTCATCTTCTTTTCACTGTCTTCCTTCCATCCAGCATCTGTCTTTCTTCTCTCTCTGCCATCCAGTGTCTACCCTCTCTGCTGTCCCCTCCATCCAATGTCTGCCCTCTCTCCCATCTACATCTGCCCTCTATCTCTGCCCCTTCCATCCACCATCTGCCCCTGTCTGCCCTCTCTCTCTCCCCCTTCCATTCACTCTCTGCCCTTTCTATCGCTTCCATCCACTGTCTGCCCTTTCTCTCTGTCCGCTCAATCCACCATTTGCCCTCCCTCTCCCATCCATCTAGGGTCTGCCCTCCCTCTCACTCCCCCTTCCATCCAGGATCTGTCCCCTCTCTGCCCCTTTTTTCCAGCCCCTAGTTCCAGCCCCACTATCCCACCAGTCCCCAGTTTCAGCCCCAGTCCTTTTCTCCCACCAGTCCCGAGCTTTAGCCCCGAGCCACTTCTCCCTGTCTCCTTTTCAGCCCCCAGTCCCCACAATTTCAGCCCCTGCTGCCTTTCAGCCCCCAGTCCCAGTACTAGCCCCCTTATCCCACCTACCCTCCTTCAGCCCCCAGTTTCAGCCACCTTCAACCACATGCCTTGCCCCCCTTTTCAGCCCGACCCATTCTCCCACCTGACCCAGGCATGCCCCATTTTCCATCATGACCCCTTCTCAGACCCCAGTTCCAGCCCCCTTCTCCCATTTGAGAGCCCCCTCCTCCCATCTGAGAGCCCCCTCCTCCCATCTGAGAACCCCTTCCCTCCTCCCATCTGAGAACCCCTCCCCACCCCTTCTCCCATCTGAGAACCCCCAGGACACCCCTCTCCTCTCCCATCTGAGAACCTCCTCACCACCCCAGTCCCCTTCTCCCATCTGGAAACCCCCTCCCCACTCCAGTCCCCTTCTCCCATCTGAAAACCCCCTCTCCATCTAAGAACCCCCAGAACACCCCTCTCCCATCTGAGAACCCCCTCCCCACCCCAGTCCCCTTCTCCCATATAAAACCCCCCTCCCCTCCCCATGTGAGAACCCCCACAACAACCCTCTCCCATCTGAGACCCCCCTCCCCACCCCAGTCCTGTTCTCCCATATGAAAACCCCCTCCCCATGTGAGAACCCCCACAACACCCCTCTCCCATCTGAGACCCCCCTCCCCACCCCCTTCTCCCATATGAAAATCCCCTCCCCTCCCCATGTGAGAACCCCCACAACACCCCTCTCCCATCTGAGAACCCCCTCCCCACTCAGTCCCCTTCTCCCATATGAAAACCCCCTCCCCATGTGAGAACCCCCACAATACCCCTCTCCCATCTGAGGACCCCGACCCCGACTCTCCTGCTCCCACCCTACCTTTAAAAAAAATTTTTGAAGCATCGTTGCAGGCAGCGCCTCGCGTCTGCCCTGCAGAAGTAAATCTATTCGCTTCGAAGTTCGTCGTCGTCGGGCCTCACTATGTCCCGCCCTCGCGGAAATAGGAAGTTTCCTCAGAGGAGGGCGGGACATAGTGAGGCCCAACGACGACGAACTTCGAAGCGAAGAGATTTACTTCTGCAGGGCAGACGCGAGGCGCTGCCTGCAACGACGCTTTAAAAAAAATTTTTTTAAAGGTAGGGTGGGAGCAGCGGGAGCGAAGCGGATCACCCCCCCACCCACTGACACCCGGGGCGGACCGCCCCCACCTTGGTACGCCACTGGTTACATTCAAGTATACTCAGTGGTGTGCTGGAGCCGGCTCGCAAGAGCCGGTTGTTCTTGAGGGCGAGCCGGCTCTCCTTCCTCCCTCCCTCCCTCCCTCCCTCCCTCCCTCCCAGCCACAGGCTCCCTCCCCTCCCTCCCTTCCTTGTCCAGTGAATTCTTTGGGGCAGGCAGGAAAGATCCCCAGTCTTTCCTGCCTGCTGCCGGCGCTGACTCTCCCCCACTGCCGGATCGCTGTTTAAAAATGGCCGCAGAGACTTCCAGTGGCAGCCTCGTGAGACTTCTGCTGAAGTCTTGGAGGCTGCCCTTGTAAATCTCGGCAGCCATTTTGAAGAGTGATCTAGCAGCGGGGGAGAGTCAGTGCTGGCAGCGGGCAAGAAAGACTGGGAATCTTTCTCTCCTGCCCCAAAGAATTCGTTGGAGAACCTGGGTAGCTGGAGGGGGCAGGGGAGGGAAGGGAGTCGCTGGACATGGGTGGCTGGAGGGAGGGCAGGGGAGAGATGGGAGTCATTAGACATGGGTGGCTGGAGGGGGGCAGGGGAGAGAGGAGAGTTGCTGGGCATGGGCGGATGGAAGGGGGCAGAGGGAGAGGAGGGTCACTGGACATGGGTGGATGGAGGGCAGGGGAGAGGAGGGTCACTGGAGCTGGGTGGATGGAGGGAAGGGGAGAGGAGGATTGCTGGACATGGGTGGATGGAGGGCAGGGGAGAGGAGGGTCGCTGAGCATGGGTGGATGGAGGGCAGAGCAGGGGGAGAGGAGGGTCACTGGGTATGGGTGGATGGAGGGCAGGGCAGGGGGAGAGAAGGGTCGCTGGACATGGGTGGATGGAGGGCAGGGCAGGGGAGAGGACAGGAGGGTCGCTGGACATGGGTGGATGGAGGGCAGGGCAGGGGAGAGAGAAGAAATGCTGGACATGGATGGAGGGGAGGGAAGAGTGAGGAAGGAGATGAGATGAGGGAAAAGGAAGAGAGGAGAAAAACTGCACATGGATGAAGAAAATAGGCAGAAGCTGGATCCACTGGACAGTCAAGTCTGTGGAGGACCAGAAATGAAGAAGAAAGGAGGAAAGGAAAGAAATAAATGGAAAGGAAGCCCTGGAAATGGAGTTAAGAGGACAGATAGCAGCAGAATTGGATACTGGGCCAGCATGATCAGAAAAACAAAGTCACCATACAACAAAGGTAGAAAAAAATCATTTTATTTTCATAATAGTGTTTGGAATATGTCCAATTTGAGAATCAGGTGCTCAACATTAAACGTTTATATTTATTTACTTATGGAATTTTATTGCACATTAAACATGAATTAAATTGGAACCTGGGATCATTTATTTTTTTTCCTGGAGTAATGCCCCCCCCCCCCCCAGGCTCTCTCCCCGGCTATGGCTAGCTCTGCAGTTTGTGGGGGGGGGGGGGGGGGGCAGAGGGGGTCTGGGGAGAGAGCCTGTTGTTAAGCATTTGTCCCAGGAGGGCTCACAATCTAAGTTTATACCTGAGGGAATGGAGAGTTAAGTGACTTGCCCAAGATCACAGGGAGCAGCAGCAGTGGAATTTGAACTGGCCACCTCTGGATTGCAAGACCTGGTGCTCTAACCACTAGGCCACTCCTCCCTCTAGTGGGCCAACCGATTGTTTTGCTGGCTTTGAATATACCTAAAAATTTTTTACTATCAGGCTTATTTTCCAAAGAGAAGAACACCCATAAATTGTTTTCCAGGCTGGCTTTTCCATTTCTTCTCTCTCCTCTTGTCTTCTTCCTTTCCTTCTCTACATATGTCTGGCACTGATCTTTCATTTTATTGTTTTTTTTCCCTACTTTTCTCTCACCCTTTAGTTCTCAGTCTCTGCTTCACTTCTCATCTACCTAATAGCTTTTACAATCTCCCTCTCATTCCAACTCTAGCACTCCCATTGCCCCCTCTGTCTCTCCCTTACCCAGTTTTCTGAACCCCTCCCCCATCTTTCACCCACTTTCTTAGTACCCCATTCCCATCCTCTGTACTCACCCTCTTAGCCCTCATCTACTCTCCACTGCATCTCATCACCCTATCAGTCCCAGCTCCATCCCTGCCTCTCTTTCCTTCCTTTGCCTCCAAGGTTATTCTTCTGTCTCTTACCTTACACCCCATGCCCAGAGTGGAGTGGTGCAGCATTAATGGCTTTCTTTCACCATCTTTTTAACCTCATTTCCACCCTCACTCAACCCCCTTCAGAGACCCATCCCCTTCCTCCTATCCTACTCTCCAGTACCACAACCCCTTTTCTTTTTTTTTTTTAAATGTTTTATTTATATAGTTTAACATACACATCAAAGTATATTGCTGTAATCTACATACAAACATTCCCATATCCCCTCCCCATCCCTCCCTTCCCCAACTCCCTGCCCATGTGTCTCTTCTGTTTTCATTCTGCAATAGTCCCGACACTGCTGCCCCCGTGGTTAAGTCTATGGTGTATTTCGGTCCACGCATGTTTAGTAGCATTCAGAGCCGCGGTGTCATCAACTGGGGCGCATCAAGGTCAATCCAGGCCTGGTGCCTCCATTCCTTGTAATTATCCCAAATTTTTGAGAACTGGGCTAATTGTCCATTTTTTATCGCCGTCAATTTAGACATTTGGTAGAAGTAGTCCATTTTATATATCACTTTCATTGCTGGGGGGTCGATTGTTGCTTCCATGCGGATGCCACTGCAATCTTGCTCGCTGCCAAAAATATGGAGGCCAATCGATGTAGAGGTTTCGAAAGTCCTGTGGGTCGAAAGTGTAGTATGCAGTGGTCCATTGTCAGTGGATACTCTTTGCCCAGTATTTGCTTAAGCATGCTTAGCAGTTCTCTCCAGTATCTTTGTATTTTTGGGCACGTCCACCAGATGTGTAGCATGTCTCCCTTCACTGTACACCCCCTCCAGCATTGATTCGACGCTTCTGGTAACATTTTGACTAGTCTGTCCGGGGTGTAGTACCAGCGATATAGTATCTTGTATCCATTCTCTATGATGGCACTACTCACAAAGCTACTTAACAAGAAGCCCCATGCCCTCTCCCAGCTGTGTATATCATGTCTAGTACCTGTGTCTTGTTCCCATCTCTGTGTGTATTTCAATAAGGGGGTTCTATGTGCTAATAATGCTGCATATATTCGGGTTATACATCCCTTGGTGCTACTCCCTCCCATTGCCCGTTCCAGCTCTGTTTCCTCACCTTGTAACTCTGCCCTCGCTTTTCAAAGGATGTAATTTCTAATTCTTGAGTAGTAAATTAAATGATGCGGTTGAAGGTCGTATTCTTCCTGCAGCTCATCATAGGGACGTACTACCCCCTCTTCCCATATTTGTCCTAGCTGTTTTAGCCCTCTCTGTTCCCATTGTTTATACACTGTGTCCCCCTCTTCCCATGCAAAACCTGGTGCTCCCCTAATGTGCATCTTTTGGAAATATGTTCTATTTGGGCAAAACTGCTGACGTATCGTGTTCCAGGTCAGGAGTGGTAATTGAATTGCTATTGGCAGGAGTGCCGCCATTGCTCTGATTCGCTTTCTAGGTTGCCATAGCAGCATGGCTGGTTGATGCATACCCACCCACTGTTTTTCTATCTGAAGCCATGGTTTTGTTTCAGCGTTAACCCATGTTACCAGTATCCTCAACTGTGCTGCTTGATAATATCGATAATAATCTGATACTCCCATTCCCCCTTTTTTTTTTGATTGATAGAGCATTTCCGCTCGAACTTGCGGTGGTTTATGTTTCCATATATATGCAAATGTTTTACGTTTTAATTGTCGGAAGAATTTATTGGGGATCGGTAGTGGCAGTGCTATGAAAAGATACAATATCTTAGGTAGAATCATCATTTTTACCGCTTGTATCCTGCCTATCCATGATAGCTCCAACCCCTCCCATCGATCTAGGTCTTTGAATAGCTCCCGCATTTTGGGGGGAAAATTTGCTTCATATAGATCTGATAAATTGGGTGTAAGATTGACTCCCAAATATCGCAATGAGCGAGTTGCCCATCGCAGTGGGTATTGCTGTTTTATGGCCTTGGTGGTTTCTCCAGACAGGTTCAGGCCCATTAATTCTGATTTAATCATATTTATTTTAAACCCTGCTATTTCCCCAAATTGCTGCAGATTTTGTGTTACTCCCTCCATGGAGCCCTGGGGATTTGTCACAGTGAGCAAGATATCATCTGCAAATAACATGATTTTATGTGTCTTTTGTCCGATACGGATGCCTTATATATTGGGGTGTAATCGGATATCCTGGGCTAGGGGTTCTAATGTTAGGGCAAAAAGCAGGGGAGATAGGGCGCAATCCTGGCGTATCCCCCTCTCCAGTGTAAAGGTTTCAGAGCACTCCCCATTAATAATCAGGGCAGCTAGTGGTTGTTTATATAGCTGTCTTATCCATGCTATAAAGCTGCCTGTTATCCCCATCTTCTTTAGTACTTCAAACATGTAGGGCCAGTGGACTCTATCGAACGCTTTTTCGGCGTCAAGTGAAAGAAGTACCGCTGGTTGTTGTGTGCTATTGATCTCCTGTATGAGATGTATAGCTCTTCTTATGTTATCAAATGTTTGTCTACCCTCTATAAACCCCGTTTGGTCATCTCGTACTAGCTGCGGCATAAACATCTGTAAGCGCTTAGCCAAAATCTTCGTGAAGATTTTGTAGTCTGTGTTTAATAACGATATTGGGTGGTATGAGCCGCAGTGTTTCGGGTCTTTAGCAGTATGATTATATGTGCCAGTCTCCACGAGTAGGGCAATTCTTCCTGATGCTCAATCCCATTTAAAACTCGGGTCAGTAGGGGGGCTAATATATTCCTAAAGCTCTTATAAAATTTATTCGTAAACCCGTCTGGTCCTGGCGCTTTTCCATTTGGTAGGTTACTAATGGCCCACTCTATCTCTTTTAATTATATTGGCGCCGAGAGTATGGCGTTTTGGTCTGGGGTGATTTGGGGGAGCTCTACCTTTTCCAGATAGGTCTGTGTTGTTTGAGGGTCTGTGTGAATCTCATCCCTATACAAGTGTTTATAGAAATCCAGAAAGGCCCGGCTAATCCCCTTAGTAGTGGTTGATCTTTGTCCTGTGCTTTCTTCTATTGTATGGATATAATTTTTGCTTTTATGCTGCTTTAGTTTATATGCTAATAATCGGGATGCTTTATTACCAAATTCAAAATGGCATTGTTGAGTTTTTTTGCAGGGTTTCCACCACTTCTGCTAATTGGAGTTCCCTAAGTTCCATTTGTACTTGGTGGCATCTCCCCGCTGTGTTAATTGGTGGGTTTCCATTGGCCATTGTTTTTTGCAGTGTTTCTAATTCTGCATGTAATTGTTGTGTTTTTGCTTGCTTCTGTCGGTTCCTATAGGCCTGCAATGATATAATTTGGCCTCTTAGGACTGCTTTTAGGCCCTCCCATAATACCTCATCTCCTACTTCCCCCGTATCATTATCGCTAATGTACTTTTTTTATATCTTCTTCTAATTGTTTTATAACATTTTGATCTGCTAATATACTATCATCCATGCGCCATGTCGGGGGGGGACAGTCTATTAGCTGCACATTTTAGTTTTAGGGTAAGCGGGGCG
The DNA here is from genome assembly GCF_901765095.1 of Microcaecilia unicolor. Taxonomy (NCBI): domain Eukaryota; kingdom Metazoa; phylum Chordata; class Amphibia; order Gymnophiona; family Siphonopidae; genus Microcaecilia; species Microcaecilia unicolor. Next base: position 85,122,659 of record NC_044037.1, on the reverse strand, counting down.
TGATCTGACCACGTTCTATTCTGTATTTGAATTGTTTGCACCTGCTGCAGTAAAGCTCGCCCTCCTAGCCATAAATCTATTCTGGAATATGATGCATGTACTGCTGAGTAATATGTGTAACTGCGAGATGTGGGGTTATAATGCCTCCATATATCTATCATCTGCCATTTGGATAGAAACGTATGTAGTTTAGCTCGATCTGTTTGTGCATAGCGTAACCCCTGTGTGGAATTATCCATTGACGGGTGGGGCGTTAGGTTAAAATCCCCTCCAATCAGTAATTCTCCCTCTATGTGTTTTACTATAAGTTCCGATAGTTCCTCATAGAAGGAGCCCTGATGCTCATTTGGGGCATAGATGTTTAACAGGGTAAAGACCTCTGTCCCCAAGCTTATTATCAGTAATATATATCGGCCACCTCTATCTCTCACCACTCTCCGCACCTGCCACAGATATCTATGTGTCAGTGCTATCAATACCCCCTTTTTTTTGTTCTCTATGTGACTGGATGCAAAATATATATCCTTATATCGTCCATGTTTACATAACTTTTCATGTTTTGGTAGCAAATGCTTTCTTGTGCAAAAATGATATCTGCCCTGAGACGCATTGCCTCCTTAAAAAGAAGTTGGCGTTTTGCCGGGGAGTTTAAGCCCTTCACATTGATAGTGAGTAAGTCAATGGTACCCATCATGCCCTCCCTTGTTAGTTTCTGCCATATCCTCTCCTTCCCTGGTACTCCCGTAGCCCCTCTGCCTCAGAAGACCATATCTTTCTTGGTGCAGCAGTATCAGTGAATATTTCCCTCCTCTATCCCTATGTATCCCTCTCCCATAACCATTATCACCTGTCATATTTGGATCAGGTGTGTCGGGGTAAAATGTGACCGTCCCGTGTCCCTCTGCTTATCGGTTAGCTATATCGTGTACTGTTAGCCCATTGTGTGTTTGAACATAGTTGAACATTTTGAACTCTCCTCTGGTGCAACATTAACATATTAATCTTTATAAACCTGTTTTAAGTGGCATTTCAGTTCAATTACTACCTTCCAGTCCTTAATAGTAGCTATTCTGTGTGCTCCATTGCGTATCCTCCATTGCAGTACCTCCTGGCTGATTGATTCTGTGTTGTCGATTTAAGTTCAGGTGGTCGCCCGACCTCCACTTCTCAGTGCAGTATCCGACTGCTGGCGCTGTAGCCGTCCTTTTCCAGTTGTCACTCTCTGCCATCTGGGTCTCTCTCTATGCATTGTCCCCGTTTCTCGCCTTGGCGCCATCGTGGTGTGCAGCTCTTTGTCTGGAAATATCGATGCCGCTTCTGCCACCTCTCTGATTTGATGTAGTTAGCCTTCTTTATAGAAGCGCAAGGCGAAAGGGTGACTCCATCTATATTGAATGTTCTGCGTGCGTAAATATTGAGTGATCGGGCGTAGTTCTGCCCGTCGTCGCAGCGTAGATGCCGCCAGGTCCTGATAAAGTTGAATCTGATGTGTATCCCATTTGTAATTCGGCTTTTCTTGTGCTGCCTGCATTATTTTCTCTTTCAGCTTATAGTCCACGCCTGTTGGGCAACATTTTACAGGACCAGGACACTGCACCAGTGACTTCACAGTGAGAATCCTCAAAGGTAACTTTAAAACCATACAAGAACGTAAGACCTTTGAAGTCAGAATGATTGAATATTTTAACACCCAACAGAAAAGACTTAACAAGGATCTGGGATTCCTAGCCCATTATAAACCATAAAGCTGTATGTCTCTGTTGATCACCCTCCCCTCACCTATCCACACCCACCCTGTTAGAATATCAATGATATGCTTTGATGTCCCCATGCATACTTCCTACCCACCCCCATCCTCCCACCCTGTCAGACTGTCATAGTAATGCTTGAATGTTATCACTTATATACACTGTCAGCTAGCACATTTGCTTATTTCCGATCTGACGAAGAAGGGCAACCTTCGAAAGCTAATCAAGAAATGTATTAAGTTATGTCCAATAAAAAAGGTATCATCTTATTTTCTTTTCCATGTTTTATTTTGTTTGATTTCTATTGATAACCTTAAGAGTGGACTAACACGGCTACCACACTCCTCTACTTAAGCTTATAGTCCACAAAGCAGGCTATCATATCTTTCGGCTGGTTGTTTCTGGGTGCTCCAAGCGCTCGGTGTGCCCTCTCAATTTGTATCTCCGAGGGATCCTTATCTATTTGTATTTCCTTCAGGATGGCGCTTGCTATTTGATGCACTGTATGTTCACAGTCCGCATATAGGGGGGTCTCTGGAATACCTCGGAATCTGATGTTATGACGTCTACTGCGGTTTTCTATATCCTCCATTTTGTCCCATAATTGTTGAATATTTTTCCTTTCCCCCACTTGTTGCTCCGTTACAGATTGCAGCAGTTCGCTTTGATCATCTAAGCGCTCTTCCGTTTCTGCTACTCGAGTTCTTAATGCTGCAATGTCTCCTCTTAGATCCGCACCTAGAGTGTTTAAATCAGGGCGGAGGGCTTTCAGTTCTCCTGTTATTTCCTTCAGCCAGTCTCGAATCTCTAGTATTGGTTCATTTTCGCCCGTCAGCGATTCCTCTTGTGTAGAGAGAACCTGGGATTCCTGCGGTATCTGTTCTTGTTGAACCGGCCGCTCCTCCGCTGGGCCTTTCGCCATGCTGTTTTTCTTTTTTTGTACCGCGGCCTGCTGTGTCGACGCGCTGGAGCCCGTATATGCGAAACCCGCCAGCGAGTGCTTTAATGTTCGAGCTGCCATGCGTTTTTCGGTCACCTGGTGTTCCGCTGTTTTCCACGATCGCTGATTTTATTGTAGCTTCGCGCTAACTGCTTTTATTTTCCGCTTTTCTTTGTGGGACAGCCAGAGCTCTTTGCTCAAGCAGCCATCTTGGCTCGGTGACGTCACTTCCCCCCACCACAATCCCTTTTCAATGCCTCTCATCCAGTCTTCTTGGTAATTCACATTATATCTCAACCTTTCCTTACATCATCCCCTTTTCTTGCCCCTATTCTCATATCCCTCATTTCACACCCTCACTCATTCTCCTAACCGATCAATATACCCTGACTCATATCTAAAACTGCCAAGTATTCATTATCCCCACACCATCTCTCCTATCCATAATTCCCTACTCTCTTCCTCTCCCCTCCACCCACACCCCCTAGCCCCATCAATCTTCTGCATTGTTCCTCTCCCCTCTCCCCATCCATCTCCTGCTCCTTCCCTGCCCTCACCAGTCTCATCCATCTCCTGCTCCTTCCTCACCCACACCCCCCAGTCCCATCCATCTTCTGCTCCTTCCCTCTGCCCCCAGAACCATCCATCTTCTGCTTTCCACTATTTTCTTTCTCCATGTCCACCATCATTCCCTCTGTGTCCCTATCTGTCCTGTCTAGCACCTCCCCTCTGTGACTCTGTCTCTGTCCCTATTCCCATGTTTAGTATCTGCCCTCTGTGTCCTCATCCCATTTCCGCCCTTGCACTGCCACCTCAAGGCAAGCATCTCTCCCTTTTCTCTCCCCTGCTCCATCCCCATGGTACTGCATCTCTCTCTCCCCTTTCCCCTCCCTGCATACAGCATCTTTCCCAATCTATCCCCCCCCCCCACGCATCCCATCTTTCTCTCCCCCTTTCCCAGCATGGCTCTATCTCTGTCCCTCATGGGTCCAGTTTCTCTCCCCCTCTCTCTTCCCCAACTCCTCATCCAAGCTCTTGCTTCCTCTCCCCCTTCCCCATGGTCTAGAATTTCTTGCCCTAACCCTTGTGATCTGGCACTCCCTCTCTCCTTCCACTGCCATCCCTCCATGATGTCCAGTGTCACTCTCCCTCTCTCCTTCCACTACCCCATCCCCAGCGAGGACCAGTGTCACTCTCCTTCTCTCCTCTCTTTCCCTATGCAAGAACAGGAAGCTAAAATAGAGAGAAGGCTTCCAGGTCAGGCCGAAGCTGGTGTGCTTACATTCCTAACGCTACTGGTGGCCTGGACAAATTGAAGACTGCAGGCCGGAGGAGGGAGAAAGAGCGATACTGGATCATGCAGGGAGAAGGGTGAAAGAGAGAGGGAGATGCTGCAACATTCCACTTGGGGCAATGCTGGAGGTGGCAAGCCATTTGGTGGGCAATGCCCCCCTCAACCCCCAAACTATGCCCATGAAACATACACAAATGAAGGCAGATAAAGACCATACGGCTTAGTCTGTCTGCCCATCCTTGACATCTACTATCTCTTCTTCTTCCTTACAGATCCTATGTACTTCAACCAAATTTGCTTGAATTCAGATACAGTCTTCCTCTCCACATTCCACAAATTCACCACCTTTTCTGTGAAGAAGTGTTTTCTCAGGTTTACTCCTGAGTCTATCCCCTTTCGCCTCCTGTGCATTTATGCCATGGAGGTAGTTAAATGCCTCTATCATATCTCCCCTCCTCCTTTCTTCCAAAAGTATACACATTGAGATTTTAAGTCTGTCTCCATACAGTGTATGACAAAGACCACTGATCATTTTAGTAGCCAGCCTCTGGAGCAATTCTATCCTATTTATTTCTTTTTGAAGGTGTGGTCTCCCGAATTGTACACAGTACTCTATGGGGTCTTTTCACTAAGGCACACTAATGTATATGTTAACGATTAGCACATGCTAGGCAGGCTTCAAGGATGTACTTGTAGGCAGTGGCATAGCCAGACTGCCAATTTTGGATGGGCCTGAACCCAAAGTGGGTGGGCACAAAATTTTCTCTCTACCCCCCTCCCCCAGCAAAATTTAGTCACGCTAATCAGATGCATTTGTCACACAGGGTAAAGTGCTGCTTTTCAGTGCACCAGATTTCAGAAAATTTATTTAATAGCCTAACACCCTTTTCAATGAGCTTTCAGAGGCCAAAACCTCCTGCCTCAGGTCAGTATAATGCTGTTACGGTATCCTCGCCTGACCTAAGGAAGGAAGTATTGGTCTCTGAAACTTCATTAACACAGGTACCATATTACTTTATCCTAAATTAAAAATAAAATTATTTTCTTTACCTTTCTTGTATGGCCATTTACTTTTTCTCATTGTGTCGCTCCCAGTCTCTAGATTCTGCTTTCCTTCGTTTTCACTTAACTCTTCTGCCACGGTTTCCTGGCCATTTCTCATTTTTCTCTCCTTTTTCTTTGCTTTCTTCAATATTTTTCTGCCTCTCTCTCTCTGTCCTGATTTAATTCATTCTTACTATCCATTCTTTAATTTCCTTCATCTACTTATGGCTTTTCATCTTTTTCTCACCCTTGTTCTCCCCATGCCCCTTCCTCTTATTCTCCAGTCTTTCACTACTCTCCTTTTCCATCCAGCAGCTCTCTTCTTTCTCTCCCCATCCTTCCAGTCTCCCCTCTCTCTCCCCATCCTTCCAGTAGTCTCCCCTCTTTCTCCCTACCCTTCCATCCAGCGTCTTCCCTCTTTCTCTCCCCATCCTTCCATCCATCTATCCTCTCTCCTGATCCTTCCATCTAATGTCTCTCTCCCTCTTTCAAACCAGTGTCTCTGTATCACTCTACCCTTTTCTGTTCAGTGTCCCTTCTCTCTCCACATCCTTCCAGTCTCTCACCTTTCTCTCTGCATCCTTCCAGTCTCTCCCCTTTCTCTCCCCATCCTTCCATCCAGAGTCTCTCTCCCCATCCATCCGTTTTCCCTCTTTCTCTCCCCATCCTTCCATCTGTTTTCTATCTTTTCTCCCCATCCTTCCATGTTTTCCCTCTTTCTCCCCATCCTTCCATGTTTTCCCTCATTCTCTGCCATCCTTCCATCTGTTTTCCCTCTTTCTCCCCATCCTTCCATGTTTTCCCTCTTTCTCTGCCATCCTTCCATCTGTTTTCCCTCTTTTCTCCCCATCCTTCCATGTTTTCCCTCATTCTCTGCCATCCTTCCATCTGTTTTCCCTCTTTTCTCCCCATCCTTCCATGTTTTCCCTCTTTCTCCCCATCCTTCCATGTTTCCCTCATTCTCTGCCATTCTTCCATCTGTTTTCCCTCTTTTCTCCCCATCCTTCCATGTTTTCCCTCTTTCTCCCCATCCTTCCATGTTTTCCCTCTTTCTCCCCATCCTTCCATGTTTTCCCTCATTCTCCCCATCCTTCCATGTTTCCCTCTTTCTCCCCATCCTTCCATGTTTTCCCTCATTCTCTGCCATCCTTCCATCTGTTTTCCCTCTTTTCTCCCCATCCTTCCATGTTTTCCCTCTGTCTCCCCATCCTTCCATCTGTTTTCCCTCTTTTTCTCCCCATCTTTCCATGTTTTCCCTCTTTTCTTTGACGAGGCCCGCCCTGCATGCCAGCGCCAGCTCCCATTGCCGGCCACTGCTGCTTTTCCTGTTGAGCAGCAGGGCCGACGCTACAAAAAGAAGAAGCGCTAATGGCGCTAAGGAGTAAGGACAAGAAATGTTAAAAAAAAAAAAAAAAAAGCGCGGCACACCGGCAGGCACTGTCTCGGCAGCCTTGAGGCATTGGCTGCTGAGGCATTGGCTGCTGGCTCGCAGGCTCCTCCCGCAGACGGGAGGAGCCTGCGAGCCAGCAGCCAATGCCTCAAGGCTGCCGAGACAGTGCCTGCTGGTGCCGCGCTTTTTTTTTTTTTTTAACATTTCTCGTCTTTAGCGCCGTTAGCGCTTCTTCTTTTTGTAGCGCCAGCCCTGCTGCTCAACAGGAAAAGTAGCAGTGGCCGGCAATGGGAGCTGGGGCTGGCGCTGGGCGGGCCTGGACTGAAATTGGGTGGGCCTGGGCCCAGCCAGGCCCACCCGTAGCTACGCACCTGCTTGTAGGAGTGGCCTAGTGGTTAAAGCACCGGTCTTGCAATCCAGAGGTGGCCAGTTCAAGTCCTGCTGCTGCTCCTTGTGATCTTGGGCAAGTCACTTAACCCTCCATTAGATTGTGAGCCCTCCTGGGACAGAGAAATATCCAGTGTACCTTAACACACACTAATTCATTAGCGCATGCTAAATGTATTGGTACATCTTAGTAAAAGGATCTCTAAGGGGCAGATGCTCAAAACTCCAACTCCAGCACTATTGAATACAGTACTGGAAAAGTACCCCCACAACAGTGCTGCAACACAACTCCTCAGCATTGACATGCAAATTTGGGCACAATGTCAATGTGCTGAGCATTAGGGAGTCGTTTTGAGTTCTGCAGGAGAATTGTACCTGGACACGGGCTCTTGAGCGCATGCCCTGACAAGGCAGAGAAAAGCCTCACCTGTCAAACCTGGTGGTTTGGTGAACCCCACAGTCCCCACCCCCCCAAACATGTAAGGGCCTACTGGTCCAGTGGACCCCCCCAAAAAAAAAAATACATAAGGGCCTGGTGGTCCTGTGGACCCCATATGCTCCACCACCCCAAAAATAAATAAAAGCCTAATGGGACCCCTCCCCCGAAGACTAGTCTAGCCTTTGTAGCCTAGCAGTTGCTCCCCCAAACCCCTCCTACCTTGGCTGGTGTTAGAAACATAGAAATATGACGGCAGATAAAGGCTATATGACCCATCCAGTCTGCCCATCCTCTGTAACCCCTAATTCTTCCTGTTCCTAAGTGATCCCATGTGCTTATCCCATGCCTTTTTAAATTAAGTGCAAGTGCTTAGATATTAGGTGCATTAATACCCGGTTACACTAGTATTCTGCAAAGGAAAGTAGGCGCCTATTACGTTCCCTATGGACACCTAATTGGAGGCATCTTATTATAGAATTGCCACCTTAGATGATAATTTTATGAGAAGCTGCTTTAGTTTAAGGCAGCAAGAATGCCAGGTATGTGCCTTGTTTGTATGGTACATACATTTAGGACTGGAGTCTATAAACGGCACCTAAAAATCAACGCTGAAAAGAAAATGCTAAGCGCTACTTCACTATGCTATATGCTTTGACTGCATTTTCCAGCAATAAATGTCACATCTTAATTGTTCATTGAGTGAGAAATACTTTGTTTTAAATCTGCTACCTGCTAGTTTCATGGAATGTTCCTTAGTCCTAGTACAGATAGAATCTAACAGCCACTGCAGGATCTAATTTAGTATTCCCCCCCACCCTCCCCAACACCCGCCCACCCCTAGGACAACTCCTCATTTATAGTCAGTTATTGTAATTAGGGTAACAAGCAAGGAGTGCTCTTACAGAGTTTTAAATACATTTCATTACCATCTAAGAAGGGAATACTAAATAAATCATACAATATACTATATAAAGTAAAAGACACTTTTATATTAGGCTAATATCCTTAATACTGTAGCAAGTTTTAAATTATTGAAAAACTAAAAAAACACTAAGATGAAGTCAGCAGTCCAGCAGCGAGAGGGGTGCTATCCAGTCTTTTGCATTGAGTGTCACATGTATGATTATCTCCTAGTTGGTGAGATGTCATATGTTTGCGCCCGATGCAAAGAGCTCCTAGCTCTTAGAGAACGTGTCCGTTCTCTTGAGGCTAGAGTAGCAGACTTGGTGGAGCTGAGGGAGACAGAGAGGTACATAGAGGAGACCTACAGGGATGTTGTAGAGAAGTCCCATCTCCAGTCTAGTAGCCCTTGTGCTACCTTGGAGGAGGGAGGTCTCCTAGACGGATAGCATCACCCTGGTGAAGTAGGAAGTACTCCTGTAGCCAGGACCTGCCCACCAGGGGATGTACTATCCTCTCGCACCGAGGATATGTCTCCAAATGCTGCCCGGGAGGGAAAGGTTAGGACAGCTGTTGTAGTTGGTGATTCGATCATTAGGCATATAGATAGCTGGGTGGCTGGTGGACGTGAGGATCACCTGGTGACTTGCCTGCCTGGTGCGAAGGTGGTGGACCTCACACGTCACCTAGATAGGATTCTAGATAGTGCTGGGGAGGAGTCCGCTGTCTTGGTAAATGTGGGTACCAATGACATAGGAAAATGTGGGAGAGAGGTTCTGGAAGCCAAATTTAGGCTCTTAGGTAGAAAGCTCAAATCCAGAAACTCTAGGGTAGCATTTTCTGAAATGCTACCTGTTCCACGTGCAGGGCCCAAGAGACAGGCAGAGCTCCGGAGTCTCAGTGCGTGGATGAGACGATGGTGCAGGGAGGAGGGTTTTAGATTTGTTAGGAACTGGGCAACATTCTGGGGAAGGGGGAGCCTATTCCGAAAGGATGGGCTCCACCTTAACCAGGGTGGGACCAGGCTGCTGGCGTCGGTATTTAAAAAGGAGATAGAGCAGCTTTTAAACTAGAAATGGGGGGAAGGCCGATAGTTGCTCAAAAGCGCATGGTTCGGGAAAAGGTATCTTGCAAAGATACCTCACAAACAGGGAAGATAGGGTTTCTGGATAGTGAGGTTGCACAACAGACCGTAGGCCAGGTGCTCTTAAATACAACTAAAGATCAGACAAAAGATGGCAAATCAATAGTGTCAGGTACTAATCATCATGCAAATAGGAACAACAAACATACTCTGAAATGTCTATATGCAAATGCTAGGAGTCTAAGAAATAAGATGGGAGAGTTGGAATATATTGCACTAAATGAAAAATTGGATATAATAGGCATTACTGAGACCTGATGGAAGGAGGATAATCATGACACTGTCATACCGGGGTGCAAAGTATATAAAATAATGAGTGGAGAGGAACAGGTGGATGTGAAGCGTCTGTTCACGCTTTCCAAAAATACTAGGACTAGGGGGCATGCGATGAAACTACAGTGTAGTAAATTTAAAACAAATCGGAGAACATTTTTCTTCACCCAACGTATAATTAAACTCTGGAATTCGTTGCCGGAGAACGTGGTGAAGGCGGTTAGCTTAGCAGAGTTTAAAAAGGGGTTGGACAATTTCCTAAAGGACAAGTCCATAAACCGCTACTAAATGGACATGGGAAAAATCAACAATTCCAGGAATAACATGTATAGAATGTTTGTACGTTTGGGAAGCTTGCCAGGTGCCCTTGGCCTGGATTGGCCACTGTTGTGGACAGGATGCTGGGCTCGATGGAACCCTTGGTCTTTTCCCAGTATGGCATTACTTATGTACTTATGGCTGTTCCAGTGGCGTACCTAGGGTAGTTGACACCCGGGGCTGGTCATTTTTTAACACCCCCCCCCCCCCCCAAATCCAGTACTAGGCATGCCGAGAATACAAAACACTCAGGACCTATAGAGCAATTCTACCATACCATAAGCAGTCATTTCTATGAGTCACACAAGGAAAAGGAAAGCATCTTAAACACTACAGTGAGCACTAGAACATCAATTCACCTATTGTAAAACGAAACCAGACAGAATAGTACAGATCGTAGATCCTGCACAGCATAGGCGGTCGGTGGCCCAACTGTTTGGGGAGGCTAAAGGGGGCGGGGTTAGGGGTGGAGCCAGGGGCGGAGCTTATAGCCACAATTAACACAGAAAAAAAATAAGTAAAAATAAAATAGTCACAATACCTTTTGTTAAATTTAGATATTAGATATGTATCATATGTCAAAGAATAAAGTGGTTGCTCAAAGCATATACTAACCACAATCGCTCAACTGCAAAACACTATGCACGTATTTGTGCAAAAACATACTCAAACCTTACTGTACCATAACACTAGGCAGACCCTAATACACCAATATACTACCCATATAGAAAATGCAGACCGTCAACAATATGAAACAAGGGATCATAATATCACAATTCTCATGTAGAGCCACAAAACACCCTTTTAGGGTGGATAGTGTTCACAATGAGCTCCTTTTATTAACAACTATATATAGATCCTTCAAGAGGTAGTGTGTCATGATTTAGGCTCTAAAACCCTTTCCGATGTTTTGGTGCCACCTCAGTAATGCCAATACACAATCTCTCCACTGCAAAACACTATACACAAACTTGTGCAAAAACACACTCATAACCTTAGCAAACCATAACAGCACTAATTCCAAGGACAGGATGAGCTACAACCTTATGCGTGGAAAAGCAGCACTGTAATTACACCGGGCTCTAAAACACCAGTACACAACCTATTGAAACAAACAAAAAAAAGGGCTGTAAATACTACACACTAGTAGAATACTGCACCTTGATTACACAAGAAAAACACATGACACAACAGATATGAAGGCAAAACTGGAAAGTTACCTCAAGAAGTCAGACTCAGCATGCAGCAATACTAGAAAAATTGAAACTTACATGCAAAATATCACAGATGCACATTTCCAAAAGCTGACATATTCCAGTTAATAAATTCTGAATAAAATACTTTTTTCTACCTTTGTTGTCTGATCATTTAGTTTTTCTATTCTTTGGTCCCAGTGTCTTCTTTCCATTTGATATTTTTTCTCTCAACATGTCCACCATCCTCCTGTGTCCTTATGCGTCCTGTCTACCATCTGTAGCCCTGTCCTTATCCTTTCTCCAGTTTCAGCATCTGCCCTCAAAGTGTTCCAATCCAGCCCTTAAATTCAGCAATTTCCCCTCCATCCAAATCCAGCATGTCTCCCCTCCATCCATGTGCATGAACTTCCTCTGTCTTTCCTCCCCTCCATCCATGTCCGGCATTTCTCCTCTCTCCCTTCTACTCCATCCGTGTGCATCTCCTTCTTCCCTCCCCTCCATCCATCCATGTCTTTCTCTTCTACCCTTCCATCCAGTGTCATCCCTCTTTCTCTCTCCATCCTTCTACCCATTACCCTCTCCCAATCCTTCCGTCTATTGTCTCCCTCTCCTTCCATCCATTGTCTCCCTCTATCTCCCTTCCTTCTAAACAGTTCTCTCTCTCAACCCTTTTCCATTCAGCATGTCCTCTCTATCCCCATCCTTCCAGTGTCTTTCCTCTTTCCCTCCCTACCCTTACGTCCAGTGTCTTCCCTCTTTCTGCCCCCTCCTTCCAGCATTTTCCCTCTTTCTCCCTCCTTTCATTCAGCATTTCTCCGTCTGACAGCTAGGGTCTGCCCCAGTTTCTCCCCAGCAGCTTCTCTCTCCCCATCTTTCCACTAATCTCTCTCTCTCTCCTCTTCCATCCAGCATCTTCTCTCTGGCTCTCCCGTGCTCTCTTCCATGTCCCCTCTTTCGCTCCCCATCTCTCTCTGGCTCTCCCCTGCTCTCTTCCATGTCCCCTCTTTCGCGCCCCATCTCTCTCTGGCTGTCCCCTGCTCTCTTCCATGTCCCCTCTTTCTCTCCCCATCTCTCTCTGGCTGTCCCCTTCTCTCTTCCATGTCCCCTCTTTCTCTCCCCATCTCTCGCTGGCTCTCCCCTGCTCTCTTCCATGTCCCCTCTTTCTCTCCTCATCTCTCTCTGGCTCTCCCCTGCTCTCTTCCATGTCCCCTCTTTCTCTCCCCATCTCTCTCTGGCTCTCCCCTGCTCTCTTCCATGTCCCCTCTTTCGCTCCCCATCTCTCTCTGCCTGTCCCCTGCTCTCTTCCATGTCCCCTCTTTCTCTCCCCATCTCTCTCTGACTCTCCCCTGCTCTTTTGCATGTCCCTGGCTCTCCCCTGCACTTTTCCACTTTCTCTCTCTCTCCTCCAGCGTCCTCATGCATCCCACCTTTCTCTTCCCTCCCCTTCTTGCTCCCATCACTCTCACTCCTTTCTCCACCCCCCTTTTCCTATTCCCTGCCATTGCTTTCCTTCCTCCCTCTTCCCCTTAGATGTGGCACCTCACATCCTCCTCTCACCACCCCCTTTCCCTTTGGTCTAGCAGCTGGCTGGCATGATGCATCGCTCACCCCCCCCCCCCCCCCCGGACTAGTTCGGTATCGCTTTCCCCCTCCGCTCCTGTCATGTCTTTGAACGTCGAGGATTCCTTCCGGTAGCAGCAGAATTGGCAATGATGTAAGCGCTGCTTTCAGCCTGCCCCAGAAGCCTTCTCTGGACAGCGTCCTTCCTACGCTGGGAAACTGTACAGAGAGTGCTTCCGGGGCAGGCTGAAAGCAGCGCTTACATCATTGCCAATTTTGATGCTACCGGAAGGAATCCTTGACATTCAAAGACGACGTGACAGGACAGGAGCGGAGGGGGAGAGCGATACTGCAGTAGTCGGGGGGGGGGGGGGGGGGGCGGTAATGATCGCGCGGTCCACGGGAGGGAGGGAGATGTTCAAGGCAGCGGGAGCTGCACCCGGGGTGGTCCAGTCTGCCCTGCCCTTGCTGCACTTCTGGCTGGGGAGGCTTAGCCTCCCCAAGCCTCTTATACCGGGCGCCTATGCTGCATAGTCAATGCCAACTGAAAGCCATGTCTTTTTCACAAACACAGATACACCCTAATCCACTATAGAATAAGTAATCATAAACTTTCTATTTAGACAAAAATTAAACTGAACCCCCAATGCCAAACTCTGCATACAATGCAACACCACAGAAACTGTCCCCTAGTACTGTGCAAAATATAAAGACAGCAGATGTAAATTTGAAAAAAACTAACAAGTACCAATCACCACTTTACAAATTAACAAATAGAAATAAAACAAATATAGAAAGTAAAATAATACCATTTTATTGGACTAATACATTTAGCTTTCAGAGGCCAAAACCTCCGTCCTCGGGTCAGTACAGTATAGTGCTGTTACAGTATCCTATCCTGACCTGAGGAAGGGGGTTTTGTTCTCCGAAAGTTAGTCAAAATGTATTAAAATTAGTCCAATAAAAAGATTACCTTATTTACATGTTCTATTATAAACATTTAACACATCTACAATACTTTATCCTAAAGCAAAAAAAATAAAAAAAATATATTTTATTTACAGTTTGTTGTCTCTGGTTTCTGCTTTCCTCATCTTCTTTTCACCGTCTTCCTGCCATCCAGCATCTGTCTTCACTCTCTCTCTCTCTGCCATCCAGTGTCTGCCCTCTCTGCCGTCCCTTCCATCCACTGCCTGCCCTTTCTCTCTGCCCCTTCAATCCACCATTTGCCCTCCCTCTCCCATCCATCCAGGGTCTGCCCTCCCTCTCGCTCCCCCTTCCATCTAGGATCTGTCCCCTCTCTCTCTCTGCCCCTTTTTTCAGCCCCCAGTTCCAGCCCCCCTTCTCCCCTCTGAACACCCCCACCCCAGTCCCCTTCTACCCTCCCCTTCTCCTGTCTGAGACCCCCACCACAGTCCCCTTCTCCCCTCCTCTGTCTGAGACCCCCACCCCAGTCCCCTTCTCTCCTCTGAACACCTCCATCCCAGTCCCCTTCTCCCCTCCCCTTCTCCCCTCTGAGATTCCCACCCCAGTCCCCTTCTCCCCTCCCCTTTTCCCCTCTGAGATCCCCACCCCAGTCCCCTTCTCCCCTCCCCTTTTCCCCTCTGAGACCCTCACCCCAGTCCCCTTCTCCCCTCCCCTTTTCCCCTCTGAGACCCCCACCCCAGTCCCCTTCTCCCCTCTGAACACCCCCACCCGAGTCCCTTTCGCCCCTCCCCTTCTCCCCTCTGAGATCCCCACCCCAGTCCCCTTCTCCCCTCCCGTCTGAGACCCCCACCCCAGTCCCCTTCTCCCCTCTGAACACCCCCACCCCAGTCCCCTTCTCCCCTCCCCTGTCTGAGACCCCCACCCCAGTCCCCTTCTCCCCTCTGAACACCCCCACCCCAGTCCCCTTCTCCCCTCCCCTTCTCCCCTCTGAGATCCCCACCCCAGTCCCCTTCTCCCCTCCCCTGTCTGAGACCCCCACCCCAGTCCCCTTCTCCCCTCTGAACACCCCCACCCGAGTCCCTTTCGCCCCTCTCCTTCCCCACCTCAGTCCCGTTAAAACCGGCGAAGCAGCGTCGCAGGCAGCGCCTCGTGCCCTGCTTGTAAAAAAAAAAAAAATCAGATTTGATTTTTTTTTTTTTTACAAGCAGGGCACGAGGTGCTGCCTGCGACGCTGCTTCGCTGGTTTTTTAAATGTGCGGCGCCGCGGGAACGGCCACGGGAGGCGGCGGGAGCGGAGCACCCCCCACCCACTGGCACCCGGGGCGGACCGCCCCCACCCTTGGTACGCCACTGGGCTGGGCTGTTCTACACCACTTATGATTTTTGAAACCTTTAGCATATTTCTTTCTCAGTCATCTGTGCTCCAAGCTGAAGAGCCCTAACCTATTTAGCCTTTCTTCATAAAGGAGCCATTCCAATCTTTTTATTATTTTTGTGGCCTTCCTCTGGAACTTCTCTATTGACCAGTGACCCGTGCTGAAAATAATTTGCAGTTAATAGAAATGCTTGTAAACATTTCTAGCCTCCTGCTCTGTTATCCTGGTTTAACCTCATACTCCACCTCTGTACACAGTAAACACCTTCACAGAGGAAGCCCAGAGCCAGGCTCTGGCTTCCACTGGGCCTGAAGGCTCCCTTCCTCAACCCTACCCACTCTGCTGAATTCCTGGAAACAGAGATTAGTAGAAGCTGCTTTGATAAGGTGGATCTTAGCAGAAGGAAAAGGGAAATCTGAGGCAGTTTTAAACAATTTTTCTTCTTTCCAGGAGCACAGCAACAATTGTTGTATCAGGCATGTGGAAGACTATTTTTAACCATTATCTATCATGGAATCCCCTGTACTTCATGCCTAGCTCCAGTATGCCTCTTTCTAACCTTACCAGCCAATGAGCTGAGAAAGAAATAACCAATCTCTATTATTATTATTTATTTAGATTTTGCTCACACCTTTTTCAGTAGTATCTCAAGGTGAGTTACATTCAGGTACTCTGGATATTTCTCTGTCCCAGGAGGGCTCACAATCTAAGTTTGTACATAGGCGCCCGGTATAAGAGGCTTGGGGAGGCTAAGCCTCCCCAGGGGGTTTAGATTGTTGATTGCAGCAGCTGCAGTGAAAGCCCGTCTCTAGTGTAACCAGTTGTAGAAATTGGTGTAATTTGATTACCTTACTGCTGGGAGAGCAGGGGGGGGGGGGGGGGGGGGGGGGGGTTGGCTGGAGGTGTCCTGGGTTGCCAGGGAGATATTTAACTAGGATGAATTCCTGCACATGAGCAGTTCATACTAAAGAGACTTGCACTGACCCCTGAAATTTTAAAAGTGCTAAAAATAAGTTTTAAAAGTATTTGCATTAAATCTAATTGCAGAATTTAGGTGCTAGGAAGTGGGATTGGTATGCTATGTACTCCAATTTGCTCAAGCCATATGCAAATTAGTCTGTTTTTGGGAGGTTCTCATTTGCATAGTTATGGGTAAAAATGGTTGGAAATGTTTACAGCCTTAATGTTAGGGCATGGCTCTGATCAAAAATGTGAAGTTTGACAAAAAATTCCCATTAGAGTGTATGTTAATCTGCATTCAAATAGAGCTCTCTGATTGGATGAGCAGCTCCTGTTAGAAAATCTGCCTGGTAATAGAGAGATTTGACTGAGACAGGATCTGCATGTTTGAGCTCTGTGTGTAAGAAAGGAAAGAAAGAATTGTTGTTTGATCTAAGTTGACTGAAATTATAAAAGAGTGCCTGATTATGTGGTAAATGAGAAAACATGTGAAAAGAGATTGGTGGAAATTTACAAGTTTGAGGTTTCTCTATTGAGAAAAGGATCTGAATATTTCACTTGTAAGCCTTCCCTTCGTTCCCATCAGTGTCCCGCCTTCTTCTGACGTCATTTCCTCTTTCCGCGAGGGCGGGACACTGATGGAAATGAAGGGAAGGCTTACAAGGCTAGAGACGGGCTTTCACTGCGGCTGCTGCGACGGAGGCAGGGGAGCGAAGAGAATCACTGGGTGGGTGTGGATGGCTGGAGGGGGGCAGGGGAGAGGAGAGAATCGCTGGGTGGGTATGGATGGCTGGAGGGGGGGCAGGGGAGAGGAGAGAATCGCTGGATGGGTATGGATGGCTGGAGGGGGGCAGGGGAGAGGAGAGTTGCTGGACATGGATGGAGGAGAGGGAAGGGAGAGAGAAGAAATACTGGACATGGATGGAGGGGAGGGAAGAGTGAGGAAGGAGATGAGATGAGGGAAAAGGAAGAGAGAAAAACTGCACATGGATGAACAAAATAGGCAGAAGCTGGATCCACTGGACAGTCAAGTCTGCGGAGGACCCAGCTTTTACTTACGGATGTAGGACAAGAAATGAAGAAGAAAGGCGGAAAGTAAAGAAATAAATGGAAAGGAAGCCCTGGAAACGGAGTTAAGAGGACAGATAGCAGCAGAATCAGATACTGGGCCAGCAGGATCAGAAAAACAAAGTCACCAGACAACAAAGGTAGAAAAGATCATTTTATTTTCATTATAGTGTTTGGAATATGTCCACTTTGAGAATCAGGTGCTCAACATTAAAAGTTTTATTTATTTACTTATTTATGGCATTTTAGCCCACATTAAACATGAATTAGGATGTTTTGTGGCTCTACATGAGAATTGTGATATTATGATCCCTTGTTTCATATTGTTGACGGTCTGCATTTTCCGTATGGGTGGTATATTGGTGTATTAGGTTCTGCCCAGTGTAATATTTATGGTACAGTAAGGTTCTGAGTGTGTTTTTGCACAAAATTGTGCATAGTGTTTTGTAGTTGAGCGATTGTGGTTAGTATATGCTTTGAGCAACCACTTTATTCTTTGACATATGATACATATCTAATATCTAAATTTAATAAGAGGTATTGTGACTTTTACTTTTATTTATTTATTCTGTGTGTTATCAGACAATTATAGTTCTAAGCTCCACCCCTGGCCCCACCCATAACCCCGCCCCCTTTAGCCTCCCCAAACAGTTGGGCCACCGACCGCCTATGCTGTTCCTCTATGTGTGGCAAAGTCTAGGGTTACCATATTTGCCATGACAAAAAAAGAGGACACATAATATAATGCAGTCATGCCCCTGTCATACCCCTGCCCCGTCACATCCCCATCCTACCCCGTCACACACTCACCCACCCCAGCTCTGCACTACAGTGTCACCTTGACCCACCCCAAGAAAGCCAGATTCCCTCTCTCTTCTCCTATGTATGTCCCCTCCCCAATCTTTTCCAGTCTCCCTCCATTCACCTTTTTTTACAGCTCCCTCCCTCTTCCCGTGACCCACATGACTTAATTTACATCGCCTCCCCTTCTGTACCTTATTGTCGTGCCCTGCAGAAGTCTTGCAAGGCCATCGCTCATTTTGAAGGGGGCACCAGGAGCAAGAGATCTGTGGCCACGCCAGGCAGAAAAGAGTGGGCTCTTTCCTGCCCTGAAGAGGCCACTAGACCACCAGGGCATGACAATAAGGTACAGGAGGGGAGGGGAGGATAGGACACCCTGAGGCCCACCTGCCCACCAGCCTACCCGTCTGTCTGCAAACCTAGTCAAACGGGCAGGCTGGCAAAACCTGCCTAGACGTCCCGCAGTGCCCTCAAAAAGGGGACATGTCCGGGTAAAACCAGACATATGGAGGCACTTAGACTTACAAAGTTCAGTAGGTTACTATGGAACTTTGTAAGTCTAAGTGCTTTGAAAATGAGCCCACAGTAACCCTAGCAAAGACTATCCTGTACCACAATACCATAGCTCGATTACTGGCTCAATCCCGGTATGCCGACAATCCAGCAGCTCACAAGGGTTTCCTTGTAAGCTGCTGGATTGTCGGCATACCGGGATTGAGCCAGTAATCGAGCAATGGCATGCAATTGGGCATCCTTCCCCTGATGAAGCTTGACCCGGCGAAACGGGACCGTTGGCGAGGCCCTTAGTTTAAGCTACAACGAAGCTACAACAAAGCTAAGTAGCCTTGCTCTGTATTTTGGCCGCTGTTTTGTATTATATATTTATACATCTAATTCATGTGAACATTGTGGAAGGAGGTTGGTAGGGACCTATGATTAGAATATGGTGGCATTGTATGTAATCTTATTATATAAGATCAAGATTATGTTGTCACCTGTCTGAGGTCCTGTCCTCCATTTATGATCAATTCATTTTTTTGCATTCTTTATGATTTGATCCGCCATTTTTTGTAGTTGGAAGATTATCAAAGTGTGTGGAGCTTTTGTTCCCATTGTTTTTTTGCTAGCTATATGACACAATACTTAAGGAGCTTCCTTTTACATTGTAGCAGCATAAGCATTTTTTTTTTCAAGCATGCTACCAACCAGGTGTGTTGCCATGGATGGGCACCTCCACTTCTGCCCCAGGCTTCACCGTGCTTCCAGATCTGTCCTCTCCTGTCCTGCATGTCACCCAGGACCCGGATGATTGCATTAACACAATGTCATGTTAATGCAATCATCCGGGTCGTGACTCCTGGCAATTTGTAGGTATGAGTGGGGGTGTTGATAGGTTAGGAAAATGAGTGAGAGTGTGAAATGGGGGGTAGGGGAGAGGGGATGAAGTGTGGGGGAAGGTAAGACATAATATTAATGACCTGGATGACTGGAGAGAGGGTGAAAGGTATTGAAAAGAGATGGAGGTACTGGGAAGTGCTATAAGATGGTCTGCCGAGAGGGGGGGGGGGAATTCCCAGGGCCCGGCCTACAAGGGGGAGCCAGGCTGGGTGCCGGCAAGCTTCTTCCTGACTACTTCCAGGTCTATCCTCTCCTGCTCCTCCTGTGTGTCGTTCAGGACCCAGCACGATATCACGTTAATGCAATCGTCTGGGTCGCGACTCCTGGCACGGACAGGACCAGGAGAGGACAGACAGAAGCAGGCAGGAAAAAGAAAGGCTTGCTGGCACTGGGCCTGGGCCTCTTCCCCCTTGAAGACAGAGACAGAAAGGTAAGGGGGCGGGAGGGAGCGGTGGTACGCGGCAGTCCGGTGCTGCCCTGGGTCCAGCAATGTCTCTCAGCGGCCCTGATCTAAGTGACAGGATAATTACAAGAGTGGGTGTCTTTTTCTGATGCCTTGACTCAAGTTAATTCTCTCCTAACAGGACCTTTTGTTATGAAAACTACTTGCCACTATTTGGTCCCAAACAATGAAGCAAATGTTCCTGTGAAGAGTTACACATTAACTCCTAGGCCTGGCCCTAACTTGACCTGACATTTCCTGTTTATTGATTCTGCAAAAGAGTATTTCTGTCTGCACTGTTTCTTTTTCCTAAAACATGAAGGAAAGTGAGACAGCACCCAAGGAAAGTGGAATGTACTACTACTAATCACTTTTATAGCATTACTACACATAAGCAGCGCTGTACACATTATATGCAGGTACTTTCTCTGTCCCTAGATGGTTCACAATGTACAGGTTTGTACCTTGGAACAATGGAAGGTTAAGCAACTTGCCCAACATAGGCGTCGCTACAGGGGTGCAAGGGGTGGGGGGCAAATGCCTCACACAAAATCTTGTTTGCCCCCCTTTACCACCCCAATTTCATTATCTAAACGGTTCAGCATCTTCCACCCACCTCATCCCCCAGGTCTGGCAATTTTCTCCATCTTCCCCCATCCCATGTGATCTGGTAACTATTCCTTTCTTCCTCCCCTCGCCCTCCGTCAGTCCTCCAACCTTCAGCTATGTTTCTGCAGCATCAGCCACTGAAGCAGACCACTGCTGGTTGGTTCCAGAAGTGATCTCTGTGCCATGTCCCACCTCAGCAAGAACAGGAAGTTGTGTCAGAGGAGGCGGGAGTTGGGTTACCACATGGCTCCAGAAAAAGGAGGACAGATTGAGGCAGTCTGGGTTTTACTTCCATTGCTTTCAATGGAAGTAAAACTCGGAATGGATCAATGTGTCCTCCTTTTTCTGGAGCCATATGGTAACCCTAGTCGGGAGGCAACACAGAGATCACTTCTGGAGCCAGCTGGCAGTGGTCCGCTTCAGTGGCTGACACTGCCAGCAATGTAGCCGAAGGTTGAAAGACTGAGGAAGGAGGGTAAGAAGAAGGGAATAGATTTACTGAATCAGGTGAGGGGGGGGGGGGGAGAAGGCCAGAGGTAGTGTCTGTCTGCTCAGGGGAGGCGGGAGAAGCAGGAGGAGGAAGGGAATAGAGAGTTACTGGGCCGCATATGGGGGAGGGGGGAATAGAAAGATGCTGC
Source organism: Microcaecilia unicolor (assembly GCF_901765095.1). Lineage (NCBI taxonomy): Eukaryota > Metazoa > Chordata > Amphibia > Gymnophiona > Siphonopidae > Microcaecilia > Microcaecilia unicolor. The sequence continues at coordinate 85,101,807 of NC_044037.1, read as the reverse complement.
GCCTGCAGGAGAGGGAGGAGGATGGATGGAATAGAAACAGAGATGCCTAACCACAGGGGTGATGAGGGGGAGAGATGTTGGATAGAGAGGGAGGACTTGGAGAGAATAAGAGATTGCATGAGGGGGTGGGGAAGAGAAGGTGAGGAATGCTGGAGTCAGGGAGGGAAGGGGGGAAAAGAGAGAGATGCCAGGATGCAAGGTGGGGTGAAAAGAGAGAGGAGGGGAAGAGTAGAAAAGACACTGAACCCAAAGATGGAGAGAGGACAAAGATGCTGGACTCCAGGGAGGCGGGAGGGGAAAGGAGAGATCCTGGCCTTGGGATGAGAGATACAGGGAGAGACAGGGACACAGAGGGTATGGGGACAAGACAAAGAGGGCAGGTGTTGAACATGGGGGAGGGATAAGAATGGGGACACAGAGGGAATGAATGTGGACATGGAGTAAGAAGTAAATATCAAACAGACTGGAAACCTTGGATAGAGCAGAAGATAAATGGGGTGGGGAGGGGTAGAGGAACAGAACAGAGAAGATGATGAATGGGAGACATGAAGTAGAGAATTTTGAGGGGATAGCGAGGACCTGGCAATTTGTAGGTATGAGTGGGGTTGTTGATGGGTTAGAAAAATGAGTGAGAGTATGAAATGGGGGGTATGGGAGAGGGGATGAAGTGTGGGGGAAATTGAGACATAATGTGAATGACCTAGATGACTGGAGAGAGGGTGAAAGGCATTGAAGAGATGGGAGTACTGGGAAGGGGTATAAGATGAAGGGTATGGGTCTCTGAAGGAGTTGAGTGAGGGTGGAATTGGGGTTAAAATGATGGTGAAAAAAAGGCAATAGAAGATGGAGTAGAGGGTAAGAAATAGAAGAAGTGGAGTAGAGTGTAATAGATAGAAGAATGGCCTAGCGGCAAGGGAAGGGAAAAGACATAGGAATGGAGCTGGACTTAAGGGGAAGATAGGTAGTGGAGGTAGGTGACGGCCAAGAGGGTGAGTATAGAGTATGGAAATGGAGGACTGGGGAGGGGGTGAAAGATGAGGGGAGGGAATTGGGGAAGGAGAGAGACAGAGGGGGCAATGAGAGTACTGGAAAGAGAATGAGAGGGAGATGGAAAAAGCAATAGGGAGAATTAGGATAAAATCAAATGGGCAGATATAAACAGAGAAAAGTGGGAAAAAAACATAAAAAGAAAGATCAGTGGCAGACAGATGTAGAGATAGAAGAAACAACCACAAAGGAGGAACAATCCTCACGAAACCGTGAGCGAGAAGAAGAAAAACAGTGAGGTGGATCCAAGGAGGATAACAAAGAAGTCTTTATTGGGAATGCCTAAAATACGACCCAACATAGCCGTGTTTCAGCCCGAAGGCCTGCTTCAGGGGTCTTGATGAATCTCTGATTTTATAGCGTGGTGCTTAACAACAGGAAAGTCTAAAGCAAGGACCTGGCTGTAAAATCCTTTTGGTTATCCTCTGTCTTGCGAGTACGCTGAAAAACAATAGCCGTGTTGCCGGCTAATGTAAGTGATGCAAGTGTTCCAAAGATAGAAAATAAGTCAAAAAGAGAGAGACGAAATAGAAAGGCAAACTTGGAAAATAGTTTGGAAGAAGACTGACACAAGGAAAGTGGAAAAAAGACTGGGACCAGCCCAATCAAAAAAAATCAAATGCCTAGACAACAAAGGTAGAAATAAAAATAAAATATTGTTTAATACAGGATTGAGATGTGTCAGCTTTGGGAAAAATGTACATTTTTTCTATTTCTCTGTTTTGTAGAGTACAGGAGAATAGAAATTTTAGTTTCTCTTTTACCAGTATTGCCCTGCATATAGGGTCTAGCTTTCTTGAGTGGAGGGGAGGGAGGTCTCCATTTCAGTTTCTATATACATTTCTTTGTAGTATCTGTAACAGTTCAGCGTATTCTAGTTTCCCAGTAGTAGGTATATTGGTGCTCTAGAGCCCAGTATAGTATTTCATAGCACTGTCTTTTCGTAGGTGAATTAGGGCTGTTATGGTTTGCTCTATAGGTTTTAAATGTATCTTTGCAGGGTTTTGTGTTATTGATCTCCACATCCTGTAGAGTTACCACATAAACAAAATCCCATCTGATTTAATCAAAATGGCAGTGGAAGGAGCATGTGCTGCTCCTGAAGTGATAATCAAACAAAATCACTAACTACCGCCCAGTAGCATCAATCCCACTGGTGGTCAAACTGATGGAAAGCATGGTAACCAAACAATTTACTGATTATTTAAACAAATTCACAATATTACATGAATCACAATCAGGATTTTGCCCCCTCCATAGCACTGAAACAGTACTAATTACTCTCCTAGCCAAATTCAAGCAGGAAATAGCAACAGGCAAGAGCATACTTCTCCTCCAATTCGATATGTCCAGTGCGTTCGACATGGTAAACCATAAAATACTACTAAGACTCCTAGATTACTTCGGGACTGGCCGGACACATACTTAGTTGGATCAAGGGTTTCCTAACCACTAGAACATATCAAGTGAAATCAAGCTCAAACATATCACCACCATGGAAAGCAGAATGCGGAGTACCTCAAGGATCACCACTATCACCGATCCTTTTCAACCTAATGATGACCCCACTAGCCAAATCCTTATCCAACCAAGGCCTTAACCCTTTCATCTATGCAGACGATGTCACAATATACATTCCTTACAAACGTGATCTGACAGACATCACCAACAAAATCAAGCTCAGCTTGAATATCATGGACTCATGGGCAAACGCATTTCAACTAAAACTCAACACAGAAAAAAAACCCCACACTGTCTCATCCTCTCATCCCAATACAATAGGAACAAACCCACAAACAAAAACACTCCAGATTATACTCTCCCTATCTCAGACAGCCTGAAAATTCTCGGTGTTACAATTGACTGTAACCTCACACTAGAGAACCAAGTGAAATCTACAACAAAGAAAATGTTCCACTCAATGTGGAAACTCAAATGTGTGAAACCATTCTTCCCGAGGGAAACATTTCGCAACTTGATACAATCAATGGTACTAAGCCATGTAGACTACTGCAACGGAATTTATGCGGGATGCAAAGAACACATTATAAAGAAACTTCAGACCGCTCAAAACACGGCAGCCAGGCTTATATTTGGAAAAACGCGATTTGAAAGCGCCAAACCCCTCCAAGAAAAACTGCACTGGCTCCCAATCAAAGAATATATTGCTTTCAAAATCTGCACCCTGGTTCATAAAATTATCTGTGGCGAAGCCCCGGGATATATGACAGACCTCATAGACCTACCAATCAGAAACACAACAGGATCAACACAAACATACCTAAACCTCCACTACCCAAGCTGCAAAGGACTCAAATACTAATCAACCTATGCATCCAGCTTTTGTTACATAAGCACACAACTATGGAACGCATTACCGAAAGCCGTGAAAACAACTTATGATCACCTAAACTTCCGGAAATCATTAAAAACTAATCAGTTCAAAAAGGCATACCCTACCGACCCAACTTAAATGCCTGTACCCTGCAACACAACGAAACCAAAGCTTGTAATGGACATATAACTCTTCCTCTCTATGATTCCCTAATGTGTCTGTACACATGAACCTTATTCTATCACAACATTACTGTATTTGTTCATACCGGAATTGGTGAACGCCTTTACGGTACTATGTAAGCCACATTGAGCCTGCAAATAGGTGGGAAAATGTGGGATACAAATGTAACAAATAAATAAATAATCACAATTTGAATATTTTACGTATGATGCATTGTAAGAGAGATAGGCTCAATTGTTGGGAAATACAGAGTTTGTGATACAGAATTGGAAGTGCAGGATTTATATTGAGATTTTATCCAATCCTGCAGAGAATTCAGCCTTCAAGCTAAACAGAAGAATTTATTGAATGATGTTATTAATTATAATGGGGGTTTTACTTGATAGCTGAAACTAGCTGGAGGAGGAAGGTTTCTTTATGCATAGAAGGCCATGTTTATTTATTATTTAGATTTTGCTCACACCTTTTTCAGTAGTAGCTCAAGGTGAGTTACATTCAGACACGCTGGATATTTCTCTGTCCCAGTGGGGCTCACAATCTAAGTTTGTACCTGAGGCAATGGAGGGTTAAGTGACTTGCCCAAGATCACAAGGAGCAGTAGTGGGGTTTGAACTGGCCACCTTGGAATTGCAAGACCAGTTCTCTAACCACTAGGCCACTTCTCCACTCCACTCCACTGTTGTTTTATTTTGCTAATTTAAAAGGAGAAATTAGATCTTAGCGGCTAATTTGCTATCCCTTAGTCCCTCTAGACCGGCACAAATGAGTTATACACTCCTACCAACAGATGGAGACATACATCTACATACAAGTTCAGTGTGTTCAAAGTGAGCTGTATAGTCCCCTGAAAGTCAATCTATGACTAGCAAAGCAGACCCCCAGGAACAAGACTCCATACCAAGAAGATACCTCAAGGAAAGAAAAGTAAAGACAACCAAGACAGCCAAATGACATGCGAGGTAAATGGCTCCCCAGCCTCCTGCCTAGCCACTGCCAAAAGCCGAGAACCCTCAGCACAGCAGCCAAGGAAAACTTGGTGGTGCCTCGAGGAGCACTCCTGGGGATCCCAGCAATACAACTATCTATATCAGATACAATGTGTTTGGTTTATTCAGCGTCATGTTATCTCTCTATTTTTTTTTCATCTTCTGAAAAATGACACAGACCGACCGTACAACCTCAGGTGGGCTCTGTGCTGGTCTAGAGGGACTAAGGGAAAGGAAATTAGCAGCTAAGATCTATTTTCTCCTTCCCCTGCATCCCTCTAGGCTGGCACAGATGGGAAGTACTAAAACAGTGACCTAATGGGTGGGACCCCCAGAGCCTGGGATTCCAAAACTCAAGCCCCAAAGATCACATCTCACCCTGCCTGTACATCTAAATGTTAATGATGCGCAAAGGAATGCAATGAGGACCAAATTGCTGCTTTACAAATGTCGAGAAGCTCACAAAAGAATGCTCCACCCAGGAAGACACCTTAGCTCTGGTGGAATGAGCCTTCAAGATGTCTAGCACTGCCTTCCCTTTCACCATATAAGCTGAAGTGATTGTCCAGTGAGCAATAGTCACCTTGGAAGCTGCCTCCCCTTTCTGAGCACCCCCAATCAGAACAAAAAGCCGGTCAGTGTGGCAAAACTCCTGAGAGACCTGGAGGTAGCACCACAGAACTCTGAAGATGTCCAAAGAATGCAGACAGCGCTCCTCTTCCAACCCAGAATGATCACCCATGACTGAAAGTAAAGAAGGAACCAAATACAGCTTCATCTTGTCTGGAAAGTCCACCAGGATGGATTTCAGACAGTTCAATGCCTGAAGCTCCAAAACCTGATGAGCGGATGTCACCGCCACCAGAAACACTGTCTTCAGCATGAGATCCTTGAGGATCAAACTTGACAAAGGCTCAAATGGTGAAGAAACCAATACTGAAAAGACCAGATTGAAGTCCCAAGGAGGAACTGCTGGACGAACAGGAGGCTGGAGAAGCCATATCCTCGCAGGAAACACTACAAGTCTAGATGAACCGCTAAAGGACTCCCCCCTAACATTCATAAAAACAACCTAAAGCTGCCACCTGAACCTTGAAGGAAGACCACGTGAGACCTCTAGAAAGACCATCCTTCAAAAGCTCCAGAAGGTGCGGAAGTGATGCCTTGAAAGGCTCCATGCAATGATCCTGACACCTGCTATACTTTCACATAAGCCAGGGAGGTAGACCATGGATGAGAATGCAGAAGTGTATCAGTAACGGAGGTCAAATAACCCCTTTTGCTCAAACACACCCTCTCAAGAGCCAGGCCATAAAAAAGAACCGACCTGGGTCTCCTAAAAACATTGGACCCTGGGCGAGAAGAGAGGGTAACACCAGCAGGAGAAAGGGTGGCTTCACCAACAGATGTACCAGGGCCGCCATGGCCAATCCAGGGCCACTAGAACTACCTCACCTGGATGCATTGAATGATCCTGCCTATGAGAGGCCAAGGGGAAAACATGTAAAGGAGACCTGACACGGGCCAAAGCTGGACCAGAGCATCCAGGCCTTCCACCCAGTTGTTCCGTCATGTGCTGAAGAACTGCAGCACCTGAGCATTGAGAGATGTCTTAATCAAGTCCATCACAGTATGCCCCATTGGTGAACTATGAGAACAAACACCTAAGGATCGAGACCCCACTCTCTGGGATCCAACAGATTCAGACTGAGGTAGTCGGCTTAAATGTTGTTGACCCCTGCAACATGCGCTACCAAAAGGTCTGCGAGGTGCCCCTCCACCCAATTAAACAAAAGAGCTGCCTCCCATGCAATCTGCGGACTCTTCGCACCCCCCCCCCCCCGATGGTTCAGGTATGCCACAGCTGTGGCATTGTCGGAGAACACTTGCACCACCTTGCCGAGAAGGTGTTCCTGAAATGTAGCCAATGCTAGGCGTATTGCTCTGGTTTTCAAGACATTGATGGACATGGGGGATCGCAAACCATCCACGCAACCAGAGAGACCTCCTAGCCATTACACTAAGAGCCATGGACTTAGTGGAGGCACGGAGATCATAAAGGGCATCGTACAAAAACGATGCCCCCATCTCTATCTTGGCCACTTCCTAATCTACCATGGATCAGTCTGCCATGTCCCGATAGTGGACCCGCTCAGCTCAATGAAAACAGGCTTGAGCGACTAAACCATCACAACAGCAGCCATGCTTGAGAAGAGTCTCCATACGACATCCCTGTGGGTCCCTGAGTGCAGTACCCCTGTCCACCGGGACAGTAGTCTTCTTAATGATTGCAGAAACCATGCATCCACTACAGAAGGGCACAAAGTCTCCCAATCCTCCTATGGAACAGGGTATAGGCGCACCACAGAACGTGCCAAATGAAAGGGGGCATCAGGCACCTTCCACTGGGCCCCTGACACATTGAGCCTGCAAAGAGGTGAGAAAATGTGGGATACAAATGCAATAAATAAATAAATAAATAAATAAAATAAATGGATGCCCTTCAAAAGGGGATCCACAGTCTGTGGCACTTCCCTAGGTGCATTGTCAAATTTTAAGGTGGTAGAAACTTGAGAAATGAGCTCCAGGAGCTCCTCCCTCTAAAAAATACAGACCACTGATGAATCTTCACCTGGCGGCAAGTCTTCAGGCAACTCACCCTCCTTGCCATGCTGCTCATGGTCCACTAAATCCTTCAGGTTCAGTCAGGATCTTTCTCCAAAGGGGAGGACCCCAGCTCCCCTAAATCATCCCACTCTAGACGGTGTTTCTTAGATGGGAACCCAGAAGACAACCCCCGAACAGGACTCTGCAACTGACTTCCACTAGCAGCACACTCTTGCCCTGCATCCTGTTGCTGTGACGGTTTCGGGATTCAAAATGGCCACCGAGAGTTAAAGCGGCCTCGCGAGACTTCAACTCTCGGTAGCCATTTTGAATCCCGAGACCATCACAGCAACAGGATACAGGGCAAGGACAGCGCTCCGGGCAGGAAAGAGGGGGCTCTTTCCTGCCCCGAAGAGGTCACTAGACCACCAGGGCAGTAGATAGTAAGTAAGGGGAGGGGAAGGGAGGTGAGGTGACCCGGGGGAGGGGAATATGTGACAGGGGGCAGGGAGAGGATGCGAAAGGGGCAGGGCGTGGGCGGGACATGTGTCCTCTTTTTAAGAGGACAAAATATGGTAACCTTAGCCTTTTGGAATAAAGCACACATTTTTACTTGCACTTTAGTTCATGTTTTTGAATGCTAATTTTACTTCCATATTAATAAATGTGGGTTTTAGTGCTGGAAAAAGCACGTTGTTTAACGGACTTCACATGCAAACAATAGGAAAGAACCTGTATATGGAATTAGTTCCAGTGCAGGAAACTGCACTGAACTTAAAGCATTTTTTTAAACTTCATCTCTTGTGCTGGTTTTTAAATGCTAGCCCTAGGGGTGAAACAGAGTTTTTAACTTCCATTCATTTCAGTGGAAGCATATGGAAATTAAAAACAAAAAACCCCCCTTGCGATCTGGTCCTTTCAAATTGGAGACCCTTGGTTATGAGATCTCCAACTAGGGACTGTCCTGGGATTTCCTGAACTATACTTAGCTAGCCCACCATTCACCCACATCCACTTACCCCACTGTAGTTACTCACGAGCTGCATGGTCCAGGAAGGGGAAAGCTGTTGCAGAACGTGAGCAGGAAAGGGAACAACAGAGGTACAGACTAGTGCAGGCTGACACTGGGATATGGGTAGAGTGGAGAATGGTAGAAAATGGGTTGGAAAGGATGGGAGACTGATGGAATGAGTTGGGAGAAGGTGTCAGGAGGGGGAATGTGCTAGTGGAGAAACAAGAAAGTGAGTAAGGGACTGTGCAGGAGGATAGAACATGTGGGGGGAAAGAGAGTAAGAGAAGATGAGCTTGGGAGTAGAAAGACTGATGCCCAGATGATCAAAAGCCCTGCGCTGTTCCAAACAACGCTCTAAAAATAGCACTGGAACAGCGCGGGGCTTTATTACCCCTATGATCAGAGATAATAGCATGCAAACTTATGCGCGCTATTATCTCTGATCAAAGGGCAAAGTGTGGGAGGATTGTGTATGAGCATGCTCTCAGGCACAATCCTCTCACACTTGTTTGATAGGTCCAGGCTGTTGAAAGCCCAAACCTGTCAAACACAGGGGCTGGAGGTCTGTGGGACCCAGTGGCGTAGCCAAGGGTGGGCTGGGGTGGGCCCAGGCCCACCCACTTTAGGTTCAGGCCCACCAAGTAGCAGCACACCTATAATGTGGCTGGCAGGGACCCCAAGCCCCACCAGCCAAAAACTCCCAACAACTGTTTGCTGCCGGTGAAAATCTACTATTTAAAAGGTATAAGGGGGAGAGGGGATGTTTGAAAGACCATATGGCATGCAGGCAAGAGAGGGAGAAACCAAATCACTTGTAGGAGAAGGTGGAGTTCTGCCCACCCACCTTGGGTCCAGGCCCACCCAAACTTGGGTGTCTGGCTACGCCCCTGGTGGGACCACAAGACCCCCTAAAACAGGAAGGCCCTGGTGGCCTACTGCCCCCAGCGAACCCCCACCCCAGGCTATCGACATAGAGGCTGGAGGTCTGGTGGATCTCCAGCCCCCCTAACCCCCCTCGCACCCCCCCCCAAAAAAGCCCTTTGTTGCCCAATGGGCCATAAACCAAGACTCCCCAACCTGGTGGTCTAGCAGCCCTCTTCCCCCGCCCCCGTACTGTTGTCGGAGGAGGGAGTAGTACACTCCCTCCTCTTCCAGCACTGCCTTGAAAATGGCGGTGCCCAGCCCTGCCCAGTGCATCCTGGGACGCGCTGGGCAGGGTTTCACACCATATAAGGGAGAAATATAGGGAAAACAGGCTTATGCTACTACCTTTGCGTACAAAAGCACACAGTCTTGGAACGCACTACCCATGGCCCTGAAAACCATGACCAATCTAACCAGCTTTCGCAAAGCTTTGAAAACACATCTCTTCAACAGAGCCTACAAAAGTCACCCTCAATGAAACAAATCATTCCTTAAACCACCCAAGTACACCAAAAAACACCTCTTACACAACCTTACCTAACACCTTTCCATCTAAATTCCTCTTTCACCTCAGCTTATGATCAACTGTTTTCTTAAATCATGTAACGATGTTCTCATATCCATAGTCTGTAAGCCACATTGAGCCTGCAAAAAGGTGGGAAAATGTGGGGTACAAATACAATAAATAAATAAATAAAAACTTGTTCATAGAAAGGATAGTGGATGCACAGAAAGGCCCCTAGTGGACGCAAAAATGGTAGCAGGTTTCAGGTACCAGGAAGAGAAGAGAAAGCCAAAGATAAAAGCAGGTTATACAGGAAGTGGGAAGAGAAAATGAACAGACTGGATGGACTTTGCAGCCTTTATCTGCCACCAGATTCCAAGTTTTTATCTCTCTGCACGTTGTCCTGGGGGTGTAGAATTGGGCTGCTGCTTTGCTGAGAGGTCCATAACAGATGTGTAGACACCTGTGAGCACTTTTCAACTGCATTCCTCTATAAAAGGCACCAGGGCCGGTCATAGGCAGAGGCAACAGAGGAAGCCGCATAGGGCCCCGCGCTTAGGGGGGCCCGGTGCGGCGTGCCTCAACTCTGCCTCATTCCGACCGACCCCCACTCGGACAACCGCATCATGATCCCGCTTGGCCGCCGCCGCTCCGCTCCTGCCACGTTGCGGCACGGTGCCCACCCCCTGCTGAGCCCGCCGTCAGCAGCCTCCCCGGACCCTGACAGTTGCACCAACGGCCCTGACAGACAGTTGCAGCGCCAGCGCGACAGCCCCGGCTCCCAACAGAGAGTTGCAGCGACGGCTTACCCCAGTGTTTCACTTCCCGCTCAATGTCCCACCTTCTGATGAGGTATTTCCTGTTTGGTGGGCGGGAGTCACTGAGCGGGAAAGCTGCCTGGAGCCTGGTCGGAGGTGAGCCGGTGTGCGAGTGAGTGCGACTTAAAAATAAATAAAGACAGTCAAGAGGAGCTCGAGCAAGTTTGTGCCACTGCCATTCAAAGGTAAGCCAGGTATGATGATAGCTTTTCTTATAAGGAAGAAGGAAGTTTCAAACCCCTTTTGTGCCATTTTAAATGTAAATACTATTGCAGTAGTCTATTATTCTCCCATCAGTGATTAAGTCAAAATTCAGTGTTTTATGAAGGGCAGTGACAGGAAAAGATCAAGAGGTTAGCTAAAGTGGTGCGTGTATGTGAGGGGTGGGGACAGGGGCAAGTGGAGAGGGCTAGTAGTGTCAGACTTTACTGTTAATTTGCCCAAAGTTATTGAAAACCTAAAGAATCCCAAGTGGGCAGACTAAAAATTGTCCATCTAAAGGTACTTATCTTGCTAAGCTGGCCAGATCATGTGTATTTAGGAGAATTTGAGTTTCCAAAGCAAATAGCATTGTAGCCTCAAGAAAGAGGGGCATTTCTCTAAGCATGTTCAGCTTAGGAGAGGAAAAGAGCACATATAAAATCCATTTCCAAGGAACCTTTTTAAATTAAAAAATAGGGGAATTTGAAAGTACTGGATCTTTTCTTAGTATTTTTCTTTTATTCTCCTTTGTTTTGAGAATTGGAACAACTAATTGTAGTGGACTTGAACTGAATTTCTGGGGGGGGGGGTTCATGATAGCATTGTGCTTATTATTTCAATCAGTTTTTTTGTACAAGTTGTACAAGTTTAGCTTCATTTGTCTTTATTTGAAATTCATAAATAAAAAGATTATTCCATTTTTAGAAAAATTATCAATGGGGTGGAGCTAGGGTGGGGGCGGAGCTAGGATGGGCCCCACCAAATTGGTCTGCACAGGGCCCCGCACTTGCTAAGACCGGCCCTGAAAGGCACCATTTTAAACTGAAAACCTACTGGCTACTTCTATAAAGAATGATGAGCACTAATACATCTTTCAGATCACGCACCATAAGCCACTTTAACACGCTCTCCTCTGAACGCAGACTGGGTGGACCTTTCAGGTCTTTATCTGCTGTCATTTACTATGTTACTACTACTATGATAGTTTATCAAAATGGAGGAAGAGCACCATCTAGTGGTGATATTACCAATTTTTTTTCTATTTTCTTTCTACCCACTTCTGGGTCTTGGGGGCTAGGTGATTACAACCCCACCATCATGTTTTTGACCTTTTCCTCACAGGATACTGCAGAGGTTTGCCACTACCTTCTGCATCTGACAACACCTGGCAACCCTTCAACCAGCTACTAGCCAACCTGATGTCATTTGACTTCTGAGATTTAATAAGCTAGGACTCTCCAAGGCCAGTGGTGCAGAAGAATGCTATTCAACAGCCATCTCACTTAAACCGAAGTCGATTATTTAGAAGCTCATTCAATGCACAGAACTCAGGGGCCAATGCTCAAAGCTACTGCAAGTGTCAACGTGCAGTTAACATTGGGTTTGTGAGCACATTATTCTGCACTGAACGATCAGGGGTTTTCAACCCAGTCCTCGGAGCACAGGGGTTTTCAGGATATCACCATTAAATTCAATAGGGATATCCTGAAAACCCTGATTGACTGGGTGTGCCCCGAGGACTGGGTTGAAAACCTCTGGATCAGTGGGCTCTAGCACAGATGTTAATGTGCGTGCTAAAGATGATCGCAAATTGTATGGAAATGTATTAAAATGGATGCTAATGAGATCAGTAAGTATTCCTTCACATGGCTCAGACGGAAGAGCTGCAATGCGCAGAAGAAAATTATGGCCAGATCAGGAGCAGCATTGAAGGATTTGAGAAGAGGATTTCTTATCAATTTTTCAGACTGAACTGCCGGTTTTGTCTTCATTCACAAGTGGAAGGAAACTCCTACAAGTTTTAAAGACTGGCGGAAAGTAACAAATGTGTACATGAAGGTGGCGCAAATTTTTGGGTGGGCACTAGAGAAACACCTGCCACCTGATGCACCCATGCCCTACCACTGCCCCTACCCCTACCACACACCTACCCCACTCCCAATAACTTCAATGAGGGTAGCAGTGTTGGCTTCAGTAGCTGCAGGTCACGATGAGGACTAGGGAAAGTACACGAGGGTGCAATCTTCATCTTCCATTGATCCACGGTCCTCCAACACACATATGCTTCCCCCAAATATTCTGCAGCCATAGAACCCCCTGGCCCTCCCCCAACAGTGGATGCAGAGCAGAGACATTTCCCTATAAAACTCACCATACAAAAATATTTGTTTCTAGTATTATCTCAATAACAAGGCATATTGTATAGTACAAAAATCTATCAAACAAAACGTCACTCAGAACTTAGAGCAAATCTATCACGCCAACACTAACATCCAAAACAAGGATCCTACCTATGATATTTTAGGGCCCTAAATATTTCAGTGGGGGCTCTAAAATATCAATACATCTATCGAAAAAACTGAACAAACCAAATTACTACAGAATACTACATAGAAAATTCATGTTAATAATACTTTGGTCACACACACAGAACACAAATGGTAAATACAGAATAAGTGACCACAAACCATAAACAAATTAAATCGAAATCCCGAGGCCAGACCTTGCATGTAGTATAGCACCATAGAAATAGAAAGAGATGCATTTTCTCCTACACTGTGCAAAATATAATGATAGCACATGCCACAGATGGTGTTAGGGGTTACAACTAGGGCAACTGCCCTTGGCCCCCTGGCCAGAGAGAACCACTGGCCAGCTGGAAGCTGAAGAAGGTGCAGCCTAGTAGTAAGGTTTGGGGTCCCCTCCCAAATTTCTGATCTGGGCCCCAGCCATATCTAACACCAGTTCTGGCAGGATGTACATTTCAAATCTGACATATAAAATTATTTTTTCTACATTTTGTAGTCTGGTCATTTTATTTTTCAAATTGTGTTGGCCCCAGGCTCTGGTTTCTGCTTCCCTCTGTCTTCTCTTAACTCACTCACCAAGGTCTCCTGTCCATTTGACATTTCTAACATCTCCATGTCCACTATCCATCTTCTTCCATTTCTGTGCCTCTATCTTCCTCTATGTTCAGTATGTCCCTTTCTCTGTGTCCCTATATTTCCCTGTCCAGCTTCTACCCTCTCTTACTCCCCTATGCCAATATATCTCTCTCCTCTCCAACCCTACCCCATCCAGCTTCTCTCCCTCTTTTCCTCCTTTCCAGCATCTGGTTTGCTTGCTTGCTTGATTGCCTGCCTGCCCACCCTCTCTTCCGTGGTGAGGCCTGGAATCTCCATTTCCCTTCCCTCTCCCTTGTGCTGTTCCAGGAGCTCTATCCCTTCCCTCCAGCCCCCTCCTCCTCTTCTTCCCACATCCAGCAGTACTCTTCCTTTCATCCAGCCCCCTTCTCTTCTTCCTCCCATGTCCAACAGCTCTCTCCTTTCAATCCAGCCCTCCTCCTTTTCCTCCCAGAAGTCCAGCAGCTCTCTCCCTTCCCTCTAGCCCTCTCCTTCTCTTCCTCCCACATCCAGCAGCTCTCTCCCTTCCCTCCAGCCCCCTCCTCCTCTTGCTCCCACATCCAGCACCTTTCTCCCTTCAATCCAGCTCCTTACTCCTCTTCCTCCCACGGCCAACAGCTCTCTCCCTTCAATCCAGCCCCCTCCTTCTTTTGCTCCCAGAAGTCCAACAGCTCTCTCCCTTCCCTCTAGCCCTCTCCTCCTCTTCCTCCCACATCCAGCACCTCTCTCCCTTCAATCCAGCTCCCTCCTCCTCTTCCCACGTCCAGCAGCTCTCTCCCTTCCGTCCAGCCCCCTCCTCCTCTTCTTCCTCCCACATCAAGCAGTTCTCTCCTTTTCCTCCAACCCCTTGCTGCCTTTCTTCCCACAGGTCCGGCTGTCCAGGATCATTGTCTCTTCCTACCTGGCCGCCCCGCCCTGGCCGCTGCTGCGGTGCCTGCTGCAGCTTTCATTTCTGGCTGTCGCTAGCAGCAATTCACACAGGCACTCCAGGGCAGCCTTCCCTTTGCCGCGTCCGGTCCTCTCTGATGGAACTTCCTGTTTATGCAAGCGCCGGATGCGGCAGAGAGAAGGCCACCCTGGAGTGCCTGTGTGAATCACTGACAGCAATGGCCCAATAAATGAAAGCTGCAGGCACCGTGGCAACGGCGGGGCAGGGAGGAGCAGGAAGAGGCAACGATCCCGGATGGCCAGACCTGCGGGAGGAAGGTAGCAAGGGATGTTAGATTGGGGATAGTTAGGATGGTACATGATCGAGCAAAACCAAAAGTAAAAGCACATATCAGCGCCTGTTCTTTTGCGCCAAAATATAAGCCTTGCAAGAATTCCATGTGCTAGTAATATCTGTGAGGTTCATATTTAGGCACTGAAGAATAAGCACCAATGTATGCCAATACTTTTATTTTTTTTTTGTCTGGGCTTGTGCACAAGAACCACGCTTACTGCAAAACCTTTGTGCACATGTGTCAGGTGCGTTCCTTATCCCCACTAGCCGCAATTTCACCATGCATATAATTTAAATATCATTTGGTTCATACATCACAGTGCTAATTCTTTTTTACAATGTTGCTGCACTGTAGGCCTAGCTGCATGTGACTTTCAGCATCAGTCCCTCAGCCAGAAAAAAACAAGAGTCAGGTTAGAAACTAGAGGCTCTGAACCAAACATGTCACATTACATGCCTGGAGTTGTAGTCTTTATCAGTGGTGTAGCCACAGGTGGGCCTGGGTGGGCCGGGGCCCACCCACTTAGAGTTCAGGCCCACCCAACAGTAGCACACGTTTAACGGTAGCTGGTGGGGATCTCAAGCTCTGCCAGCTGAAGACTTCCCCCTAATGATAACGAAAACGCTACTCTTCATGATACCGGCACCTGTGCATACTCAGGTTTTAGCGAATGCCTACTTCAGACTGCCAAGGTGGAAAGAAGCATTTTCCTGCCAGCGGAGATATATGTTTGGTGGCTGGAGGGGGGGGGGGGGGGGGAGAGAACACTTGGTGCCCACCCACTTTTTGCCTACGCCCACCCAAAATCTGTTGTTTGGCTACGCCCCTGGTCCTTATTTTCTTAGAGAGCTGGGGTGAGGTGGCAATTCCACCTTTACAATGCCCAAATGAAGAGATTAGTGATCATAGACAAATTAAGCCCAGTCTAACAAAGGGGGACTTTACCTTGCTTTTGTGTATGTCTTCTTCTGTCCAGTTGGATACATCAAAAAAAGTGACCTGAAAGAGACAACGTGACAACATAAGAAACAAGAAGACAACCAGATAACACTCCTTCTCTCCCCAATCCCCCCCCCCCCCAATGAAGCAGACTGAACACAGCCGTAAAAGTGCAGTGTTCAGTCTGGGAGGTAGATTATTTTACTGGAAATACCATTTTAAGCAAATACTTAAAACACATCTACTCCTTCAAAACTACATGCAAAGAACACAGCTCACAACTATAATCATAAGAAATATAGCATAAGTGCCATAACTGTCTGGGGATGTTCTTGATGTAACAGAGAGAAATGCCTGGGAATCTGCAGTAATAAAGTTGTAATAAAGTTATTGAAGGATAAGCAAGATATATTTTTAGGAAGTCTAATGATGTATAGAGTGTTCAAGTGAGCCTTATTTGATGGCGTTTCTCACTAAGAATAAAGCTTGGATGTGGGATACAGCCTATACTGAAATCTCCCTTTGTCCTTCACTACATTTTTTGAGTAGTCATTGTTAGACCTTTTCAGTTCCTTCTGTCTCCATCGAGTTGCCGAGCCATTTAGGCATTTCTTCTTTGCGACTGATGCTTTTTTTTTTTTAGAGTATTATCTCTCCTTTAGGGTTTATTATTTCAGTGGTTCTGGGAATCTGCAGTGACATGAGGTAGTGGAACACTGTACAAGAGTTCTGTAGAGAAGTGTAACTAACAAGTCTTGTGTATAACAACCTACAGAGCCGTTCAATTATAACTGTTTTCATATTTACATAGATTTTGTTTCTGCATTCACGAAGTTTCATTTCATCTTATACAATTAATTATATGCATATATACACTTGCTTTGTACCTGTTTTGAAACCCAGCCCCTTTTGAAAAAGACACTGCTACATATACCGATGTATGTTTCCTTTATAGATAAGAATAATTTCTACAATTGGCACTATGCAGGATGTTTCTGTGGTAAATAATATCATGACGTCAGAAGGTCTCTCATACATATGTATATATATATATATTAAAGCATTTTTAAGCACCTTTTTTCAAGCATTTTTCTAAGCGTTTTTGTGATTAGAAAAGAATCATAATTACATTAGAGATATATTTTCAGTAGTAACTTATCTCTTAACGTCATAGTTTATCATTTTCAGAGGATCACCAAATTCCAGTCTCATGGGAGTGCGCTATATATAAACAATCTCCAAGCTCATTTTCACAATCTTCAGGTTGATTTATATAATTCTAGAGAGTTTGCAATTATGATTTTGTTATCACTTGTTGACTTAGGTAATCACACTGGATATTAATAATAAGTTTTCTTTTTCATTTATAGGATTATATTTATGTCGTTCGTGTCTATTGATTTAATAAAGACATCTTTTTTTCATAACCAACTATACATCATAAGGTCAGTAGATTTACCTGCTTATAATCGAACGAGAATAACGCCCAAGTTCCGACCTAAATCGGGAGATGGGCGTTCTTCTCACAAAACCGAGTAAATCCATATAATCGAAAGCAATGTTTCAGTGCGTCCGTGTCGCTCGTACGTGGACGTAAAAACGCCCAAATAAGAGGCGTGTCGGGGGCGTGTTAGGGGCGGTGATACGACGTGGACGGGTACAACGTATAACGAATAGCGAAATGGCTCTGGTTGAGCGGGAAGATGGGCGTAATCTGATGGACCCGAAATAAAAGCGACCAGAGCAAGGGGGAAAGCGTCTTTAGACTCATTAGCGATTGTGTGTAGTTGGAGAGTGGCGATATTGTTGGTGGAAGAGCTGAAGTGGTGGTTGCAGAGAGAAAGCCGAGCGTGTTGAGTACCTGTGACGGTCGTCTGTGTGCCCTGCCTCTTTTTGTGTCTTACCCTTTCACCGTTCCTTACTCCTACTCCTTTGCTCCATCGCCCCCTTCCCCCTCCCCCTATCCTTCCCCATTCACTCTTCCCACGTGTGTACTCTATTCCCTGACCTCCGTTTGTCTCTGTGTGCCTGTACTGTTTGGCGAGTGAGTGGCCAGAGGGCGTGGTGGCTGGAAGTGACAGATCTGTGTGTGTTGCTGTTTGACTACTAATCCTAATACTTGCACTGGTGGTGGGGATATGGATGCACTTAATGCACTTGTGGCATTCATGCTACACGAAGAGGCCACCCACCGCAGGAGGTATTCACGGCCCCGAGTGTTTAGGCCCCGCACCACCTTCCTACAACTCACTGACCAGCAGTGTCTAACAAGGTTCAGGTTTGATAGGGCCACCATTCGTCAGCTGTGTGAGCAGCTGAAACCCCTCCTTCAGCCCCAGACACGTAGGAATAACCCCATCCCTGCCCACCTCAAAATCACTTCCGCTCTCTCTGTCCTGGCCACTGGCAGTTTTCAATCCGTATTAGCTGCTAACACAGGCCTCACCCAGGCTTCTATTTCACACTGTCTCACCCAGTTCCTGGATGCCTTCATAACTCACACCTCACACTACATCACTTTCCCCACCACCCCCCAGGCTCTGCACAACAACATGGCCGCCTTCTATGCTGTTGCTAGATTCCCCTCGGTCATCGGTGTGATAGACTGCACACACGTAGCCCTCAGACCCCCCCGGGCACACGAAGCCACCTACAGAAATAGGAAGGCATTTCATTCTATGAACATGCAAGTTGTATGTGATGCCCAGGGGGAGATATTAGACGTGTGTGCCAGGTACCCCGGCTCCAGCCACGATGCCTACATCCTACAGCACTCGGGCATCTTCCGCAGGTTCGAGCAAGGGGAGTTCACTGGTGGATGGCTACTAGGTAAGTGCAACATGCATGTACCACCCATACTAGACCTCCTCCACTGGGCAACCCTCCGCCCTGGCTTCCTCCACCACAACCCACTATCCAAATCCCCCCGCCCCCCCTGTACCTGCTCCAAGCGATACACACTCATCTATCTCATTCTGCTTTTCTGCAAAGGTGACCGAGGCTACCCGCAGAGGACATGGCTTATGACCCCCCTGATCCACCCACAACCAGGGCCAGAAGAAACCTACAACAGGAAACATCGCAGCACCCGGGGGATCATTGAGCGCACCTTTGGTTTATTGAAAAACCGCTTCCGCTGTCTGGACCGGTCTGGAGGAGAGCTGCTCTACAGTCCAGAAAAGGTGGCCAAGATCTTTGTGGCGTGCTGTATGTTACACAATTTGGCCCAGCGCAGAGGACAGCCTCTCCCAGAGGAGCCACAGCCACCACCAGAAGAGGCCCCAGATGAGCTGGAAGAGGAGCCCCCTCCACCCCCAGCCCACAGAGCAGAGCTCAATGCCTACCAGCTTGGTGTAAGAGCAAGACAAAGACTCATTGAAACAAGTTTTAGGTGAATGTAAGTGAGCATTTATTATTTACATACAGTGCATATGTGTTTGGTCAACCCCACCACCACCACCACCACCCCCCTCCCTCCCACACCCACCCCCCTCCCACCAACCCTCACCCTACAGCATGTCCCATCATTTTCCCCTTCCCTTCCCCCGTCCCCTCCTACCCCTCCCACGCCCTTCCTTTGCAGCTGGTGCTGCACGGGAAGTCTCTTCCCCCTCTTCGGAGCTGCTGCTCCCAGTGTCCTCCTCCCTATCCCCACGGCAGCCTGCGGCTTCGGCTGCACCGTGGAAATCGGGCCACCTTCTTGGTTGTAGTGGTCTGGCCACAGGACCCAGAATGGGAGCAGCAGGAGTGGGTGCAGAGGCTGAGGAGCGCAATGCCCACCTCTTAGCTGGTGGTTGCTGGTGGTCAGTGGAGGAGGAGGTTGATGGCAGGGGCTGCTCCAGCAGCACGGGGGCTGGAGTAGGCGCGGTGCCCTGAGGGTGCAGGTGTTGGATGCTCTGCTCCAGCCATCTCAGTTGCTGGAGCACCTCCTGGTGGCCTTCACGTTGCGCCTGGAGGAGTTCTTGGTGTGCTCGCTGCTGTGCCTCCAGTGCTTGGCGCTGCAGCTCCAGTTTCTGCTGCCGGTACTCCTCCAAGCGCACGTTGTGGCGGAGTAGTTCCGTGGCCAGCCGCAGGAGTTGCCTCCTTTGGGCGGATGGCCTCTGGCGGGGAGCTGGGCCCTCCTCCTCCTCACCAAAGTCCTCCGGTGCTGGAGGTGCGGCCTCTGCTGGTGCAGGTGGTGGTGGTGGTGGCAGAGCCTGGACAGCTGGTGCAGGTGGTGGTGGTGGTGGTGGTGGCAGAGGCTGGACAGCCGGTGCAGGTGGTGGTGGTGGTGCTGGCAGAGGCTGGACAGCCGGTGCAGGTGGTGGTGGTGGTGCTGGCAGAGGCTGGACAGCTGGTGGTGGTAGAGGCTGGACAGCTGGTGCAGGTGGTGGTGGACGCGGAGGATGCACAGCTGGTGCAGGTGGTGGCGGCTGGACTGCTGGTGCTGCAGGCTGTGGAGGTTGAGGCTGGACAGATGGTGTAGGGCGTTGGCCTTGCAGGCCACTAGGGCCAGCCTCCTCTGAGTCTTCACCTGTATAGCACAAGAGTGAGGAATAGTGTTGGTGCAAATAACCCACTTTTGTCTTTCAGCATTCATATACATTGGTATGTCCCCCAACCTGATGACCCAGCAAAGAGATGGTGAGGAGAAATGGAATTGACACGGGTACGAAAGAGAGAGGCCCGCAGGCAGCTGGGTAGAGGTGGTGGATGAGCAGCCAAGAGAAGGACACCACTCACAACGTTGTGCACAAGCTGTTAGTTGTATAATTGTTAAATTGAACAACATTGCAGCATGTGTTGTGTTACTACTGACTTGCTAAACTGCATAGAACTGCTTTATGACCCCCATTACAGGCTCCTTCAGTTGAATGCATGTGGCCCACACTCAGTAGAGCACAGAGGTCACAGGAGGAACTAGGCACAGTTTGGTAATGGGAAAATAGGAGGGAGTAGTAGGGAAGGACGGCCCCCAGAGTTCTGCCACAGTAGTAACCTACACACACCCATAGGAGCCAACTGGAAAGTAGTATTGGGGGTGCTAAGCCCAGTGACCAACACTCCTCCCTGCACAGCTACATGATCTTTCCTCAATATTGGGGGTGCTCTCACACACACACAGCACCCACCCTGTCTGCTTGCTCCTATAACACACATGACCACTACCACTACTCAAATAGAGCTTACAATTAATTCTATAAATATGGGCACACAGGACAAGTAAGAGGAAACCCAATGACAACGGTAGGGATAGGGAGTAAGGGTAGAGAGCTAGTGAGTAGGGGTTACCAGGTCACAACAGCATCATAAAGGTGGCCTGTTAATATACAGAAAGACAGCCAGAGATACTCCCCCCCCACCCCCACCCACACCCACACCCACCTCCCTCCTCCTGCCCCCCACTCCTCACCTCCCTCCCCCTGACCCCAACTTCTATAACACAAGTGTACTGCAGCACAACAGATACCCCAACTGCATAATGAAACACCTACCTGAGTCCTCAGCCTGGCCCGAGGTGTCCATGGAGCCAATCCCGTGGATGCCCTCCTGGGGTAGGAGGGAGTACACCATCAGCTCCATTGGTGTAAGGTTGGCAGTGTCATTGCCTGGGGGATTGGCCCCTGCCTTCCTCCGAACATCCCTCCTCAGCTTCCGCCACTTCCTCTTGCAGTCCTCCACGTCTCTCCCAGCATGGAAGACAGCATTCAGGCTGTCCCGTACTGCCTCCCATTCCCGCTGCTTTACTGTTGCTGCCAGCCTCTGCCCTGTGGGAGCAAACAGACTCCGGTGCCGCTGTACAATTTCTTGTACCAGGAGCTCCACCTCTGCCTCGAGAAAATTACCCTTCCGGGTCGGCGGCATGCGTGGTGGCATTGTACCAATGGTGTTTTCGAAAATACGGAGTGGGCGTTTATATAGGCGCCAAGAACGCCCATTGAGACGGGGGAATAGGCGTTTCTGATTTGGGCGCTACTTTTTCAATTATACACATAATTCCTAAGCGTGCCCAGCTCAGATAGCGATTAGGAACACATGGTTTTGATTATGAGTAGATAAGTATGGGCGTCTCCACCTGCCTTCCCTTTCTTCATTGCCATTTTACCTGCCATTTCCTGCACTGAGACCTTGCCGGTTGTTCGTAATAATCATTTACAGGGTTTTACCCTCACTTAGCATGCTTGGGTACACCTGTGTATTTAGGGGGTGGGGGGGAAATAATTGTTGGCCCTCAGCCACCACGCCTTCCGTTTCCTGTCTTCCACATCGCCTGATGCTCCCTTCCTTTCTCCCATTCTCTCTGCCTGGTTGTAGCAGGCAGTGTGTGGGGGCCACGAATTTGCTACACTCACCCCAAATCAAGCACCCCTCGGTAAGGGTCATTTCAATCAGGGAGATGTGCAGCTAATGTTCCAGAAGATAAAAGGCGCACTACACAGTCTTGAAACAGACGTTCATGGTAAGCTCTCGTTTGTCTGCCACCTCTTCTCTTTGTGCTCATAGTCAAGGAGTGTGCATTCACTGTATGTATGTAGTCTGGAGTCAGATGTTAGGTAGCTCTGTTTTCACCAGGTTCCTGTGCACTGTACTGTGGGGTTGGCAGGTCCTCAGTGGTGTGGGCCAGCTGTTGGAGGTGCTGTATTGGTTCCCGGTAGCTTCCATCTTCCTTGTTTATGTGGTGTACCCCAGTCCCCATTTATGAAGTGGCCACCCATTCTCAAGGTCCATAGGCGGGGGAGGGGAGAATGATTAATGCAATGGATGTGTATAGCACTTTATGCAACACCTTCCTAAATTGCTCCATAGGTAGTAGGGTAGGGAACATGCACATTACATTGTTTTTAATCGGTAGCCTGGACAAAATGATCGAGGTGGCTACAGGTAGTGCCACTGAGGCCTATGACGTGGTGGTGAGGGAAAGGGGTGTGTGTACAGGTACCAACCCAAAGTAACTGGTGGTGGATAAAGCCTGGTGGCTGCTGTGGCCTAGTGGTTAGAGCACCAGCCTTATAATCATAAGGTTGCTGGTTCAAATCCCACCTAAGGCAAGTCACTTCAGAGACAAAGTTGGACACAAACCCAGAATACTTGAATGTAACACACCTTGGTTCACTACTGGAGAAAGTGTGATCACACCTGCAAATAATGAGCACCATTGTTATTTGTGCCCTTCCCTAACACAAGTATTACATTGCAACTGTGATGAAGTAACCATCCATCTATTGGGTTTCCCATTGTTTCCCTTTTGCTCCTCAGCATTATATACCATAGCTGATGTATTCAATGTGAAAATATGAGCCAGCTGTTTGTAGGTCCTTCTTGGGCCCCCCCCCCCACCCCACCAATGTGGCTTGTGGGTAAAGATATGTGTCCATCAGACAGCAAACACTGTGTATGTGGTACCTGGAGTTATGTGGAAGGGTGTACCTGGCAGATCACACGTGGTACAATATTCATCTCTTATTGATGGCACTCTGTATTGTGGGTCAGTATGGTGGAGGGGAGGGAGGAAGGGAGAGAGAGATGCTGGCTGGCCATTTTTATTCATGAACACAAATATCCAGCCAGCCTCCCCGGCCCAACCCCCCTGCACATATATAGCCATGCAGGTTGGAATGAACAGGTGGCGTTCTGTCTGGCCAACATTCTCAGACATACATCACCTTCTCATTCACACAGCACATTTAATGCTATGCATATTGCTGCCTCCTTCCTCTCAACTCAACAGCACCATTTGGTGATATGTAATGCACAAGGGAGACAAACACACACACACACACCCTGATAGTTATATTATAACAAACATTTATTTGCCCCCCACCCCCACCCCCACCCCCACCCCTACAAAATAACCCCAACAATGCCCTCCTCCCCCCCACAACTCCCCACACACCCCAACAATTCCCTCCCCCACCCCCCACAGAACCCCCAACATTTCCCTCCCCCCACACACACAACCCCAACATTTCCCTCCCCCCACACACACAACCCCAACAATTCCCTCCCCCCCCCACACACACAACCTCAACATTTCCCTCCCCCCACACACAACCCCAACATTTCCCTCCCTCCCTCCCTCCCCCCACACACACATCACCAACAGGCCCCCCTATTTAAATTAAGGGTGGCCACGCCCTCTTAGTAAGGCCCTCTGTAGCAGGGCAATGAGCAGCCCCAGCAGTACCCTTAGTGGGCCCTGGAGCTGCTCATTGCCCTGCCGTAGGGCTCTCACCTCCTGCAGCAGCTGGTGCTGGCCAACTATAATCTGCTGCTGGCCATCTACCAGCTGCTGCAGGAGGCGCACTACAGTCACCGGCCCAAAGGCTGGAGGTGGCCCAGGGGACACGGACGATGGCCCAGGGGATGGAGGTGGGCCAGGGGACATTGAAGATGATGGCCCAGGAGATGGAGGTGGGCCAGGCGATGGCGCTGGCTGAGGCGATGGAGGTGCCTCAGGGGATGGAGATGGCTGAGGGGAGGGAGATGCCTCATATGGAGGTGCAGGTGGGGAGGGGTCCTGATGTATGTCCTCATCCTCATCAATGATGAGGACCCCCTCCTCCGAGTCCTCCTCCTCCTCCTCCTCCTCCTGGTGGCCCGCCTCCTGGCCTGGCTGCTCCTCCTCCTCCTCATCCAGGTGCCCCTCCTCTTGCTGTTCCTCCTCCTCCTGCTCCTGCTCCTCCTCCTCCTCCTCCTCCTGGAGGTGGTGGCCCTCCTCATCTTGGCGCTCGGCTTCCTGCTGGTGGAGCCCTGTGTATGTAAAAGGAGTGTGATTGAGATCAGTGCATACAACATGGCTTGCATAGTGCAGTAGCTGGGTGGCGTGAGGCAGGGGATGGGGCAGGGTGTGGTAAGGCGTAGCCTATGCCCATGGGGAATGAGCTGCATCAGATGACATGACACAGAACCCTGGACCCTCCTCTGATACACACCACGCAGGACATGTTGCCATACCAAATTCATTGCTGACCAGCATGTTTGCATTGTGAGATGCAACGAGGGGTTGATGGGCAGTTGTTGTAGGAGTTATTGGGGGGGGGGGGCAGTGGGAAGGGTGTTGAGCACAATTCTTTTATGTGAGTTAGGCCATAACATGCAGTAAAAGTAGGGCCTCAGGCAACTGTACCAGGACACACTAATCAGCCACCACAGTAAGGGAATAGTAAAGTGTGGCATATCATCTCATTCATCTCGGGGGGATGGTGGGACGTTGCAAGCACGCTCATGGGAGAACCCCTGCAACCTGCATCCTTGATCTGGGACAGATATGGTATTACTAGGTGGCTATTAGGCACATGGGAAGTGATATTGTACAACACATTTGCTTTATTCATGAAATGTATGTAGTAATCTGTACAGGTGTCCTGTTTTTGAATACTTACGGCGAGCCCTGAGGTGCCTTCGCACCGCCCGGATGAGGTCGGGCCTCTCCCGCCTCACCCTGCGGAACCGCCTCCGCAGGGACTCCAGGTCCCGGTGGACTCCAAAGCGTCTGTAAGATATAAGTTTGGAGAGCAGGGGTCAGGGTGTGTGGTCCTTTTTGTCCTCTGCACACATTCATTTGCTATTCACATACCAGAGAGAGAGGGTCTACAGTGTTGGGGGGGGGGGGGCACCTCCATTGGTAGTGAATCATAGGAGCCACCTTTTTTCCATTTTGGGGGGTGGAACCCCCAGTGGAGATGACCCCTCCCTCCATACATATTTGATATTGGGGGTGGGGTGGTGAAGCACCCACAGCAGCCACCGAGTTGGTTCCTATGCAGATGATGCCAGAGAGGTGGCCATGAGGCCAGACAGTACCGTTTGTATACATTATATGTATGCTTGTTAAACTACTTTATATGTGTTATCATGACCATGTTATAAAGTATGGTATAGGTTTCATTGGTCTCATGCTTCCACTATTCGGAGGCTCCAAAGAGGGGTTGGAAAATGTGGCCTTCACATAACTAACGAAATTGTCACATAACACTAATATAATAGTCACATACCTAACCTAACGAAATACATTCTTGTAGGGATGTGGGAATGGTGGTCGTTTCAATAACATACAAATTATTGGTGATTGTGCATGTTCCTATATTACTCATGATCCTTGCATGGACACTCCAGTTACTGCTGGTAACATTGATGACGGAGCTGTTTATATGTGTAGTACAGGAGGGGAGGGGGGTTGGGCCATAACCTTACCTCTCTAACCGTTCCCGGATGCGGGACCAGGCTCGCATGGCCTGCAGCCTGGGGGGCAGATGGTGGTGCTGGATAAATAGGCGATGTCGGTGCCTTAGGCACAGCCGGACGAGCATCAAGCTCTCCTCCTGGCCAAAATTGGGCTCTCGCCGTTGTGCCATTTTTCCAAGTGTTGGAAAAGAAGTGCCTTATATAGACGACCTTGCGTGAGGGACGTCGTTTCATGCACAGCTCCATATATGGATGACCATTCCATATATGGCCCCTATCAGCACGTGGACGCCCTCGTAAGCATAGACGTCTTTGACGTGCACATGCCTGCAGGAGTGTGAAACGTGCCTTCTATAGATGTGTATGACGCACCCCACCCGACCCTTTTCACATATACACAATATACATTTACTGCATGTTCAGTAGGTGTACAGTGCATGCAGATCCGCACATTCAGATGGGCACATATGATGAATGTATGGGTGGAGCAGCATGATATGTCTGTAGTTGACACATATATGCGTTCGTCATATATTTCCGTACCTGGATGGCCTGAACAACATGTACTGTACTTGCGATACACCTATGTACATTATTTTACACACCACGTGATTTGGTCGTTTGCACCTGCAATAGTCGACCGTGTTAGGGCGCCCAATTTAGTCACGCTTATGCGCTCGTCATTTGATTGTTTTCTTACAGGGATAATCGATTGTCGAAAAACGCCCACACTATTTTTCCATTATACAGGTCTATTTTTGGACGTTATCGTAAGAACGCCCTAATTCGTACTTGGACGATCTTTCCATTTTGCCCCTCTATGTGGAATACACTACATAGATTTATTTATCTCATTTTATTGTACACCATTCATCTTTGGTTTTTCCAAATCTACACCGGTTTGAAAGGTGTTCATATTGATTTGATTAATTTGTTTTAAGATATAATATTTGTTTTTTTTATATATACATTTCTTATATATATATATATATATATATATATATATATATATTTTTTTTTTTTTTTTTTTTTTTTTAATACTTAAATGTATAATTTATGTTTACATTTTATATAATTGTTTTTTAGGTTACAAAAATTTATACACGTCATATATTCTCATTTTACATATATACAGATTTATTGATTATCTATATTGACATCTGTTTTTATATATGTGTATTTTTACATATATGTAAATAATTTTTATAATATTAATTAGTTTTATATATATCTTATGTTGACTTTGTTTATTTATTTTTTTGTATGTTTTGACAACTGTATAATTTGTAGACTCCTGACGAAGGCGCTTGGGCACCGAAACACGGCTGCTGTGTTGAGTCGTTTCTGGTTTTCTTGCAATAAAGATTTGATTTATGTCTCCTCCGGTTTTTGAGAAGAGCCTACTCTTCCTACTTTTTGCTTCTCCAATACTCCTTTCTGCATCCCCCCCACATGACCCTCCCCAAAAATCCCCAAATCCCTGGTGGTTTAGTGGTTCTTTCCCTCTCTCCCCAACCACTGCCTCCAAAATTAAAAATAAAAAACCTTTATAGTCTAGAGGCAATCCCCCCCATACATCTTGGCCTGACTTGACCCCTCCTTCCCCTCAACTTCAAAAGAGAATTTCCTGGAATTTTATGGCCCTCTCCCTCCCCTAATTTAGAAAAAATTAAAATTCCTGGTGTCTAGGCTACCCTCCCACCCTAAGGCCAGAGCCCCCCTCAATGCATACATTACCAGAAAGCAAAAGCAATGCCCATTCGCTCCTGCCTCTGATGCTGCCACCTTGGAAAATGGCAGCGTCCAACCCCACACAGTGTATCCCGGGTGTGATGGAAAATATTAAAAAATTGCTTTTCAGTCTTGCTTTAATCGATAATACATTTTTTAAATCCCCTGTCTTTGACCCAAAAGTGACTTTCCTGGTATATCTCAAAGAACAGGCTGGAAGGAATGAGATAAGGCACCTCTCAAGAACAATGTATGTCCCTGAAGCTAGCTTGGACAGAAGGGAGGTGCAGGAGATAAGGCACCTCCCATGAACAATGTATGTCCCTGAAGCCAGCTTGTACAGAAGGGGGGCAGGTACTCTTGAGGTTCAGTAAATAAGTCACCTGGCCAGTGGTTTGTTTTCTTGAACCGACAGAGTGTGACGGCATCTCCATGCACATTTCTGGATAAGTTTTAGCTTAAAAAGGGGGCTTGTTGCGGCAGAACTCTGGGGCTCATTCTGTGGATGGACGCATCGTGCAGAAAAGACTTGTTCCTGGTCTTAGGGAGACTTCAGGCTTTTCGCTGCAACGGGCCCCCCAGCTGATGAGATAAGGGCCTGAATGATGTAATTCCTAACCAGTGATGATGTATGTATAAATATATATATCTTTCTTATTTTACTTTTCTATAGCCTTCCTTTAGTAATGTACTCAATTAGTGTGTGTATTTCTTAATCATTGTGATGCAGTAACAATTGTGACTTATACACTCTCCAATTAAAGTGCAAATAAAGAGTTTCATTTACCAATGTGAATCTAAAAGAATCTGTAGTATTTTATTCTGTTAGCAGTCTGTGGTGATCAAGTGAGCAGGCTGCAAATACTGAAGCAATACACCGGGATTAATCGAGCAGGGTCAGCCTGCCATATAAAGGAATTTTCCTCTTATTTGGACGTCCCCAACCAGATTACCAAATAAGGGAAAAATTTCCTTACCTGGCAGACTGACCCCGCAAGGTGCATCCACTGCTTGGGGTGGGTGCCACCATTAATTCAAGATGGCAGTGCCAGGGGCAGAAACAAGTGGGAATCTCTCCTGACTTCTAAGATACACCTGGGGGGGAGGGATTGGGGGGTTTGGGGAGTGGGAGGAGAACCTTGACACTATGGATTTGAATTGTTTTAAGTTTGGGGAAGGGACCACTAGAGTACCCGGAGTTTTATTTTTAATTTTGGTCAGGAATTTCGGTTGGGTTGGATTGGTAAGGGAAGGAAGATGGAGGGGGCCAGTAGACACCAGGGACCAATGCAGAAAACTATCGGGGGCATGGATATCAGGTTGGAGAGAGGAGTGCCACTAGATACCTATTTCTCTTAACCAGCCCTTCTATGGTGCCCCTGTGCGTGCATCAAAACCCATTTTTTTTCTGCGTTGCTGAAGAACTGGTAATGACCATATTTGTATTAATTTTAATGCAATGTGTTGTGTGGTCATGTTTACTGCATGAATTAACACCTACACTTAACCCTTTTTGCATATAAACCCTGTGGTAACCTCAGGCCCCTCTGTGATACAACTATGCATCTGTCTAAGAGTGTATCTATTATTAATTCTGAGCAACTGTGCAATACAGAATTTGGGCAGCATTCCTCCTGGTATAGGATTTATTTTTACATGCACATAATTGTGGCCAGCACATGGGGTATTTCTCTATCCTGGGAGGGCTCACAATCTAAGTTTGTACTTTTCTTCCAAAGTATACATATTGAGATCTTTAGT
The DNA here is from genome assembly GCF_901765095.1 of Microcaecilia unicolor. Classification (NCBI taxonomy): domain Eukaryota; kingdom Metazoa; phylum Chordata; class Amphibia; order Gymnophiona; family Siphonopidae; genus Microcaecilia; species Microcaecilia unicolor. Next base: position 85,072,468 of record NC_044037.1, on the reverse strand, counting down.
CTGTCCCATATGCTTTATGATGAAGCTGACCATTTTAGTAGCCACCCTCTGGACAGACTCCATCCTGTTGATATGTTTTTTGAAGGTGTAATCTCCAGAACTGTACACAATATTCTAAATGAGGCCTCACCATAGTCTTATACGGTGACATCATTACCTCCATTTTTTTACTGGCCGTTCCTCTCCCTATGCACCCAAGCATCCTTCTAGCTTTTGCCATCGCCTTTTCTACCTGTTTGGCCATTACTAGGTTATTGGTGCCATTTTGAGTTTTGATGCTGATTTGGGCATCAGTGGAGAAGGTCTACTGCTACCTAGCAGCACTGCCCCACCAATGATGACTCCTAAGAGGAGGTTGAGGGAGGGTAGAACTGTGAGGGAAAGGTTTTAATCTCAGGGGGCGGGGTTTCTTGACGGGGTGAGGTTTATGCTTGGGGGCAGGAACTTGTTGGATTAATCGGGTGTCAGGGAGATGTATGGCAGTGCTTGTTGGCCTGACCAGGGGTCGCAGCAGATGTGTAAGGTTGCACAAGCGTGGGGGGGGGGGGGGGGGGGGGAATCACTGTGGCAGTTACAACATGGAGCTGTGTTACATGCCTGGTCCAGTAGTGCAGACAGTCCATGCTAATTAACCCAGGCATGTAATTGCGGTACCCCTGCTCTGTGTGCCCTGTAAGGTAAATAAGGGACAGATGCTGGAGCTTGATCAGGGGTGCAGGATGGTCATTACAGGGGTTTGGGGTAGTACCACTGTGTGACCTTTGCCAGACTTCCAGTAGGGCTCCTGCATTTACCACCTCCTCTTGTGGTGTAAGTTCGGTTGTGCCATTGACAGTCAGGACAGCTAGCCCACAGTAAAAACCCATGCACTAGCTGTCACAACTGGCCACACCTCTTCCCACCCCTGTCTCACCCAGACCCATCCCACTCCTGAGTTAGGCAGTTAACGTGGTGTATTTAATGCAAAGGCCCTGCCTGCGCTACTGTCTACCACACTGGTAATACTGTATTAGTTGATTTATGCAGATTAATAAAGGTCACTTATATACAAATTTAACTGAGAGGAAGGACAAAAGGCTTAGCGTTGCCAACTGGCTTCAGATTTGCCTGCTAATAAAAAAGGGAAAAATTAAAAAACGTGTAACTAAAAAAAACCTTTAGAAGAAAAGAACATATATCACACAAAAACTGCTAAAGTGATCCAATAATTTCACATATAAATATATAACTTTTAATTATTGTATTAAAAAAAAAAACTAAAGGAGAAACCATGTGTTCTCACACAGGGATTGCATTTACTTGCTCATAACAGGCCAAAGATGGATCACCGATTTGCCTGAGAAGGTTGATCTAATCATGGGTTTACTTAATTTCATGCTGAGGAACTTTAGTCTTGCTTTTCTTTAGGTACTGCAGGTGGGAATCATAACTATGAGTTACTACTTGCAGTGGTGTAAGCCAGGACTGGATCAAACATGCTGGGCAAATCTAGAGTCAGCTGGCACTTCTAGGAAGAGACACCAGTGGCATAGCCACAGGTGAGCACAAGCCCACCCAGCAGCAGCACAGCTGTGATGTGGCTAGCGAAGATCCCCAAGACCTTCCAGCTTAAGACTCCTGCATTTCTCTCTCTCCTCCCCCCCTCCCCTAAAGACAATTGATGTTTCTTTATCCATTCCTCAAAACCCTGGTACCATTTAAGCCTTCAGTTCTCATCAGCAGCGAGCAGAATGAATGATACCCACTGCATGCACTTGCCCCGAGCCTTCCCTTGACCTGGTCCTGTCTATGTGGAACAGGAAGTTGTATCAGAAGGAAGGTTCAGGGTTGGTGTGTGAGTGGGTATGAATCGTTACTTGCTGCCGATGAAGAAATGAAGGTACAGGGGGTTGGGGAAGTGGAGTTAAGAGATGTCTGACCACTGGGGGGGGGGGGGGGGGGGGGAGAAGGAAGAGATGCAGGCAGGGTCGGGTTGTCCTGTCCACCCACTTTGGGTTCAGGCCCACCCAAAATTGAGTGTCTGGCTATGACCTTGGTAGAAACTCATTGTTTTGATGAGCAGAAATATGACTGGTTATCATGGATCAGCTGAATCTACTTTGATTATACACTTCCACATCTAAAGACTTGCACATGGAAAAGAAGAAAATCAGAACTGACGCAGCCTATCCATGTGAACCTGGAGCCCTCTGCTAATCTCAGAGCCATTATGGTGCATCACAGCCTGCAATACAGCCTGGCTATGGGCGTCCTTACCGCTCTGATGCCTGTGTCTTTGGAAACTGTAGGGTTGATGAAGTTCACGCTGCAGAGCCTCTGTGTGCTCTGGAGCCAGTTGCTTTCATGAGACATCTGCAATGAAACAACATGAAACGTTCAAGCTATGGCTGAGAGATGTCCCTGATTTAGAGCACATCAGAAGGAGCAGACTAAGCTTGTCCTGGTTTTATATTATGGCATACATCAGTTTCTTGACTGCACGGCCCAGAAGCGTGTGAGAATGAGAGTGTGTGTGTGTCAGAAAGAATGAGAGTGTACGGCAGGGGCCCCTCCTCCGTCTCTCCGCTCTCCTTCCCCCTCCCCCCGTCTTCCCTCTCCACCGCCCCTTTTCCTCCCCCCAGCTTCAGGGTCGTGGCCCCCCCTGCCGCCTTCAGGGTCATGGCCCCCCCCTCCCTCCCATGTTCAGGGTCCCTCCGTCCCACTCCCACGTTCAGGCTGGCTGGCTGGCTGACTGGCTCCCTCCCTCCCACCCTCCGATGTTCAGAGCTTGCCTGCCTGCCTTTGTTTGTGGTCCTGCTGCGATGCGATCGTAGAGCGTCAGTGCTCCGCCCTTGACGTCATCGCGTTGTGACGTGAGGGTGGGGCGATGGTAGTCCTCCTTTCTTGCAGGTCGTTCGCATAGGTTCGCAGATGCGTCTGACGTCACATTTCGTCACGTAGCAACGGGTGGGCGATGCGATTCGTTGAGTGTCAGTGCTCCGCCCTCGACGTCATCACGTTGTGACGCGAGGGCGGGGCAGACACATGAGAGGAACAGCGATCTACACAACTACAAATTTAGAACGTTTGGAGACTTGAGGCTTCATTAGAAACGTTGGAGGTGCGTTTTATATAGAGAATGTGGGTTGGGGAAGACAAGATGAACTGAGAGAGAGTGAGAGCCTGGAGAATGAAACATTGTTTTTATTTACAACATATTGCTCTGAGTGCACCTGAGCAGCCAAATTAGCTACATGGAGATGGAATCCTACCCTTTATTATCTGCTTTCTCCAGTACTAGTCTTCACTCTCACATTGAATTATTTTTGCCACTGTGGCCCCTGTTTCAAAGATAAGTGAAGACCGCTAGCAATACATGGACTTGTAGATTGAGCATCCTATAGAAAGCAGAATTACAAATCCATGTATGGGACCAAAGCCAGAACTAGAGTCAACCTGTTTCGTATGGCTTGGAATCAGGTAACAAGCTACACTGAAGTGCTTGCAGCCCATAAAGCTTTGCAGCTGTTGCACAATGAATGGTTATGGTTTAGACCTGATAAACTGCTTTTATGTGCCATGGCACAACAGAGCAGTGTACAAATACAAAACTCAATTCAGAAAGTCAGAAAAGAATGCTGTTTCCAACAGGACAGAGAAATACAGAAACCAAAAATCATACAGTCAAAGAAATACAGTCACACATTCCATAAATGGGACAATCTTGCAAGCACAGTAAGAAGACAATGGGGCTTGTACCCCTATGACCCAGAACTCCCATCTTGGTCACCGAATACCATAACAAAATTAATGTGCTTTCAAAGCGGATTTAAACTTGGTAAAAGACTCAAGATGTAGGGCCTTTGGTAATGCATTCCAAAGAGATGAGGAGAAACAATATAAAGCACTATTCGTAGTAGACTCATGCTTTGCATTCACAATAGAAGACATGCAAAGAAGGCAATCATTTAAAGAGCGTAGAACTTTTTCAGGAGTATAAGGAACAACAGATGAAGAAAGGTATTGAGGGACAGCTGTATGTAATCAGTGCTGCAGGTACCATAATGCATCAGGATGAGGTTGGCATAATGTCACGGTCCCAGGCTTTAAACAACAGTCATGAACTCTGGAACAACATGAGCCCTTGGCCTACTGTCATCAAGCGGCAGCAGGAGGCAAAACCCCCCAAGCATGACTGGACTAACAAGCTTGGCTTGGCTTGGCTGGAACTGGATGCTGAGACGGACTTGGCTTGACTGGAACAGGATTCAGGATACTGGAACAAGCTTGGCAGGAACAGGATTCAGGATACTCAAGCAGGATTCAGGATTTTCAAACAAGCTTGGGCAGGAACAGGATCAGGATACTCAAACAAGCGTGGCAGGAACAGAAGCTGAAAGCAAACAGGGCAGACACAAGCAGGAAGGGAACTGGAGCTGAAGACAAACAGGGCAGGCACAAGCAGGATACAAAGCTGACCCACACAGACAAACAACAGAACTAAGGCTGAAGCTAAGGTAGAGGGGACTAGAACAAGCAAGGCAGACTAGGCTAGGCAGGACACAAAGCTGACCCACACAGACAAACAACAGAACTAAGGCTGAAGGATGAACCTAGCACCACAACAAACCGAGAAGAACAGAAGCAGAAGTGCACACAGGCACCCTAAACAAGGAATCAAGACAGAAGTGCCCACGGCACACAGGCTATGAACAAAGCAACAAGAAATCAAGACAGAAGTGCCTACAGGCACACAGACTACGAACAAGGCAGAAGTGCACACAGGCACACAGACTAAGAAACAAGGCGAAGTGCTACACTGCACACAGACTAACCTGGAGACCTGTGGCATTGCAAAGGCCCTGAATGAAAGTACAAACCACTTCCTCATAAACAGGACAGAGGCAGGAAATACACTGAACACCAAATGAGGCTTGAAACACGCAGGAAGTGGAAACCCTACAGGATAGAGGCAGGAAACACACTGAACACCAAAGTGAGGCTTGAAACACACAGGAAGGAATAACCATGCAGACAATAGCCAGCTCAAAAGCTGACCATCGGAAATAAAGTGAGTCAAAGAGGGGTCACGGCCACAGTCATGACACATAAATGCAAGACTGGCCTAAAATTTCACTCCTGGAACTGGGTAACTTGGAAGCTCTGAAGTACTCAGGAAAGTGTTGGTCAGATTTCTTCCTACTGGTGATGTCACTGACTTTTCTCCTCTTAGTCTCGCCTCTTGTGAAAGCAGTGATCAGGATCAATGCAATGGTACTGAGGCTCTGATGAGTTAGGGAAGGGCTCAAAGAGTGTGAAGTTAGAGAGCCCTCAAATGAGTGTGGCATGCTCCTAATGAGTAAGGCTTGGCATCTCTGCACACGTCCTCTCTCATAATTCTGTGGCTGAGTTCTGTTCCTGAGACAGTGCCCAAAATGTAGATTGGATGGTTCTGCTTTCCTTTTCTATAAAATCCATCCAAATCTCAAGGGGGTGTTTTAGGGGCGTGTTCAGGGCGGGACTTGGGGCATCATAAAGACTTAGACATTTTCAGCTGTAATGGAACAAAATAAAACGTCCAGGAGAAAAACTAAGAAGTTTTGAGCTAGACCTATTTTTATAAGGAATAAGGCACAAAAGGTGCCCTAAATAACCAGATGACCACTGGAGGGAATCAGGGGTGACCTCCCCTTATTCTCCCAGTGGGCACTAACTCCTCCCAGCCCCAAAATTGTAATTGTGATTGATAAGCATTACTTGCCAGCTTCTATGCCAACCTCAGATGTTATACTCAGGTCCATTAGAATAGCAGCCGGTTTCTGGAGTAGTCTAGTAGTGGTGCAGTGCACTTCAGAAGGTGGACCCAGGCTCCTACCTCCCCCTGTGTGTTACACTTGTGGAGGAAACTGTGAGCTCGCTCCAAAACTCACCAGAAACCCACTATACCCATATATAAATGCCCCCTTCACCCGTAAGGACTATGGGAGTGTGTACAGTTGGGGGTAGAGGTTTTGGGGGGCTCAGCAGACAAGGTAAGGGAGCAATGGTGAGATGTGTACCTGGGAGTTTTTTTTATGAAGTCCACTGCAGTGCCCTCTAGGGTGCCCTATTGCTGTCTTGGGGATGTCAGGGGGACCAGTGTACTAAAAAATGCTGGCTCCTCCTACATCCCAATGGCTTGATTTTGTGCATTTTGCACTTGGATGTTTTTTTTTTTTTTCCGAAAACGGACCAAAAAACAAAAAGTCCAAATCACAAAACAGTATGTGGAATATGTGTAATAGCATTCTATAATTAAGAGTGTACATGAATGGTCTACCCATGCCTATGGGCAAAGTATGCACCGACAAAGCATAAGGCATATATTTCTGCTAAACGGTATTCTGTAAGGTCATTTATGCATGTAAGTAGCCAATTGACGCATATACCTTCTTACTACCTAAAATTAGACAGCTTCTGACAGAATTACCCCGAAGTGTGCAGTTAAGTGACTTCCCAAGTCATAAGATCAGGTAAAGGTCATGGATTTGATATTCTCTGTGTGTGTGTATACACACACATATTATATATATATATATATATATATATATATATATATATATATATACATACATATACACACACACACACATAGAGGTTTTTTTTTTTTGTAACATAAGAACACTATACTGGGTCAGATCAAGGTCCATCTAGTCCAGCATCCTGCCTCCAACAGTGGCCAATTCAGGTCACAAGCACCTGGCAGAAACCCAAATAATAGCAACATTCCATGCTACCAATCCTGGGGCAAGCAGTGGCTTCCCTGTGTCTGTCTCCATAACAGACTACAGACTTTTCTCCAGGAACTTGTACAAACCTTTTTTTAAACCCAGATACACTAACCGCTGTTACCACATCCTCCAGCAGTGAGTTCCAGAGCTTAACCCAGGGCAGTGGAGGGCTGAGGGTTTCTTTTACAAATCCACACTAGCATTTTTAGCTCATGGTAAAAATCAGCTGGTGGTAAACGCTGAGTCGCCCATTACATTCTATGGATGTCTCAGTGTTTACTGCCAGCTGATTTTACCGCTAGCTAAAAACATTAGCGCGGCTTTGTAAAAGGCCCCCTAAGTGATTTGCCCAGGGTCACAAGGGTTGCAGTGAGAATCAAACCCAGTTCCCCAGGTTCTCAACCCACTAAACTAACCATCAGAGAGAGAAACCTAGTTTCCCTCATTCTTAACCTGTTGCTCCTCCTCCTCTAAGCAGTCTTGATTCAAAGACAAGAGCAATTTTTAAAACTATCCTCCTTGGTAAGTACATTAAAAAAAAAGATAAACTATCTTGTGTTTCTGCCTTAAATGAAGGCATTGGTAAATTTTGATTATCCAGATCAAAATGTATGTTTGCTATTTTTTCATGGAAATACAAAGGAAAACCATTCACAATGTTGTGGGGTGGTTACAAGGGCTGAGGCTCAGTTTAGTAAGAAAACACTCCATATTAAATGTTTCCTTGGTTGAATTAGGGGTATTTGCAATTTGATGAGATAGTATAAGGCATATTTTCAAAGCACTTAAGCACATAAAGTTCCATAGGTTACTACACAACTTTGTAAGTCTAAGGCCCTGATGCACAAAAGGCGCCATTAAAACACCATACACATTTCTATTCGCCAGTGAACTTAGCGGTTTTGAATGGGTGGGGTCAGCCCCTCCTTACAACATGGACCTGTACAATGGTGATAATGATAATCATTATTATTCTTCTTGGTACATAACACAGATTTGTCAGGCTTTAAAAAAAGGTTTAAATAGGTTTGGACAAGTTCCTGGAGGAAAAGTCCATAGTCTACAATTGAGATAGCCATGGGGAAGCCATTGCTTGCCATGGGTTTGGCAGCATGGAATGTTACTACTCTTTGGGATTCTGCCATGTACTTGTGACCTGGCTTGGCCACTGTTGGAAGCAGGATACTGGGATAGATGAAGCATCAGTTAGACCCAGTATGGCTATTTTTATATTCACTTAGAAGTTTAGGAATTATTTGAGTATCATTACAAAATATAGCTTGAACTGTTTTTTGTAAGTCCACTGTTGTGTTGTCAAACCTGAAATTTCAAGGTTTTGTAGAAATTAGGCTAGCTTTGGTATAACACTGCCTAAGGCTCCTACAACAACAGGGATAACCCAACATGACTTGTATTATTGTACATATGGTTATCTGGCCAACAGTAGCCTCATGGACTCTATGAAGTGCTGCCAAACCACCTTTCAGCTGGGTCAGCCGACACTATCTGTACTTCTCTGAAATTGCACAGTCTCTATTGTTATGCCTCATCTATGCAATGACCCGGTCCTGTGCGGAAGCAGTTGAGGAGGGACCATTAATGATAGAAGAGATTAAATCCTGGTTGTTGAATAGCAGGGTCATCCACAAATGCTGAATTAACAACAGAGGCAGATTACCATTCCTCTCTTCACTCAGCAGTCATATCCTTCTGGAGAAGCAATTCTCTGGCACCATGCTCAATGTATCTCTTAGCCTGAACACACTAATCCAAATCCTGGTTTTAATTCATTACAAGCATGGAGTTCTGCTTTCCCTTAGGACTGCATCTCCTTGCATGCAATATGGTAAAAGAAGGATCAAACCTGTCCAAATGAAATGGGAATCAAAGTCTCTCCTCCTGCGGTCCTGACCAGGGATCCCCAGGTCAGTGTGTATGGTCTAACTCCTTTCAAATGTCAGAGATGAGACTCCTAGATCACTGCTGTCCATTAGAAAGAGAAGCATGGGTATACCCACAGCAGCCATGTTTACAGTGGTGGCAGTGTATGCCACCACTGTAAATATGGCTGCTGTGGGTATACCCATGCTCTTTCTAATGGACAGCAGTGATCTAGGAGTCTCCTCTGACATTGTGTAAAAGCTTCTGTGCAGATATTTGTTTTTGAAGGCGGGGGTGAGGTCATTTTTTTTAAGACTGTCACTTTTTTGTTTTAAAACTATTTTCTTTGGCTAAACTAGTTTGTATTCTTTCCAAAGACACTTCAACTATGTTTAGAGGGCCACAGGAAATGCTTTGATAGAGAATCCACACAAAGGGTGAGTGTCTTATTATTAAATGGACTAATCACTTTGGTAATAAGAAAGTATAAAATATATGTTCTGAGTGCACATTCCTGTGTTACTCCGGTGCCAGCCTGATTAAACAGTCTGTGCTAGAGACTGCCATGAAAATGGAAAGACAGGCAGGCCTCACTGGATCCACAAATGCTAGATCTTTCAAATTAAATGTTTGCTTTTTATTTAACCATGTACATTTTAAACATTGAATTTAGCGGTTCAAAAAGTTCTTAGTCCAGCAGAATATCTGACCTGCCCATTTGCAAATTTCATATCATGCTTTCTGAGGAAAAGCTGGAGTTATTTATGTACCCTGAGATGGGGGAACTGGAGGAAAGCCCTAGATTGCTAATCTTCAATACTGGATAATACTATGAAAAATGTTTGATTATGTGCACATACTGCTACAGTTATTACTATTTATTTCTCCACAGAGCCTAACACTGCAAATACCTACATCACTGTATCCAAATCACAAAATGGTCAAAACCATGTAGAACAGTGAGGTACAGAGGAAAAATGAGTTTAAAAATATTAAAATACTGGAAAAGAATACATAGTACATGAAAGCAAGTTCCAGAACAAGAGGTTGGTTCTAATCCCTAATCTGCCACAGCCTCTCTATGTGACCTTGGCCAAGGCGGTTTATTTCTCAGTGCCTTCATTTTAATCCCAGCTCTGTCACTGAATCTTTCTATCAACCCTTCCTCTGAGATGGCTACATGTATTTTTCAAGAAGTTGAAAATGTAAAGCACAATGGCATCTTTGGGGTTCTGACACATAAATCCAAATTATCTCTATTTACACAAAAAGCACAGAAAATAGCTGTTACTGAACCTAATTAAGGTTCTCGTACCTGGTAAGAATCTGGGTGGAGATCCAACAGAATGTTCGAACAGGACTGTAGATCTGTATAGAGCTCCAGTACAATGTCAGAATAGGATCTTATGAGCTAAGCTGCAGCTAATCAACACCCAGACCCTGCTTCCATCATCATGTTATCACCTTATCTTGCCATCTTTTCCTCTCCAGGCTGCTGCAGCTAGAGACTAGAATGGGCTCGGAGTTCCTGCCTTATGACCTCATTCTTATAGCAGCTGTGACATCACATGATTCTGTGTGGCTATTCTGAATGGAAGATGGGCTGTGAGGAAGCTTCATAGTAACAGAAAGGATATGTACAAAAGTGTTTGGGCTCACCAAAAGGTGTAGACAGCAGAATTACTGACATTCTTCCACCCTCACCATACCCAACAAATCTCATGAAAGGAGGTTGAGTGCCATTTCCTGTTTTGGGGTGGGATACGGTGGTATGAAATGTAAGTTATCTGCATTTCCTGATTTGTTCCGATGTAGCTATGGGACTTTCCTAGGCGCTCTAGTTTGGTGCATAAGACAGTTCATGCATTTAGACAGAGCAGTGATTGGGCAGCAGCAGGGATCTTGCTTAATGTCAGGAACATTATTGGAGTAACAAGGTCTGTACCACCTCCTACTGTTCTCCAGCCTTGGTACATAATGGTAATGAGGAGCATTTGAAAAGAATCATTGCAATGCCTTGAACAAGATGAAAAGTATATGCTTTAAGACTTGCACAAAGCATGTTTTCTTGATGGAGTGCATGGCTGAGGTATCTGGGTGTGAGTGTTAGTGTGTGTCTGAGGGAGTTAAAGAGTGCCGGTGGAGGGCACTGAATGAGTAATTAGATGAGGAAGTTATGACTGTAGATGGAGGTTAAGTGAATTCAGGCTATGAATGAGTGGCAGGATGGAGTTGGAGGGGACATGAAGTGTTTAGGGAAGGGATACAGGTTGTGCTCCGTGTGTGGCTGGAAGTTTAAAGGAGTATATTTACTTATAAAGTTTGGGAGCTTTGGAGGTGTAAACTATTGGGGAAGTTGGGTGTGTATTGGGGGAGAGACTTTTTGCCACCATGGCCTCTCAGCAGTCTTTGCCCATGAGAAGTCTACCACTAACACTTCATACTATTTAACTGTATGTATCTGTTTCCACATGTGCAACAAATGCCTATCAATAGATTGAAAGACTAACCCTCAACGATAGTCCTAAAAATAGCTGTTTGTAACTCCAAAGAAGGTACTGACCCTCTAAATATGAGAAATACAGAGGTGCATTTTCAAAGCACTAGTAACCTGTGGAACTTTGTAAGACTAAGTGCTTTGAAAATGAGCCCCATAATTGTCCTAATGAAGATGCATGTGTTAAGAGGCTATAAACCATCGAGTCCAGTCCATTGCATCATACAACTTGATAACACACCCCATCATTGCCTTTATGCCTCTAGAGAGTCAACAGCTGTTGGTCATAGTCGTACCCAGCGTCTCAAGAGCTTAGAGTGAATGAAAGCTAAGTAATCTGTATATTCAAAATTTTGAAAAGTAAGAAAGAAAAAAGTAAAAAAAATAATTTACAGAGGATTGTTAAATTGTCCAGGGGTGTTTGCCGATGATGAAGCAGCCCAGCCCCCTTGAGCTCTCTAGTTATATAGCCGGGGGCTTCTTGAGGCATCACCTCTTTACTCTATAAATTTAATGTTTGGTCAGATCAAATGCCAGTTGAGTCTGTACCTATCTCCTTCATTATTGTGCATGGTTGTTTCCAACATACTCACTGACAGGAAACTCCCTCAACCCCTTGTCAGGTTTTTCTTAAACAGCCTTAATATGGCTCTTGTATGATAGGTTTACTGGGGCAGCAGTCAGTGCACTGGCATACAGCAGTAATTACAGCAGCATAGATATCAGCAATATGAAAAGAGGATACATCAACTGTGAATATGTTGTTTCTCCTCCAACTTGATGAAGAGGAGTGGTAACTCTTGAAAGCTTGTCAAAGATAAATTATGGGGCTCATTTTCAAAGCACTTAGACTTACAAAGTTCCATAGCTTACTATCGGGCTCATTTTCGAAAGAGAAGGACGTCCATCTTTCGACATAAATTGGAAGATGGACGTCCTTCTCCCAGAGACGTCCAAATCGGTATAATCGAAACCCGATTTTGGACATCTCCATCTGCAGTCCACTGCAAGGACGTCTTAATTTCAAGGGGGCGTGTGGATGCCTAACACTTGGACGTCTTTGACCCATAATCGAAAAAAGCAAGGACGTCCCTGACGAACACTTGGACGTTTTCGCCCGGATGTGCTTTTATTACAAATAAGGCACCAAAAAGGTGCCCGAAATGACTAGATGACCACTGGAGAGAATCGGGGATGACCTCCCGTTACTCCCCCAGTGGTCACTAACCCCCTTCCACCCTCAAAAAACATCTTTAACAACATGTCGTGCCAGCCTCAGGTCCATGACAGCGCAGCAGGTCCCAGCAGCAGTTTTAGTGGGTACTGCAGTGCACTTCAGGCGGGCGGACCCAAGCCCATCCCCCCCCCCCACCAGTTACTTTTGTGGAGGAAACAGCGAGCTCTCCAAAACCCACCACAAATCCACTGTACCCATATATAGGTGCCCCCCTTCACCCGTAAGGGCTATCTATGGTAGTGGTGTACAGTTGTGGGTAGTGGGGTTTGGGGGGGCTCAGCACACAATGTAAAGGAGCTATGTTCCTGGAAGCATTTTATGAAGTCCACTGCAGTGCCCCCTAGGGTTCCAGGTTGGTGGCCTGACATGTCAGAGGGACTAGTGCACTACAAATGCTGGCTCCTCCTATGCCCAAATGGCTTGCATTTGGACTTTTTTGACATGGACGTCTTTGGTTTCGAAAATCACCGAAAGTCAGAAACGTCCTTGTCTAGGGACGTCCAAATCTAGGGATTTGGACGTCTCTGACGGTATTTTCAAAATGAAAGATGGACATCCATCTTGTTTTGAAAATACTTGTTTCCCCGCCCCCGGATTTCACCATTTTGCAAGGACATCCAAATCTCAGCTTGGACATTTCTTTTGAAAATGACCCTCCACATATAACTTTGTAAGTCTAAGTGCTTTGAAAATACCTCTAAGTAACTTTGTAGGTCTAAGTGCTTTAAATATAAGCCTCTAAGTTAGTCAACTTAAAAGATATCACCCACTTTTCCCATCCTTTTGGCACTGGCAGAACCAACTTCATTTGCTTGCCACATGGGAGGCAAACGAGGCAAGGGGTTCCTGGTGGTGAGGAGTAGCCTAGTGGTTAGTGCAGTGGACTTTGATCCTGGGGAACTGCATTCAATTCCCACTGCAGCTCCTGTGACTCTGGGCAAGTCACTTAACCCTCCATTGCCCCTGGTACAAATAAGTACCTGAATATATGTAAACCACTTTGAATGTAGTTGCAAAAACCTCAGAAAGGCAGTATATCAAGTCCCATTTCCCCTTAAGCAAAAAGTTCACTTTCTAAAGTGGGAGGCTTATTTTGATATATTGTCACTCAGAGGCTTGTGGTCTTTTACTTAATAATTTGTAATTTTTCCCCTTTCTCCAGCACCATGGGTTGAGTACCATAGGGGTAGGGAAGTAGGAGTTGGGTGGACTTATTAGGGTAGTGTTGGAATCTGGGAGTCATCAGAGTCCAGACTCTCAGATTATTTTGTACTGTTTGCATTGGACTCTGGGTATTTTGGGTGGGGCAATTAGGATAATCTCTGTTACCCCCTTTTTCTGGGCATTAAGTGGAGATGTGTTTTGGGGGGGATTAGGGGTTGGAAGGGTTTCTTTTGGTGGTATTGATTGTTAGGGTATATTGCGGGGCACGTTTTATTGGCTATTGGTGCCTGTTTATATGCAGTTGTTCTGTCAGTTGGGGGGGTGGTGAGGGTGTGGGGGAAGTGGGGGGGGGGAGGGATACAAAATGTTAAAAGTTTGAAGAATGTTCAACTGGTTCTTGCTCTGTTAGCTTCTTTGACTTTTGCTTCCATAAAAGCCAAGAATAAATCTTTTGAAAAATCAACCTCCTAATGTTTAAAGATGTATTTATTACTCAGAAGAAGTAAAGGGCTTTGATGCTTGGCAGCAGGAAGTTATGAAAGCTACAACGTGAGCCTCCTCCTTGATAAAGCGTACAGCGAAACTTGGCCATGTCGGCGGAGGTTCCTGATAACTTTATGCTGCTGCCATTAAAGATAAGTTGCAATCTTTAAGAAATTTTGGAAAACTCTTTTTGGATGAAACTAATTAAAATATTGAGTGAAAATAGTGGGATTCTATGAGGATTTGCACCGCGCCATTTCGTTGAAAAGAAAAAACGATAGAACATTATTGTTCGGATGGCTGCGTGATGCATAGAAATCTGATAATCCCTATAAGTATATCTATAAAACTCTGAGAAATATTTGCTGGATATATTTAAATATGAGTTTGAAATGATTTCCTGCTGAATATACAATATTGTTTGGGACATAACTGTATGATTTTGGCAGCAGGAAGTGGCACATAACATTAATAAAATGAATCAAACAAGACTTTTCTGAGCTATTTTAGGGAAAGGAGGAAACCTAGAGGTAGAACTGTGGATTGAAACATACTGAGGAACAATGAAAAAGCAAAAATGCTGAACAGATTTCAATGTGAATCTCATCTTAATAGATATGATAGACTCTTTTCTCAAACATTATACCATCCTAATCTCACTAATAAACAGCTAGAATTTTTGGGAACTTCTATAACTGGAAAGAACTTAGAATCACTATTAAATCAATGGCAGCAAATAAAACACCAGGTCCAGATGGATATGCAACAGAATTTCAATTTATGGTTATACCTCTTCTGCTAGATTATATAATCCTATGTATCATGATCCAATCAATCACGTTTTGCTACTGCTGTTATAACCCTTATTCTGAAACCTGGATGAGACCATACATTACCTCAAAACTATAGACCTATCTCCCTTTTTAATTTGGATTATAAAGTTCTCATTAAAACACTGGCACTCAGACTTAATAAAGTCTTGAATTCAATTATACATCCTAATCAAATATAGGATTCATGAAAAAAAGATTCATAGGTGGTAATCTTAGATTATTCCACTCTCTTAACTATGTAGCCTCTTCAGATAAAAACTTATATGTGGCTCTCTCCCTGGACTAAAAAAAAAAAAAAAGCATTTTATCACACTAAGAGGCATATTTTCAAAGCACTTTGGGAGGCTAAGTTCCATAGGTTTCTATGGAACTTTGGGAGGCTAAGTGCTTTGAAAATGAGCCTCTAAATGGGCTTATCTTTCTAAAATTGTAGAATGGGGCCTAAATTTATCTAGTTGGCTTAAAATACTATGGTGCTCATTTTCAAAGTCCATAGGTTTCTATGTAACTTTATAAGTCTAAGTGCTTTGAAAATATGCCTCATAAAATAATCCATCTTCTCGGATACTAATAAGCAATAACTAAGGGGCCCTTTTACTAAGCTGGGTAAGTGTCTACGTGCACCCAATGCATGCCAAAATGGAGTTACTGCCCAGTTACCACGTGGCTGTTACAGTAATTTCATTTTTGGTGCGCCCAATACATGCAGCTGAAAAATAATTTTTTAATTTTCAGATGCGCATATCGGACGTGCGCCAAGTGGCATTTGACACGTGTAGGTCATTACCGCCCGGTTACCACGTGAGACTTTACCATTAGGTCAATGGCTGGTGACAAGGTCACAGACCCAAAATAGACGCGTGGCAATTTTGATTTTGCCGCACATCCATTTTTGGCAAAAATTTTTAAAAGGGCCTTTTTTACAGGTGCGCTGAAAATGGATCGGTGCGCACCCAAAACCCGTGCCTACACTACCACAAGCCATTTTTCAGCGCACCTTGGTAAAAGGACCCCTAAATCTATTCAATTACACAGAAGCACGAGACAAGGTTGTCCACTATTCTCCTCTTCTTTTCAACCCAGCCCTTGAACCTTTATTAACAGCAATACGTCAAAATTCAAATATTTTTGGCATTGGTACATCAATACCCAATTAAAGTTGCAGCATATGCTGATGATTTACCTTATTTTTAGGTGAACCACAGGTATCAATTCCATAGGTAATGAATACTGCTAAAAGATTTTTTCCTTTTCAGGATATAAATTCAAATGGGAAAAATCAGAAACAATGCCCCTCAATTCATATGTAACCCAATCTAATATTGGACAACATAATGGTCTCTATTACAATTAAAATCTTTAGTATGTTTAATAACGATCCAGAGGACTATCTTAACACTAAAAAAATTCTTACTATATAGATAAAGTCATAACTAAAGTGGTCTGGTCCCCTTTCTTTCTTGTGGGGCAGATTAGATACTATTAAAATGGTACTGACTCCTCAAATCAATTATGTTTTGATGATGCTACCAGGTCTTTGTTCTAAAGATTTTTTTAAGACAATGGGGCTCACATTCAAAGCATTTAGACTTAAAGTTCCACTGGTTATTCTGTAACTTTGTAAGTCTGAGTGCGTTGAAAATATGCCTCTAAAGATACTAAATTAGTAAACTTCTTGTAGAAAAATAAGGTACCCAGGATGTTCAAGCCTTAAAAGAAAAGGGTTATGTTAACTTTCCTGACTTTTATACATACCACCGAGCCTCACTGCCACGTTATGGACTGTTGGTTCTCTGATGCTAATGTTGATTATGATGTGATTTGATTACAACTGGAATGAGACATGCTGTTCCCTATCCCTATTCAACTTATTAATTCTTGTATTATTCCATCACATATTACCGATTTTAAATTATATTTAGATACTCATTCTACCTTGTTGTCTATTGACAATTATATGGATATAATAGTCATCTCATTTGTCACTATGGTACAACCCTAAATTTTTCATTGACCATGCTACCATTTACTGGTTTCTTTGGAACTCTTTAGGAATCTACTCACTGGATCATCTTATACACAAACAACAATTTATAACTTTAATGAACTGTCTCTAAAATCAAATTGCCTTCTTTGCAATACTTCAATGGCTGCGACTTACCCTGATGGTCAAAGAAGCTCAACAGAAATAAATACATTATGTGACACATCTTCTATACATGTCCTTAGTACAAAGCTGATGACTGAAATTCTCTCATCTATCTACAAACTGATAGATCATTCTATATTAAATTTAGACAATAGACTGATTTCCCAATGGACTACAGAACTGAATATAACAACATTTTAATACCACAAGAACACTTTTGGACCAGAATTTCCAGGCCAATACAATCAGCCAGCTCTCTCCAATCTATGTACTTTTGAACTCATAGAGCTTTATGTGTTCCAGAACAGAAATATGAAGCAAAATTACACGCTAATAATCTTTCCTGCATTGTAAATCTTCAGTTGAGACATTCGTAGAACATATGTTTAAAGTTCGATCATACATGGCTTTTGGTGCTCTATTTGGAAAACTATACAAAATATTCTGAATATAGAAGCACCAATCTCATTTTCTGTAATATTTTTCATCACTGTATCCTGATTTTAACTTAGAAGATGATTACTATACTTTACTGAACTTACTTCTTTCAATTGCTCTTCAAATGATTTTAGGATCATGGAAAAATGAAACCACTTTAAATAAAACATTTTGGTGGTACTGTATACCTTGTATAAGTATGAACTTAAAAGTATCAGAAAAGAAACAACAGGGTCCATAAGATAACATCTACATGGAAATATTGGAACAATATTTAGAAATCAGAGTATGAATATTCTATCATTGGGTTTTTTATATCATTTTTTCCCCCCCCCCCCCCCCCCAAAAAAAAAAAAAAAAAGTTTTGGTTTACTTTTTATTTTTCTAGTCATGTCATTATTCATGCTCATTGTTGACCACATATATCATTATTGAATTGACACGGTTAATTGTTATTTCCAGGTGGTAATTATTGTTATTGTGCTGATTGTATGGCTAATTCAGCCACTGTTTCTTTATTTGAAAATTCAATAAAAATTGTTTGAACTAGAAAAATGCTAAAATAGATACTTCTGTTTGCTATTCACTGAAGACAACCTTGACCAACAAGAATACATAGGATACCACACTGTTTACACAGGAGCTTCATTCCTATCATGACGTGAAAACTAACCCACTTGGAGAAACTGCTCCAGTAAATTTGAGACTGAGGGGTCCTTTTACTAAGGTGTGCCGAAAAATGGCTTATGCTGGTGTAGAGTGTATTGGATGCGTGCAGGTCCATTTTTCAGCATGTCTGCAAAACAGGCCATTTTTTTTGGTCTGAAAATGGACATGTGGCAAATTGAAAATTGGTGCACATCCATTTTGGGCCTGAGACCTTACCGCCACTCATTGCCTTAGGGGCCCTTTAACTAAGCTGCATAGGTGCATACCTACACACATCAATTTTGAACTACCGCCCAGCTACCGCATGGCCCAGGTGGTAATTTCATTTTTGACGTGCATCCACTATGCACGCTGGAAACCTTTCCAGCGCACGGCGCTGGCCAGGCAGTAATCAGCATTGTATGCGCACTGATAATTACTGCCTGGTTAATGCATGAAACCTTAATGCTAAGTCAATGGGTAGCAGTAAGGTCTCAGGCCCAAAATGGACGTGCACCAATTTTCATTTTGCTGTACGTCCATTTTTGGCCAAAAAAGGCCTTTTTTGCAGGCGCACTAAAAAGTGGACCTGCGCATTCCAATACATGCATCTACACCAGGGCAGGCCATTTTCTGCGCATCTTAGTAAAAGGACCCCTTAACAGTAAGGTCTCACGTGTTAACCTGGCCGTAATCATCAGCACATGTACACTGCTGATTACCACCTGGTTAGTGCCACGGCCAGGAAACCTTTCTGGTGTGCATAGCGGATACATGAAAAAATGAAACTACCGCCCTGGCCACATGGTAGCCAGGCAGTAGTTCATAACTGACGTGCGTAAGACACGCACACGTGCCTACGCGGCTTAGTAAAAGGGCCCCCGAGATCACACTCTGCATTCCCTGGGTTGGTGTAAGGTTCATTACCACCATAGGCTGCACAAAACATATCCATTTGAAGGCACTGCTCCCAGGAGACATGTACAATGTACTAATGTAGACAAAGCCATGGGGCTGGATGAGATGTATCCCAGTATATTAAGGGCGCTCAGTGATGTTCTGTCAGGTCCACTGAAGGGGTGGAAACAGGAATGGCTCTATGTAATTGGACAAGGATGGTCCTGGTCCCAATTTAAAAATGGTAATAGACAGGAGTTTGGAAACTATACATTGATTAACCTTACCTAGGCAGTGAGGATATTAATGGGGACTCTAATGACGAAAAGGATAATAAATTATCTAAATTCCAGTGAGCTACAAGACCTGAGGCAGCACAATTTTACCAGAGGAAAATTGTGTCAAAAAAATCCAGTTGATTTGATTGGTAACTACAGAATTAATCAAGGGCATGTGTACTGTATGTGGTTTACTTGAATTTTAACAAAACGTTTGACACTGTCCCACATAGAAAGTTCACAAGTAAACCAAGCAGTGTGGATTTCAAGGTAGGGAATGGTTTGGAAATTGGTTAAGTGATAGCCTTAAAAGAATAGCGATGCCCGGAATTCACTCTGAGAAAAAGGTGAATAATGGCATGCCTCACTGATTGGTTCTGGAACTGGTTATGTTCAATATCTTTGTAAGAGAGACTGCAGGGGGGTAGAAGGAAAATGTGTCTTTTTATAGATGACTCCTTGAGGAAAAAGAGAGAATGAAAGATGATCTAGAGGAGTGGTGGAATTAGAGGCCGACCAAGATGCACAAAACTTTGACCCTTTAACGAGGAAATTTTAAACCGTAGCATGCATTAAAGGACATTTTTCGACAAGGCTAGCAGCTAACGAAAACGGAATGCAAACGAGAAACTACCATTGAAATGTGGCCAATTCAGAATGCACTAACCATACCGACAACTGCAACGAACCATTTACCGTCAGAAATTTAACGTCAGCTCAGACCTGTCGTTAAGGCCTGAGCTGTCATCTCCCTGCTACCCCCTGCACCATGAAAACCAAATTGCTGGCATGTTTAAAAAGAAAAGTGGCTCCCCGCTTCCCTGTGCCTAAAATAAAAAACGAATCTAAAATTAAAAAAGGATTGGGAGGGGGCAAAGGCGCTCATTAGCAGTGTCCTGTATGGACGGCCTTGCCTTGCCCCCCCCCCCCAAGGTCCCCGCTGCTCCATTTGTGAAATAAAGCTGTTAAAAATCAAACGTTTGCAGTTGCTGGGCCCCCCCCCCTTCCTGTCCCTCTTCTTCTGTCGGCAATGCTCCGCCTCCCGCCATCCTCCACCTCCGTGCCCCGCCCCCACGAGTTCGTCGTCGCCGCCGCTCCCCCCTCCGCCATAATGGCTGATGCAGCGCCACTCACCTGTGTGTGAAGGCGCTGCACGGGATGGATCAGCTGTTCCTTGATCGTTTCTGTCTCCTCCGACGTCTCTCCTTCTTCCTGTGCCCGCCCTCCTCTGACGTCAGTTGTGGAGACATGCAGGGGAAAGCGGGGAGCCACGTGTTTATGTTGTTTTCTTTTTTTTTTTTACGTTTCTGGCATGTGCAGAGCAGCCAGCATAACGCTTGGCTGCTCTGCGCATGCTTTAGGAGCCGATTACCGACGGGGGTTGATGCATGGTTCTTTACAATACCGCACCGAACTTGTGCGACTTGTTCTTTTGGAGCATTGTTTGTTATTTTAAATTCGGTAATGGCTTTTACGATTTTGCTTTTTTACGTTTGGTTGATGCATCTGGGCCCAAATTCTGGCTTTAGATTGGGCACCAAAACCAGCCCAAAATGCAGGTTTGGTTTTCAGTCAAAAATGCCAGTATTGAAAAGAAAAAGGTGAGAAAGAGGATGAAATTTGAGTAGACAGGAGAAAAGAAAAAAAAAGAGGAATGAGCTAAAAGCAAAAGATCAGTATGCTAGAGAGACATGTGCAGTGAGGGAATGGAACAAGATAAATAGACAGCAGCGACTGGAAAGAGAATTAGCAGAAGACAGATGAGCAAGAATAAGAGAAACTAGGACTAATATAATAGAAAAACAAAACTTGACAATGCCAGCTTTGGGATATATGCATTGCAGCTGTCTGATGTGTTCCGTACAAAACGAAATACATTTCTATTTTTATTTCTCAAGTATTCCAGTATATACCGAGTTTAACTTCTTGGAGTTCCCAGTTCCATTTTTGCCTTCACATTAATTTGCAATCCCTTGTTCTGTTATTTGGTGAAGGTCTGTCTGTTTTGTATGTGAAGAAGTAATTTAAAATTTGTTTTGTGTGTGGTAGTAATGGTGGGTAAGGAGATCAGTGGAGGGGGCACGAAGGAAAAGGAAGAAGGGATCAGGTGTGTGTGTATGGAGGGGGGGGGGGTGGTGGAAGATTCTCCTATTTTCTGCCACAGTACCCAGCATGTCTAACACCTCCTTGCAGAAAACTCATTGCAGAAGCTGTATGGTCAATGGCTCTACTGTACAGGTTTCTGCATCAACTTCTTGGTCTCAGTTTCCATAGTCCTGAAAGTAGAGAATGACATGAGGACGAAGTCTGTCCCTACCACGGCCCCGCAACCAGTGGCATAGCTAAGACTTTTCAACAGGGGGTGTGTCTCCCGCACCCCGGAACCTTAAAATCACCTCCGCTTCAGTCTTCACCCAGGCAGTGACAAGTGACACTCATAGGCTGCCTGCAGCCTGCACCAGGACTTTCTCTCTGAACCTTCTCACCCCTTCTGATGAACTTTACATAACCTTACTCTCTATGTTTCCTAATTTCTCTGTACATATTTATTTCATTTAGCAACATCACTTGTATTTGTTTTCTTAACTGAGGAGGCTTTGCCTCACGGTGCTATGTAAGCCACATTGAGCCTGCAAATAGGTGGGAAAATGTGGGGTACAAATGTAACAAATAATAAAATAAACTCCCTGTTTTGTAAAGGGGGGACGGTTCAGAGAGAGAAAATCCCGGTGCAGGCCGCAGGCAGCCGAAGGGCCACTGCCCGGGCACAGAATGGAGTGGAGATGATTTTAAGGCACGGACAGGTCTGACGGGGGGGGGGGGGGGGGGGGGGGGGTTGCATATGCAACACACACACACCTTGAATAAATATGCCATTTGTACCAAAGAAAAACAAGCGATTGTCTTTTATCAAAATGATGAAACTAATGCTGTGGAGTTTACATTTGCAGAAACAAACGTTGCCCAGTGTCATTCTCTACCTCTAAGTCTTCAGACAGGAATCTCAACATGGTATCTTCTTCTTTCTCACTGCTTTCTCCTTCTCTAACCCAGACACCTTTAAAGGCTTCATATGGGCATACTCCACTCGACTACAACACCTCCTGAAATTCAGTACTCCAACAGCCAGATGCACTAACTCCACGGAAAGAGCCCTTCCCTTACCGATCCTTAGCGAATCGGTAAAAGACGGGCATGCATGAAGGAAATCGCATGCAAATGAGCTGCTCGCTGTTAGCTCATTTGCACACGATTTCCTTTCTAAGGAGGGGAAGCCAGTCGGCCAGCTGAGCATGCGCAGAGCAGCCAAGCGTTATGCTGGCTGCTCTGCGCATGCCAAAGACAGCTTCATACACGTCCTTCACTCAAAAAAAGAGGACGTCCCAGACGAGCACTTGGACGTTTTTTCTTCAGATTTATGATGGGGTGTCCTTCTCTTGGACGTGTTTTTCTTATGTGCCCAAAATGACCACACCGGAGAGAGGAATCGGGGATCGGGACGTGCGAGGACGTCTAAATGAAACTATTTGGACGTCCCTTTTGATTATGCCCCTCCAGGTCTCTCTCAGCCAATCACGTTTAGCTGTCACTGGTACAGGAGCCGAGAGAAGGAAAAATTCTAGACCTAGTCCTTAGTGGAGCGCATGATCTGGTGCGGGAAGTAATGGTGCTGGGGCCACTTGATAACAGTGATCATAATATGATCGGATTTAATATTAGCTTTGAAGTAAGTATACATAGGAAATCAAATACATTAGCATTTAACTTTAAAAAAGGAGACTATGATAATATGAGAAGAACGGTGAAAAAAAAACTTACAGGAGCGACTGCGAGGGTCAAAAATTTACATCAGGCATATTAAAAAAGGAGAATGGAAGACCAAAAGACAGCCGGCGTGGTTAAAAAGTGAGGCGAAGGAAGTTACTAGAGCTAAAAGAAAATCCTTCAGAAAATGGAAGAAGGAACCGACTGAAAATAATAAGAAACAGCATTAGGAATGTCAAGTCAAATGCAAAGTGCTGATAAGGAAGGCTAAGAGGGACTTTGAAAAAAAGATTGCGTTGGAGGCAAATCACATAGTAAATTTTTTTTAAAGTATATTAAAAGCAGGAAGCCGGCAAAAGAATCGGTTGGACCGCTAGATGACCGAGGAGTAAAAAGGGCGATCAGGGAAGACAAAGCCGTAGCGGAGAGATTAAATGAATTCTTTGCTTAGGTCTTCAACGAGGAAGATTTGGGTGGGATACCGATGCTGGAAATAGTATTCGAAGCTGACGAGTCGGAGAAACTTAATGAATTCTCTGTAAACCTGGAGGATGTAATGGGGCAGTTCTACAAACTGAAGAGTAGCAAATCTCCTGGACGGATGGTATTCATCCCAGAGTACTGATAGAACTGAAAAATGAGCTTGCAGAGCTATTGATAGAAATATGTAATTTATCCTTAAAATCAA
Source organism: Microcaecilia unicolor (assembly GCF_901765095.1). Taxonomy (NCBI): domain Eukaryota; kingdom Metazoa; phylum Chordata; class Amphibia; order Gymnophiona; family Siphonopidae; genus Microcaecilia; species Microcaecilia unicolor. The sequence goes on along the minus strand of NC_044037.1, from coordinate 85,048,761 downwards.
GCGTGGTACCGGAAGATTGGAGGGTGGCCAATGTAACGCTGATTTTTTAAAAAGGTTCCAGAGGAGATCTGGGAAATTATGGACCGGTAAGTCTGATGTCGGTGCCGAGCAAAATGGTAGAGACTATTATAAAGAACAAAATTACAGAGCATATTCAAAGCATGGATTAATGAGACAAAGTCAACATGGATTTAGTGAAGGGAAATCTTGTCTCACAATCTGCTACATTTCTTTGAAGGGGTGAACAAGCATGGATAAAGGTGAGCCGGTTGATATTGTGTATCTGGATTTTCAGAAGGCGTTTGACAAAGCACCTCATGAAAGACTCCAGAGGAAATTGGAGAGTCATGGGATAGGAGGTAGTGTTCTATTGTGGATTAAAAACTGGTTAAAAGATAGAAAACAGAGAGGGGTTAAATGGTCAGTATTCTCAATGGAGAAGGGTAGTTAGTGGGGTTCCACAGGGTGTGTGCTGGGACCGCTGCTTTTTAACATATTTATAAATGACCTAGAGAGGGGAGTAACTAGTGAGGTAATTAAATTGCTGATGACACAAAGTTATTCAAAGTCGTTAAATCGCGGGAGGATTGTGAAAAATTTCAAGAGGACCTTACGAGACTGGGAGACTGGGGTCTAAATGGCAGATGACGTTTAATGTGAGCAAGTGCAAGTGATGCATGCAGTGGCGTAGCTACGTGGGGCCTGAGGGGGGGGGCCCCCGCAGATTCACCCCAGGACCCCCTCCCGGCGAACCCGCCCCGCCGCCGCCTACCTTACTTTTGCTGGCGGGGGATCTCACTCCAGCCAGCCGACGTCTTCTCAGTCCTTCCTGCACTTCAATTTGTTTGCTGACGTCAGCAAACAAATTGAAGAGCGAGAGCGGGAAGCGCCTAAGAGAAGACGTCGGCTGGCGGGGAGTGGGATCCCCCGCCAGCAAAAGTAAAGGTAGGCTGCAGCGGCGGCGGGTTCGCGGCGGGAGGGGGGGCGGCAATGTCGGCGGTGGGGGGGGGGGCGGCGCGGGGGGAGGGCTAAAATGTGCCCCTCCCCCCGGGCTCAGACCCTCTCCCACGGAAGGCTGGCTACGCCCCTGGATGCATGTGGGAAAGAGGAACCGATTATAGCTACGTCATGCAAGGTTCCACATTAGGAGTCATGGACCAAGAAAGGGATCTAGGTGTCGTCGTTGATGATACGTTGAAACCTTCTGCCTCAGAGTGCTGCTGCGGCTAAGAAAGCAAATAGAATATTAGGTATTATTAGGAAAGGAATGGAAAACAAAAATGAGGATGTTATAATGCCTTTGTATCGCTCCATGGTGCGACCGCACCTCGAATATTGTATTTAATTTCTGGTTGCCGCATCTCAAAAAGATATAGTGGAATTAGAAAAGGTACAGAGAAGGGCGACGAAAATGATAAAGGGGATGGGACGCCTTCCCTATGAGGAAAGGCTAAAGTGGCTAGGGCTCTTCAGCTTGGAGAAAAGGTGGCTGAGGGGGGGAGATATGATAGAGGTCTATAAAATAATGAGTGGAGTGAATGGGTAGATGTGAAGCGTCTGTTTACGCTTTCCAAAAATACTAGGACTAGGGGGCATGCGATGAAGCTACAACGTAGTAAATTTAAAATGAATCGGAGAAATATTTTCTTCACTCAACGTGTAATTAAACTCTGGAATTCGTTGTCAGAGAATGTGGTAAAGGCGGTTAGCTTACCGGAGTTTAAAAAAGGTTTGGATGGCTTCCTACAGGAAAAGTCCATAGACTGTTATTGAATGAACTTGGGGGAAAATCCACTGTTTCTGGGATAAGCAGTATAAAATGTTTTGTACTTTTTTGGGATCTTGCCAGGTATATTGTGACCTGGATTGGCCACTGTTGGAAACAGGATGCTGGGCTTGATGGACCTTTGGTCTTTCCCAGTATGGCAATACTTATGTACTTATCCATACCAAAGAACAAAAAAAAAAAAAAAAAAAACCAAGACAACAAAATTCCAAAGATGTACAGCCTTTTAACATTTACAGCTTTGCACATGTGGTTCCAACGGCGCCTGACAACTGAAGCCTAGAGGTTTTTTTTTTTTCTATTACAGTGCACTATTACGATACGCAAGTTGCAACATTCTTCTAACAAGCTACTATACTAGCACTATTATTCCACTCTCATCTACATAAACCTGCCCCTAAATTCCCTTTAAAGAACGCCGTGCCTCTAAGCTCCGCCTCCGTCTGTCAGTGACTTCAGGAAGCAGCCAATCCCGAAGGGAAAGCCTACAGACGCCAGCGGTCCTCAACTCTCTCTGGCAAACGTAGCTTCCACCTCCAATGCGCTCCTGCTTTTCTCGCTGTTTCTCTGATTGGCTGCCGGTCTCGATTTTTGAAAAATTCGACAACGCTCCGCCCCTTAGCAACCGCATTCTGCCGAGCGCCGCGATTGGCTGTTGGCTATCCAATCGGTGCTGGGCCTCCTGGCCTTCCTTGCAGTTTTCAAACTAGGAGACGGAGGGGAGCGAGAAAGAAAGTGTGAAGTTGTGAATTCTCGGTGCTGGATTGTCACCCTTTTCGTGGGAATCGGGCCGGGGGGTCGCTGGATATAAACGTCCTAATACGTTGTACTACCAGGTTGGTGTGTGGGGTGAGAGAATCGGCGATCTCTTCAGTGTGTGGGGCTACTGGTACTGGGTGATGTTATCTCTGATTTAAAGTTCTGAGCTTTTGTGTCTTGCAAAGTGTTGGCTGACTTGGCTCCTCTTCCCCAGATTAGAGCCCTTCTCGTAGCCAGGTGCAGCCCTCTTTTTTTTTTTTTTTGCTTACATTGGGATTTAGTGCTATGGCTTTCTTTTTGCTTACCTTGGGACCTGCTGCTATGTCTTCTTCCATCGTGCTGCTTCTATCCGGATAGGTGAGCTTGGGGCTGTTAGTTCTCCTCTTGTTCCTCGAACATTTCCCGATCTGTCATTCTCTGCATCGTTCTGGGAAACTGAATGCTAAATTACGTGACTCTCTTGCAGAGAGAGATGGATTAGATTAGGTATCTTGGCCTTTCCCTTTTCTTGAAGCAGATTTCTCCTGCCTTGGGGGTGAACAGTGGTCGGCGAACAGTAGTATGTTCTTTGAAAAAGTACTGGTTGCCTGTAATAGTGTTACAGCCACGTTGCCCCCCCCCCCCTTCCTCCCCACCCCGATACGTCTGAATAAACGAGAAGATCTGTAAGCGTGTTAAATAGTTTGGGTCCCCTGCTGATCGATGAGGTTTATCCTTTTGTTCTTGGATGAGAATTTACTGCACTTACAGGTTGACAGGTGAATAATGCAGTTTTGCCCAGTGAGAACACGTGGACCAATGGTCCAACTAGGCTAGTACCTGGCAGAAACCCAAATAGTAGCAATATTCCATGTTGCCTTTAAGCCTAAAGCTACGAAAACTTAGATTGTGGGTTCACTAGGGACAGATAAAGGTACCTGTATATAATATATAAACCACTTTATCATAGAAAAGTGTATCAAATGCATTACTCCTTATTTTGTTATCTTCAAAGGAAGATCTTCCCTCAATGAATTGTCATGCTTTTGCAGAGGGGAAATATTTTTTATTTATTACATTTGTACCCCACATTTCCCCCACCTATTTGCAGGCTCATTGTGGCTTACATGGTGCCAGAGAGGTGATAGTAGACTCCGGAATAAACAAATACAAGGTTATGTTATGATAAGAAGGTTCATGTGGTGGAACTGCATGGTAGGACCACATAACGGTAAGACAAGAGCGGAAGAGATTGTTTGAAAACCAATTCGAACTATAGTGTTGTAGCGTCGTGGGGTTCAGCATTTATGTTGGGTCGAAAGATAAGCCATTTTTGAACAGGTAGGTTTTTTGTTTTTTTCTAACGTGTAGGTGTTTGTACGTGGTTGCAAAGGTAATGGTATTGAGAGAATCTCTGGAAGATTTTGGTAACTATATTAAACCACAGGGGGAGGTACTGGTTGCCATATTTGCAATACAAAATTACCATTTATATCCCACTGTGCTGTAGACCTAATTATACCCATTCTATGTGGCCAATTAGAAGGGGTTTGACTTGTTAAAGCTAAGCTTTTAAGTTTAATGTATGCTCTAGTTTTATATTTTAAATGCCAGCAGCAGGCTTAATCTCCATGGGTAATGGTTTTCCAGTCATATATAGACAAGCCAAAACTCATTAACTTTACTCCTCAGTCACACACAGGTGATTTTGCAGACTGTTAACCCCATCATAGTACACCTGTTCATACCCATTTCAACCAATCAGGATGACTTTTATTCTCTGTAATAATTGTGGTGCTTTAGTTTCAAGGCCAATCATCTGGAGACTTAAGGCTTGTCCTATCTGTCTTCAGCTTGCAAGTTTAAAATAGGAGCTAAATGAAGTAAAGCAGGAATTGAATGCACTTAAAGCAGCTTCTAGGACTGCACAGAATCATACCAACTTCTCACCACTGCCTCAAAGGATAAAACCACTTAAGAATAGATGGTTCACGGTAGGCTCAGGCAGACTACGTCATGTGGCACAGAAGCATCCGCCCTCACAAGTGTTGCCCCTACAGAATTCTTTTGCTCCATTACAGCACTGTGATGTTCCTGAAAATAGAACTGAGGCAGAAGAAGAAGCAATGAAAGACACCCCCAAATCACTAATGTTGAAACTCATACCAGGAAACTGTTGCTACTAGGGGATTCCATTATCAGAGGCATTAACTTTGAAACACAGTTCAAGGGGCCATGCAAAGTGAAATGCCTTCCAGGCTCTTCAGCTACCAGGAGTACAAAGCAAATAATCTCTATAATCAGAGAAGAAACTTAAGGAGTCAAACACTGATGTTGTTATCCACCTGGGAACAAATGACTTGCCCAGTAATACCCCACTTGCCACACAGAGAGCTTTTCAGGAGCTGGGAGAGGGGTTAAAACCTTTGATACAAACAATAGCTTTCTCTGAAGTACTACCTACCTTTGGAAAGGGAGAGAAAAGATTGCAAAGTACTGAGAATTTCAATAGCTGCCTCAAAGCCTGGTGTCACCAAGGATTTAAGTACATAGGAGGATGGGACAATACATGGAAAAACAAAAGACTATACTGTAACGATGGGCTGCATCTCACTGTGGCAGGAAAAAAAATCCTTGGGGAGGAATTCAGACTATATTTCTAGGCATTTAAACTAGAAGGTGGGGGTGGCATATGGAGGCAGTTCACTTCAAGTGGTCACCCCCAGCTAAAGGCAAGATGCGTCAGTAGAAAAGAAAGCAATGAAAACAACAATCTTAGCAAATCACTTCTTACCAACAGAGCAAGAAGTGAGACTAAACAAGAAGCTAAACAGAAGATAAAAATTCCACTGAAATGTAGATGGAAAGCAATGACCACAAATGCTCACAGTCTAAGCAATAAAGTTCATGACCTTCAAGCCCTGATGTTGTAGGCAGATTTAGACGTTGTTGTAATCACGGAGACATGGCTCAATGGTTCCCATGAATGGGATGCAAACATACCAGGCTATAATCTATTTAGAAAGGATAGAGATGGTCGTAAAGGTGGAGTAGTAGCTCTGTATGTGAGAAATGATATCGCAGCGACTGAAATGACAGGGACCTGGGGAAAGGAAGAAGCGAAATGGATCACCTTAAAAAGAGATGATAGAACCTCTGTCTATGTAGGTGTTGTCTGCAGACCCCCGACACAATTGGAGGAACTAGGTAAAGATCTGATCACGGATATTCAAAAGTTGGGAAAGAAGAGAGAGGTGCTGTTGCTGGGAGATTTCAATCTGCCGGATGTAGATTGGAAGGTTCCATCTGCGGAATTGGTAAGAAGTAGAGAGATCATGGATGCTTTCAAAGTGCTTTGCTCAGACAAATGGTGACGGAACCACAAGGGAGGGAGCGACGCTGGATCTGGTGCTCACAAATGTGGATAGTGTGTCAAATGTCCGAGTGGGTGCCCACCTGGGCAGCAGTGACCATCAAACAGTCTGGTTTGATATAACAGCTAAAGTGGAGAGATGCCACTCAAAACTCTGGATTTCAAGCGTGCTGACTTTAGTAAAATGGGGGAATACCTGAGGAAGGAGCTGATGGCCTTGGAGGACGTACGAGAAGTGGAAGGACAGTGGTCCAGGCTGAAAGAAGCTATAAATATGGCCACAAACCTTTATGTAAGGAGAGTAAATAAAGCAAGAGAAAAAGGAAGCCGATATGGTTCTCCAAGCAAGCGGCCAAGAAAATAAAGGCTAAAGAGTTGGCATTCCTGAAATACAGAAAAACTCAAGAAGAGGAACATGGAGAAGAATACCGGATGAAACTGAAAGAAGCCAAGAGAGAGAGATGTCTGGCGAAAGCACAAGCGGCTAGAAATATAAGGAGGGGTGACAACAATTTCTTCAGGTATATTAGTGAAAGGAGGAAGACTAAAAAGGGAATTGTGAGACTGAAAGATGCTGCGAACCGCTATGTAGATAATGATGAAGAAAAAGCAAATTTGCTAAATAGATACTTTTGTTCTGTCTTCACAGAAGAAAATTTTGGAGAAGGACTGTGATTGACTGGCAGTACATATGAAAATGGAGTGGATATAGCACCGTTCACGGAAGAGAGTGTGTATGAACAACTTGAAAATCTAAAGGTGGACAAAGCCTTGGGACCGGACGGGATCCACACCAGGATATTGAGGGAGCTCAGAGAGGTTCTGGCGGGTCCTCTTAAAGATTTGTTTAATAAATCCTTGGAGACGGGAGCGGTTCCATGGGATTGGAGAACAGCGGATGTGGTCCCTCTTCACAAAAGTGGTGATAGGGAAGAAGCTGGAAACTACAGGCCGGTAAGCGTCACTTCGGTTATTGTAAAATTAATGAAAGCGATGCTGAAGGAAAGGATAGTGAATTTCCTGGAAGCCAATAAGTTACAAAATCCGAGACAACATGGTTTTACCAAAGGTAAATCGTGCCAAACGAATCTCATTGAATTCTTTGACTGGGTGACCGGAGAATTGAATCATGGATGTGCTATAGATATAATCTACTTAGATTTCAGCAAAACTTTTGACACGGTTCCCCACAGGAGGCTCTTGAATAAACTTGACAGGCTGAAGATAGGACCCAACGTGGTGAACTGGATTAGGAACTGGTTGACGGACAGACGCCAGAGGGTGGTGGTTAATGGAATTTGCTCGGATGAGGGAAAGGTGAGTAGTGGAGTGCCTCAGGGATCAGTGCTGGGGCCGATTCTGTTCAATATATTTGTGAGTGACATTGCCGAAGGGTTAGAAGGTAAAGTTTGCCTTTTTGCGGATGATACTAAGATTTGTAACAGAGTGGACACCCCGGAGGGAGTGGAAAACATGAAAAAGGATCTGCAGAAGCTAGAAGAATGGTCTAAGGTTTGGCAATTTAAAATTCAATGCGAAGAAATGCAAAGTGATGCACTTAGGGAGTAGAAATCCACGGGAGACGTATGTGTTAGGCGGTGAGAGTCTGATATGTACAGACGGGGAGAGGGATCTTGGGGTGATAGATCCTCAGATACTGAAGGCGACGAAACAGTGTGACAAGGTGGTGGCCGTAGCCAGAATGTTGCTAGGCTGTATAGACAGAGGTGTGACCAGCAGAAGAAAGGAGGTGTTGATGCCCCTGTATAAGTCATTGATGAGGCCCCACCTGGAGTATTATGTTCAGTTTTGGAGGCCGTATCTTGCTAAGGATGTAAAAAAAAAAATTGAAGCGGTTCAAAGAAAAGCTACAGAAATGGTATGGGATTTGCATTACAAAACGTATGAGGAGAGACTTGCTGACCTGAACATGTATGCCCTGGAGGAAAGGAGAAACAGGTGATATGATACAGACGTTCAAATATTTGAATGGTATTAATCTGCAAACAAACCTGTTCCGGAGATGGGAAAGCGGTAAAAATGTCAGGAAGTATTTTTTCACAGAGAGAGTGGTGGAGAGGAAAACGGTAACGGAATTCAAAAATGCGTGGGATAAACATGAATGAATCCTCAGAAGCTTAGCGGAGATTGGGTGGCAGCACCGGTGGTTGGGAGGCGGGGGCAAGTACTGGGAAGACGTCTACAGTCTATGCCCCGAAAATGGCAAGGATAAATCAAGTCACAAAAAAGAGGGAATACAGCATACAAAAGCAAACAAACAAACAAACAACGGAAACACTGGGCCTTCAGGATTGAGAAAAATGTAGTCCTTCATTATAAATAAAGGACTACATTTTTCTCAATCCTGAAGGCCCAGTGTTTGCTTTGTTTGTTTGTAAGGATAAATCAAGGTCAGGTATACATATAAAGTAGGTATATGAGTTTATCTTGTTGGGCCGACTGGATGGATCGTACAGATCTTTATCTGCTGTCATCTACTATGTTACTATCCTGCTTATTTTCGAAGGAGAAGGGCGATTTTGGGCTTCCTTAACTGCTTTCCGTCGTGGGGACAACCAAAGTTAAGGAGTCGTGTTGGCACTGTACTGAAGGCGGGACGGGGGCATAGTTAACAGATGGGCGTCCTCGGCCGATAATGGAAAAAAGAAGGGCGTCCCTTACGAGCACTTGGCTGACTTTACTTGGTCCATTTTTTCTTGCGACCAAGCCTCAAAAAGGTACCCGAACTGACCAGATGACCACTGGAGGGAATCGGAGATGACCTCCCCTTACTTCCCCAGTGGTCACTAACTCCCTCCCACCCTAAAAAAAAAACTTTTAAAATATTTTTTGCCATCCTCAAATGTCATACCCAGCTCCCTGACAGCAGTATGTAGGTCCCTGGAGCAGTTTTAGTGGGTGCAGTGCACTTCAGGCAGGCGGACCCAGGCCCCCCCATACCTGTTACATTTGTGGTGGTAAATGTGAGCCCTTCAAAACCCACTGTAATCACATGTAGGTGCCCCCCTTCACCCCTTAGGGCTGTGGCAGTGTTGTACAGTTGTGGGTTTTGGGGGGCTCAGCACCCAAGGTAAGGGAGCTATGCACCTGGGAGCAATTTCTGAAGTCCACTGCAGTGCCCCCTAGGGTGCCCAGTTGGTGTCCTGGCATATCAGGGGGACCAGTGCACTACGAATGCTGGCTCCTCCCACGACCAAATGGCTTGGATTTGGTCGTTTCTGAGATGGGCGTCCTCTGTTTCCATTATCGCCAAAAACTGGGGACGACCATCTCTAAGGTCGACCTAAATTTCATGATTTTGGTGTCCCCGACCGTATTATCGAAACGAAAGATGGACGTCCATCTTGTTTCGATAATACGGGTTGCCCCGCCCCTTTACAGGGCCGTCCTTAGAGATGGGCGCCCCTGTTCAATTATCATCCTCCACGTTACTATGACATAGTTTTTGGTCTGAAGGGCTCGTATGTTAAACCTAGAGGAAAGGTTTAAAGAGACAAATTGCCAAGCCAGTCTGTTCATTCCAGAGCATTAAATTTCTCCTCTTACTGTTTTTGAGTCGAGCTTTCCAAGTGTACCAAAAGTGCTTAATTACACAAAAGTATGGCGCTTGTTGTACTGAGAAAACATGATGCAAAATGTGCATTCATGATGGTGATCCTGTTCACCTATTTATGAAATTAAGCCCGTACTCTTTTGTGTGAGGAAAAGAATATTTGCATTTTCTGCTTTTGGTGGCGAGAAACTGCGATTCACAGAATGTAAGTGAATATTATAAAGTAATTGACCCGTACTGAGGTCTTTTGTGGGATGAGTGGTATAATTATCCCTTTTGTGGCTCTATCCAGAGAAGCTGAGCTTTGGTAGAATTGGTTTTGTTCTTGGTTTTCTACAATTTCAGCTGTTTTGCCCTCCCTCCAACTCCCCACCCCCCAAATAGTGAGATTCCCTATTTTATGTTAGCTGTTTGGAGGATAGAATTTCATTATGTACAACTTTATAGGATTGTTGTCCAGGGAGCCCCAGGCTGAAGTTAACCTTTCCTTCACATCCCAGGGAAACGTTAAACCAATAAACAGCCAAGTCACTGGTGCACAATAGCAAATATGGCTGGCTAAATGGGGAGAAGAAATTGTATACTTGAATTTCAACTGCAAATTACATTGCTTACTGTTTCCTGTCTAGGCAAGTAGACCTTTTTAAAGACCATATTTCATATATAGATCAGGTAAGAAGTTTTTATGTGATGTGACCAGTGATAATTGCTTTCTTTTAACTGTAGGAGAGCCCTGGACCTTATCTTTGGGGCATTTGAGGTCTAGGATTACTGACTGATTCTGTGTCCTGGAAAGGACCAGCTAACTCTGTTCTGGTTCTATCCTGTTTGGGTCTGTGTATTCTTAGAATACAAGACTGTGGCTGAAGCTATGGCTGGCTCAGCATTTTTAATATGGAGCCAATTGATGGACTTGTGCTTACACATTCTGCACCATTTTGGTTTGCTTCGTTGTTACTTCTTACCAATGAGTTTTCCTTCTATTCCCCCTGCAGTTTCAGAGATGCCTGTGATGAGGAACTCCAGAGGCGCAGCCAGTAAACTTCCACGAGCTGGCAAAGCCATCATACCAGTGGAGAATGTCATACCAGAGATGGTAAGGGTCTTTGATGCTGATATCTGACTTCTCAAATGACTGCAGTTAAGGTTCCTGAAGTTAATTCATGTTGTCTGGACAGGCCGAACCAGTTGCTCTTTTCATCTACTGTCTTATTTGTTTTCTCTGAATAAGTAGAAGTGAAAAGATGTAGAGGGATACGGTAATACTAATTTGAATTACGTTGTTCCATCTGGACGGTGAGATAGTAGATTGGAGATTAGAGCACAGTGCTGGAGAACCATGATCTGCATCTTTAAATCTTTTACCTTTCCCATTTAATTTCTTTTATTTCAAATTGTACATTGGGTAATAAGTCACAGTGGGTGGAGTCGGGGGGGGGGGTGGATCTTGCTTTTCTTTTTAAGTCTAGCTAATGCATGCTCAGATTACTGGTTAAAAATACAATTCCTTATCCTGCTAGACCAGTTCGACCCCAGTGGATTGTGTCCACCTAGCAGCAGATGGGAGGCAGTGAAATTTGAATATTCTGGTGACATCACTATAAGAAGTGGTGCAGCCTAGAACACTTCAGTATTTCTCTGCCTCCAGCAGATGGTGCAGGCTGGACTTGTGGAGAGAGGTGACATTGCAAGAAAGAGAAACATTCCTTTGCCTGACTTCCACACTGGGCATTTAGGCATCTGTATGTGGGGGTATGTGGCGAGAGCTGTCTGCTGAGTTCGGTAGCTCCCAGCATCTCCCAATGTTGCTAGGCTAGAGTCCAGAGCAGATGTCTTGGTGGATGTAATTTCTTTGAGGGCATGAATAAACGTGAATAAAGATGAGCCAGTTGTGGTTGATGTAGTGTATCTAGATTTCTCAGAGGACAAGCAGGCTTCCAGTTCTCACAAGTGGGTAGACTATTTGCATGGCCCAGGATTTGGCATATTAGCCAGCAAAAAATTTTTTTGAGAGCCTTCTGGGATGTGAGCTGCATCCCACCACGCATGTGTGGAGCACCTTCCCACCTGCAGAATATCTGCTTTTTTTCAGTTTCTTTCCACGGGAGGAAGCAGCTGCACTTTTCGTTGCTCCTCGCACGCACGGGAAGAGCCTTAACTGCGTTCTCAGCGGGGGGGGGGGGGGGGGGGGGGGGGTCATTATTATTATTTTTTTTTAATCCTCATTTTCTTTCTTTTTTTTTGGCCCATGTTTAAGCTTTCTTTATTTTTTCGTCACTGGCCCCCATTTAGGCCTGCTCAGATGGGTCTCTTCTTTTTTTTGTGTGTGTGTCTTTTTTTCCATTTTTCTGGCACAGTTGTGACTTTTGATGTCGCCGGAGCCATTTTCCCTTCCATGTCATCAGACTCCCAGTGGCTTCAAGCGTTGCTCCCATTGCAACCGGACCATCTAGGGTACTAATACACATTCTTGGTGTATTCAGTGCCTCTGGCTCAACCTTTGCCTTCGTATGAAGAAAACGGCGCAAATTTCCCGAGAGGCTCAACGAGAACTTTTTGGACCTTGGTCCAGTTCTTCGGTGTTTATTTTTATTTTTTATTACATTTGTACCCCGCGCTTTCCCACTCATGGCAGGCTCAATGCGGCAGGCAACTTGCCCAGAGTCACAAGCAGCTGCCTGTGCCGGGAATCGAACTCAGTTCCCCAGGACCAAAGCCCACCACCCTAACCACTAGGCCACTCCTCCATCGACATTGAGTTCGGCGACATCAAAGGAAGCATTGGCGTTGGGAGTCGAGGTAGAGATGGCTGCTGCGAGACCCCGAGACACTGAGAGCAGTGAGGCGTCGAGTGGGTCTCCACCTGCCTCGAGGCCTCCTGCTATGCAGGCCCCCTGTGACTGACCATCGTCGGACATGACACTTAAGCGACGTGAGTATTCGACATCGTCCTCTTCGGCACCGAGGTGTTTGGATGAAGTGCATCAGAATAAGGTCAAGAAGCACAGACGCTGATCTCCTTTGACACATGGTGCCGGGAGCTCCGGGATGCCGAGAGACTCTGCACCCGAGAAGCGTCAGCGCCTGGAGGACCACTCCCTCTCTATCCAAGAGGTGCCAATGCACCTTTTCCCAGCAGCCGAGATCCTGCTCCCGCACCTTGGGCGGTTCGGCAACCTGACCCCACACCTGCCCTTCAGCCTTTACTAATGGTGGCTCTCGAAGATCATATTTGGGCCTTGCTCCCAGAGCTTTTGGAGGGATTGATGCAGCAATGTGCATCAGGAGTGCCTGCATCTGCCATGCCTGCCGCTGCGGCCCCACCTGGCCTCCAGTACCGGTGCTGCTTGTGGCTCTGGTGTTGATTGCCAACCAGGCCAGTTCTCCTTCGACGTTGTTGGAGGAAGCTTTGCAAGAGCCGACTCCTCGACATGGGTCCTTGATGTTGAGGCGGGCTCAGTCATCCCTGAGGGAAGTGCTGTCCGACATTCAAGAAGATCCCAGGTACTTTTTCTCTGATGAGTCCTATGGGATCCCTTCTGAGCCTTCCTCTGCACCCGAGAGGAGACTGTCTCCACCTAGAGTCTCTTTCACCTCTTTTATACGGGAAATGGCGTAGGCCATTCCATTCCCCGTAAAAGTGGAGGATGAGCTAGGGCCAAGATGCTCGGTATCCTGGACTACACTTCTCCATCTAAGGAGGTGGTGACTGCTCCTCTACACAAGGTGTTCAGGGCAGTCCTCGTATGGAACTGGGCGCCCCCTCTGTTTCTGTGGTCCCCAAGAAGATTTATACTTGGTATCAGATCAACAGGGGACCTGGGTTGGTGAGATCTGTTACCCCACAACTCCATAGTGGTGGATGCCACTCTCAAAAAAAAAAAAAAAAGCCAGGAGTACTATGGACTATGCCTCGGTTCCCCCAGCAGAGAAGCTAGGATCCTGCACTGTTTTGGGAGAAAGATGTATCAGGCTATGAATATCGGGCTATGCTCATCGCCCGTATTCAGTCTTACCAGCTCTTCACGAGCGTCTACTTGCGGAACTCAGTGAGGCAGCTGTCTGACTTGGTTGATGCGCTCCCTCAGGCTGAGCCCTTTCGCCAGCTGGTCAAGCAGCAGAAGGCGTGTCGCAAGTTCTTGTCCAGGGGCACTTGTGACATTTTGACGTGGCATCCAGAATCTCTGCCCAAGGTATACCAATGTGCAGACTCTTATGGCTGTGTTTCTGACCTGGATCATTTTGTCCAGCACAGAATGGCAAATGCCCTTTGCCAGGGGGATAATATTTCGGAAAGAAGGTTGAAGAGGTTGCTGCCCAAATCAAAAAGCACACTGAAGCTATGTCTTCTCTCCCCCGCCAGACGTCTTCTGCAGCCACTTCCTCATCCAGGAGGTATTTTGGTGGATCGTGGCGTATTCCCTATTCCTACTCTAGACGTAGGTATGCTCCTGTGGCTCGCCAGCCTGTTTAGGTTCAACCCCAGTGTGCTCGTTCTCGTCAACAGCATGCGTCCGAGGCCCCTGCTGCTCCTCAGCAAAAGCAAGGAACAAGCTTTTGACTAACCCCAGCACAGCATAGCCGCAGTCAAAGTGTCCGTGCCGGATGACTTTCTGGTTGGAGGGAGGTTAAAAGTTTTTCACCAAAGGTGGCCTCTTATAACCTCCGACTGGTGGATTCTTCAAATAGTTTGGTTAGCATACACCCTCAATTTGTTGTCCAAACCTCCAAATTGCCCACCAAGAGCTCATTCATTCAGCTCTCGGCACAAGCAGGTACTTTCAGAGGAACTCTCCACCCTTCTAAAGGCCCATTTAGTCGAACCCGTTCCACCAGGGGAAGAAGGGCAGGGAATTCTATTCCAGGGACTTCCTTGTGCAGAAAAAGACAAGGGGAATGCGTCCCATCCTAGACTTAAGGGCCCTGAACAAATTCCTAGTCGGAGAAAAGTTCAGGAGGGTTTCCCTGGGCACCCTTCTTCCCATGATTCAGGAAAATGATTGGCTATGCTCCCTGGACTTGAAGGATGCATACACTCACATCCTGATATTTCCAGCCCACAGGAAGTATCTTTGATTTTCCGCTGGGAACACATCACTTTCAGTACCACGTGTTGCCTTTTGGTCTGGCGTCAGCTCCCAGGGTTTTCACCAAATGTCTAGCGGTAGTCACAGTATCACTATGCAAGCTGGGAGTGCATGTGTTCCCTTATCTTGACGATTGGTAAAGAGCAACTCTGAGGAAGGTGCTCAGGAGTCAATGTGGATGACTGTTCAGGTGCTGGAACTACTAGGGTTTGTAATAAACTACCCCAAGTCCCATCTCCATCCAGTTCAACAATTTGAGTTCATAGGAGCCCTGCTCGATAAGAATGTCCGAGCCTTCCTCTTGGAGGTGCATGCAGAGAACCGTCTCTCCCTTGCATCCAGGGTTTGGGCATGACAGCAGGTCACAGCTATTAGTGCTTATCATCAGCATGTAGAAAGTAAGCCTATCTCTGGACAGCCTTTAGTTGTTCGCTTCATGAGAGGTTTGCTTTTGTCAAACCTACACCAGTGTCATGGGATCTCAACGTCGTTCTCACCCAGCTGATGATAGCTCCTTTTGAGCCACTAAATTCCTGCCATCTGAAGTATTTAACCTGGAAGGTCGTTTTCTTGGTGGCTGTTACTTCAGCTTGTAGGGCCAGTGAGCTTCAAACTTTCGTAGTGGATGCACCTTCTACTAAGTTTCATCACAACAGAATAGTCTTCCGCATGCACCCTAAGTTCTTGCTGAAGGTGTTTGAGTTCCATCTGAACCAGTAGAGTGTCTTACCAATACTTTTTCCCTGTCCTCATTTCCACCCTGGCGAAAGCAGCTTGCACACCCTGGACTGCAAGAGAGTGTTGGCCTTTTACATGGAGCAGACCAAGCCCTTCAGACAGTCCGCGCAGTTGTTTGTTTGTTTGTTTTGATCCAAACAGGAGGGGAGTTGCCATCGGTAAATGCACCACATCCAGTTGGCTAGCAGATTGTATTTCCTTCGCTTATGCCCAAGCTGGGCTGACTTTTGGGGGTGGGGGTCATGTCACAGCTCATAATGTCAGAGCCATGGCTCGTCAGTGGCCTGCTTGAAGTCAGCATCCACTGAAGAGATTTGCAAAGCTGCAACGTGGTCTAAACTTCACATATTCACATCACACTACTGCCTTGACGTGACAGTAGGTTTGGGCAGTCAGTGTTGCAGAATCTGTTTGGGATCTAGAATCCAACTCCACCCTTCTAGGCCTATTTTTATTCTGTTCCAGGCTGCACTCAGCTAGTTTGTTTATAGTTTCAGTTTAATCTGTGTTATGTCCTCGCCGTTGCGAGGCCCAATAGACCAATGTTTGGTGTGTTGGGTGAGCCTGGATGCTAGGGATTCCCCGCCTGTGAGAATGTAAGCCTGCTTGTCCTCGGAGTAAGTGAAGATACTTACTTGTAGTAGGTATTCTCCGAGGACAGCAGGCTTCACATTTTCACAATCCCGCCCACCTCCCCGTGGAGTTTTTTTTTTTTTTCCTTCATTTTTTATTTCTGAATCTTTCCTGGAAGCCAGCAAGACCCGGCAGACACCCTCCGAAAGACCCAAGGAAGCAAATTCTAGGCTCGCAACATCCACTTGTGAGATTGTGAAGCCTGCTACAGGTAAGTATCTTCGCTTTACTGAAAGATTGCTTCCTTTCTCCGAGGACAAGCAGGCTGCTTGTTCTCACGACTGGGTGACGTCCGCGGCAGCCCCCACCAACCGGAAAAAAGCTTCGCGGGACGGTCGGCACGCAGGGCACGCCCACCGCGCATGCGCGGTCGTCTTCCCGCCCGTGCGCGACCGCTCCCGCCAGTTCCTTTTTTTCCGCGCCTGGAGAGAGTCGTGCCTGTGCCGCTCTCTCTGTTTAAGCTCCGGAAAAACCGTCGCGTTTACGCGAACCTTTTTATTTTCTTTTATATTTAATTTATCGCCGCGCGCTCCACTTTTCCTTTCTTTAAAAAAAAAAAAAAAAAAAAAAAAAAGGAGCACGCGCTCCCATTTTCCCTCGCTTCCAGCGGGGACGTAGCGTTGCGGCCTAGTGGCCGCACGGTCGTTTTCATTTTCGAGGTGTGATTTCCGCCACCATCGACGACTTTAATTTCGCCGACGCGATTTTTCCGTCGATGTCCTCGAAGGTCCCGAGTGGATTTAAAAAGTGTGGTCGGTGCGGCCGGCCCATCTCGCAGACCGACACCCACGCTTGGTGCCTCCAGTGCCTCGGGCCGGAGCACAATTTCAAGTCGTGTCCCCTGTGTCTCGGTCTCCGGAAACGGACTCAGGTTGCGAGGCAAGTTCAACGGGACCGTATTTTTGGAACTTGCGCTGGCCCCTCGACGTCGACCTCGACGGCATCGGTATCGACGCCCGGTCCTTCGGTACCGGTATCGATGCCCGAGACATCGGCACCGATGGCATCGACCCCAGGAGAACAGGTCCCGTCGGCCCGCCGGTCCTCCGGTGAGGGTAGAGGTGAGAGGCCGCGTGGGCAGTCGGCCCCGGTCACTCCCTCAGCCCGTGGCCCACGGGACCGAACCCTGTCTGACCCGGTTCCTCGAGACCGAGGGGGATCGTCATCCTCCTCCTCCATGCCTCCCGGCGCCGGTGACGGGCATCGGAAGAAGGATAAGAAGCGCCGTCACCGGTCGCCCTCGATGCACGTCGGAGAGGAGTCGACGCCGAAGCGTCTCCATCGAGAGGAGAGATCCCCGTCGGTGATAGAGGTGCCGACGCAACAGGGTCCTGGCACCTCGGTGCAGTCTCCTGGCTCCCACCAGATCCGGGCACCGACACCCCTACCGGCCCCACCGCCTTTCTCGGCAGCGGGCCTGGACGAGTGCCTCAGAGCCATCCTTCCGGGGATCCTGGAAGGGCTGATGCGCCAGGCTGTGCCGGCGCCGGGGGTGCTTGCGCCCTCGGCGCCGATGACTGTGGCGCCGGCGAGCTCTAGCCCGGCGCCGGGGCCGTCGACACCGCTGCCGCTTGCGGTGCCGGTCTCGACCGCCACGCAGGTGGAGTCCCCGTCGACGTCGATGGAGGGAGCTTCGTCCCCGCCGGCGCGGGAGTCCACCGCTCGACGACACCGAGGCCTTGGTGCCTCGACGTCGAGCCGGGCCCGGTTCAGGACTCAGCTACATGAGCTTATGTCCGATACCGAGGATGAGGCCTCGTGGGGGGAAGAGGAGGACCCTAGATATTTCTCCTCAGAGGAGTCTACGGGCCTTCCCTCGGACCCCACGCCTTCACCGGAGAGGAAGCTCTCACCTCCTGAGAGTCTCTCCTTTGCCTCCTTTGTGCGGGATATGTCTATCAGCATTCCCTTCCCCGTGGTCTCCGTGGAAGAGCCGAGGGCCGAGATGCTCGAGGTCCTCGACTATCCATCACCACCTAGAGAGTCCTCCACGGTGCCGCTGCACAATGTCCTTAAGGAGACGCTGCTTCGGAACTGGGTGCGACCATTAACTAACCCCACCATTCCCAAGAAAGCAGAGTCCCAGTACAGGATCCACTCTGACCCAGAGCTAATGCGGCCACAATTGCCCCATGACTCAGCGGTCGTGGATTCTGCTCTCAAGAGGGCACGGAGTTCGAGGGATACCGCCTCGGCGCCCCCGGGGCGGGAGTCTCGCACTCTGGACTTGTTTGGGAGGAAGGCCTACCAATCCTCCATGCTCGTGACCCGCATCCAATCATACCTGCTCTATATGAGCATCCACATGCGGACCTATGTGCATCAACTGGCGGACCTGGTCGAGAAGCTCCCGCCGGAGCAGTCCAGGCCTTATCAGGAGGTGGTCAGGCAGCTGAAGGCGTGCAGAAAGTTCCTGTCCAGGGGTATCTATGACACCTGTGACGTGGCATCTCGTGCTGCGGCCCAAGGTATAGTGATGCGCAGGCTCTCATGGCTGCGTGCCTCTGACCTGGACAACCGCACCCAGCAGAGACTGGCCGACGTCCCTTGCCGGGGGGATAACATTTTTGGCGAGAAGGTCGAGCAGATGGTGGACCAACTGCATCAGCGGGAAACCGCTCTCGACAAGCTCTCCCACCGGGCGCCTTCAGCATCCACCTCCACAGGTGGACGTTTTTCCCGGGCCCGGCAGGCTGCACCTTATTCTTTTGCGAAGCGTAGGTACAACCAGCCGGCCCGAAGGCCTCGTCAGGCACAGGGACAGCCCCAGCGCGCTCGTTCTCGTCAACAGCGTGCGCCTAAGCAGCCCCCTGCGCCTCCACAGCAAAAGCCGGGGACGGGCTTTTGACTGGATCCACGGGAACATAGCCGCCCTACAAGTGTCCGTACCGGACGATCTGCCGGTCGGAGGGAGGTTAAAATGTTTTCACCAAAGGTGGCCTCTCATAACCTCCGACCAGTGGGTTCTCCAAATAGTGCGGTGCGGATACGCCCTGAATTTGGCCTCCCTGCCTCCAAATTGTCCTCCGGGAGCTCAGTCTTTCAGCTCCCATCACAAGCAGGTACTTGCAGAGGAACTCTCCGCCCTTCTCAGCGCCAATGCGGTCGAGCCCGTACCACCCGGGCAGGAAGGGCAGGGATTCTATTCCAGGTACTTCCTTGTGGAAAAGAAAACAGGGGGGATGCGTCCCATCCTAGACCTGAGAGGCCTGAACAAATTCCTGGTCAAAGAAAAGTTCAGGATGCTTTCCTTGGGCACCCTTCTGCCAATGATTCAGAAAAACGATTGGCTATGTTCCCTGGATTTAAAGGACGCATACACTCACATCCCGATACTGCCAGCTCACAGACAGTATCTCAGATTCCGCCTGGGCGCACGGCACTTTCAGTATTGTGTGCTGCCCTTTGGGCTCGCCTCTGCCCCACGAGTGTTTACAAAGTGCCTCGTGGTGGTGGCGGCGTATCTACGCAAGCTGGGAGTGCACGTGTTCCCATATCTCGACGATTGGCTGGTCAAGAGCACCTCGGAGGCAGGAGCCCTCCGGTCCATGCAGTGCACTATTCAACTTCTGGAGCTGCTGGGTTTGGGATAAATTACCCAAAGTCCCATCTCCAGCCTACTCAGTCTCTGGAATTCATAGGAGCGCTGCTGAATACCCAGACGGCTCAGGCCTACCTTCCCGAAGCGAGGGCTACCAATCTCTTGGCCCTGGCTTCGCAGACCAGAGCGTCTCAGCAGATCACAGCTCGGCAGATGTTGAGACTTCTGGGTCATATGGCCTCCACAGTTCATGTGACTCCCATGGCTCGTCTTCACATGAGATCTGCTCAATGGACCCTAGCTTCCCAGTGGTTTCAAGCCACCGGGAATCTAGAAGATGTCATCCGCCTCTCCACCAGTTGCCGCACTTCACTGCTCTGGTGGACCATCCGGACCAATTTGACCCTGGGACGTCCATTCCAAATTCCGCAGCCCACGAAAGTGCTGACGACGGATGCATCTCGCCTGGGGTGGGGAGCCCATGTCGATGGGCTTCACACCCAGGGTCTGTGGTCCTTCCAGGAAAAGGATCTGCAGATCAACCTCCTGGAGCTCCGAGCGATCTGGAACGCACTGAAGGCTTTCAGAGATCGGCTGTCCTGCCAAATTATCCAAATTCGGACAGACAATCAGGTTGCAATGTATTACGTCAACAAGCAGGGGGGCACCGGATCTCGCCCCCTGTGTCAGGAGGCCGTCGGGATGTGGCGTTGGGCGTGTCAGTTCGGCATGCTCCTCCAAGCCACGTACCTGGCAGGCGTAAACAACAGTCTGGCCGACAGACTGAGCAGAGTATTGCAACCGCACGAGTGGTCTCTCCATGCCAGAGTGGTACGCAAGATCTTCCGAGCGTGGGGCACCCCCTCGGTGGACCTTTTCGCCTCTCAGACCAACCACAAGCTGCCTCTGTTCTGTTCCAGACTTCAGGCACACGGCAGGCTAGCGTCGGACGCCTTTCTCCTTCATTGGGGGACCGGCCTCCTGTATGCTTATCCTCCCATACCTTTGGTGGGGAAGACCTTACTGAAGCTCAAGCAAGACCGCGGCACCATGATTCTGATAGCGCCCTTTTGGCCCCGTCAGATCTGGTTCCCTCTTCTTCTGGAGTTGTCCTCAGAAGAACCGTGGAGATTGGAGTGTTTTCCGACTCTCATTTCGCAGAACGACGGAGCGTTGCTGCACCCCAACCTTCAATCCCTGGCTCTCACGGCCTGGATGTTGAGGGCGTAGACTTCGCTGCGTTGGGTCTGTCTGAGGGTGTCTCCCGGGTCTTGCTTGCCTCTAGGAAGGATTCCACTAAAAAGAGTTACTTTTTCAAGTGGAGGAGGTTTGTCGTTTGGTGTGAGAGCAAGGCCCTAGAACCTCGTTCTTGCCCTGCACAGAACCTGCTTGAATACCTTCTGCACTTATCAGAGTCTGGCCTCAAGACCAACTCAGTAAGGAATCACCTTAGTGCGATTAGTGCTTACCATTATCGTGTGGAAGGTAAAGCCATCTCTGGAGAGCCTTTAGTCGTTCGATTCATGCGAGTCTTGCTTTTGTCAAAGCCCCCTATCAAGCCTCCTACAGTGTCATGGGATCTCAACGTCGTCCTCACCCAGCTGATGAAACCTCCTTTTGAGCCACTGAATTCCTGCCATCTGAAGTACTTGACCTGGAAGGTCATTTTCTTGGTGGCAGTTACTTCAGCTCGTAGGGTCAGTGAGCTTCAAGCCCTGGTAGCTCATGCTCCATATACCAAATTTCATCACAACAGAGTAGTGCTCCGCACCCACCCAAAGTTCCTGCCGAAGGTGGTGTCGGAGTTCCATCTTAACCAGTCAATTGTCTTGCCAACATTCTTCCCCAGGCCGCATACCCGCCCTGCTGAACGTCAGTTGCACACATTGGACTGCAAGAGAGCATTGGCCTTCTACTTGGAGCGGACACAGCCCCACAGACAGTCCGCCCAATTGTTTGTTTCTTTCGACCCTAACAGGCTAGGGGTCGCTGTCGGGAAACGCACCATCTCCAATTGGCTAGCAGATTTCATTTCCTCCACTTACGACCAGGCTGGGCTGGCTCTTGAGGGTCATGTCACGGCTCATAGTGTTAGAGCCATGGCAGCGTCGGTGGCCCACCTGAAGTCAGCCACTATTGAAGAGATTTGCAAGGCTGCGACGTGGTCATCTGTCCACACATTCACATCACATTACTGCCTCCAGCAGGATACCCGACGCGACAGTCGGTTCGGGCAGTCGGTGCTGCAGAATCTGTTTGGGGTGTAAATCCAACTCCACCCTCCAGGACCCGAATTTATTCTGGTCAGGCTGCACTCTCAGTTAGTTGTTCTTCGTAGGTCAATTTTCTGTTATACCCTCGCCGTTGCGAGGTTCAATTGACCTGGGTTCTTGTTTTGAGTGAGCCTGAGAGCTAGGGATACCCCAGTCGTGAGAACAAGCAGCCTGCTTGTCCTCGGAGAAAGTGAATGATACATACCTGTAGCAGGTGTTCTCCGAGGACAGCAGGCTGATTGTTCTCACCTACCCTCCCTCCTCCCCTTTGGAGTTGTGTGTTTCATCTTTTGCTAGTCATTCAACTGGCGGGAGCGGTCGCGCACGGGCGGGAAGACGGCCGCGCATGCGCGGTGGGCGTGCCCTGCGTGCCGACCGTCCCGCGAAGCTTTTTTCCGGTTGGTGGGGGCTGCCGCGGACGTCACCCAGTCGTGAGAACAATCAGCCTGCTGTCCTCGGAGAACACCTGCTACAGGTATGTATCATTCTCTGTACAGGCGTTGGGCTGAGCCTTTTTTGGATATATAAGAACCTTTGATTAAAACCTTTGTGTGAGAGATGGAATGAAGTCTAGCGGCTGGTATAATATAGGGACCTGGTTTGAAGGATTGTGAAATGTACAGGTTTTTCTAAAAATCATCCACACTATAACACTAGAAATATGTTCTGGTTTGGCAGAGATAGCATATAAATTTGCATTGTTTGTATTTTTTTCCTCTTCCCTTCCCTTGTCCCCTCCCTCCCATGGATCCCTTGTAGGAGGAGAACAGTCAGACAAAGCGATCCCCCTCTTCACCTCAGGGAGGTCCCAAGAAAAGGTCGGCCTTTGGAGACCTCACAAATGTAAGTCCTTTAGGTTTGGGAACTTGAATGCTGAATACTGTTAAATAAGTGAAATCTTTTAAGTCTGTTAATCCCATTGAAGTGTTATTAAAACGGCTCCTTCGTAGCCGTCCTACTGTAGACAAAGGGCCTTCAGTTCTATAACTGAGTGGAGGAGTGGCCTGTGAGTGGAGGAGTGGCCTAGTGGTTAGGGTGGTGGACTTTGGTCCTGGGGAACTGAGGAACTGAGTTTGATTCCCGGCACAGGCAGCTCCTTGTGACTCTGGGCAAGTCACTTAACCCTCCATTGCCTGCCGCATTGAGCCTGCCATGAGTGGGAAAGCGCAGGGTACAAATGTAACAACAACAAAAAAAATAACAATACTGGAATATAAAATAATAATAAAAAAAATAGGATAATTGGTCTGAGACCTATCCACCCTTCTTTCAAACTAGCAGCCAGTCAGGAATATTGTTGAGGTCTTTTACAGCAGAGGAGGTTTCCCCAAACTATTCAAATCAGGTGAGTTTTCAGGATGTTGGCAACAGGGGCGTAGCTATGTGGGGCCACGCGGGCGTGGGCCCCCACGGATTATGCCCTGGCTCCCTCTACATTTGACCTGTCATCGCCGCCCGCCCCCGCATCAGGTACCTTGTTTGCTGGCAGGGGTCCCCAATCTCCGCCAGCCGAAGAGATTTCTTCAGCACCAGTCGACTCTGGTGCCTTCGTTGTGGGATCATCTGTTTCTGACGCCTTACGTCCTGCACCGTGCATGCGCTGAAGAAAACTCTTCGGTTGGCGGGGATTGGGGGCCCCTGTCAGCAAACAAGGTACCTCATGCGGCAGCAGGGTGGGCGGCGACGGCGGGTGGGGGTCTGCAGCTAAACAGTGCCCCCCCCACACACACATACCTCGGGCTCTGGCCCCCCCCTCCAGCTGAGGTCTGGCTATGCCCCTGGTTGGCAGTGAAATGTACAGAAGATGGATTTGCATGGAGTGAGTTTTCCAGGTAACGCACATGGATTTTGTAGGTATCCTGAAAACTGGAGTGATTATGGGGTCACCAGGACAGGCTTTTACACAAATGAGCTGGTTTTGTGTGCACGACATGATGGAGATGGATAATTGTGTTACTACTGCTACGACTTCTTTCTATAGCATTACTAGATGTATGCAGCTTTGTACACAAAACACGTATAACCGCTGCTCAACAGAGCTTAAATGTTTCTTTTTGCTGCTCTGTAAGCAGCTGTGATACTTGAGAGCTGTATTTTAGAATGGAGTAGCCTAATGGTTAGTGCAGTGGGTTGTGGACCTGGGAAACTGGGTTCTATTCCCACTGCTGCCTGACGGTCAGCAGTGAGTTGAGATCCTGGGGGACCAGGTTTAATTCCCTCTGCAGCTTCATGTGACCCTGGGCAAGTCACTTAGCCCTCAATTGCCCCAGTGCAATATATAGCTTAAATTGTGAGCCCATTAGGGACGGTGCAAAGTACCTATAATAGAAATTGTAAACCACATAGTTTCCTCGGGGATCACTTGCAGTATATCAAATGCTGAAAATAAATAAAATATTTAAAGAGATTTCAAGTGTAAACATTGTGTCATGGAAGAGCTGCATGTGGCATATCGCTGATAGGTAGAAACTGCAGCTTTGTGCCACCCTTTACTAATGTGCTTTTGAGTTAGGATAAAGAGTTAAGATGCTTATCTCGAATATAAATTTCATATTGGCCGAGTTAGAAAACTGTGCTTTGTGAATATTCTTAGATGGGGTGGATGATTTTTAAACAGACATACAATATTGGTCTGTCACTGCTGCATTCGTGTTTTTTTGAACGATGATGAATGAGTTCTAGGAAGAAATGTGCTAAGGTCTTCCTGTAGGCTGAGGTTTACTGCCTATTAATGTTTGTTGACAGGCTCGTAAGAATGCAGTTGTGCAGCCAGGAAAGAAGAAAGATAATGGGAAGGCTGGCCCCAAGAAATCTCAGAAAAGCTGCGTTGCGAAAGGTGATGAGGCCAATCTGAAAAAGTGAGCAAACCTCTTTCTCCATATATCTATTTTAGACACTTGTGACATCTTCAGCATCTATTGTGTCAGGCTGAAAAGTGCTGACAGCCCAAGGAGGCAGCAGACACATGGTGACACTAGAACAGATTGATCTATGCTGAAGCCACCTTAATATTCTCCAGTGTAAATTTTAAACAGTTATTGACATGTGATGTGGTATTGTGGGTTACCATGATGACTGTTTTTTTTTTTTTTTTTGGGAGGGGATGGGAGGGTGTTTATTTTAAAGGCTGAACAACAGTGTGACTGATCAGTGAGACCTCTGGTGATAAGGAATTGATTCCATTGCGTCCCCAGATCAATTCAGAGACTTGTGGATTATGTCCCTCAACCAGCAGGTGGAGATAGAACTCCAAGATTTGTTATATGTGGTCCTGTGCAGCCAGCTCAATCTCAGTATTCTCTCTATCTAGCAGGTGGAGGGTCATACCTGTGCAGCTCTGTGTTGATCTGGCTCCTATCCTTTTCCTTCGGGTGCTGTTGAGCGTCTTTTGTGGGGTTGAGGTGCCGTATAGTGTTTGTTGGGGATACCTGGTAGGGCCAGGTCCCTCCCCTCCTCCCCCGCCAGCCTCCCTAGCAAAGTCCTTTGGGGCGCATTGTCTGAGTCTGCGTGTAACAGCTTCTCTCTTGCCTCTCTGTCAGGTAAAAAAACAAACCAAAAACAAAGCATTTGCGCTTATTGCAGGCTTCTTCCCTCAGACTAATTAGAAGGGCGCTGGGCTTGGTAATCAGCACGTGGGAGGACATGTAGTACCGCTTCAGGGGGCAGTCATGTCAGCACCGTCCAAATTGGCTAAGCGCTGCTCGCAGTGCGGGAACAGAAGAGCAGTGTCGGGTGCTTGTGAGGAGTGCGCTAAAGCTGTCTCCAAGGCAGGAAGCAGAGTGTGGAGGCGCCAGCTTGAATACCGGCAGGAGAAGGCTCGGATTTCACTCTAGCGTCTTTAGTGGGAACGCCACCGGCAGGCCTGATGCACGCCTCAGCCGGCACCATTTTTTCTTCCCATGCGGTTGGTCCCGCGGCGGTGGGATTGCAGCCCACCCTGCCCGCACTCATGGAAGATGTGAGTATTGTTGGCACTTCCTCGGTAGCGGCTGAGACAGGGGTAGCTCCTTTCTCACCAGAATTTGTTCTTCTCATGCACAGGGCATTTTTATTGAAGTCTGCAGGAGATCCAGCGGCAGAGGCTCTTGGCTAGCCCTCGACCCCCGGCCTATCATGCCCCAGAGTCTCCCTAAGAGACTGTTTGGCGATACCGAGTGTGGAGGAGGATTTGTCTGGTCCATCTGACATCGAGGAGGGCCAGTTGTCAGGGGACTCCCTGCAGGCTGCTCCTGACGGGCTAGAGGAGGGGGAGCTGGTGCCGGGTGAAGGGGATGACCCTACGGCAGTGCAGCTATTCCGCGGTGCAAGCGCTAGAGGTGTTAAACATCTCTTCTCCAGATTTGGAGCCCCATCAGTGCCCACCCCCTCCATTATGGTGGGCACCAGTGGCCTATCCAAATCCTTTCATATCCACAAAGTCATGACGTTCTCATCGCGTTGCAGTGGAACACGCCGTAGGCAAGCCTACGAGTGGCATGGGCTACGACACGGCTTTGCCATTTGCGCCCAGAGGACTTAGAATCCCTGCATATGCTGGTCATGGACTCCTTAATCACGGCAGTCACGAAAAAGACCACCTTGCCGGTGGAAGGGGGCACAGTTCTTCGGGACCGAAAGCTGGAGTCGGCCTTGAAGTAGCTTCCTTGTACCTTCAGGCGGCTGTCTGTGGGTCTTACACAGCACGGGCTTGTCTTTCCTGGGTCCAAAAGGCTTCCTTGGCGGACAAGCTCATTGATTGCCTGCCGGCTTTGGAGTCCGGACTAGCGTACCTAGCGGATTTGCTGTACGATATTCTTCGAGCTTTGGTTAAAGAGATTTCCCTAGTGGTGATGGCCCGACGGTGGGTCTGTTTGAGGCATTGGGCCACGGATGGCGCCTCTTAAGTCTTGCTTGGCACAGTTGCCTTTTCAAGGTAAGCTCTTCTTTGGCGATGTCCTTGCACAAATTGTGAAAGAGCTAGGGGACTCTAAAGGTCAGCGTCTCCCGGAGGACTGGAGTAAGGCATCATCTAAGTCTGCCTGCTCCCGTTTCCGGGAGGCTAAGTGCTACAGGCCTGGTCGATCTGGGACCTTCCGGCGGCCTTGTTTTCAGCAGAAGCAGCAGTCCTTTCGGGGTGACTGTCGTGCAATTACCTCAGGACCCAGAGGACAGCAGGGAAATAGAGGGGCTCAATGCTATTGGGGATGCCTGTCCCTTTTTCAGGAGGAGTGGGGCCAGGGTCACTTCAGATGAATGGGTCTTGGAAGTTATTCAAGACGACTACAAGCTCGAATTCGCTCACCCCGTACCAGATTTTTTCTTGGAGTCTCACTGTCAAGCGAGTGGCGGTTCTGGAGACCTTATCCGAGCTGCTATGATTTGGGAGTGGTCATCCCAGTACCACCTACCGAGATCGGCCAGGGTCACTACAACATCTTCATGGTTCCCAAAAAAGGCGGAACTTTCCGCCCTGTTCTCGATTTCAAGTCTGTCAACAGGGCTCTGCGGTTGCAGCATTTCCGCATTGAAACTCTGCACTCCGTCCTGGTGGCGGTTCAACCAGGGGAGTTCTTGACTGATCTCAACCTCAAGGAAGTGTATTTGCATATTCCCATTTAGCCACCTCATCAGCGTTTCCTTCTCTTTGCAGTTCTTGGTCAGCATTACCAGTTCCAAGTCATGCCCTTCGTCTAGCAACGGCACCATGCACCTTTTCCAAGGTTATGGTGGTCGTCGCAGCCTTTTTGAGGGTTCAGGGCATTCAAGTGCACCCGTATGTAGACGACTGGCTGATTCGCATGCTGTCATACGCAGAGAGTGTTAAGGCTACGGAGGCGGTGCTATGGCTGCTGCACTCTGGGTCTCATAGTCATGGAGAATCCCGCCCCCTTTGGGCTTACTGTGTGGCTATTGAACGGGAGCATCTCAGATGTAAGGGTTATCCAGACAACATGGATTGCCACGATGTTGCAGGCGTGGAAGCACTCCACGTCAGATTACACATGAGTATGGCACACCTTTGTCTCTTGGTGTTTGTTATCGGGCATTTCGGTGGAGTCAGCTCCGCAATTGTCTGTCCTAGCTTTTTTGCAAGAAAGTCTCGATAAAGCACTTTCCTTGAGCACCCTTAAAGTGCAGGTGGCGGCTCTGACCTGTTTTAGGGGTCGCTTGTGCGGTCGCTCCCTAGCGGCTCATCCAGATGTGGTGTCGTTTTTACGGGGAGTCAACCATATTAGGCCCCCATGAGCACCGGTGCTGCCTGAATGGAATCTAAACCTGGTTTTCTGAGCAATGCAATGACCGCAGTTCGAACCCCTGGGTCAGGTGTCCTTGAAGGACCTGACAATGAAAACTGTGTTGCTGGCTATGGCCTCTGCAAGGAGAGTGTTGGAGCTCCAGGCGTTGTCATGCAGGGATCCCTTCCTCCGTTTCCCCGAGGCAGGGATGTGTATTCGGACCGTTCCTTCCTTCATGCCTAAAGTGGTGACTCGCTTTCATCTTGGTCAGGCTCTGGTGTTGCCAGCCTTCTGGCGAGAGGAGTACTCAAGTGAGTTCCGCGTCCTGTGTTTGGATGTGAGTCGCATTCTTCTCCACTATTTAGAAGCCATGAACAACTTCCGTCGCTGAGATCATCTGTTTGTGCTGTTTGCGGGACGCTTAGGGACGCAATCATTTTGGCTTACTTGTCCATGGGGAAGACGACTCTTCTTCGGGTGCGGGCGCATTCTATTAGGGCTCAGGCTACATCCTTCGCAGAGGCTTGTTTGGTGCCATTGGAAAACATTTGCAGAGCGGCTACCTGGGCGTCTGTGCATACATTTACTAAGCATTACCGGTTGGATGTGGCAGTGTGCCAGGACGCAGCCTTCGAGGCATCAGTTTTGACCTCGGGTACGTGGATCCCACCCTACTTGAGGACTGCTTTGGTACATCCCACAAGTCTCTGGATTGATCTGGGGATGCAATGGAAGGTAAAATTAGTTCTTACCTGATAATTTTCTTTCCGTTAGTCCCTACAGATCAATCCAGAGGCCCTCCCTGGGATTTATTACTATTCTATTATTGTTCTGGTTGTTGGTGCTCTTTTTTGGTTCCGTTCAGGTTCCTCTGTTTAGTCTATGGGACAGTTACTTTAAAAAAAAAAAAAAAAAAAAAGATGAGAAACAGAAGTCTTCTAGATGTCAGCAGTATAGGAGGACTTCTCCTCCAGGTGGTTTCTCTACCATGGTGTTTTTCACCCAGGAGAGGCAGAAGAGTGTGTCCTTGGTTACATAAGGGATTCCTTGTACTGCTTTGGTATCGATTATACTGAGACTAGCCGTTAAGCCCGTTAAAACGGGCGCGTATTGGAATGTTTTTTTTCCCAAGGCCCCCCTCCCGTTGCAGCTGCAAGGCCCCCTGCCATCCTCCTTCCCTGCCAGCTGCAAGGCCCCCTCTGTCCCTCCATCCCAGCTCCAAGGCTCCAGTCCTCCCCCCTTCCCAGCTGCAAGGCCCCCTGCCCGCTCTCCCTCCCGGTTCCAAGGCCCCAGGCCCTCCTCCCCAGCTCCCAAGGCCCCCTGCTCTCCCTCACAACTGTAAGGGGCCCCATTCCCTCCCTCCCAGTTCCAAGGCCCCTTGCCCCCCCCCCCCCGTGCCTTCTTCCCAGCCAGCTGGAAGGCCCCCTTCAGTCCAGCCCTCCCAGCTCCAAGGCCCCCCCCCTTCTGAGACCTCCCATGTCCCCTCCCCCCCCCCCCCCCAAGGTTACCGCTACCGCCCCCCCCCCCCACCCCGGAGTCGCCCGGGCCCTCTCTTCGTTATTCAACTTACAGCAGCGCCAAAACAGCAGCAAGCTGCAGCTCCCGTTGGCCTTCCTTCACTGCCTGTGCCTCGCCCTCGTGTGACGTCACGTCGGCGAGGGCGGGGCACAGGCAGGGAAGGAAGGCCGACGGGAGCTGAAGCTGAGCTGCTTGCTGCTGTTTCGGCGCTGCTGTAAGTTGAATAACGAAGAGAGGGCCCGGGCCGGGTGAAGGGGGGGAGGGGCGACTCCGGGGTGGGGGGGGGGAGCGGTAGCGGCTACCTTGGGGGGGGGAGGAGGGGACATGGGAGGTCTCAGAAGGAGGGGGGCGGGACAGAGAGGGAAGTCTCTACTGCGCATTTGCAAGTGAGTACGGTCACTTGCCTTTTATATGTTTGATTGAGCTGGCTGCACATGACCACATATAGCAAATCTCAGGGTTCTCTCTATCTCCACCTGCTGGTTGAGGGACATAACCCACAAGTCTCTGGATTGATCGGTAGGGACTAATGGAAAGAAAATTATCAGGTAAGAACTAATTTTACCTTGTGAAACTTTCAAGAATGGTTTTGACCTAATCTTGTTTAGTTTTATTTTGTAATTTTTGTAAAATTCATTTTACAAACACACGTCTGTAACTTGAACGTTAGTATCAGAAATCAAGTTTGGTTTAAATAAAATTGCAGTGTCTAAATAAAATTTGTTTTTAAATACAGAGGACGAGCTTCTGATTGCCAATATTATCCACACCTAAACTACTGTTCTTAATGCTTTTTGGATTGGGAAGCTTCTAGGCCAAACAATGGCAGGTTGGGATGTAATTGAATTTTAGGCCAGGCTGCACTTCAGGACATGCTCAGGTGTTCCCATTTCCCTACGTCCTGGATTCTCCTTCAGCTTCATTTTATTATACTTTGCAGATGGTGAAGAGTATCTCTGTTATATGTCCTGCAGCCTTACACAGCAAGACCATCATAACATTAGCTCAGCCTTCCTCCATATCTTAAAAAAAGAAAAACAACACCAGTTAGCCAGGTCGCCTGACCAGTTGATTAAATGTTCTATTCCTGTCTGCAGCAAATCTAACATGGGCACAAAAATTTAAAAACATAAACCAGAACAAACAGTGGCAGACTTTGTGATGAAATGTTCTTGGTATTCAATCTGGTCTGCTGTGAAGTTCTACAGGCTACATGCAGCACACCATGATTTCTGTAAGACACTTGTTCTCTGGGATGGGGCGGGGAATTCTTTGCATTCCTGCATTCCCATCCATGGTACAACTTGCCCGGAGGTCTTTGAAACTGGGATAGGACCTGGTATCGTGGGTAATGTCCTACTGCCATTATGGAAATTTGTCCGAGACTGGAAGTTGTTTGTCTAGAATTTAAAATAATGGTAAATATAACTTATTTACCAGTACTTAGATACCAGTAGGAGTTGGAGTTAGTTGAACAGTAGAAGAATAAAGGAATCTGAGTCAAAGGTTTGTACTGACTTCACAGCTCTGTAGCAGAGACCTAATTATTGAATAGACTGAAAAAGGGGCCATTTTGAAGTTACCATTGGTTAGGGGTCCAATAGATAGTTGACTGAAGTCTGTTATACCCACTTCTACAGTGGGTTGGGTTGGGGTTTTTTTTTTCCTTCCTCCCTCCCGCCAAAGTAATCTGAGATTTCCAAAGCCCCATAGCCTGCATTAACTAGTGTTCTTCTGATTCTTCCCCTCCCCTCCTCCTACCAGGTTGCAGAAAAAGCCCACTGTGGAAGATATGACAGCAGGAACGAAAATTGAACCTGAGCAGAAGGCTCTCCCAGTGGAAAAGGGAAAAGCACCCCCAGAGGTACTGTGGCTGCATTCTCTAAACAGCATGCTCGGTAAAGAGGCAAAACTGTCTTTTTTAAGCTTGGTTCTCTTTTTGTGTTCAGCCAGAGCTAGAGATCAATGACATTGACCAGGAGAACCTCACTGACCCTTTTGCCAGTGCAGAATATGCCGTGGAGATATTCAGTTACATGAAGGAGCGGGAGGTGAGTGTGCCACTTATGCCAGCACTGAGTATCTGGGCACATGAGGCTGCCAGGGGGATGTTAACTCATCATTTGAGTACTGTTCTGGTTAACATATTTCTTCTGTGTCGTCCTCATGTAATGCTAGAGTTGGAGGGTTGGTGTAGCATCCTACTTTGTGGTTTAGTTTATTCAGTATTTGCTATATTGCTTTCCATTAAAAATAGGTTTACAATTTCAATAATTTTGCTTTACAATTTTGGAGTGGAGGAGTGGCCTAGTGGTTAGGGTAGTGGACTTTGGTCCTGGGGAACTGAGGAACTGAGTTCAATTCCCACTTCAGGCACAGGCAGCTCCTTGTGACTCTGGGCAAGTCACTTAACCCTCCATTGCCCCAGGTACAAATAAGTACCTGTATACAATATGTAAGCCGCATTGAACCTGCCATGAGTGGGAAAGCACGGGGTACAAATGTAACAAAAATAAATAAATAAAAAATAGAATGGTCAAAGTTTGAGGACAAACAATATGTGGTGTGTGTGGAAGGGGGGGGGGGGGGGGGCACAGAATGTGGTTTCCAGTGTGGTAGACAAACTGTTCAAGCTTTAATGTTGATTAGCTAGGATTGACTCAGGGGAAATTGACAGGCTGATCTAGTCTTTACTTTTTATCCTGCTAGACCGATTCAGATGTGTGGGTTTATGCCACCCTATCAGTGGTTAGGAGACGGAGAACCACAGCTTCCTCTTCATCCTTATCAGATCCCTACAGACAAGGCTACAGGATTTGTAGCCTGGCTTTTGTTAGGGAATCCAATGGGGAAATCAGAACCTTCAGTCTCTGCATGCAATGGGGTAATGTCTGGACTGGATGAACCCTGTTGAGCGAATCTGGATCTGGTTGGCAGCCCTACTTCTCCCCCCCCCCCCCCCCCCCTCAAAAAAAATAGTTCCCCGCTGAGGGTATTGACTGCTTATGCCTCAGCCCCCCTCCCCTACTTATGATAGGCCCTTGATAGCCACTTGGAATCAAGACTCATGTTTAAGAACATAAGCATTGCCATACTGGGATAGACTGAACGTCCATCCAGCCCAGTACCCTGTTTCCAACAGTGGCCAATTCAGGTCACAAGTACCTGGCAAGATTCAACAACAACAACAAAACAGATTTTATGAAGCTTATGCTTTCAAATGACAAAAAAAAATGCTTGTCTAGCCCAGTGTCGGACAGCCAAGGCTATATTGCTGAAGCAGAGCTGACCAGGTTAACTTCGGAGAGAGGGTCTTCTGGCCATAACAGGCTTTTTCCTCTTAGCTGTGGAGGCGGTTGGTAGTATTGTCGAGCGGCTGGGCCATGAAGTTCATTGCTGCACATACTGAGTGTGGGGAAGCCTGTTCTGTTTGTGGTATCCACCGCTCAGGGTCCTCTGGAGGTTGGTGCTGTGGGAAGAAGGTCCAAGGAAACAGGAAGGCAGGTGACCTGCAAGATCCAAGATGGTGCAAACAAACAGCAGGTCAAATGAATGTCCATCACCAATTTTATTCACCTCAACATATAATAAAAAAAAATGGAAAAGTCCAACGTGGCCATGTTTCACCCTCATAAGGGCTGCAGCGGGGAGAAAAGAACTGTTAATAAATGTACAAAAAAAAATATTAGTTCCATATCATCATGCTGATCAATCCATAGACTGGTGGGTTGTGTCCATCTACCAGCAGGTGGAGATAGAGAGCAATCCTTTTGCCTCCCTATATGTGGTCATGTGCTGCCGGAAACTCCTCAGTATGTTCTCTATCTCAGCAGGTGGTGGTCACACACAGCTGCAGCTCTGGCTAGGTCTCCAAGCCTAATTTTTAGGTTTTGTTGAGTACCTGGGGTTGAGGGCTCTTCTTGAGCAAGTGCAAACCTGGTGGCGCCAGGTCCCTCCTTTTCTCCCCCCTCCCGCTGGCTCCGTTAAAAAAAAAACCAAAAACATTTTGGGCGTCCTTAAGGGCGTTGATTTCGACGTTTATTTAAATGTTTATTGCAGCTACTCACTGGGACACCAGGTCGTTACAGCTCGGAGCGAGAAGCAGGTAATTTTTACCTTTTTTATAGCGGGCAGGGGGTTCCCCGATCGATCTCCACGTGGCCTATGGCGTCGGAGAGCGAGGGCGCGAAGAATCGCTCCCCGGACCGCGTGTGCGCTTCTAGCGGGGATGCGGGGGTCTTAAAGTCTGATTCGCCCTTCTTGGGTGTCAGTTTGGAGGCCGGTCAGTGTCCCGGGTCTTCCTCCGGTGCGGCGGTTTTTCCCGCCATAAACGCCCATCCCCCGCTGCTCGCCTCCGCCATCTTGGCCGGCCACTCTGCTCGGACGGCTTCTTCTTGGGCCGCCCTTGAGCTGTGAGACGTTAATGCCATGGCCGCCCTTGATTTGGGCGACGGCAAAAAAGCGGCTAAAGTTAAGCGCCGTTCTTCCCGTGCGGCTCCTTCGCAGAGTGTCGCGCCGGACGCCATCTTGGATGCGCAGCATGTTTCTCCCCCGCTCTTGCGAGCGCCGGTTGAGGGTGCGTCTAGGGCTGTGGCCCAGGCTGCTGAAGTGCACAGTCTGGGGGGTTTCTCCCCCGAGTTTATTTTGCTGCTGCATCAGGCCTTCCTTATGCAAAACGCTGCCCCTTCTCCCTTGTCCGATAAAGGGGTTGAGGCCCCCGGAAGTAAACGCCCTCGGGTGGATTCCCAGGCCTTAGAGGACTCTGTTTCCTCTGATGTAGATGAGGGCAGCGTATCTGAGTTCTCCCAACGGTCCTTTGGGGATTCCTTGGAGGAGACGGATTCCCCGCTCGGATGGAGCGGATGACCCCTCTGCAGCGCGGATCTTTCGCTCAGAGGATTTGCCCAACCTGTTAGTGCAGGCCATGAGCATTTTGAAGATTTCCTCTCCAGAGGACGTCTCTCCCTCAGCCCCTGTTGGCTCCGCCATTATGCTGGGGACGAAGCGCCCGCCTAGAACCTTCCACGTGCATGATGCCATGCACACCTTAATTTCGGCTCAATGGGATGTCCCGGAAGCGAGCCTTAAAGTGGCTAGGGCTATGTCCCGCCTCTATCCTTTGCCTGAAAGTGAACGGGAGGCCTTTCTTTGGCCTACCGTGGATTCTTTAATCACTGCGGTGACTAAGAAAACGGCGTTGCCGGTGGAAGGTGGCACGGCCCTACAGGACGCCCAAGACAGAAGATTGGAGGCGGCCTTAAGGTCGTCCTTCGAGGCGGCTGCCTTAAGTTTGCAGGCCTCAGTTTGCGGCTCCTACGTGGCCAGGGCGTGCCTGACGATTGTGCAGCGGGCTTCCCCCTCGGATCCTTCCTTGAGGGCTGATTGGCCGGCCCTGGAATCGGGCTTGGCTTATTTGGCAGACTTACTGTATGATGTTTTGAGAGCCTCGGCTAAAGGTATGGCTCAGACAGTCTCTGCGCGGTGGTGGCTTTGGCTGAAACATTGGTCTGCGGACCACGCCTCTAAGTCCCGCCTGGCTAAGTTGCCTTTTAAAGGCAAGCTGCTCTTTGGGGTCGAGCTGGACAAAATTGTGACCGATCTCGGCACGTCTAAGGGCAAGAGGTTACCAGAGGTCAGGGCTCGGGCCAGTGCTCGCCCCGGTATCTCCAGAGGACGGTTTCAGGAAGCCCGTCGGTACCGCCCGGGCAAGTCGGGCTCCTCTGCCCCCTCTTCCTTCAAGAGGAACTTCTCCCCCAAGCAGCATTCCTTTCGCAGAGACTGCCGTCCCGGAGGTGCGCCCTCCGGTCCTCCCCCAGGGTCTCGTACCCAATGACGGGGTCCTGGTCCATGGCCAAGTGCAGATTGGAGGACGCCTGTCCTCGTTTCTGGGCGAGTGGACCAGGGTAACTTCAGATGCTTGAGTGCTGGAAGTCATCAGAGACGGCTACAAGCTAGAGTTCTGCCGACCCTTAAGAGACGGGTTTGTATTCTCTCCCTGCAAGTCTCCGGTCAAAGCTGTGGCAGTGCAGCAGACCTTGGACAATCTGATCCGCCTGGGTGCGGTCGTTCCGGTGCCAGAAAATCAGCTTGGCAAGGGACGTTACTCCATTTACTTTGTGGTACCAAAGAAAGGAGGTTCTGTACGGCCTATCCTCGACCTCAAAGGGGTCAATCGGGCCTTGAAAGTTCGGCACTTTCGCATGGAGACTCTCCGCTCTGTTATAGCGGCAGTGAAGGCAGGGGAGTTCCTGGCATCCTTGGACATCAAGGAAGCGTACTTGCATATTCCCATCTGGCCTCCTCATCAACGCTTTCTGCGTTTTGCAGTTCTGGGCCGACACTTCCAGTTCAGAGCCCTCCCGTTCGGGTTGGCTACTACTCCGCGGACCTTCTCCAAAGTAATGGTGGTCATCGCGGCCTTCCTGCAAAAGGAAGGAGTACAAGTCCATCCTTATCTGGACGACTGGTTGATCCGAGCCCCCTCTTATGCAGAGTGCGGCAAAGCTGTGGACCGGGTGATTGCTCTTTTGAGCTCCCTGGGGTGGATCATCAATTGGGAGAAAAGCCAGCTGCGCCCGACTCAGTCCCTGGAGTATCTGGGAGTTCGATTCGACACCCAAGTGGGCAGAGTGTTCCTGCCGGACAATCGGATTGTCAAACTTCAGGCTCAGGTGGACCAGTTCCTAGTAGCCTCTCCGCTTCGGGCTTGGGACTGTATGCGGTTGTTGGGCTCTATGACGGCCACGATGGAAGTAGTGCCCTGGGCCAGGGCTCATATGAGACCACTACAACACTCTCTGCTGCAGCGCTGGACTCCGGTGTCGGAGGATTATGCTGTGCGCCTTCCCTTGGACCCAGCAGTGCGCAAGGCGCTGAGCTGGTGGCTGAAGACAGACAAGTTGTCTGCAGGGATGCCTCTTGTGACCCCGGAGTGGATTGTCGTCACGACGGACGCCTCTTTGACGGGCTGGGGAGCCCACTGCATGGGAAGGACAGCGCAGGGGCTCTGGTCTCCTGCAGAGGCAAAGTGGTCTATCAACCTCCTGGAACTCAGAGCCATTCGGTTGGCGCTTTTGGAGTTCCTCCCGGTCCTGGCGTTGAAGCCAGTACGGGTCCTGTCGGACAATGCCACGGCTGTGGCCTATGTCAACCGCCAGGGAGGTACCAAGAGCGCCCCTCTAGCCAAGGAAGCCATGAATCTATGCCAGTAGGCGGAAGCGAACCTGGAACAGCTGTCAGCGGCCCACATTGCCGGAGTCATGAATGTCAAGGCGGACTTTCTCAGTCGCCATACCTTGGATCCCGGAGAGTGGCAGTTATCGGCTCAGGCGTTCTTGGACATCACGAAGCGCTGGGGCCAGCCGAGCCTAGATCTGATGGCGTCATCGGCCAATTGCCAAGTGCCGTGCTTTTTCAGCAGAGGACGGGACCCTCGATCTCTGGGAGTAGATGCTCTTCTCCAACAGTGGCCGACACAGGAGCTTCTCTATGTGTTCCCGCCCTGGCCCATGTTGGGCAGGGTACTAGACCGGGTGGCAAAGCATCCGGGCCGAATAATCCTGGTGGGTCCGGACTGGCCCAGACGTCCCTGGTATGCGGACTTGATCAGGCTCTCAGTGGACGACCCTCTGCGGCTGCCAGTGGAGCAGGGCCTGTTGCATCAGGGTCCCGTGGTGATGGAGGATCCCTCCCCCTTTGGTCTTACGGCCTGGCTATTGAGTGGCAGCGTCTGAGGAAGAAGGGCTTCTTAGACAAGGTCATCGCCACTATGCTGAGAGCGAGGAAGCGCTCTACTTCTACTGCTTAAGCCAGGGTTTGGCGTACCTTTGCAGCGTGGTGTGAAGCAGGCTCTCTTTCTCCATTCACTGCTCCAATTTCTTCAGTGTTGGCGTTCCTGCAAGAAGGTCTGGAGAAAGGCCTGTCGCTCAGTTCCCTTAAAGTCCAGGTAGCGGCTCTGGCTTGCTTCAGGGGCCGCCTGAAGGGTGCTTCCCTGGCTTCGCAGCCAGATGTGGTGCGTTTTCTCAAGGGAGTTAATCACCTGCGCCCTCCTCTGCGTTCAGTGGTGCCTGCGTGGAATCTCAACCTGGTACTAAGAGCCTTGCAGAAGCCGCCTTTTGAACCCTTGTCGAGGGCATCTCTGAAAGACCTGACGTTGAAAGCAGTCTTTTTGGTGGCTATCACTTCAGCCAGAAGAGTTTCCGAGATCCAGGCACTCATGTCGAGAGCCTTTTCTGCAGTTCACTGAGGCAGGAGTGTCTATTCGCACAGTGCCTTCCTTCCTGCCCAAGATTGTTTCTCGCTTCCATGTGAATCAGCAGCTCTGTCTCCCTTCCTTTCGTAGGGAGGACTACCCAGAGGAATACTCTGCTCTCAAATTTCTGGATGTGAGACGGGTCATCATCAGATACTTGGAGGTGACCAATGATTTCCGGAAGTCGGATCATCTGTTTGTCCTGTTTGCAGGTCCTCGTAAGGGTCTGCAGGCTGCTAAGCCTACAGTGGCAAGATGGGTCAAGGAAGCCATTGCAGCGGCTTATGTGGCCGCGGGGAAGGTGCCGCCTATCCAGCTGAAGGCTCACTCCACTAGAGCTCAGGCGGCCTCTATGGCAGAGGCCGGGTCCGTCTCCTTGGAAGAAATATGCAAGGCGGCAACTTGGGCATCGGCCCATACCTTCTCCAGGCATTACCGCTTGACTGTGGCTGCATGGGCGGAGGCCCGGTTTGGAGCTTCAGTGTTGCGGTCAGGGATTTCAATGTCCCGCCCTGGGTGACTACTGCTTCGGTACATCCCACCAGTCTATGGATTGATCAGCATGATGATATGGAAGGTAAAATTATGTATCATACCTGATAATTTTCTTTCCATTAATCATAGCTGATCAATCCATAGCTCCTCCCAGATATCTGTACTGTTTATATTCTGGTTGCATTTCAGGTTCAACTTTAGTCTTCAGTTCCTGTTCAGGAGGACTTCGTGTTCAAGTTTTTTCAATTGGATTCTTCAAGAGTTGAGACGAGTTTGTGTTACAGTGAGCTGCTGCATTCCTCTGCCCTCCGTTTTACGGGGCTGGATTGAGACATAAATTCTGCCGGCGCTCCCTCCCGCTTCGTGCGGCTGTAGGGCAGCTTTGTACCCCTCCCGCTTCGGCGGTGTTAGGGTCAGTCAGCTCCTGTTGCGGTTGCAGGATAAGCCAGATCCTCCCGCATCGGCGGGGTGGTGTCCCTCCCCCGCTCCGCGGGGATGAGCTGGACGGATTCCCTTCCCCCACTTGTGGGGGGATGAGCTGGGTTAATTCCCCTCCCCCGTTTCGGCGGTGGTGAGCTGGGCAGAGTGTCCCTTTGTGGGTGTAATTCTCTAAGTGCTGAGTCCTGCGGATGGAGCTTGGATATCGACATACTGAGGAGTTTCCGGCAGCACATGACCACATATAGGGAGGCAAAAGGATTGCTCTCTATCTCCACCTGCTGGTAGATGGACACAACCCACCAGTCTATGGATTGATCAGCTATGATTAATGGAAAGAAAATTATCAGGTATGATACATAATTTTACCTTCCTCAGCAATCCTCCAGACTGTTCAAGACGCTTGGGTTATGCACTCCTACCAGCAGAGGGAGACCGAGAACACTAAAACTTCTTGTACAAGTAGTATAAGATTGTGATATAATTGTATGAACTTAATAAATAAGACATAAATATTGTGTAGATATAAAATATGGATTAAAAAAAACTAAATTGTCAAAAGAACTTGGGCATGTGTGCTTTTATTTCACTTCCAAATGTTCTTTTGACATATTTAGAGGTTCATTTTTTTAAAGCACATAGACTAAGTCTGTGCTTTGAAAATGAGCACCTTCATAAAAAAAATTATTTTAATAGATCTACACAATTTACACTGTTTACTAAGCAGTACGATAATGCTGACACAGCCCATTCACTTTGTAAACTGGGGAGAATTTCTCTTTATTATGTTCATACAATTTTTTTAATGTTGCAATCAATATGTAATGGTTCAGTCTTTGAAGAGTATTTTATGAAGTTTTATTAGTTGACATGAGATTCCTGAGGTGTCAAGCTGTTGAGACCTCCTAGATACCTGGTGGTAATCTTCTTGATCTCATCCTGGTGCTTTTGGTACTAGTAGATGCACCCTACGAGCCTCTTTTGTGCCATGAAAAATGTTACCTTGAAGACTTGATTTTAGTAGCAGTTGGTTCATAGAAGAGAGTACTGGCGCTAGAGACCTTGTCTAGTCTCATGAAAAGGTAGTAATTCAAGTTCCTTCTTCCCCAAGATAGTGTCCGCATTTTTATGTTAACTAATCCATCTTTCCGTGCCTCACTGAGGCATGGGGGTTGTAAGGTCTCCACCACTGGGAGACTCTTGGAAAAGTCTCCTGCACCGGGAGACTCTTGAGTCCCTCGGCCCTTTAGCTGAGCTGTGTGCTGTAATCCACTACTAAAGAGCACACGGCAATCCACAAGGTCAGATCATTATACTTTATTGTAATCCCTTTGTGTCAACTGCTCCTCCAAAGGTAGTTCCCACCACAGCATTTCTAAAGAAGCCTAGCAGTTCAACAGCATAGTATTCAAAAACAAACAAACCCCAAAAGGTTCCAAAATTTCAGCAGTTCATATAAAACAGTTATGCAAAGCAATTCTTCAAACAAAGTAGCTCAAAAAGGGCTCAGACTCCCAGCAGTTCATGTATAGCAGGTATGCAAAGTAATTCTCCAAACACGGTAGCTCCAGAAAGGGTTCAAACCCTCCCCAATAGTTCATGTCAGCAGTTACGCAAAACAATTCCCCAAACACAGCAGTTCAGAAAGGGTTCAAACCCTCCCCAGCAGTTCATGTCAGCAGTTATGCCCCCAAACCACCACTCCTCCTCTCTCCCTTTCAAAAGAAATCAACCTAGGGAGAGTGGCAAGGGTCCCTCCCCAACCAGTCCAGCATTATACCCTGACCACCACCCGCATGACCCTTCCATGGTAAACCTGTTCTCTCAGCTCCCCTGGTGGGATAGCCACCTTTTCCCTTGCTCTCCTCCCAAGCAGCCCTCTCCTGTTTCTCACCTCCTTTCCTTCCAGTTTAGTCAGAGCAGCAATCTCCATCGGCCTTTCTTGCTCTAGTTCCTCCCCACACCCATTGCTCAGCTGCTCTCCATTTGCTTGATTGGGCAGGTTCGGAACTCCTTCCCTCATCCTGGCTCTCTGGGATAGGTTTTTACAACTCCCTTCTCTGGGACCTACTCAGGGTCTGCTGGGAATTGTAGTCTTTTCCTTTTCTCCAATCCCCCAGGGGAAAAGACTCCTTCCTTTCTCTACCCAATCCCCCTCCGTCTCGAGCCTCCTCATTCCTCCATGTGCCTTCATTCTCCCTCTCACCCTCATATTCCTCACAGGGTAAATGTGGACAGTATTCATTTATTCTCCGAGGACAAGCAGGCTGCTTGTTCTCACGACTGGGGTGACGTCCGCGGCAGCCCCCACCAACTGGAAGAAGCTTCGCAGGCGGTCCGCACGCGGGGCACGCCCACCGCGCATGCGCGGCCGTCTTCCCGCTCGTGCGTGACCGTTCCCGCCAGTCTTTTCTTTTCCGCGCCTGAGGAGAGTCGTGCCGTCGCCGCTCTCCCTTCGCAGCCCCGGAAAGACCGTCGCGTTTACGCGATTTTGTTTAACTTTTCTTTCTCGGTTACCGCGTGCTCCAGTTTTTTCTTTTCTTCAAAAAAAAAAAAAGAGCATGCGCTCCCTTTTCCCTCGTTTCTAGCGAGGGCGTCGCGTTGCGGCCTTGTGGCCGCGCGATCGATTTATTTTTTCGAGGTGTGATTTCCGCCACCATCGATGACTTTAACTTCGCCGACGCGATTTTTCCGTCGATGTCCTCGAAGGTCCCGAGTGGATTTAAGAAGTGTGGTTGGTGCGGCTGGCCGATCTCGCAGACCGACACCCACGCTTGGTGCCTCCAGTGCCTCGGGCCGGAGCACAATATCAAGTCGTTTTCTCTGTGTCTCGGTCTCCGGAAACGGACTCAGGTTGCGAGGCAAGTTCTGCGGGACCACCTTTTTGGAACTTGCGCTGGCCCCTCGACTTCGACGGCATCGGTATCGATGCCCGGTCCTTCGGTACCGGTATCGATGCCCGAAAAATCGGCACCGATGGCATCGACCCCAGGAGAACAGGTCCCGTCGGCCCGCCGGTCCTCCGGTGAGGGTAGAGGTGAGAGACCGCGTGGGCAGTCGGCCCCGGTCACTCCTTCAGCCCGTGGCCCTCGGGACCAAACCCTGTCTGACCCGGTTCCTCGGGACCGAGGGGGATCGACCTCCTCCTCCTCCATACCACCCGGCACCGGTGACGGGCACCGTAAGAAGGCAAAGAAGCACCGTCACCGGTCGCCCTCGACGCATCTGGCTCTCGGTACCGGAGAGGAGTCGACGCCGAAGCGTCCGCGTCGAGAGGAGAGGTCCCCCTCGGTGGTGGAGGTACCGCCACGTCAGGGTCCCAGCACTTCGGTGCAGTCTCCTGGACCCGAGCAGCTTCCGGCACCGATGCCTCTACCGGCCCCCACGTCTTTCCCGACAGCGGGCCTGGACGAGTGCCTCCGAGCCATCCTTCCGGGGATCCTGGAAGGGCTGATGCGCCAGGCTGTGCAAGCACCCCCGGCGCCGATGACTCTGGCGCCGACGAGCTCTAGCCCGGTGCCGAGGTCGTTGACGCCGCTTGCGGCGCCGGTCTCGACCGCCACGCAGGTGGAGTCCCCGTCGACGTCGATGGAGGGAGCTTCGTCCCCGCCGGCGCGGGAGTCCACCGCTCGACGACATCGAGGCCTCGGCGCCTCAACGTCGAGCCGGGCCCGGTTCAGGACTCAGCTACATGAGCTTATGTCCGATACCGAGGAAGAGGCCTCGTGGGGGGAAGAGGAGGACCCCAGATATTTCTCCTCAGAGGAGTCTGCGGGTCTTCCCTCGGACCCCACGCCTTCACCTGAGAGGAAGCTCTCGCCTCCTGAGAGTCTCTCTTTTGCCTCCTTTGTGCGGGATATGTCTATTTGCATTCCCTTTCCCGTGGTCTCTGTGGATGAGCCGAGGGCTGAGATGCTCGAGGTCCTCGACTATCCATCACCACCTAGAGAGTCCACCACAGTGCCGCTGCACAATGTCCTCAAGGAGACACTGCTTCGGAACTGGATGCGACCATTATCTAATCCCACCATCCCCAAGAAAGCAGAGTCCCAGTACAGGATCCACTCGGACCCAGAGTTAATGCGGCCACAATTGCCCCACGACTCGGCGGTCGTGGATTCTGCTCTCAAGAGGGCACGGAGTTCGAGGGATACCGCCTCGGCGCCCCCGGGGCGGGAGTCTCGCACTCTGGACTCGTTTGGGAGGAAGGCCTACCAATCCTCCATGCTCGTGACCCGCATCCAGTCATACCAGCTCTATACGAGCATCCACATGCGGAACAATGTGAAGCAGCTGGCGGACCTGGTCGATAAGCTCCCGCCGGAGCAGTCCAGGCCTTATCAGGAGGTGGTCAGGCAGCTGAAGGCGTGCAGAAAGTTCCTGTCCAGGGGTATCTTATGACACCTGTGACGTGGCATCTCGTGCTGCGGCCCAAGGTATAGTGATGCGCAGGCTCTCATGGCTGCGTGCCTCTGACCTGGACAACCGCACCCAGCAGAGATTGGCCGATGTCCCTTGCCGGGGGGATAACATTTTTGGTGAGAAGGTCGAGCAGCTGGTGGACCAACTGCATCAGCGGGAAACCGCCCTCGACAAGCTCTCCCACCGGGCGCCTTCAGCATCCGCCTCAGCAGGTGGACGTTTTTCCCGGGCCCGGCAGGCTGCACCCTATTCCTTTGCAAGGCGTAGGTACACCCAGCCGGCCCGAAGGCCTCGTCAGGCACAGGGACAGCCCCAGCGCGCTCGTTCTCGTCAACAGCGTGCGCCTAAGCAGCCCCCTGCGCCTCCACAGCAAAAGCCGGGGACGGGCTTTTGACTGGATCCACGGGAACATAGC
Organism: Microcaecilia unicolor; assembly: GCF_901765095.1. Classification (NCBI taxonomy): domain Eukaryota; kingdom Metazoa; phylum Chordata; class Amphibia; order Gymnophiona; family Siphonopidae; genus Microcaecilia; species Microcaecilia unicolor. Next base: position 85,005,264 of record NC_044037.1, on the reverse strand, counting down.
CGCCCTCAAAGTGTCCGTACCGGACGATCTGCCGGTCGGAGGGAGGTTAAAATTTTTTCACCAAAGGTGGCCTCTTATAACCTCCGACCAGTGGGTTTTCCAAATAGTGCGGTGCGGATACGCCCTGAATTTGGCCTCCCTGCCACCAAATTGTCCTCCGGGAGCTCAATCCTTCAGCTCCCATCACAAGCAGGTACTTGCAGAGGAACTCTCCGCCCTTCTCAGCGCCAATGCAGTCGAGCCCGTACCACCCGGGCAGGAAGGGCAGGGATTCTATTCCAGGTACTTCCTTGTGGAAAAGAAAACAGGGGGGATGCGTCCCATCCTAGACCTGAGAGGCCTGAACAAATTCCTGGTCAAAGAAAAGTTCAGGATGCTTTCCTTGGGCACCCTTCTGCCAATGATTCAGAAAAACGATTGGCTATGTTCCCTGGATTTAAAGGATGCTTACACTCACATCCCGATACTGCCAGCTCACAGACAGTATCTCAGATTCCGCCTGGGCGCACGGCACTTTCAGTATTGTGTGCTGCCCTTTGGGCTCGCCTCTGCCCCACGAGTGTTTACAAAGTGCCTCGTGGTGGTGGCGGCGTATCTACGCAAGCTGGGAGTGCACGTGTTCCCATATCTCGACGATTGGCTGGTCAAGAACACCTCTGAGGCAGGAGCCCTCCGGTCCATGCAGTGCACTACTCAACTCCTGGAGCTGCTGGGGTTTGTGATAAATTACCCAAAGTCCCATCTCCAGCCAACCCAGTCTCTGGAATTCATAGGAGCTCTGCTGAATACCCAGATGGCTCAGGCCTTCCTTCCCGAAGCGAGGGCCAACAACCTCTTGTCCCTGGCTTCGCAGACCAGAGCGTCTCAGCAGGTCACAGCTCGGCAGATGTTGAGACTTCTGGGTCATATGGCCTCCACAGTCCATGTGACTCCCATGGCTCGTCTTCACATGAGATCTGCTCAATGGACCCTAGCTTCCCAGTGGGTTCAAGCCACCGGGAATCTAGAAGATGTCATCCGCCTCTCCACCAGTTGCCGCACTTCACTGCTCTGGTGGACCATCCGGACCAATTTGACCCTGGGACGTCCATTCCAAATTCCGCAGCCCACGAAAGTGCTGACGACGGATGCATCTTGCCTGGGGTGGGGAGCTCATGTCGATGGGCTTCACACCCAGGGTCTGTGGTCCCTCCAGGAAAAGGATCTGCAGATCAACCTCCTGGAGCTCCGAGCGATCTGGAACGCACTGAAGGCTTTCAGAGACCGGCTGTCCTACCAAATTATTCAAATTCGGACAGACAATCAGGTTGCAATGTATTACACCAACAAGCAGGGGGGCACCGGATCTCGCCCCTTGTGTCAGGAAGCCGTCGGCATGTGGCGGTGGGCTTGCCAGTCCGGCATGCTCCTCCAAGCCACATACCTGGCAGGTGTAAACAACAGTCTGGCCGACAGACTGAGCAGAGTCATGCAACCGCATGAGTGGTCGCTTCATTCCAGAGTGGTACGCAAGATCTTCCGAGAGTGGGGCACCCCCTCGGTGGACCTTTTCGCCGCTCAGACCAACCACAAGCTGCCTCTGTTCTGTTCCAGACTACAGGCACACGGCAGACTGGCGTCGGATGCCTTTCTCCTCCATTGGGGGACCGGCCTCCTGTATGCTTATCCTCCCATACCTTTGGTGGGGAAGACCTTACTGAAGCTCAAGCAAGACCACGGCACCATGATTCTGATAGCGCCCTTTTGGCCCCGTCAGATCTGGTTCCCTCTTCTTCTGGAGTTGTCCTCAGAAGAACCGTGGAGATTGGAGTGTTTTCCGACTCTCATCTCGCAGAACGACGGAGCGTTGCTGCACCCCAACCTTCAGTCCCTGGCTCTCACGGCCTGGATGTTGAGGGCGTAGACTTCACTGCGTTGGGTCTGTCTGAGGGTGTCTCCCGTGTCTTGCTTGCCTCTAGGAAGGATTCCACTAAAAAGAGTTACTTTTTCAAGTGGAGGAGGTTTGTCGTTTGGTGTGAGAGCAAGGCCCTAGAACCTCGTTCTTGCCCTGCACAGAACCTGCTTGAATACCTTCTGCACTTATCAGAGTCTGGCCTCAAGACCAACTCAATAAGGAATCACCTTAGTGCGATTAGTGCTTACCATTATCGTGTGGAAGGTAAAGCCATCTCTGGAGAGCCTTTAGTCGTTCGATTCATGAGAGGCTTGCTTTTGTCAAAGCCCCCTATCAAGCCTCCTACAGTGTCATGGGATCTCAACGTCATCCTCACCCAGCTGATGAAACCTCCTTTTGAGCCACTGAATACCTGCCATCTGAAGTACTTGACCTGGAAGGTCGTTTTCTTGGTGGCAGTTACTTCAGCTCTTAGGGTCAGTGAGCTTCAAGCCCTGGTAGCTCATGCTCCTTATACCAAATTTCATCACAACAGAGTAGTGCTCCGCACCCACCCAAAGTTCCTGCCGAAGGTGGTGTCGGAGTTCCATCTTAACCAGTCAATTGTCTTGCCAACATTCTTTCCCAGGCCGCATACCCGCCCTGCTGAACGTCAGTTGCACACATTGGACTGCAAGAGAGCATTGGCCTTCTACTTGGAGCGGACACAGCCCCACAGACAGTCCGCCCAATTGTTTGTTTCTTTCGACCCTAACAGGCTAGGGGTCGCTGTCGGGAAACGCACCATCTCCAATTGGCTAGCAGATTTCATTTCCTCCACTTACGACCAGGCTGGGCTGGCTCTTGAGGGTCATGTCACGGCTCATAGTGTTAGAGCCATGGCAGCGTCGGTGGCCCACCTGAAGTCAGCCACTATTGAAGAGATTTGCAAGGCTGCGACGTGGTCATCTGTCCACACATTCACATCACATTACTGCCTCCAGCAGGATACCCGACGCGACAGTCGGTTCGGGCAGTCGGTGCTGCAGAATCTGTTTGGGGTGTAAATCCAACTCCACCCTCCAGGACCCGAATTTATTCTGGTCAGGCTGCACTCTCAGTTAGTTGTTCTTCGTAGGTCAATTTCTGTTATACCCTCGCCGTTGCGAGGTTCAATTGACCTGGGTTCTTGTTTTGAGTGAGCCTGAGAGCTAGGGATACCCCAGTCGTGAGAACAAGCAGCCTGCTTGTCCTTGGAGAAAGTGAATGATACATACCTGTAGCAGGTGTTCTCCGAGGACAGCAGGCTGATTGTTCTCACCTACCCTCCCTCCTCCCCTTTGGAGTTGCGTTTTCATGTTGTTTCTTGCTTGTCATTCAACTGGCGGGAACGGTCACGCACGAGCGGGAAGACAGCCGCGCATGCGCGGTGGGCGTGCCCCGCGTGCGGACCGCCCGCAAAGCTTCTTCCGGTTGGTGGGGGCTGCCGCGGACATCACCCCAGTCGTGAGAACAATCAGCCTGCTGTCCTCGGAGAACACCTGCTACAGGTATGTATCATTCACTGACTTGAAGAGAGTATTGCATTATTCTCTGAAAAGGATGGAAATTTCATTGATCAGAGACTGGAGGCAGCCTCTAAAGCAGGGGTTCTCAACCCAGTCCTCGACACACCAAGCCAGTCAAGTTTTCAAGATATCCATAATGATTAAATCTTAATAATAATCTTATGCATATTTATTTATTATTTGCATACAATGGAGGCAGTGCATGTAAATTTATTTCATGTATATTCATTGTGGATATCTTGAAAACCAGACTGGTTTGGTGTGTCCCGAGGACTGGGTTGAGAACCCCTGCTCTAAAGTGCCAAAATGGCCGCGTTTCCCGCCAAAACCGGCCCTGCCGTTGCCGGCCCGGAGTGTGTGGTTAAATCGCCGCCCAATACCTCTGCCGAGTCAGGGGAAAGCACGGGGGCAAGAGCGCTGACAACGTAGGCTCCCCACAAAATTTACATTGTCCACCTTTCACTTCAACGCCATGCTTCGCGCAAAACCGACACCTCGCCGGCTTAGACATAATGGCTGTGAACGCAATAAAAATAAACAGTTGCTTTGTGCTCTGACAGACTAAAAGGCAAGAACGCTCTTGAAGACGTTTTATCTCCAAGCGTCTTGAACGGTCTGGAGGATCTAGAGGAAAGAAAATTAGCAGATAAGGCCTAATTTCACCATACGTTACCAAGGACCATTTAATCCCTCTGGTGTTGAGGGCCTGTTCTGTGTGTGTGTGTGTGGGGGGGGGGGGGGGGGGTTGGGAGGGGGCAAGCATAATCCTGGACAGAGCATAGCCTGATTGCACCACAAGAGAGATACAGAACAGCCACTTGGTTGTCATTACATTCCTTTGTAAATTACCACAGGTTGGATGCAGGCTGTAGGGCTAAGATTTCAATATCTGGCCTGTCTAGTTCTTGCCCTTGAAGATCACTGTTGTGGTTATTCCCAAGCATCTAGACTGATCTGGTGGGATGATATAGAAGAAAAAAAGATCTACCTGCTAACTTTCTTTCCTTGGGTCCCTTGATGATCAAGAGATGCCATGAGGAAGATAGGCTTCCTACTGAGCTTACAATCTATAATCCCAGGTCTGTTTGTGAAGCATGGGCAGAAAAGATGACTTTCATGCAGTGGCGTTCCTAGGGGGGCTGGCACCCGGGGCAGATCACTGATGCGGCCCCCCCCCCCCCCCCCGCCGGGGGCCCGCCGCCGGGGGGGGGGGGGGGGGGGGGGGTGCCGCGCGCGCCTGTCCTCCATTGTTCCATGCTGCCTCTCTGCCCTGGAACAGGAAGTAACCTGGAGTCCACAGTCGATTTCTCACTTATTTTCTGCTGTTGCTGTGTCCCATGGGATCTCAGCATTCTCTACTTCAGTGGGCTTCTACTGATGCTCCTTTCTTGGGTACCATGTAAGCAGTGGCGTTCCTAGGGGGGGGGGCCGTGGGTGCGGTCCGCCCCGGGTGCACGCCACCGGGGGGGGGGGGGGGGAGGGTGCCGCGCATGTCCTCCGTTGTTCCATGTTTTTTCTCTGCCCCGGAACAGGTTACTTCCTGTTCCGGGGCAGAGAAGAAGCATGGAACAACGGAGGACAGGCGCGCGCGGCACCCCCCGGTGGCGTGCACCCGGGGCGGACCGCACCCACCGCCCCCCCCCCCCCCCCCCCCCGCTTTCATGGTACCCAAGAAAGGAGCATCAGTAGAAGCCCACTGAAGTGGAGAATGCTGAGATCCCATGGGACACAGCAACAGCAGAAAATAAGTGAGAAATCGACTGTGGACTCCAGAAACAAGAGGGGCAACCTTGGTACTTTAAAGAAGAATTATTGATAAAAAAAAAGACTCGACACTGGAAATTTTGTCATTGAATTGTCATCAAGAGACTCCTGAGGCAGGCCATAGGCCGAAACACGGTGCCGAGCAGAGTTTTTTTTTTTTTTTTTTTTTAATCAATAAATCTAAGTACTTATTATGTCCCTCTCATTTCTGGAGTCCACGGTCGGTCGATTTCCCACTTATTTTCTGCTGCTGCTCAAGAAAGAGGGTCACATTCAAGCCTTCTCGATCTCAACAGCATTATCAATTGTCTTTCAGTTCCACATTTCAGAATGGAAAGCCTGTGCTCCCTTATAACTGCAGTCAGGTAGAGAGGTTTTTTTTTAGTTTGCTTGACCTCAAAGAAGCCTGCCTCCTCATCCCAATCAGAGTGGGTCACCTATTGGTTTCTAAATTATATAGTGCTGGGCAGACCTTCCCCTTTGGACTCGCCACAATTCCAAGAACCTTCTCCAAGGTGGTGGTAGTTATTACAGCCTTTTTGTGTAGCAGATGAGTGCTGACACCCATAACTGGAGGACTGGCTTATGCGGGCTAAGTCTTCAAGGGCAGGTTTACCATGGCCAGAGCGATTCAGACTGGGTGCTGAATATGCACAGATCTTGTTCCTTCTCTGTTCGTTTTCATTGGGTGCCATATTCAATACCAGAAAGAGCTTGGTCAGGCTGATCCAAGAAAGGATTGACAAACTCTATGGGCAGGTGGTCTAGTGAAATTCCACCTCCCCCAGACCCCTCCACATACCCTTTGTCAGAGGCAGGAAGAATACCTACTCCCTGCTGCCTCTTTGCCCACCATCAAAATGGAGGCACCCAGCCCCTGCCTGGTACAGGCCAGAGATTTTTGGGGGTAAGGAACCGTGGTGTGACTTTCCTGTCAGGTCCTGAGCCAATCGGCGCTGGGCATTGACAGGAAAGTCCTTAAGGGAGGGGTTTTCTGTGTGTTGTTTCTCTGTGCATTGCATGGAATCGCTAATGAGCTCATTTTAATACTAGTGAGTTCATTAGCATAGGACTTTGTCACTTCTTCCGTGCATGGTAAAGCTATGTCCGAAAGCCTCTGTATATTACCAGCAAAATAACATTTGCTTTGAGCATGGGGCCCTTTGTAAGTAACATTTTATAGAAATGCCTTACAAAACTAAAACTAAAAACATACACATACTTTAGAAGTTGTGTATCCCTTTTCCAAATTTCTGGAAAAATATCCTTCAGACATGAGGTTAACAAGAAAACTGAATGTGGATGCAACAGCTCTCCCTCTCTCTGACTTTTTTTTTTTTTTAATTGCAGGAGAAATTTTTGATTCCAAACTATATGGAAAAGCAGACGGACATCAGTAAAGCAATGCGTGCTGTCCTCGTGGACTGGATGGTAGAAGTGCAGGTGAGGCTGTTGTTCTGTCTTTTGAGAGCTGATATTCACCTAGACTGTAATCTTGTGCCTTGGAGAAGGCAAGAGCAGCAAAGCAGTTCCTTCACACAAGCCTGAAAAACCAGAAACATGTCTTTGTTCTCTTGGGCTTCAGTGGTCTGTGTCATGATTGTTGTGGTTGTCCAGGTCTTTGCTGCACCTGAGTAAGTGGAACCAGCGTTTCAGCCATCGTGCTGTGAGGTTTGCAGTTTTTTTTTTTTTAATATAGTAGGTTCTCAAGCCCGATTAATTGGGGTTTGAGGTGGGTGTTTTCCTCGGGAAGGCAGGAGATTTCGGTGGGGAATTGAGGCGGGAAAAACCTTACAGCATACCCTGAAGAAAGCCACAGCCCGGCGTCAGAAACATGGCAAGATCCGGACAACTGCAACAATCAGAAACCTGTTGAATCACTGTTAATGATGACACCTATAAAGGAGGCAAACCTTGCAAGAGGAGGAACTAGAAAGAGAGAGCAGGGTTTGTAGCAAAGAAGAAAATTGCCTGAGGGCTCAGACCCTGTAGCAAAGATGTACAGATTAAGAAGTGAATTCATTTGAAACGACATTTCTCATGTTTTCTACCGGAAACAAGAAGATAACCCCAAATTGAGGGTGTTTTTGTCAGTGTGCCCTCTTTTGGAACAAAGAGCAAACTAATTCCTGTGAATGACATAGGGAAATGGAACAAAAAGAGTGCAAAGATGTGTGCATTGTGCCAACTCAGCACAATAAAAAGAAGATAGTGTTTGGGCTATGTAAGAAGGTGAAAGAAAGCTTGAGGGAAGAGGGTAGCTGGAGAGTGCAAGTTAAAGAAGTAATTTACGAAAGAGAGTGTAAACGCTCTGAAATGTATATTCTCATACCCAATCAGCAAACAGCCTGACACCTTCACACCAACCCATATAACCCCCCTTCCCCTTAAAAAAAAAAAGTAATCCTACTCATCTGCCACACATATATACACAATCCACCACTCAGATATACAGTTAATATACACTCCTGCCCCACATAGTCCTTGTCCGTCCCTCTTCACACACAAAGATAAACGATAACTTTTTTCCTTTAATGGCATAATTTTAAAACCATTGTTTACTCAGGCTCCCTTTGTCTAATATTACATTTAGTTTAAAGATCAGAAACCATTCAGTGTGACATGAAATAATAAGGGAAATCAAGAGGGGGAGTCTGGACAAGACTCATCTTCAGCATTCAGGTGTGAATTTTTGCTGTTACTTTCCTTTATACAGTACTAGTGTAAGTGCCTATTCATAAGTGCACATTTAGAAAATTACCTCCACTGTCTATAAACGTTCTGAGGAAGGTACTCAATACAGAAACTCCTTGCTTTTGACTAGTCATGAGAGAGGCTTGTATGGATGACCATTGGTGTTTCCTGGACTTCTCACGTTGGTTTGTTTTCCTTTTAGGAGAATTTTGAGCTGAACCATGAAACGTTGTACCTGGCAGTCAAGTTGGTGGATCATTACCTCGTATTGTCCTCGTGTATGAGGGAGAAGCTGCAGCTAATTGGCTCCACAGCCATCCTCATAGCTTCAAAATTTGAGGTGATTTTTCTTCCTTCCCAGCCCTTAACGAAACTGGCGAATACCTCTTGAAAGACCTGGCTGTACTGTTGACTTATGCTGTGTGGTGACATTGGTTAATATGAGAGAATGCATGACACTTTTTTCTGAACATGGCTGCCCAGGGATTGATTTTAGGAAACCCTTGGTTGCTGCTTAAACGTTATAAGTTAACAATAGTATTCTTTGATGTTGGGGTGGTAGGGGAACTGGGTGATGTTTATCCAATTGCTATGAGAAGTAGCACACCATTCTTTTTGGAGCAGCAGTGCTTAAGTTAGTTGATTGAAGACTACCTGATTTCTTATGTTTTCCTCTCTACTTGAGTCTGTTCTTTTTTTTAATTTGTAAAAGGTCTTTATTGAGAATGAAAAATTCCCTGTACATAAGGAACTATTACTCGTAAAACATCATACATAGCATACTATTTGCCATCTTAACCCCCAGTGGTATGCTTTACAATAAAACAACATGAACAAAAATGCCAATTACTACAACAGCACGTAATAAGATCTCATGTTTTAAGATTTTATAAAATGAATTAAGACAAACCCCACCTCCATTCAAACACTACCCAATTAACCCCCTCCCCCCCCACTTGGCCCAACCACCCTCTCTCCCTCTTAATATTGACAGTGTTTCAAGAAGGGCTCCCAGATTGCTTTCCATTTATCCTCAGTGTGACTTTGCACAGCCCTAAGTCTCTCCATTTCACAGATACACCATAGCTTATTTAACCAACTCAGCAAAGGTGGAGTGACAGATGATTTCCAACACGCAGCAAGCACTACTCTCACTGCCACCATTGCTTGTCGGCCTAACAATGCTTGGGATTTAGTAAGACCTGGTGATTTTTTTGTAAAAAGAAAATATTCCGGAGACCACTTAACAGGTCGTTGAAACCACTTCTGCAGTCTATGTTGGATGGCTTTCCAATATGCCCGAATTTTATAACACGTCCACCAGATATGGCCCATCGTATCCCTCTGTCCACAGCCATGCCAATACAATGGGGATGTTCCAGGAAACATATGGGTCAACTGAACTGGAGTCAAGTACCACCGGTACAGCACTTTGACTACATTCTCCTGGTATGGAACAGAAATTGAAATCTTAGACCAATTGTTTTAAAAAAAGGACCAGTCACCATCCTCAATAATCCCCAGTTCCTGTTGCCAACGCACTCTATGCATATGATTAGGTTCCAACTTACCATATAGAAATGAATATAAACAAGTAATTAGCCCTCTAGTAGATTTAGAATCCTTACAGAGATCTTAAAGAAACGTATCCTCCCTCAATATGGAGGCCTGGATTTCCCGAGAACTAAGAAAATGCCTCAGTTGACCATAAGCAAACAATTCCGTCGGTAAGATGGCATAACTCCAATTCAAAGGAAAGCATATTACCCTCGTCATATAGTTGACCCCAGGTTACCAGACCCAAAGACTTCCAGCGCTGAAAAGGTCCCGAAGAAACACCCGGAGGAAAAAGAGGATTATTCGCAATTGGCGATAGTTTTGAGGACACTGCATCCGGCCTAGCGAACAATCCATCCCAATAAAAGAAGGTTGAGAGTATCGAAAGGCACAAATCCATACTTAATCCCCTAAATTTACGGGGGATCCACATCAAAGCTCTGAGTGGACAAGAACCTACCTCATCTTGCTCCAGTTTGACCCACAACTTGTGGGGATGATCCTGATACCACTCAAATGCCGCCCGTGCCTGGGCTGCCTTGTAATACCACAGGACGGTAGGGACCCCCCGCCCCCCCCCCCCCTTCTTTCGAGCCTGATAGAGTAATGACCTAGGCAATCGAGGGCGCTTATTGGCCCAAACAAAACGAACCAGTTTATCCTGCACCCCTACTAGGAAACTCCTAGAGACCTTCATTGGAAGAACCTGGAACAAATACATCAAGCGTGGTAACACATTCATCGTCAAGGCTGCGATTCTACCCAGCCAGGACAAATCTGTAGTATCCCACCTCTCTAAATCCCTATATATGGCCTTTAAAGGGGGCGGATAATTAGCCGAAAACAGCTCTGATAGGTGAGGAGTAATAGTAACCCCCCCCCCCCCCCCCCCCCCCCCAGGTAAGTTATACCCCCCTTTACCCATTTGAAGGAAAAGGACTGCTGAAGAGATTCCAAAACCTGTCCCGATAGCCCAACAGCTAGACCCTCCAACTTACTAACATTCAACTTGAAGCCTGAGACTGCTGAGTACAGTGATAAGCCTTTCATCAGATTTGGCAATGAATTCAAAAGTTTAGTTCAAGAGAGAAGCACATCATCCGCAAACAGTGCCAGCTTATATTCGTCTGACCGGATATATATGGCAAGAGGCTCCATAACCAATGCAAAAAGCAATAGCGATAGCGGACATCCTTGTCTAGTCCCACGAGACAAGAGAAAACATCGGGGAGGAGGAGTGGCCTAGTGGTTAGGGTGGTGGACTTTGGAACTGAGGAACTGAGTTTGATTCCCAGCACAGGCAGCTCCTTGTGACTCTGGGCAAGTCGCTTAACCCTCCATTGCCTGCCGCATTGAGCCTGCCATGAGTGGGAAAGCGCGGGGTACAAATGTAACAAAAATAAAAATAATTAACCCGAACACAGGCCCTAGGTGACGTATACAATGTCTGAATCGAGTCTCTTCTCGGTGGAGATCCAAGATGGCGGAAAGAACCTGATGCTGATCTCCACGGTCCTTGATCAGCCTTGAGTGGCTTGGTTTGTTTCCTCGTTATGCCGAAACGCAGAGGGAAATCGGCAGCCGCTGCTCCCCCAGGCCGACCTATTACTCTGCCTTCGGGTACATTAGATACCTTTCTGCGGAGATCCGGAGTTCAACAGAGGTCAGAGAATGGCACTCTTGCGACTCCTGGAATGGTGGAAGTTCCGAGACGCCGCTAGTGCATGACATCTCTCTAAGCCCCGACCTGCGTGCTCGTCCCCCGCAGCCCCTGGGCGTTCTTTCTCCGGCACCGGCGTCGTCGTCTCTGCAACCAGGAAGTGTTTTAGCAGTGGAGCCAAAGGGGAACATAATAAACTCGCCGGAGAATAAAAGTGTTGAAGGGAATTTTAGCCCTTCTCTAGCCCAGGAGTCTACATCTTTGTCTGCGAGAGTTCCTCTGAGTTTAACAGGAATGCAATCTGTAAGTACTTCTGCTGAAGAGCAACAGACTTTGAACACTCTTGCGTTTCTAGAAGTTAAACCTACAGAAGTGACCCTGGAAAATTTATGGCTTTTGATAGTTAACTTAGGAAAAGTTCTATGTCCTCAAGTTCAAGTATTAGAATCCCGAGTAAAGATACTAGAAGAAACTGTTGTAACCGCTGAAAATGAAAGGAAAGATATATCAAAAAATATAAAAAACCAACTGGAACACATAGAAAAAATACAAGAGATACAAACAACTTTAACTAAAGACTGTATTAATATGGGGAGGAAGATTGAACTTCTGGAGAACTCCCAGAGGGCCAATAACTTAAGACTCTTGAATTTCCCTAGGACAATTATGATTGCTCCTAGGGAACTGTTGAATAAATATTTCAAAGAGTCCCTGGGGATACCGGAGGATTCTCTTCCTCCTATAACTCAGGCCTATTATTTACCAACTAAGGCGCCTGGAAATTCTTCGGATCAACTGCTGGATGCCTCTGCCATACTAGAGGCTCCAACAGTTGAATTAGTTTCTCCAGCAACATTGCTGGTAACAGTTGCTTTTCCTCCGGACAAAATGTGGATTATGAGACAGTTCTTTAAAAATAAAGACAAAGAATTCATGGGATTAAAAATACGTATATTCCCTGATGTTTCTAAGGAAACACAAAGAAGACGTAGACAATTTTTGCTTCTAAAACCAGGTGTCCTTCAGTTGGGCGCTACCTTTTACCTACGTTATCCTTGCAAGTGTGTAATCTGTTACCAGTCAGTGAAGTATGTTTTTTATGAATCTCTACACCTTACAGAATTTCTTGTTGCCAGAAGATATTAAGGATAATATTAACATAAATAGAGCTATGATTGAATTAGGAACTCTTTGTTTAGACAGGTTTAATAATTCTTACTATATTTCTTTAAATATTCCACTTGTGTAACTCTTGGATCACAAAATAGAGGACTTGAGAGTACTTAAATCTGGTAAACTATAATTTTGAATTTATATAGATGTATTTGTTTTTGTTTTTCTTTTGATGAAGTACCTTTTCTGTTCAAGTTGAAATGCTTGATGAATAATGTAAAATTAAATAATAATAAAAAAAAAAAAAACAATGCCTGAATCCATCTAATAAAACCAGAACCAAATCCAAAATGATCCAACACCTGGAACATGAAAGGCCAATGGACTCTGTCATAGGCCTTTTCAGCATCCAGTCCCAGCAGACAAACAGGAAGATTTAGTTTTTTGGCTTTATGAAGCAAATGAACATAATCCATTGCCTGTCTATAAGGAATAAAGCCCGTCTGGTCTGGATGTATCAAATCCAGCATAACTTTTGCTAATCTATTGGCCAATACTTTTGCTAAAATTTTTATATCAGAATTTAATATGGAAATAGGACGATAGGAGGCGCATTCAGTCGCATCTTTACCAGGTTTGGGTATTACCGCTATCCATTCTTCCATCATAGAAGCAGGGAACTCATCCCCCATTAAGATCTCATTAATAATTTCTGTCAGAATTGGAGCCAACTCCGCCCCCCCCCCCCCCCCAAGGGCCTTATAAAATTCGTTAGGTAGCCCATCCACACCAGGCGACTTTCCTTTCGGAAGGCCCTTGATCACCTTGACGACTTCCTCCACGGCAACCCTCCCATCCAATGCCTCTCGCTGACCCTCTGTAAGTGTAGGAAAAGAACAAGTCGAAAAGAATTTGTGCTGCACTTCTGGACCAGACACCGCTTCAGAAGAGTAGAGCGTTTGATAGAACGACTGAAATTGCTCCCTAATCTGTTTTGAAACTAGTCACCAACCCCCCCTCCTTATCTTGCATCTTTTAAAATGGTTCTATCGACCCTGGACTGGTGCAGCTTAACCGCCAAGGCCCTTCTCGGTTTATTACTATAAACAAACCCAGAATGCCCTTGCCTTTCATTAAAGAACTTCAATTGGTCTGTATATATCTGGTCAAGTCTCAAACGCATCGCCTGAATGTCCTGCAAATCTTTTACTGAGTGAGAAGATTGGTGCCTTGCAGATAAGCGAGACAATTGTGCTAAACACTTCCCAACCTCCGCCCTTTGCTTCCTAGTCTTGAAACTAGCCTTTTGCAGAAAGTGTAGCCCCTAGTGACCGCCTTAAGCGCATCCCAAACCACCCCCAATGAAGGACCCAGACAACATTAAACTCTAGGTAGTCTTTCAAGATCCGTCGGTAACCATCTATAATCTCCTGCTCCTTTAATAATGTAGTATTCAAGGACCATCTCCACTCCTTCTCCTCCCCACCGAGCGAGGGAAGACTAACCCAAACCGGTGCATGATCTGACAATGTAGCTGTTCCAATGTCTGATTCCCATCCAGCGTGAGTCAATGATACATCCACAAAAGTATAATCAATCCTAGAATATGTATCATGAGAATGGGAATAAAACGAGTAATCTCGAACCACTGGATGTGAAACACGCCAAACATCCAAAATACCCAAATCTCTAGTAAACCTATTCAAGGCCTGAGAAACTGTGGTATTAATCCCTGATGGCAGACCCGACCTATCCAGAACAGGTTGATGCGTAGTGTTAAAATTCCCCCCCCCCCCCCCCCCCCCCCCACACACACACACAATTACCTTCTCCAGAGAGCAAGAAAGAAAATGCCCAATCAATGTGGAAAGGAACCTATGTTGTGCTTCATTTGGCGCATATACTGATGCCTATGTGACAGACTGACCACCTATAGACACATTCAAAAGCAAAAATCTCCCCTCTGTATCACGCTTCACTTTCTCCACCTGAACCTGTAGAGAGGAGTGCAGTGCAATAGCCACCCGGGGAGTAGTATGTGTCCCAATGTCAGCAGATTTTGCAAGCTGTAAGCGGGGAAGTGCAGGAGCTAAAAGCTCAGGCGGCCATTCAGTCTCATGACGTCACTTCCTCCCCTTGAGTCTGTTCTTTTGCACCTAACCCTGGTTTTGTTCTCTTGCATGACAGTAGTTGTCAAATTTATTTCTCTTACATTTTCATAATGACAAATCCATGCATGTAGTGATTCAGAGCCAGAATAGATCAGTCTTTTGAGTTGACCTGGAACAAGGTGGCAATTCTAGTTTTACAGGTTTTTTTTTTTACTTTATTTTTATTTGAATTTTAACAGTTATACAACACAAACACAAAAACCCATCCTCGTCCCATCACCGCAGATCTCCCAGTCCCTTACAAATAACACTATTACTAGGGTACAATTTCACATAATAGTTGTATTCAATATAATATACCAGTTCTCAAACAACTATTGTACATTTTATGTCATCAATCTTTATTAAATGTCTTCCTACCTTTATTACATTTATTAAAATCTCACTAACTATGCTGTTCAAATATATAAAATCTTTCCTCACACACAACAAACACTATCACACATAAAGTGCACCTGCACATCAAAATCTATGGAGTACTTAAATTCTTGTAATTTGGAGACCAGTCCACATCTCTTACAATCCCTTCCAGCAGCTGGTTAAAATGCTGCCAATATCCAAATATTTCTCGCTTTGGTCAGAATCCATCAAACTTCATGCAATGGGAATTTCACTTGTCCAAATCTTCACCGCTCCAATCCAATCGGAGCTATCGCATACTTAGTTATTCTTTCCAAGAGTATAAATCCTGTACCACAATTTGCTTGAAACTTTCTCTTTAATCCAAAAGGGTAAACGTGGCCGTTCTCCAAAATGTTCCTCTCATTGATTTATACAACATATCATCTTATTAAATTGTGGTAATCTCTTCTTGTTATAACCCAATGCTAAATTTCCACTCATTGTAACCCAACATGTACGTGTTTCACTCGTAGAGTGTCTTCAGGGGTCAGTGTCTTGGCTACAATAAGCCGCTTTCTTGATCATGGCGCCATACTCTCGTGGGAATGCCCACGGATGTATGCCCCCTCAGCCATCTCTTTTCCAAGCTGAAGAGCCCTAACCTCTTTAGCTTGGAGGTTAGTTTGTGATATAGCATTCCTTCATCAATTTTCTCTCTTTTTTTTAAGTATTCACAAGTAAAGTTAGTTCTGAAGTATTAGCCAAGTAATTAACAATTTTAAAAAGTATCTTCTAATCTAATCCTTTTGTTGCAAATTAAACTTTCCAGATTTTTATATCTTCTAATCTTTTCCACCCCCCCCCCCCCCCTCGGTTCTTCTTTGCCTGCTGCCACTGTCACCCGAGGTCTTCTCTGCTTCCAGTGGCTTATATTAGCCATCTTATGACTGCAGCACCTGAATAGGGAAAAGCAGGGGAGGGAGTTTGAAATAGACAAGGAGGGGAACCCTTGGGGTTGGTGGCGTTTATTCTTGGGGGTGAGACTGAAGTTGGGTGAAAGTTGGAGGGAGTTAGTGTGGAGAGAGGGTTGAGCCTTGGGGACAAGAATGAATATGGGGGGGGGGGGGGGGCATGAGTGAGGCATTAGTCTGGAAGTCCACTGCAGTGCCCCCTAGGGTGCCCGGTTGGTGTCCTGGCATGTGAGGGGGACATTATGAATGCTGGCTCCTCTCACGACCAATTGGCTTGGATTTGGTCATTTTTGAGATGGGCGTTCTCTGTTTCTATTATCTGCGAAAACCGAGGTTGTCCATCTCTAAGGTCGACCATCTCAACATTTGAGTTGACCATCTCTTAGGTCGACCTGAATGTTGAGATTTGGCCGTCCCCGACCATATTATCAAAATGAAAAATGGATGCCCATCTTGTTTTGATAATACGAGATGCCCCGCCTCTTCGCGGCGATGTCTTCAGAGATGGGCGTCCCCATTTGAAAATGCCCCTCCACATGTTTTAAGCCGTTTAAGCAGGGCTGTCTTGCTTTTCTTTCCCTGGTAAATATTTCTGCGATAGTTTCTCCAATTTATTTTAATCTACTGTAATATTGAAAGCAAGCAATAAAAATGTATTCCATATCATCAAGCTGATCAATCCATAGACTGGTGGGTTGTGTCCATCTACCAGCAGGTGGAGATAGAGAGCAAACTTTTGCCTCCCTATATGTGGTCATGTGCTGCCGGAAACTCCCCAGTATGTTCTCTATCTCAGCAGGTGGTGGTCACACACAGCAGCAGCTCTGGCTAGGCCTCCAAGCCTAATTTTTAGGTTTTGTTGAGTGCCTGGGGTTGAGGGCTCTTTTGAGCAAGTGCAAACCTGGTGGTGCCAGGTCCCTCCTTTTCTCCCCCCTCCCGCTGGCTCCGTTAAAAAAAAAAAAAAAAAATTTTAAACGTCCTTAAAGGCGTTTATTTCGACGTTTATTTAAACGTTCATTGCAGCTACTCACTGGGACACCAGTTCGTTACAGCTCGGAGCGGACAGCAGGTAATTTTTACCTTTTTATAGCGGGCAGGGGGTTCCCCGATTCTTCTCCTCGTGGCATATGGCGTTGGAGGGCGAGGGCGCAAAGGGTCGCTCCCCGGATCGCTTGAGCGCTTCTAGAGGGGATGCGGGGGTCTTACAGCCTGATTCGCCCTTGTTGGGTGACAGTTTCGTGACCGATGAATGTCCCGGTCCTTCCTCCGGCGTGGCGGTTTTTCCCGCCATAAACGCCCATCCCCCGCTCCTCGCCTCCGCCATCTTGGCCGGCCACGCGGCTCGGACGGCTTCTTCGTGGGCCGCCCTTGAGGTTGGAGACATTAATGCCATGAACGCCCTTAATTTGGGCGACGGCACAAAAGCGGCTAAAGTTAAGCGCCGTTCTTCCCGCGCGGCTCCTTCGCGGAGTGTCGCGCCGGACGCCATTTTGGATGCGCAGCATGTCTCTCCCCCGCTCTTACGAGCGCCGGTTGAGGGTGCGTCTAGGGCTGTTGCCCAGGCTGCGGAAGTGCACAGTCTGGGGGGTTTCTCCCCCGAGTTTGTTTTGCTGCTGCATCAGGCTTTCCTCATGCAAAACGCTGCCCCTGCTCCCTCGTCTGGTAAAGAGGTTGAGGTTCCCAGAGGTAAACGCCCTCGGGTTGATTCCCAGGCCTTGGAGGAATTTGTCTCCTCCGATGTAGATGAGGGCAGCGTGTCTGAGATCTCCCAACGGTCCTTTGCGGATTCCTTGGAGGAGACGGATCCCCGCTCGGATGGAGCGGATGACCCCTCTGCAGCGCGGCTTTTTAGCCCAGGGGATTTGCCCAACCTGTTGTTACAGGCCATGGACACTTTGAAGATTTCCTCTCCGGAGGACGTCTCTCCCTCAGCCCCTGTTGGCTCTGCCATTATGCTGGGGACGAAGCGCCCGCCTAGAACCTTCCACGTGCTTGATGCCATGCACACCCTAATTTCGGCTCAATGGGATGTCCCAGAAGCGAGCCTTAAAGTGGCTAGGGCTATGTCCCGCCTCTATCCTTTGCCTGTGAGTGAACGTGAGGCCTATCTGTGGCCTACGTGGATTCTTTAATCACTGCGGTGACTAAGAAAACGGCGTTGCCGGTGGAAGGTGGCACGGCCCTAAAGGACGCCCAAGACAGAAGATTGGAGGCGGCCTTAAGGTCGTCCTTTGAGGCGGCTGCTTTAAGTTTGCAGGCCTCAGTTTGCGGCTCCTATGTGGCCAGGGCGTGCCTGACTATGGTGCAGCGGGCTTCCCCCTCGGATCATTCCTTGAGGGCTGATTGGCCGGCCCTGGAATCGGGCTTAGCCTATTTGGCAGACTTGCTGTATGATGTCTTGAGGGCCTCAGCGAAAGGCATGGCTCAGACAATCTCTGCGCGGCGGTGGCTTTGGCTGAAACATTGGTCTGCTGACCACGCCTCTAAATCCCGCCTGGCTAGGTTGCCTTTTAAAGGCAAGCTGCTCTTTGGGGTCGAGCTGGACAAAATCGTGACCGATCTCGGCACGTCTAAGGGCAAGAAATTACCAGAGGTCAGGGCTCGGGCTAGTTCTCGTCCCGGTACCTCCAGAGGACGGTTGCAGGAAGCCCGTCGGTACCGCCTGGGCAAGTCGGGTTCCTCTGCCCCCTCTTCCTTCAAGAGGAATTTCTCCCCCAAGCAGCATTCCTTTCGCAGAGACCGCCGTCCCGGAGGTGCTCCCTCCGGTCCTCCCCCAGGGTCTCGTACCCAATGACGGGGTCTTGGTCCTCGCCCCAGTGCAGATTGGAGGACGGCTGTCCTCGTTTCTGGGCGAGTGGACCACAATAACTTCAGACGCGTGGGTGCTGGAAGTCATCAGAGACGGCTACAAACTAGAGTTCTGCCGACCCTTAAAAGACGGGTTTGTACTCTCTCCCTGCAAGTCTCCGGTCAAAGCTGTGGCAGTGCAGCAGACCTTGGACAATCTGATCCGCCTGGGCGCGGTCGTTCCGGTGCCAGAAAGTCAGCTTGGCAAGGGACGTTACTCCATTTACTTTGTGGTACCAAAGAAAGGAGGTTCTGTCCGGCCTATCCTCGACCTCAAAGGGGTCAATCGGGCCTTGAAAGTGCGGCACTTTCGCATGGAGACTCTCCGCTCTGTTATAGCGGCAGTGAAGGCAGGAGAGTTCCTGGCATCCTTGGACATCAAGGAAGCGTACCTGCATATTCCCATCTGGCCTCCTCATCAACGCTTTCTGCGTTTTGCAGTCTTGGGACGACACTTCCAGTTCAGAGCCCTCCCTTTCGGGTTGGCTACTGCTCCGCGGACCTTTTCCAAAGTAATGGTGGTCATCGCGGCCTTCCTACGAAAGGAAGGGGTACAAGTCCATCCTTATCTGGACGACTGGTTGATCCGAGCCCCCTCTTATGCAGAGTGCGGCAAAGCTGTGGACCGGGTAGTTGCTCTTTTGAGCTCCCTGGGATGGATCTTCAACTGGGAGAAGAGCCAGCTGCGCCCGACTCAGTCTCTGGAGTACCTGGGAGTTCGATTCGACACCCAAGTGGGCAGAGTTTTCCTGCCAGACAATCGGATTGTCAAACTTCAGGCTCAGGTGGACCAGTTCCTAGTAGCCTCTCCCCTTCGGGCTTGGGACTATGTGCAGCTGTTGGGCTCTATGACGGCCACGATGGAAGTTGTGCCCTGGGCCAGGGCTCATATGAGACCACTTCAACACTCTTTGCTGCAGCGCTGGACTCCGATGTCGGAGGATTATGCTGTGCGCCTTCCCTTGGACCCAGCAGTGCGCAAGGCGCTGAGCTGGTGGATGCAGACAGACAAGTTGTCTGCGGGAATGCCTCTGGTGACCCCAGAGTGGATTGTCGTCACGACGGACGCCTCGTTGTCGGGCTGGGGAGCCCACTGCTTGGGAAGGACAGCGCAGGGGCTCTGGTCTCCTGCAGAGGCAAAGTGGTCTATCAACCTCCTGGAACTCAGAGCCATTCGGTTGGCGCTTTTGGAGTTCATCCCGGTACTGATGTTGAAGCCTGTACGGGTCCTGTCGGACAATGCCACGGCTGTGGCCTATGTCAACCGCCAGGGAGGTACCAAGAGCGCCCCTCTAGCCAAGGAGGCTATGAATCTTTGCCAGTGGGCGGAAGCGAACCTGGAGCAGCTTTCAGCGGCCCACATTGCCGGAGTCATGAATGTCAAGGCGGACTTTCTCAGTCGCCATACCTTGGAGCCCGGAGAGTGGCAGCTATCTGCTCAGGCGTTCTTGGACATCACGAAGCGCTGGGGCCAGCCGAGCCTAGATCTGATGGCGTCATCGGCCAATGGCCAAGTGCCGCGCTTTTTCAGCAGAGGACGGGACCCTCGATCCCTGGGAGTAGATGCTCTTCTCCAACAGTGGCCGACACAAGAGCTTCTCTATGTGTTCCCGCCCTGGCCCATGTTGGGCAGGGTGCTAGACCGGGTGGCAAAGCATCCCGGCAGGGTAATCCTGGTGAGTCCGGATTGGCCCAGGCGTCCCTGGTATGCGGACTTGATCAGGCTCTCAGTCGACGATCCTCTGCGGCTGCCAGTGGAGCAGGGCCTGTTACATCAGGGTCCCGTGGTGATGGAGGATCCCTCCCCCTTTGGTCTTACGGCCTGGCTATTGAGCGGCAGCGTCTGAGGAAGAAGGGCTTCTCAGACAAGGTCATCGCCACTATGCTGAGAGCGAGGAAGCGCTCTACTTCTACTGCTTACGCTAGGGTTTGGCGTATCTTTGCAGCGTGGTGTGAAGTAGGCTCACTTTCTCCCTTCACTGCTCCAATTTCTTCAGTGTTGGCGTTCCTGCAAGAAGGTCTGGAGAAAGGCCTGTCGCTCAGTTCCCTTAAAGTCCAGGTAGCGGCTCTGGCTTGCTTCAGGGGCCGCCTGAAGGGTGCTTCCCTGGCTTCGCAGCCAGATGTGGTGCGCTTTCTCAAGGGAGTTAATCACCTGCGCCCTCCTCTGCACTCAGTGGTGCCTGCGTGGAATCTCAACCTGGTGCTAAGAGCATTGCAGAAGCCGCCTTTTGAACCCTTGTCGAGGGCATCTCTGAAAGACCTGACGTTGAAAGCAGTCTTTTTGGTGGCTATCACTTCAGCCAGAAGAGTTTCCGAGCTCCAGGCGCTCTCATGTCGAGAGCCTTTTCTGCAGTTCACTGAGGCAGGAGTGACTATTCGCACAGTGCCTTCCTTCCTGCCCAAGATTGTTTCTCGCTTCCATGTGAATCAGCAGCTCTGTCTCCCTTCCTTTCGTAGGGAGGACTACCCAGAGGAGTACTCTGCTCTTAAATTTCTGGATGTGAGACGAGTCATCATCAGATACTTGGAAGTGACCAATGATTTCCGGAAATCGGATCATCTGTTTGTCCTGTTTGCAGGTCCTCGTAAGGGTCTGCAGGCTGCTAAGCCTACAGTGGCAAGATGGGTCAAGGAAGCCATTGCAGCGGCTTATGTGGCCGCGGGGAAGGTGCCGCCTATCCAGCTGAAGGCTCACTCCACGAGAGCTCAGGCGGCCTCGATGGCAGAGGCCGGATCCGTCTCCTTGGAAGAGATATGCAAGGCGGCAACTTGGGCTTCGGCTCATACATTCTCCAAGCATTACCGTTTGACTGTGGCTGCACGGGTGGAGGCCCGGTTTGGAGCTTCAGTGTTGAGGTCAGGGATTTCAATGTCCCGCCCTGGGTGAGTGCTGCTTCGGTACATCCCACCAGTCTATGGATTGATCAGCTTGATGATATGGAAGGTAAAATTATGTATAATCATACCTGATAATTTTCTTTCCATTAATCATAGCTGATCAATCCATAGCCCCTCCCAGATATCTGTACTGTTTTTATTCTGGTTGCATTTCAGGTTCAAGTTTAGTCTTCAGTTACTTCAGAAAGACTTCGTGTTCAAGTTTTTTCACTTGGATTCTTCAAGAGTTAAGACGAGTTTGTGTTACAGTGAGCTGCTGCATTCCTCTCCCCTCCGTTTTACGGGGCTGGATTGAGACTTAAAATTCTGCCGGCACTCCCTCCCGCTTCGTGCGGCTGTAGGGCAGCTTTGTACCCCTCCCGCTTCGGCGGTGTTAGGGTCAGTCAGCTCCTCCCGCGGTTGCGGTTGCAGGATAAGCCAGATCCCCCCGCATCGGTGGGTGTGGTGTCCCTCCCCCGCTCCGCGGGGATGAGCTGGACGGATTCCCCTCCCCCACTTGTGTGGGGATGAGCTGGGTTAATTCCCCTCCCCCGTTTCGGCGGTGGTGAGCTGGGCAGAGTGTCCCTTCGTGGGTGTAATTCTCTAAGTGCTGAGTCCTGCGGATGGAGCTTTGATATCGACATACTGAGGAGTTTCCGGCAGCACATGACCACATATAGGGAGGCAAAAGTTTGCTCTCTATCTCCACCTGCTGGTAGATGGACACAACCCACCAGTCTATGGATTGATCAGCTATGATTAATGGAAAGAAAATTATCAGGTATGATTATACATAATTTTACCTTACCAAACTCAGGTCTTCCTATAAATGTTACACTGTGACAGGCAGCTGATGTGTGAGTTTGCTCTTGCAGAACAAAGCACACCATGGTAGCATAAATGGTGCAGGCAGTGATGATTTGTGAGGTAGATTGTTGTTGTTTAATAAACTGTTACAGGATATGTAACCTTTTCAAATAACAGTAGGGAAAGCATGGGGAGCCTGGCTTGTAGAATTCTTTCCAACCCCTCTATGTTGGGCAGACTGGATGGACTGTACAGGTCTTTATCTGCCGCCATTTACTATGTATTGTAAGTGCGGGGGTGGGGGGAGTGATACTGAGTGGGGGCAAGAGATTTTAAGGTGGCCAATGTGGTAGGAGGTGATGAATCTGGGTTGGTTTTAGGGGAGCTGAGTGTAGAGGAAGAGGAGATTGGAGGAGTGAGTCTGCTCCTGTACTCATGCACTTGCTTGTGCAGTGTGCCAAGGTATACTTTTGAAAAAAAAAACCATATAATTATGTATTCATATGTTCATCTTAGTTCTCTGAGTGGTAATTTGAATTGGCTATTGTCTGCGGTCATGAGAATGTTCAGCTGATATAATGAGACCCTGAAAAAAGATGGACTTTGAGAAACAAATGGTTTCAGAAAAATTGCCATGAACAAATTTAAAAAAAAAAAAAAAGGTTTTTTTTTTTTTTTTAAACTCTTACTAGTCTTTTGTATACAATGTTTTCAGTGGTTTAAGGCATGGTGTTCTAGATTTGTCTTTTATTTTAGCACTGTAGTTTTCATATTTAATACACACAATTATAAACTACCTTACTTGGGTTGGGAGCGTACATGGAAGTTATAAAACAATTTAAATTGAAGGCTCTCTGTAGCAGAAGTGTGTGCTTTTTTTTTTAGCTCATATTTGTGATATTTGACTGAAATGTTTAGGTTCTCTGCACGTTGGGTCCTGTTTCAAAGTTTGTATCAATACTGTATCAACAAACCACATAAGCTTTGGTGCTGTAATAAAAATACTCCCTAGAAAATGGGAATTATGCTAAAGAATGAAGCTCAGGCTAGACTGTTCTTGGGGAAAACGTGACTGGTATAATTCCTATTTATCTCAATGGCATCAAGTCGTAGATTGATGCATCACTCTAATTTATTATGAAAAACCATAGTGCCTGTGAAAAGGTTCGGGTAGAGGCTGACAGAGTTCTGTTTCAGTTACGGTGCCGGAAAGGGGCCCAAAATCCTTTCTGCCCGGTTTCAGCTGAAATGTGTTAAATTGTGGCAATGTTTTCAGTATTGACTGAAAATGACCACGTGTTCTTGGAGGAAGCTGAAAATTTGTGCTTTGAACTGTTTCTCTCCGCTTCCCCTACTCCTGGATGGAGCTGTGCCTCCGCTGCCCCACCCATGATCTCCCTGGTGGTATAGGTATGTAGTTGGGGCACGAGTGATCCCCAGTTTCTCCTGCCCATTCCGGCACTGCTGTCAAAACAACTGCCATGATTGGCTCATCACTCCTGCCCTGACTACACCACTAGACTACCAGGGTCTGGTAGCCCTGGGGGGGGGGGGGGGGACACTCTTGTTTTGTTTTTTTTAACTGTGATTGTAAGTAATGTAGTGCTTTTCAGATGCAGTTTTGGTTTCGGCTGAAAGCTTTCAGACAGTTTCGGTGGCACTTTTGATTTTGGCCGAAACTGGAAAAGCAGTTTCTGTCGGCCTCTAGCTTCTGGGGTGAGGGTGATATGAAGTGTTTCCAAAATCCTGCAGTGGTATCTTTTTTTTTTTTTTTTTTCCATTTTATAACATTTAAAGTCTTGCCCTTTTTTAACCTTTGTTCTATTCTGATAGTTTACAAAGTTTACCATCACATTTTGCTCATTTAGGAATATATAGATAGATATATCTTCTTAAATTCAGGAGCGATGCCCACCTTGTGTCGATGACTTCCTTTACATCTGTGATGATGCATACAAAAGGGAGGAGCTGATTGCTACAGAAAGGGATATTCTGCAGACACTGAAGTTTGACATCAATATCCCCGTTTCGTATCGCTTCCTGAGGAGATATGCTAAGGTAAGCTTCTGCCCCCTTTGCTGCTCATGCCAGAATTTTACTGACTCTGGATTCTCAATCCCTGGCAGCTTCCATGACTTACAGTGAAAAGGAGCATGCAATCCTCAGGATGCCAAATCACCTTGATTTCCTCATGCGGTTAGACCAGTCCAGGTGCATGGTTTGCCACCTTGGCAGCAGATGGAAGTAGGGAACACAGATTTGTAATGGCATCACTGCTTTATGGGGCTGTGTCTTCATGTTATGCTCCAGTATTCTCTGCCTGTGGTAGTTAGTGACATGTACTGTGCTGGTCTAGGAGGTTTGAGGCTCTATGGGCCTGTCTGGGGTCTGCAGAGTGGTGGTGGTGGCTGGACCATCTCCAGGAACAGCAGTTTCCATATCATCAAGCAGATCAGTCCATAGTGGGTTGTGTCCATCTACCAGCAGGTGGAGAGAGTGATCTTTTACCTCTCTATATATGGTCATGTGCTACCAGGAAATCCTCAGTATTCTCTCTATCTAGCAGGTGTGTGGTCACACGCAGCAGCTCTGGCTTGGTCTCCACGCCTATTTACTTAGGCTTTGTTGAGTACCTGGGGTTGAGGGCTCTTCGTGAGCAAGTGCAAACCTGGTGGTGCCAGGTCCCTCCTTTTCTCGCCCCTCCCGCTGGCTCCGTTAAAAAAAAGAAAAACAAACAACAATCTTGAAGCAGAAAAGATTTTTCTCCGAGGACAAGCAGGCTGCTTGTTCTCACGACTGGGTGACGTCCGCGGCAGCCCCCACCAACCGGAAGAAGCTTCGCGGGCGGTCCGCACGCAGGGCACGCCCACCACGCATGCGCGGCCGTCTTCCCGCCCGTGCGCGACCATTCCCGCCAGTCTTTTCTTTTCCGCGCTGGAGAGAGTCGTGCGTCGCCGCTCTCTTACTCAGCCCCGGAAAACCATCGTGTTGTTCGCGAATTCGCTAATTTTCTGTTTCTTGTTGCCGCGCGCTCCAAACCTTTTTTTTTCCTTTTAAAAAAAAAAAAAAAGAGAGAACGCGCTTAATTTTTCCCTCGTTTTCTAGCGGGGGCGTTGCGGCCTTGTGGCCGCGCGGTCGATTTATTTTTCGAGGTGTGACACCATCGACGACTTTAACTTCGCCAATGCGATTTTTCCGTCGATGTCCTCGAAGGTCCCGAGTGGATTTAAGAAGTGTGGTCGGTGCGACCGGCCTATCTCGCAGACCGACACCCACGCTTGGTGCCTCCAGTGCCTCGGGCCGGAGCACAATATCAAGTCGTGTTCTTTGTGTCTTGATCTCCGGAAACGGACTCAGGTTGCGAGGCAAGTTCTTCGGGACCGTCTTTTTGGAACTTGCGCCGGCCCCTCGACGTCGACCTCGACGGCATCGGTATCGAAGG